>NC_136264.1:103042788-103750011 GCF_964187855.1 Myxine glutinosa
GATCGATTGAGTTGAAATTTTGAACAATCGGATCTGGACTGTCGTTGTTAACGACTCTAGCACGCACCCGTCCAATCAGGATGGAGCGGTATGGTCCCCGGATCATCACTGCCCGCAGTTTTAATTAGTTTTACTTTTTCTCTTGGTCATATAATTTTGAAGACATGCATGTCATGATATAGGAAATGTTTGTTCTGTTGAACGGAATAAATGTTGTTTATTTGTGTGGGTGTGTATTTTTGTGTATTTTGGATATATTTTCACGACTAATTCCAGTTAACATCCTGCAAAATTTGCTCGTTTTCTGGCCGAGTCGAAATTGCGTTGAGTTCCTATGGCATGCGCCATTAAAAGCGCTGTGTAATGGTTGAGCTCCCTTTATTTCGTTTTGGTCATGCGGATGAGCAGACAAAGTGACGAATGCTGCGGCTGGAGCAGTAGAAGCGATGTTTTTTTAAAATTGAAATGATGTAATTTAATTCAACGTGGTAGGTGGGCAACACCACAAAGCATACCTCTTTGAAGGTGTGTATAAACCCATGAACATTTCAGCAATCAATACGATGCTGAAATGGTGTAATTTAATTAAACGTGGTAGGTGGGCAACACCACAAAGCATACCTCTTTTAAGGTGTGTTTAAACCAATCAACATTTCAGCAATCAATACGATGCTGAAATGGTGTAATTTAATGAGTAATTTAATGAGTAATTTAATGAGTAATTTAATGAATAATTTAATGTGTAATTTAATTGTGTAATATGGTCGACCTTGGGTTTGTTTGGGTTTTGTTGTTTATTTTTGTGGGTGTGTATTTTTGTGTATTTTGTATATATTTTCACGGCTAATTCCAGTTAACATCCTGCAAAATTTGCTCGTTTTTCTGGCCGAGTCGAAATTGCGTTGAGTTCCTATGGCATGTGCCATTAAAAGCGGTGTGTAATGGTTGAGCTCCCTTTATTTCGGTTTGGTCATGCGGATGAGCAGACAAAATGACGAATGCTGCGGCTGGAGCAGTGGAAGCGATTTTTAATTGTTCAATGATTATTCGATATTGTTATGACTTATTGTCAATAGGTATACTAAGTGGCCATGAGGTAGCCTGTTGCTATGTACAGTTTTATTCTATTGTTGATTATACCACATAGCTGTGGTGATAAAGGAAATGTTCGTTTTAAATAGATGATTATGATAGGACCATGACTATAAAATCATGATGATTATTATGAATGATATCATAGGGTTCAAATGCAGAATGATTGCATGAACTTGGGAAAGAACTTTCAAGCCCTATGGGATAAAGTGGGTGTTACAAGCGATGGAGTTTCAAAATTTAGCATGATTGAAGGAATTTTACAGTCTTATTTCAGGAGTTTTACGAAATTTATATTGCCAAGAGATTTGGGTACTATTAAAAGAAAAAAAAATGATGATATTTTTCCCAATGAACTTTAATATCTGCCATCCATTTTGGCTGTCTCACGAATGAAGGATGAGTTGCCTTTAGTGGTTGCAAAGAAAATTTGTGGAGACCAGGCAAAATGGGGAAATATGTCAGATATGACCCTAGGACAGGACGGTGATTCATCAATTGACATGAGGTACGAACCAGAGGTGACGACCGATGAGATTCGATCTCAGTCAATGGATGGACCTGTCCTGACATCATTGGGGAAAGGGCTTATGCAAGGAGTCATCCAAAATGATTAATTTGATTTATTGATGAATATTGATGAATTAATTGAAATTGAATAATTGATTGAATTGTTGATTGATTGAATCTAATTGATTGAATTTAATTGAATAAATTTAACTGAATAAATTGAACTGAATAAATTGAATTGAATATATTGATTGTTTGATTGATGAAAATGCGGTCTCAAGAAAGAAGCTTTGATATATTTGTGAGATATTATCAATGTGAAGACAACCTTGGAAAATTGAGCAAGGTGGTGAGTTATATATAGATATATATGTGCGGTTACCATTGTGTGATTTCCCCTTCAACAGAGCGGACACCTGAAGATTCACCCATTTCATACTGACCCTCTGGCTCATCTGCAAATACTGATCTGTGAGATTGGATTGTGCAAAAGCCACAGGTGAGAGAGATTCTCTGGAAATCACCGTTTGAACAGGTGGAGAGATCCTTCCTGGATGTACGAGAGAAGCTTTAGAGGAACAAACTACAACACATCCAACGCTACTTTGATAAAAGGCAAAATGGGAAATGGAGCCTGCAAGAATACACAAGGACAACCAGAGATTCCACAAAAAGGTACTTGAACACATCATATGTACGACCGTTATGGTGCCGAAGCTATAAGGCAGGTCGAGAATTGGTATTTGTGGACAAAGGGACATGATGAGGAGTTTCCAAGAGAGGGTACATTTGAGCGAAGTCGATTGGAAAGATTGGATCAAAGATTGAAAGCCAGGAAGAGACAGAATCTAACGGTAGACTGGCTTGCATTCCATCTTTGGGATGGTGAATCCAGACAACGGGAACAGCAAGAACGGATAACGGATCTAGAACTTAAAATAAAAAGGATACAGGATACAGTGGAGGAGACAAATGCACAACTGCCCTCGAAATTAGGAATGAAAGTGACAGTTGTCCCATCTGATTTCCAGTTGTCTCCCCAAAAAGGACGGTACAGAGAATTTTTTCGTGTTTCAGGAGATAACGAGAGATTGCAGTGGCAACTCAGGGATGTAGAGATGCAGCCCAGCAATACAAGTGCACAGGTGCACAGACCAGGCAACGACAGAAACCGGTGTTTCAAGTGTGGACGGATGGGACATTGGAAAAGAGGATGTCCGTATACCAAAAGGAAGACAAGTTCATAGGGTAAACCAAGATCAAGGGTACCAGTGCTGACCGATACCTCAGACAATGATTAGGCCTTCATTGCGACAAATCCCAAATGACGATTGGCCTCAACAAATTAGATTACTGGACAAACATGAATAACTGTCGATGATTCTTGGGTCTGAAAAGTTTTCGGAGCAAGAATTATTCATTTTTCTTTTGCTTATAAGCAAATTGATAATTAATTGATCAAATGCCGAAATTGGATCTTTTGTTGGGCACAAAATTTTAAATTTACAAAGTTTGGAACAATTGCTTTGCAATTTTTTTGGCAAACCAAGTGACAAGAGTCACATCATGATCAGGTGGGAATTTCGGACTATTGTTCCACACGATTGATAGGTCAGTGATCGACTGACATACAAATGGGTGGGTAGTCAAATTTGGATAAATTATTGTGGGAACTGAAAGGGTAATGTCAATGTGACGTCATAGGGGTTTTCTAAGAATAAACTTTTTGGTCCATTTGTGTATTAGCGTTTATAAAATTGAAGGACAAATTTTGAGAAATTGAAATAAAGTTGACACCCATCCGGATCTGTAAATAAGGGTTCCAACGCAAACAAATACGCATAATGCATGTGTGTGTGGGTATTTTGTGTGTCAATGTTAGTGTTTTTGTGTATCAATCTTACAAGATTGTTGACACCAACAGTGTGCCTTGTCTGGAAAATAGATAGTTCCATGGGGATGGGATCGCATATCGAGAGAATTCGTAAAATAAAAAAAATAGAAATATAATTTGATTATGAAAATTATCACTTTTGTCAAGGGAGATGGAGAATAAAGATTTGATTTGCTGAGTTATGAGCAGCTATTCATTAATAGTCAAAATTGGGAGTAATCTTGGGATTCCATTGTGATCGAATTTATATGAGAATCAAAGCTATTTATGGATATGAGCTTCATAAAAATGTGGGAGTACAAAATTAGCCAAATTTTGGAGAGGTCTTACACCGACTTCCCAGAGTACTCTGCTCATGGATTTTTATATACTAGGGCATGCCCGTACTATATCTATATCTAAAATTATATCCCCCCCCTCTATTTACATGAAATGGTTTGGTCCATGAAATGTTTTGGTCCATTCGCAACGCCAAAGCGAACGGCGAACGCTTTACATGAAATGGTTTGGTCCATGAAATGTGTTGGTCCATTCGCAACGCCAAAGCGAACGGCGAACGGCTTGCGAGTACAGTGACAATCCCCCCCCCCCCCCCCCCTATTTAGATGAAATGGTTTTTATTAGTTTTAAAACATAGTTTAACGCCAACATAGCGGCAACATAGTTTGCAAACGTGAAATAAATGAATACGCTCTCAAATGTGCCATCCGAGGCAGAGTGTGTCCGCCACGTTCGGCACACGCGATAGCTCGCTGCTCTCTGATTGGTTGAATCGTTTTTTGGACATAGCTCGGTAAGTAATTGTCCGATTAATATGAAACCTTGAAAAGGCACATCCTCGGGTCCCCAGCAATATACCTGGCAAGTTTAAAGTATATCGGACCCGTGGTTGTCGAGAAACAGCGGTCACAGACAAACGTACAAACGTACAAACAAACAAACACACAGAGATTACTGGAATTATAGATAGATATAAACTTGAATTTTATCAGCATATAAATTGTGCTGTATGTATGGATGTGTTTTAGGCATAGATGATATGGGAAAATAGTAAAGAAAATTTTGCTGGTTTGAACTATTGTGGGTTTTCAGTTCTGGAGTTCAAACAAAGTCACTGGTTAACAGATGAGAAAGGATAGTAAATAAATTATTCGATGCTGGGCAAATTAAGGACTATATTACTAAGACTTATGAGAGCTATTGTTCTTCCTTACAGCAGTGGAAAATTATTGGAAAAAATTAGATCCAACATAATGAATCTATAAAAGAATGTGATAGGGATAATATCCTCAATTTGTACTAATTATTTGATTGTGGGTAAAGGAATTAATTTATCGTAGTGGATTGTTAACAGCAGCCTGAAAATGTCCTGAGAGTGTGCATCCATGTAATCAGAAATCCCAGATTTGTTTTTACAAACAACATTTTGGTGGAGGTCTTGTGTGGACAAGCACTTCCTTGGTAGATAAAAAACGGTACTGCATGCTGGCAGCCACTTTTGCGGCCAGTTAGGCCAAACAAATTGAGAGGAAATTGTAGTTAAATACGTAAGTTACACATGGCTATTTGTAAAAAAGGAAATTTGTTGAGATGGGAAACATTTTTCGAAGGTTTATTAAAGTGTTATAATATGACATGTGGCAAGGCAAACTATTGGATGGGAAAATTAGATCTGGTTATAGAATAAATTTATTGACCCCTTGAAGTTAATTCCTCGAATCATTGTTTCACTGGCATTTTTTGTTCACATTGGAAATAGTTTGGTAGAGCTTTGGTTAAAACCTTTGGTTGCGGTATCTTGGAACGAATTGATAAACCATAGGAGATTGATAAGAATAGAAACAAATATGGACCCAAAATAGAAAGTTGGATTCATGCCTCTCATTGCAAGCAAGCACATGGGGCTAAGGTGGACGATCCCACAGAAAATGAGGCTGCACCTAGCAGCCCAGCAGAACATTCAGTGACGGATAAATGATAGTCGTGATATACATTCATTTGAATTACATTTTAACACCCCTTGCATTGATAAACATTACATTTTCAACATGTGATATTCCTACTTGGGATAGTGACGTTTATTTGCCTACATGACATACCATTATCTACTGATATTAGCGCAACATGAGGGATAATGTATCACAACTACACTCATGATTAGGGGATTTAGTTCGACACCGGGAGATAGGGGGATCAGGGTAAGACAAATAATCTGATTTATGTTACATATTAAGGGATTGTCTTTATTTACCTTTTAGGAAGCTTGTTAGTTTGGTATACAATGTTGAATGTCATTGACATATAATTATGTCATAGGTATGAATATATACAAGGAGTAGCAGACTTGTTTGTTGGTTTAGTAGTTATATTGGCAATTGTTTTAGTGGTGGCTTGCTTGAAAGCCTTAGTGACGGTGTGTTTGAATAAGGTAACCAACAACACGATGATAACGCATGAAGTGACAAATGAGGAAAGAAATGTGGAACCAGAAAAGGAAGACTTTTATGGCGACATAAATACTGAGATTAAAAGATTAAATCAAGTGATGTTGCAAATGAATACAGTAGAATTAAGATAATGGCATAACGACAATGTTATGAGTTGTGTCAATTACAATATCAGTGAACTCATATCACCACGAGTAAAACACTGTTAGGAAAAAAAAAAAAAAGGGAAAAGAAAAAGTGGAGAGGAATTATGGTAATAATACATTATGCTTAATTTGTTGGTTTGGGAAAATTGTTGTTGGGAATTAGATATTCCCGTTTGTGATTGTAATCATATACAATTTATTTTCTTAGAGTAGTGCTAAAATACATGCATGAGTTAATTTTTGAACTATATTAACCTGAAAGCAATTGTGGATGCTATTCTTAGTTTAGTAGTAAAATACATACCTGATTGAATATTATTTGTGTGACGCATATAAATGAATATAACTTTTTTGTGTTAAGGAAAAACAACAAATTGTTGAATGTGAAACTGTCGGAAGATATACATGATTATGCTGATTTCATGGTAAGATGTACCCTATCTGATTCAGTGTGTGTGGAAAGCAGATTCAGATGTGACTGAGCATAAGGATAAGACGAGATCACATTTGAAGGGGGTGCTAACGGAATTGGGAAGAAGTTCGAGAAAGAAAATTTGTGGCTAAAAAAAAATGAAGTTAAACGTGGCATACACCCTCTTTCTCAAAGAATGATGAAGACATTCTCCTGTGTAACTTGGAGATGGATGCTTACCTTCACCAAGGAAATTTATGTGACCATTTGCCTGGATCACACTGCAACATATGAAAGAAAGGCGATCACTTACTCTTGTTCGAAGGCTTGGAACATTCATCACATCAGAAGTTGCAGGACAACGACACCTTACCTGCAACCTCTGTGAAATGCGGGGACATATGTTATTACTTCACCAACTTCCGGGGAGCCAGCATGGAGCTGCAAACCAATGGCTGTGCCTTTTCACAACAGCTGTGCACGATTCTGCGGGCCACTCCTGGTATGGACCATGGATGACCTGAACACCATGGTCCCAACATCATTGTGGATGCATCCGGCATCCCTGTTCCACATCTTGCTGGCCAATCAACGTCACACCAATACTTGCTGCCCACTCACAATGAGGGAGGAGGCAAGTCGACTACAACTGGGTGAAGGCCTTGTTCAGGAATTACTATGGTTTACAGCAAAAAGTGGCAAGAATGCTACATGGAGAGCAGGGTCAGTCTATGACTCCGCAATGTTACCACAACAGCGAAATCCTACACGAAGTAGTGCAGGTGCTATGAAGACAGGAGAAAATGTTTCATACCTGGATTCAAACACAAGTGATAAGCCCTTCCTTTCAAACAAAGTCAACATTTGTGTGGAGGCAAACGTTTTTGCCAGATGGTGCAGATGCTTTACAAAACTTGAAAATGAAGTGAAATTGTTGTATCTTGGTGATGGTGAAGTGTTGTTTTGAAAAGATATTTGTGATGCAAATGCAATAGATTGAACAATATGGAAGGAGTCAATGACCAACGAAATGTTTTGTGATTCTTGCAGGATGACGGTGTATGCCTAAGGGAATTTGATTACCAAAGTTATGGTTTGAATACTTGTATTGATATTTACTTGTAGATATTGATTATTTACTTATACTTGTAATGATGTTTACTTGCAGTGATTGATTATTTACTTATACTTGTATTGATGTTTACTTGCAGTGATTGATTGTTTACTTATATTGATGTTTAGATTAATGGTTAATATAAACAAAAACAAAAAGATGAGGGAATTGTGGAAATGTAACTCATTGATTGGGACTGGTAACTCATTGATTGGGACTGGTAACGAAGCAGATAGACGATTTCGTAAATGAATGTCAGGAATGTGCACGAACATGGTAATCTCTTGTCCACCTGGTCACAGCCCCAGGCTGGAGCACCCCCCTATTGTTTGGTAAATGGAACTCGCAGCAGGAGGGGAGCGAGCTGGTGCCAGTGAGGCGACCGAGTAACGTTTGCGGAGAACGGATTAGAAGCAGCGGAGAAGGGATTACGATTTCAGCGCACAGAGGATTAACTGAAGTTTGCCCATATAAACAGAAGAGACTTTGAGTCAAAGGGGACTCATCCTCAGAAGCCCTGCCCGACAGAATGAACGCGTACCAGGAGTACGGCGCTGCAGCCACGAAAGAGGGACTATGCGGATAGAGTTACCTGGTCCATTGAGTTAAACGGTATTATTTGGTATTGGAATGAAGTGAACTACCAGTTAATAAAGTTGTGATCTTTCGTAAACCTGTGACATCATTGGAGTCTCGAGTCTCACTACACTTCCACGACAGTGGACACACATCTTATTGAGACTATTAGCAAGATATTTTTAGTGACTGAATTGTTGGCCCCATAGTGAATTTCACATTGATTTTGGGGGTTGCTGGATGAAACGAATAATTGCTCCGTTATGGTTGGATGAACTTTCTCATATTCTTTTTCAAGTTGTTAACAAATTGTTCTGTTATGTTTTAGTATCGAGAATACCAATAAAATATTTTTCCACGTGAAAATAAATGAAATGCAAATTATCATCCCTAACGTATTTTGTCCAGTATATATATATATATACACACACACACACATCACATCAGGATTGTTTAATACCAGGATATCAAAGAAGATTCATAGCTGCAATGGAGGCGCCGAAAGGTTGGACATTGATGGAATTTTCGATTTTCCTCGAATCAGTGCCGGTCGGTCATAGTCGTTTGTCGTGGAAAAGGGCATTTAAATTTTTTTTAGGTTATCGCTTCTCGGCCTTTTGGCTAAGATCAAGTGTCCCAAGATGAAGGATCGTGCCCGTGCGGTCAATTCTTCAATGACGGTGGCAGCAGCGGACGAGTCGCTGTTGCCAGCTGGGATATCGGAGGAGTACAATGAGATGTTGGAGACTTTGGGTGGAGAGACTTCGTAGGTGGTGGAAGAGCTTTCGGAGGGACTTGTTTCGCAATAATCTGCTCGGATGGTGGGGGCGGATGAGGTGGCTCCCGACTTGCACGTGCTACAAGATGGTGCCTGTTCGGAGGCTGCGCAGGGTGAGAGGGCGTGTTCGGACCAGGTTGTGGTGGAGGAGTGGGGGAGCATGGAGGTAAAGTCGGCGGCGGAGGGTCCCTCGGTTGTGGCGGAGGGATTGGGAGGTTCCCACCCATAGTCGGCAGTGGCCAGTCCTTCGGACCTTCAGAAGGAACCTTGGCACAGTTCTGCTGGATTTGGAAAAGGAGGTCGGGTGAAGGGAAAATTCCCAATCCCATGTTCTGGGGAGCCTGCTGTTGTGCCGCAGAGCGGTGGATCCATCAGCGAGAGTCGAGGTGCAAATGCCGGGACCCGCCCTAGTGCGGATACGGAACGACCGAGTCGTGGGGAAATTCCGGTGCCGGACCAACAGGGAGCGGCGAGTGGCGCAGCTGTGGTTGGTGCAAGAGCTCGGCGTCCGGCATGGGCACAATGGTTTCAGCCTGCAAATGTTCCAAGGAAGAACGCTATCCAATTTACCATAAATGAAGACTTTGAATTTGATATGGACCAACTTTGGTTTTGCAAGTTGGTGTTGATCCAAAAATTAAGATTCTCACCAAGTCAGTTGGATTTTGTGTTCACTTTGCCAGGGGGGAAAAGTTTTGAGGTGGTTTTCATGAACATTGTGATGCATTTATCCTTTTGGGAAAAGTGGGAAAAGGTGAAGAATAAAAAAACACTTTCTTCCTTTGGGGTGGAAATTTTGTGTGAAAGGGGAGTTGTAAATGTTACCATTCAAATGTATATTGAGAGTGTAAAGCGTGAAGATGTCATGTTGTGGGCGAGTAGGTTTTGTCGACCTCAAGGGCACATCGACCATGTTAAAAATGCGGTGGGGATCAAAACTGGGGCAATGAGGGTGAATGTGCAGCTGTGGAATGACCCGAGCAAGCCTGGCAGCTTTGTGCATATTCCAAATCGGATCAGTATTGGTCCATTTCGAGGATTCGTGTTTTATCCCGGCCAAATCCGGAGGTGCAAAAGATGTAATGAGGCTGCACATTTCAGCTCGGGCTGCCCAAACCCTCGATGTCCTCGCTGTGGGCAGGTGGGGCATGTGGTTCGTGACTGCATGGAGTGGCACCTGCAATTTATGTGGGGGAGCAGGGCATGTGTTTAGGAACTGCCCCAAATCGTTTGCAAATGCCTTAAGGCATTCCCAAGATGACAGGGAGGAGGAACGGGGAAACAGCACCGAGTGGGCCAGGGGTGGAACGAGCCGCTGAGGCGGAACAGGCCACGGAGGTGGAACGGGCCACGGAGGCGGAACAGTGAACAGCTGAGGAGCCGGCTGGAGCAATGGAGCATTGAAGGATGCTGGGGCAGGGTGTGGGGTGGTATCTCCAGTATTGGAGGTGAAAGGGAGTTTGGGGACTCAAGAAGGTGAAGAGGATTTGCAGGAGCAGATGGACAAGGGGAATTAAACCGATCCATTGAGGGTGGTGCGGCGAAGGGGTAAACGGGCGGCAAAGGTAAGCTCTGTGGGTACCTTGAAAAAGTCCTGGGTAAGTGGCTAAGTGGCGATTGTCAAACTGTTTTTGTTGAGCGTATGTTCCATAAGGCAGATAAAGAGAAGGGTGTGAGAAAAATCGCTCTGGGTTGCCTCAAAGCTGGAGCCATTGGGGAGAGACCTCACTTTATTTTCGGATGACAAAGGTTGAATTGAGGGTGGGATCAGTGAAAGGGTGGAGCATCTTGAATGAGAGTCGATGCCGGCGCATATTCACAGAGTTGAAAGCATGGAAGTTTAGTGTGCTGTTTCTACAGGAATCTTCCTTGCCAGAAGGGGGGGGGGGGGGGGATTTTAATAAATGGGAGCAGGCATGGGTAGTTTGTGCCATTGTTTGGGCAGTGGGAGAAACCAGAATGATGTGGTTGTGGTGCTTTTTAGCAGAAGACTACCATGTAGGTTGGTGAAGGCGGTTGATATAGAGCCCAGGGCCGGTATTCATATAACTTCTTAATTTAAGACTACTTAACTGCTAAGTACCCCACTTTGCTGAGTGGGGTTGTTATCTTGAAATTCATAAACACTCTTAAGTACCCTGCTTAGCTGAGTGCCCCGCATAAAGTTATGAAGATTGTCTCAAGTGGTTTCCAAGGCTCTATGTCACATTTCATTGCCGTTTATGTTAATTTCCTGTGGTTTGGCAACAGACCAACAACAGTTATTACTGAGTTCCAAGGCAAAGTCATTGTTGAATTGCTATGAATGCTGTGTATGAAGAGCCGTCTTCTCACACTGAACATGGACAAGAGGAAGAGAAAACCGAATTTCTCCGTGATTGAGAAACTCTGACTAGTGGATATGTACGAGAGAGAAATGTCGGTGATTCTCCATAAATTTGGGCCAACCGTTTCGTCCCAAAAAAAACACTTAATAATCTATCTATAATTCCAGTAATCTCTGTGTGTATGTGTGTGTGTCTGTGTGTGTGTGTGTGTGTGTTTGTCTGTGACCGCTGTTTCTCGACAACCACGGGTCCGATCTAATTGAAACTTGCCAGATATATTGCTGGGGACCTGAGGATGTGCCTTTTCAAGGTTTCATATTAATCGGAGAAGTAGTTACCGAGCTATGGCGATTTATTTACCAAACTAATCACAGAACAGGTTGCGGGGTAGGCCAGCCAATCACAGAACACGTTGTTGCGTAGGCGTGGCCGATGTGAGAGCGCGTGCGCCATTACGGATAGTAATTCAATTAAAAACATAAAAACATTGTCCCAATTCAGTCAGAGCGAAGGGCGTTGTTTTTTTTGTTTTTTTTCCCCACGCACGATCACGCGAAAGCGAAGAGCGTTTTATTTTTCCCCTAAAATTCAGTCGCCGGACGGTGAAAGTTTTTTTTTTTGGGCAGCTACTGGCAGCCACGTACGGGCAATCACAGGACACGTTGTTGTGTCGACGTGCCGTGTTGTTTTCCCTCGCGGTTTGGAATGTTTTTCCTTTTCATTTTTTTTTCTCTTCTCTTTCTACTTTTCCTTGCGATTAAATTGCAAAAAGCCAAAATACGTTGGCGCTAATTGAATAATTGGGCATTAACACTAAATGGCGAATAATCGTAACTGCGATATGCGAACTTCCGGACAGTGAAGACTTCACTTCCGGCCTTACGAAAGTGACGACTAACTGTCTCGATTGTATCTTACCACTGTCTTGTTAGATCTATCTATTCTATCTTATCTATATTATACTTACCGTCTATATACTTACTGTCTATCTTATAGATAGATTGTAGATAAAGACAATGCCCCAATCGAGTCGTCGTTTACGAGAACGAAGGAACGAAGCTGCACGTCGTGCACGCGCAATGGAATCTGACGAAGAACGAGCTGCTCGCCTGACACGCGACGTTACGCGCGTGAGAAGACGTCGTGCAGCTGAAAGGGATGAAGAACGGACTGCTCGCTTGGCAGACAACACTGGACGCGTGACAAGGCGTCGTGCAGCTGAAACGGATGAAGAACGGACTGCTCGCTTGGCAGACAACACTGGACGCGAGGCAAGGCGTCGTGCAGAAGAAACGGATGAAGAACGGACTACTCGCTTGGCAGACAACACTGGACGCGAGGCAAGGCGTCGTGCAGAAGAAACGGATGAACGGACTGCTCGCTTGGCAGACAACACTGGACGCGAGGCAAGGCGACGTGCAGAAGAAACGGATGAAGAACGGACTGCTCGCTTGGCAGACAACACTGGACGCATGACAAGGCGTCGTGCAGAAGAAACGGATGAAGAACGCGCTGCTCGCTTGACACGCGACGTTACGCGCGTGACAAGGCGTCATGCAGCTGAAACGGATGAAGAACGGACTGCTCGCTTGGCAGACAACACTGGACGCATGACAAGGCGTCCTGCAGAAGAAACGGATGAAGAACGGACTGCTCGCTTGGCAGACAACACTGGACGCATGACAAGGCATCGTGCAGAAGAAACGGATGAAGAACGGACTGCTCGCTTGGCAGACAACACTGGACGCGTGACAAGGTGTCGTGCAGAAGAAACGGATGAAGAACGGACAGCTCGCTTCGCAGACAACACTGAACGCGAGGCAAGGCGTCGTGCAGAAGAAATCCCTCACCAGCGAGAAGACCGGCAAGTAAGGGATGCCCTGCGCCATCAGGATGTACACCGTGTGAGACTAGAGCAGGCTCACCATGACAATCGCAACCTTGCTCGATACGATGATACCGATTTCTTCCGAGAGGTACTTCATGGTGAGTACAGGCACGCGTTGAGCAGGACCTCAATATTTCAATGCACTAAATGCTCGCATTGTGCTGCTTTGGTGTGGAATGAGGAGAGAAGAGGATTTTGCTGCAACCACGGCAAGGTCGATCTTATGCATGATCCTACGAATCCAAAACCCGGTTCAATTCCATCACAACCTCCAGATGCTATTAAAAACCTTTTCCTTAACCAGGACTTTGTGAAGCACGCGAAACAGTACAACAACGCGCTGGCAATGGCAAGTATCGGTGTCCGAGAGATACGTATGCCTGGCTTCAATCCTGGAGTGCGCATACAAGGTAAGGTTTACCATTACATTGGTGCTCCTCTTGCCGATCTGGGTTGTACCCCACGCTTTGCTCAGATCTACTTTCACGATCCAGCCCATGAGCTGGATTATCGTCGTGCCCACACCTCGAACAGTGGCCTGAATGAGCAGTTTTTGCTAAGAGCACAACAGGCCATTCATGAGTGCAACCCATACGTCCAGCAATTCAAATCAGCCATTGAGTATGTGGTTCATAATGATAGCGCCAATGAACTGAATATTGTGTTAACAGGTCGCACGCGGCGCCGAGACCTTCATCATGGTACCGTCAACCTTCCCTCACCAGACAGCGATGTGGCTGTCATTGCTCCAGGGGCAATGACAACAGAGCAGTTTGGAAGGCTGGCAGTCGCTGTTCACCTCAGAGGAGGAGGTTTACAGACAATAGACGCCATGCATCCAGCGTATGACCCACTATCATACATACTTCTGCTACCCTGCGGCTCTCAGGGGTACCACACTGAGTTGGCAGGGACAACGCCAACAACTTTCTACCGCTACCATCTACAAGTACGTGATCCTACTCATCACTTCAATCTACTGCTTCGTGGTGGAAAGTTGACACAGCAGTACGTATGCGACATGATGGCAAAAATTGAGTCACACCGTCTCAATTGGATTCGCTGCAACCAGAAGTCAATTAAGGCAGAAAAGTATAAGATCATCGTTGATGCGTTGAACAGTGATGCTGAGGTGGTACCTGGACGCCTCACCATTCTGCCACCGTCAATTTATGGGTCGCCACGTTGGTATGCCAAAGAGTTTCAGGATGCAATGGCTTTAGTCCGAGTCAAGGGAAAACCAGACTTTTTCCTAACATTCACCTGCAACCCAAAGTGGCCAGAAATTAAAGAATCGCTTTTTGAGGGTCAGCCACCCAATGCAAGACCTGATATCATCGCCCGGGTGTTTCATATAAAGGTGGAAGCACTCCTCGCAGACATCCTCAAGCATGACATCTTGGGGCATGTGGACGCTTACGTGATGGTGAAGGAAACGCAAAAGCGTCACCTTCCCCATATACACATGCTCCTGACCGTGGTACCTCGCGACAAGCCCAGAACACCAGCAGATGTCGATCGCGTGGTCTCTGCTGAGATTCCTGACAGACTCACAAATCCGGAACTACACCGTATCGTGACATCACACATGATTCACGGCCCATGTGGGGAATGGAACATCTTGAGCCCTTGCATGGCAGACCGGAAGTGCACAAAGGACTATCCCAAAGCCCTACGACAAACGACAAGCTTCTCTGATGACTCCTATCCCCTGTACAGAAGACGGGCAGAAGCAGCACCTGGTGATCCCATCATGAAGACAATACGAGGCGGTGCTAACGTATTAGTTAACAATGCATGGGTTGTGCCTTACAATCCATATATTGTCCTCAGGTACGATGCTCACATCAACCTTGAGATCGTCTGTGCTGTCACCAGTGTCAAGTACCTGTACAAATACCTTGAAAAGGGCCCGGACCAGTGCCTGGTCAGACTAGAGCCTCATGAGAGGATGCGAGAGGCATTACGACATGATGAAGTGGCACGCTACGAACTAGGGCATTACATCACCGCATCTGAGGGATACTGGCGCATATACGATTTCCCCATTCAAAGCAAGTACCCACCAGTCGAGATGCTGGCACTCCATCTACAGGATGAGCAGGTGATCACGTTCAATGACGAAGGTGCCGTACAGAACGTGGCAGAGTCAGGACCCCCTGCAACAACCCTCACCGCCTTTTTCGAAGCCATGAATCTCCATCCACACATGCGTCATGTTCTATATCCAGATGTATTCCAACACTTCACCTACTTGAGGAAAAGGTTTCAATTGCGGAAGAGAAGGCTGAGTTTCCAGGATAACCGTAAGGCTGATACGGTTGGGCGGCTCCCCATTATTTCCGTCAACTCACATAATGCCGAGTTGTACTATCTCCGCATGCTACTGTACCGCGTGCCTGGCCCCACATGCTTTCAGGATCTCCGTCGTGTTGGTGGTAGGGTCATGGAGACCTATCTGGCAGCCTGCATTGCATATGGCATCGTTGACAATGACCAGGAGGTGGATTCTGTTATGGAAGAGGCTGCAAATATTGCATTTGGCCCTGCAGTCCGCGAAGTATTTGCCAACATGCTCATATTCGTTCTCAGAGGCAACCACGTGCAGTTCTGGGAAAGGCACAAGTATGTGCTGTGCGAGGACTTCATGCGTGCAGCAGGTGTGAATGAACCAAATGGACGCATTGTGAGTGAAGTGCTACTAGAGCTGAGGAACAAAGTTGAGTGCCACGGCTTTTCGCTCAGTAAGACCTTTGGCCTTCCTGAGCCTGAACCAGTTCATTTCCAGTCTCGCATTCCGCGCGTCATCGAGCACGAAACAGTGCACAATATAGGAGAACTTGAGGCTCACATCGCTCAAACAGAGTGCCTTCTTAATGACGAGCAGCGCGTTGTTGTCGATAAAGTGATGAGGAGTGTGGAACACGGACATGACTGCATGATTGCAGTTGATGCAAGTGGTGGGACTGGGAAAACATTCACATTGTCTCATATACTCAACAAAGTGCGAGCAATGGGCAAAGTGGCTCTTGCAACTGCTGCAAGTGGTATTGCAGCTACTCTGCTGCCTAAAGGGGCCACCTTCCATAGTAGGACCAAGTGTCCTCTCATTCTCACTGATGAGTCCACTTGCAACATCAGTGAAAATGACACCACTGCAGCACTCATACGCATGACTAATCTAATGGTGGTGGATGAGGTTTCAATGATGGATCGTCGCGCATTGGAGGCAGCAGATCGAACATTCCAGTGGCTTCGGGGCTCAGAGGAACCATTTGGCGGCATCACAATGGTTTTCAGTGGTGACTGGAGGCAGATCCTTACTGTTGTGCCACACGGTAGCCGTATTGACATAGTTGGAAGGTGCTTCAAGAGCTCATACCTGTGGAGAAAAGTGCAGATACTTCGTCTCAGAGTAAACATGAGGATCATGCAGGGTGCTGGAGAACAACAGGACGAATCTGATTTTGCAAAATTCCTGCTGGATCTGGGTGAAGGGAAGATTCCTGTCAATCCAGAAGAGGGTGAATTTGCTATTGAGCTCAGGGAACCGCTCATTCTTCCAGGTGAAAAACTTCAGGATATTGTCACTTGGGTGTACGAAGACTTGCATAACAACATTAGCAACCCCAAGTGGCTATGCGAGCGTGTTATACTATGTCCGACCAATTCCGAAGTCGATCAGGTAAATGACTACATGACGACCATATTTCCAGGGGAGGAACATGTTTGCTGTAGCGTCGATACAGCGGAATCTGAGGGTGATCATTTGTATCCGCCTGAGTTCCTGAACACCCTCTGTCCATCTGGTATGCCTCCACATCGAATCTCTCTCAAGGTGGGTATGGTAATCATGCTGCTGCGAAACTTCGACCAGCAAAGCGGGCACTGCAATGGCTCAAGGTACATCATACTTCAGATCCTTCCAAATCTGTTGGTTGCAAAATCTGTGATGGGTGTCAATTCTGGACGCACATTGCTCATTCCACGCATAACCTTGAGTCCATCTGACAACATGTTCCCGTTCACTCTGCGGCGTCGGCAGTTTCCGGTACGACCCTGCTTTGCCATGACTGTGAATAAATCCCAAGGACAGTCGCTACACCATGTTGGGATCTTCTGCACAAGAGACTTCTTCAGCCATGGTCAGTTCTACGTGGCGGCCAGTAGGGTTGGCAGATCCAGCAGCCTCCGCATTCTTGCCCTGGACGAGGAAACAAAGAAGAAGCGCCGTTTCCTCAGCAATGTTGTTTATGAAGAGGTGCTAACGAGATAAAGGTGTGTACAATGTACATGTAGACAATTTTTATTATTATTTATTTATTGAAGAAAAATTGTTTCGAAAAGAATTCATCAAAAAAAGTGCACAACTTTTTTTGGCAGTCGTACACCATGTTAAGATCTCCTGGAGAAGTGCCGTTGCCTCAGCAATGTTGTTTATGAAGAGCTGCTAACGACATACAGGTGTGTACATGTGGACAATTTTTATTATTTATTTATTGATTGAAGAAAAATTGTTTCGAAAAGAATTCATCAAAAAAAGTGCACAACTTCTTTTGGCAGTCGCTACACCATGTTGGGATCTTCTGCCCAAGAGACTTCTTCAGCCATTGTCAGTTCTACGTGGCGGCCTGTAGGGTTGGCAGATCCAGCAGCCTCCGCATTCTACGTGGCGGCCTGTAGGGTTGGCAGATCCAGCAGCCTCCGCATTCTTGCCCAGGACGAGGAAACAAAGAAGCGCCGTTTCCTCTGCAATGTTGTTTATGAAGAGGTGCTAACGACATAAAGGTGTGTACAATGTACATGTAGACAATTTTTATTATTAGTTGTTTATTGAAGAAAAATTGTTTCGAAAAGAATTCATCAAAAAAAGTGCACAACTTCTTTTTTGTTTCCAAATGTCGAAACGGTGTGGCCTTTGGAAGTGTTTAGGAATTCAGCTCTACTCAACATGCTTGCCAACGAAATACATCTCAATTTGGTGGTATGCTTTGCAAACCTTTTTTTTTTTAAACTATTTTAAAACTAAAACAATTCGAACATGGAATACATACTGACACTGCACTTTCAGGTCTCCTACATATCCTACCCTGTCGCCTCACCGTGGCGTAGGAGTGGCAATGGTCAATGGCATCGAATGTCATGGCTAGCAAAGACAGGGAGGTAAACTTGATTTTAATTTGGAATTTTTTTTTTTTTTTTTTGGCAAGGAACGGGCACCCACGTATGGGCACGTCCTAGTTTCAACAATATTGATAGATAAAGGTGATATAATATACCCCATACCAATTAGGGTTCCTGTAATTCAGGTTGAATGCATTATTTATAATGTATTAAACAGCTGGTGTGTTTCATGTCCAATTCCATTGGAATATCGATCCGGAAAGCCGTGTTTTTACGCACGGTTCGCGGCTCTGACGCACAGAGAAAATGATGTCATTTCGCTAAACTTTCTTCCTGTTTTTCTTCTCGTGATAAATCCTATATTTCTCTCAAGATAAACAAAATATATACATCACACCAGGATTGTTTAATACCAGGATATCAATGAAGATTCATAGCTGCAATGGAGGCGCCGAAAGTTCTGACATTGATGGAATTTTCGATTTTCACGAATCGTCGCCGGTCAATCATAGATGTGATTGTTGTGGAAAAGGGCGTTTTAAAAAAAAACTAGGTTATCGCTTCTCGGCCTTTTCGCTAATAGTGGGGCAACTTAGCATAGCAATTGTGCATTTTGTGAGGAAAGCACCAAATTTGGCACACGAGTAGACTATCATATTATGAAAAGATCTGGATATTGGGCCATCTCAGATTCAGAGATTTGATTTTTGCAAGATTTCGATTCGATTGGGATCGAAGAGAACACCTTCTTCATCTTCTGTACAGTGAAGTTGCCAGCCCTGAATTCTCTGGCTACATCTGGGTGCTTCATTGGGAGTGCAACCATGTCCCTCAGGTGAACAGGGACCCACCTGGCATAGTGTGTGTGGTCTAAGGCATGGAACCATGGGACCAGTTCCGTCAGGGCATCAAGGTACATCGTGAATGAAGCCTGCCGCAGAGAACGCACGTCGACCAGTACCAACATCTCTAGTTCCAGCACAGTTGCCCAGTACTGAAAGTTGGGAATGTCTTCTCCTCTCTGGTGACACCAGACTTCGAACTCAGGCAGGTCTTCTGCATCATCAGCATATGTCATACAGTGGCGTTCATATGCACGGTGTTGCAGGATGTGCAGTGCCGCTGCAGTGATTTGATGAGCTCTTCTTGTGCAGGTGACGTGGGCAGCTCGCAGGAAGGAGTCGGCCGTCCCCTGGCGTTGCAATCTCAGCTTGCAAATCTGCAAAATCTGCAAATCTTACAAAAATCAAATCTCTGAATCTGAGATGGCCCAATATCCAGATCTTTTCATCATATGATAGTCTACTAGTGTGCCAAATTTGGTGGTTTCCTCACAAAATACACAATTGTTATGCTATATTTGAGTTAGCTGCCGGACTTTAAGATCAAGTGGTCGAGGATGGAGGATCGTGGCGGTGCGATCAATGATTCAATGACGGTGGCAGCAGCGGACGAGTCGGTGTCGGTGTTGCCAGCTGGGATATCTGAGGCATTCGATGAGATGTTGGAGACCGAGTGGAGAGACCTCGGAGGTGGTGGAAGAGTTTTCGGAAGAACGGTTTTCACAAGACTCTGCACGGATCGTGGTGGCGGATACTCCTGACTTTCACGTGCTCCAAGATAATGCCTGTGCGGAGGCTGCGCAAGGTGAGAAGGCGAGGGCGTGGTCGGACCAAGTTTGGTGGAGGATTGGGGGACCATGGAGGTGGAGGTGGCGGGGGAGGATCCCTCAGTTGTGGCGGAGGGATTGGGAGATTCCCAGCCGGAGCCGGCAGCGGCTGGTCCTTCGGGCCTTCATCGGGAATCCTGGCGGAGTTCTGCTGGATTTTTTGGAAGGAGGTCGGGTGAAGGGAAATTTCCCAATCCTGTGTTCTGGGGAACCTGCGGTTGCGCCGCGTTGCGGTGTATCCATCGATGAGTCGATGTGCGAATGCCGGGACCCGCCTTAGTGCGGATACGGAACGACCGAGTCGTGGGGAAATTCCGGTGCCGAACCGGCAGGGAGCGGCGAGTGGAGCAGCCGTGGTTGGTGGAAGAACTCGGCGTCCAGCAGGGGCGGCGGCACAATGGTTTCAGCCTGCAAATGTTCCCAGGAAGAACGCTATCCGTTTTACCATTAAAGAAGACTTTGATTTTGATATGGACCAACTTCGGTTTTGCAAGTTGGTGTTGATCCAAGAGTTGGGATTCTCACTAAGTCAGTTGGATTTTGTGTTTGCTTTCCCAGGGGGGGAAAGTTGAGGTTGTTTTTACGAACATTGCGATTTATTTATCCTTTTGGGAAAAGTGGGAAAAGGTGAAGAATAAAAAACCACTTTCTTCATTTTGTGTGGAAAGTTTGTGTGAAAGGGGAGTAGTGAATGTTACCATCCAAATGTATTGTGAGAGTGTAAAGGGTGAGGATGTTGTATTGTGGTTGAGTAGGTTTTGTCGGCCTCTCGGGTCGATCGACCACGTTAAGAATGTGGTGGGGATCAAGACTGGGGCAATGAGGGTGAAGGTGCAGCTGCGGGATGACCCGAGCAAGCCTGGCAGCTTTGTACACATCCCGAATCGGATTAGTATTGGCCCTTTGAGGATTCGCGTTCTATCCCGGCCAAGTCCGGAGGTGCAACAGATGCAATGAGGTTGGACACCTCAGCTCTGGCTGCCTAAACCCTCGATGTCCTCGCTGTGGGCAGGTGGGGCATGTGGTTCGTGACTGCATGGGGAGTGTCACCTGCAATTTATGTGGGGGAGCAGGGCATGTGTTTAGAAACTGCCCCCAATCCTTTGCAAATGCCTTGAGGCGTTCCCAAGATGACAGGGAGGGGGAACGGAGAACAGCACCGAGTGGGCAAGTGGCGGAACGGGCCGCTGTGAGTGGGCAAGTGGCGGAACGGGCCGCTGTGAGTGGGCAAGTGGCGGAACGGGCCGCTGTGAGTGGGCAAGTGGCGGAACGGGCCGCTGTGAGTGGGCAAGTGGCGGAACGGGCCGCTGTGAGTGGGCAAGTGGCGGAACGGGCCGCTGTGAGTGGGCAAGTGGCGGAACGGGCCGCTGTGAGTGGGCAAGTGGCGGAACGGGCCGCTGTGAGTGGGCAAGTGGCGGAACGGGCCGCTGTGAGTGGGCAAGTGGCGGAACGGGCCGCTGTGAGTGGGCAAGTGGCGGAACGGGCCGCTGTGAGTGGGCAAGTGGCGGAACGGGCCGCTGTGAGTGGGCAAGTGGCGGAACGGGCCGCTGTGAGTGGGCAAGTGGCGGAACGGGCCGCTGTGAGTGGGCAAGTGGCGGAACGGGCCGCTGTGAGTGGGCAAGTGGCGGAACGGGCCGCTGTGAGTGGGCAAGTGGCGGAACGGGCCGCTGTGAGTGGGCAAGTGGCGGAACGGGCCGCTGTGAGTGGGCAAGTGGCGGAATGGGCCGCGGTGAGTGGGCAAGTGGCGGAACGGGCCGCGGTGAGTGGGCAAGTGGCGGAACAGGCCGCTGTGAGTGGGCAAGTGGCGGAACGGGCCGCTGAGGCGGAACGGGCCGCTGTGAGTAGGCAAGTGGTGGAACGGGCCGCTGAGGCAGAATGGGCCACAGAGGTGGAACAGGGAACAGCTGAGGAGCCAGCTGGAGCATTGAAGGATGCTGGGGCAGGATGGGGGCTGGTATCTCTAGTATTGGAGGTGAAACGGGGTTTTGGGACACAAGAAGGTGAAGAGGAATTTGAGGAGCAGATGGACAAGGGGAATGAACCCGATCCAATGAGGGTGGTGCGGCGAAAGGGTAAACGGGCGGCGAAGGTAACCCCTGTGGGTATCGGGAAAAAGACCTGGCTAAGTGGCGATGGTCAAACTATTTTCGATGAGCGGATGTTTCAAAAGGCAGATAAAGGGAAGGGTGTGAGGAAATCGCTCCGGGTTGCCGCAAAGGTGGAGCCATTGGGGAGAGACCTCACTTTATCTTCGGATGACGAAGGTTGACTTGAGGGCGGGGTCGGTGAACGTGAGGAGTATTCTTGGTGAGAGTCGGTGTCAGCGCGTATTTGCTGAGCTACAAATATGGAATTTAGACGTATTATTTTTGCAGGAATGTTTTTTGCCAGGTGGTGCTGAGTATAAGCAATGGGAGCAGGCATGGGGGGGTCTGTGCCATTCTTCAGGTAGTGGGAAAAACAAAAATGATGGTGTAGCGGTGCTCTTTGGGAGTAGATTAGCATGGAGGGTGGTGAAGGTGGTGGATGTCGAGCCAGCGAGAATCTATCGTGGACGTGGAGATTCAAGGAAAGTACTTTTGGTTCGTCAATATGTACCTCCCTCAGCAGCCGTGGGAGAAGAAGAAATTGCTGGAGCGGGTGAAACCATGGCTCTGCACCAACAAAGTTTTGGTTGTGGGTGGGGATTTGAACATCTCATTGGAGGAACCTACTTGTTACGATTGGATTACGTGTTTGTTTGAAGAGAAGTAACAACGGCTGAAGTGCAGATGATTTGGAATAGTTTTTCTGATCATCGTTAAATCAAAGTAGTTTTTTTGTTTGATGAGTTTTTATTTGGAGGGAAAGGGGTTTGGAGGCTAAATACTTCATTGTTGAAGATTCCTGGGATAAAGGAGATGATTTCTGGCAGATTTAAAGCTTGGAAGGAGTCGGTTCTCTTTTTAGTTCAGTGAGGGAATGGTGGGAAGAGGTGAAACATAGGATTAAGGATATGTCTCAAGTGCACAGAGTGAGAGGGCTCTCAGGTCTTTCGAGCTCAGTCGGCATGTTTACAGAGATTGGGTAGGCTCCGTGTGCATAGGTTTGATGTGGGTGGAGAGATAAGTGAGTTGAAGCAGCAGATAAGAAAAAAAAAATTGCAGCAGTTTTACAGGGTTCAGTTTAGGAGTTGTTTGCAGAGGGAGAGGGAAGAGCCTTGCTCGTTACCATTCTTTCGGAAGTTGGTTAAGAATAAGATAGTTATGAAGGGAATGCTCGATGAAGGAGTGTTTTATGAGTCGTGGTCAGACATGGAGGAAGTCATGGTGAGTTATTTTTCTGATTTATTTTCCCAAGTTCCAGGGGATCTGGATAGGAGGGAGGCGTTCCTGTCAGGCTGGAGTCATGACCGGGTGAACGGGGAGCCACTCACAGCTTTCTCTATTGAAGAGGTGGAGCGGGTGGGTTTGAGATGGGAAGAAGCGGTCTGCTCCAGGGCCAGATGGATTGCCCTTGGAATTTTACAGGTGTTTTTGGGAGGAGTTAAAAGACCCACTTGTGGAGTTGTTTGATGAGGTTCTACTTGTGGGTGAGTGTCCAGCCTCTTGGGCTGAGTGCAATATTAGTTTGTTACCCAAAAAAGGGGATCTGCACTATTTGAGTAATTGGAGGCCGATTTCGCTATTAAATGGAGATTACAAGATTCTTGCGAAGGTTTTGCTGGGGAGGCTTCAGGTAGCTTTAGGAGATAGGTTGGGTGTGTTTCAGAGGTGTGGAGTCAAAGGGCGAAGGACTACAGACGTGCTACTTGTCCTTCGAGATTTGATTACGTCGGTGGAAAATAGGGGACGTTCGGCAGGATTTTTAAGCTTGGACTTTGCGAAGGTGTGTGACACGTTATCCAGGGAATATTTGTTCTCTATTCTCGCGGAATGGGGTTTTGGAGAGTCTGTGGTCCAGTTGATCAAAACAATGTATCGCACTTCAGTTGGGCGAGTGAATGTGAATGGCCAGTTATTGCGTCTTCTCTGCAGCCGTTTGGTATTATATTTTGCCTGAGCTGAACAGGGTTCGGGAGAAGCGTGTGGGTTTGGGTAGACCGTATGAGTGGAATCCCAAGTATCCCTATTCGGTATTGAATGAATTTGTTTGGGAGAGTAGTTATGGGGATGATTTCGAGTGGATTTATCGAAACTTGACAAAGGAGAAGGAAGTACAAGAGGATTTTCTGATAGGTGGTCTTCAAAGAAAAAGAACTTTGGCGGTGTGGCAGAACGTTTCGTCCCAGGCCCTTACTGGGGGCTCAAAGCGACCTTGCCTGGTTAGCTGTGTGCCAATTGTTGCCATGTCCAGCTGTGCAAGTTGGAAGAGGTCATGTCTCGACCAATCAATGCCCATATATTGGATGTAATGAATCGGAGTCAGTTCGGCATTTTTGGTGGGATTGTGTTTTTGCTTATTTAGTTTGGAATGACGTTTTGTGTAAGTTTTTGTGCAAGTTAAAGGTTAAGTTTACTTTCAGTTGGGAAATGATTTTGTTCGGTCCATTTGGAAATCAATGTAAACCGAAACAAATAATGTTCTGGAGAATATTGAATTGTTTGAAAATGGCCTTGTGGAAGGCGAGGGTCTCAGCATGTTATGGAATGCATCATTTTTCTGTGAATTATGTTCTTGCCTTGTTGAAGAGAGATCTCTTTATGTGGATTTACGAAATATGTTGCAATTGTTGTGGAAGATCTTCAGTTGAAAAATTGTGATTTGATTTGATGGTTGACACTCGTTTTGCTGGTTTTCATTTTAATTAAAAAAAATAGTCGTTTTACCTACCTCCAGGAATGGTGCACTCACTTTGGGGGAACCTGGAAAACAAAGAAAAGATTCTTCAGGTAAAACTTAAAGATTTGTTTTTGCAATTGGAGAGAAGTAATTAAACTTGAAAACTCCAATGAGTGAATAGGGAGTTTTACAGTGGTTTGTGGGTTCTTCCTCTCTCTAATATTCTTCCCACTCATGATTATTCTCCATTATCCACATCACTGACATTTTTGTACATTCAACACTGTTCATCTGAAATGGTTGGCGACAGGAATGGGCATCTGGCCATAAAACTAACACGAACAACTCGGTTTTCACCCCTGCTGTTTGTCTGTGAACAATATATATCAAGACGTTGTGGACGGTTTCAGACGAAATTTGGCAGACAGGAAGTGTATATGGCACGGACAAAATCATTAGTTTTTGGGGAAGATACCTATTCGGATCCGGCTACTAGAATGTTTGAAGTGAAACCTCACCATTGGGAGATAGGGACAAAAACAATATCTTTTTGGATGGAAGGTTTAAAAAAAGGTAAAAAAATAAAGTAAAAAAGGCCCTTCATTAGGGCCAAAAACGATACATAGCAGGATATTTCAAAAAGTTGTGGACGGATTTGGATGGAAATTGGTGGACAGGTTGGGTGTGTGAGGACAAATAGATTCGATTTTGGTGGAGATCTGAATATGGATTTGGATAAGAGTTATATAATTTTTTTAAGTGATTCTTCACCATTGAGAGATCGGGTGGAAAGCGACATATAGTGTGATATTTTAAAAAGTTGTGGATGAGTTATGACTAAACTAAGTGGTTGAGTGGGGTAAGTGACAAGTACAAGCCGATTAGATTTTGTTTCAGGTCCGAATCCAGGTCCGACCTGGTAGTGGGATACAAAATGTTAAATGCTCAGCATGGTGGAGGTATGCTCTCTAACACGTGCTGTTTTAGTTTCCACCATTAATAGGCCATAATGCACAGGGAATTTACCCTTTCATCCGTGCAACAGAGCTAGGGATTACCCAATTGCTTCACTAAAATTAAGATATTATATTAACCTCAAAAAGTCTTATCCCCATGTGCAATAAGCAACTTATTTTTAGAAAATTGCTATAATTTGAGTCGAATTTATCAACATAATTTCGTAAATGTTCGTGAACGCGCCCGTATTCACGTGACAATTTTGGACGAATCAGCGACTTTATTCCAGAACTCACCAATGGTAATCATGTCAACGGTCGGAATTGTTCAATTGCGCATCGAGTTTTATCGAACTTCGGTTGGACAAAATGGCGACTTCCGTTCACGGAACTGCCGGAAACCTGTGCATTATGCACGTCGTTTTGTCCAATAAATCCGAGTTTATCCGTTTGACAAAGGATTCTTGGAATAAATATGTCGAATTTGCTACTAAATGGCAAACGTATGACTGCAAAGAAGCAGATGCGGTCAGAAACGGCGACGAAACTTGGGCTACCTTTCGACGATGTACTGTCATGGGGAAATGCACTGCCATCGTCAATGTCAACAAGCAGCGTTGGGTACCACCGCGAATGCTATAAGCGTTTCTGTGACATAAGTAAAGTCAACAGAAAGAAAGAGGCCCATCAGAAACGATTATCTGCAGCTAAGGGTGAGATTTCGTAAGCTTATTTCTTGTCGGTATTAGTCGAGCTAGCGCCACACTTAAGTTGTGACTTGTGTGTACATCACATGTCGTAGGCCCAAGGCTAGGGCTGGGCTGGACTGAATTTCACACACATTCAAAAGATTCAGACATGACGATGTTTGCTCTCGTACTGAACTCTGAATTATGTTTAATTCAGAAAGCTTGTTCGTGTTATTTTGTTTATTTGAAGTGTACAACTTGTGATCAATATAAGAGTTAAGACTTTTAAACATGTAGGGTATTTGGCAAAGTCACCAAGAATAAATATTTAGAGGTCTATTAATAATAACTTTTCCTGAACCCGAGACATATAGATCTACGTTGTCATGAAATTGTGATTGTGTCTATCGTGCTATATACAGTCACGTGAAAAAGTAAGTACACCCCATGTAAAGTTTTGACTTTTTCAACATATTTCAACATACCGCTATTTGATCTTCATTTCAACAATATTGATAGATGAAGGTGATATAATATAACAAATATCATGAAACATTTACATTTTGTAGTCCATTGTATAATTTAAATATAAAAAAAACAAATTAAAAAAAACCTTTAGAGGCCATTTTCCCCCGCAAGGCGGGGGTTGGCCTTTCTCGGGCACCGTGGTTGTTGTTGTTTTTGTTGGTCCCCTTTTTGAAGCAATGTTTTACGGCCGGATGCCCTTCCTGCCACCAACCCTGTTTGTCGCCTTTTTACGACAAACGGGGATTACCAGTGAACTGGTACTCAATTTGCCAACCTCGGAAGGATGACATGCTGAGTCAACCCCCCTGGCGTTAATTCAGCGATCGACCGGGATTCGAACCCAGGATCCTAGGATCCTAAGCTGGCACCCTAGCCGCTACACCAACACCAGGCTACTATAATTTAAATAAACATAAATGCAAATTTCGCATGTGGAAAAAGGAAGTACACCCCTACATTTATCACGACTTCAAATACCTAAAATTAGAATCAGGTGCACCAGCTCAGGTGCAAATGATTAGAACATCGTTAGAGAGGATCTTGGAGGAACCTGTCTTATTTAAACCTCAGACATTTAGTTTGGTTTGCTCTTTGTTGTTGAAGTGTGCGGAGTCACCATGCCTAGATCAAAAGAGCTCTCTGAGGCCTTCAGAAAGAAGGTTATCGATGCCTACGAGCCTGGGAAGGGATTTAAAAAGATCTCCAAACAATTTGAAATCAATCAATCGACTGTCCGGAAGATCATCTACAAGTGGAGAAGATTCCAAACAACTGCCAACTTGTTCAGGCCAGGCCGCCCCAAAAAGTTCAGCCCGAGAGCAGACCACAAGATGCTGAAAGAAGTCTCGAAGAACCCCAGAATGTCATCACGGGACCTACAGGTAGCTCTTGCCACTGTTGATGTCAAAGTGCACGAGTCTACCATTAGAAAGAGGCTGCACAAATTTGATCTACATGGGAGCGGTGCCAGGAGGAAACCTTTGCTGTCCAGAAAGAACTTCAGGGCAAGACTAAAGTTTGCCAATGAACACCAAGGCAAAGACCAGCACTTCTGGAACAATGTGCTCTGGACAGATGAGTCAAAGGTAGAGCTATTTGGCCACAGTACCAGAAGACATGTTTGGCGAAAACCAAAGACAGCATTTGACCACAAGAACCTGATACCAACTGTAAAGCATGGTGGTGGAAATATTATGGTTTGGGGCAGCTTTGCTGCATCAGGGCCTGGGCAGCTCACCATCATAGAATCCACAATGAATTCTTCATTGTACCAGAGGGTGCTTGAGGATAATGTGAGGCCATCTGTCGGAAAGTTGAAGCTCAACCGAAGGTGGACCTTGCAACATGACAATGACCCTAAACATACCAGTAAATCCACCAAGGAATGGCTGAAAAGAAAGAAATGGAAGGTTCTGGAATGGCCAAATCAAAGCCCGGATCTAAATCGCATCGAGATGTTGTGGGGAGAGTTGAAACGAGCTGTGCATGCAAGAAACCCCTCAAACATCGCACAGCTGAAAGAATTCTGCATGGAGGAGTGGGCAAAAATTTCTCCCAGTCGGTGCCAGAGACTGGTCGACAGTTATAAGAAACACCTACTTGTGGTTGTTTCTGCCAAAGGGGGAAATACCATATATTAGAGCCAAGGGTGTACTTACTTTTTCCACATGCGAAATTTGCATTTATGTTTATTTAAATTATACAATGGACTATAAAATGTAAATGTTTCATGATATTTGTTGTATTATATCACGTTTATCTATCAATATTGTTGAAATGCAGATCAAATAGCTGTATGTTGAAATATGTTGAAAAAGTCAAAACTTTACATGGGGTGTACTTACTTTTTCACGTGACTGTATTTATTGGAATGTAATATTGTAAGTAATGTGTACTCGTGTGTGTTAATGCATACATATGCACATCAAGTGTGATTTGTCATATGGCATGTATTCATGGTTACTGGCCTGCGCCTAGAGGGGGGAACCCCTGGCCAAATTTCAAACTGCTCTGTGCTTTATCAGAGGTGCTAAGCCCTGGGAGATTCCACGTTTCAACTCAACAAATTCAGTGTGCGTTCTTGCATCCCGTTTTATTTTATTGAAAAAAACCCCGACACAAATGGACCCAAAATGTTAGGTCATTTCTAGTCGACAAAATAAAAAGAAGACTACGAAAAAAAGAAATTCATTATTTCAAAAATAAAATATTCCTGAATCAAGCCAAGAAACATAAATGTTTACTGTTTTAAAAACAAATACTAGACTCAATATTTTCTTTCTTTTCCTTTTCTATGTTAATCTAAACAGATACTGGAACTGAGATGGAAGAGCTGGATGATGACCATGTGACATTGGATAGTGGAGAACCAAGCAGCAAGCGTGTTTTGCGATCTTCTTTGGGTGGAGAGACACCAAGAGCATGGGCCAAGCGCCACATGTTTCCAGAGCAGTGCATCATGTGTCATGGAAATAAGTACAAGACAGATCGTCTGTCAGGGAAGAGGAGGATACAGAGGTTGGTCACGTGTGAACAAGTACAAGGTCAACTTCTACAGGCTGCACACCTATGAAAGAGGATGCAGATCTTCTTCTAGAAATTGATGGGCATGATTTAGTGTGACGTTCCGCAACCTATGGGTCGCACGATCGTTTCAGAAATCGCGGGAAAAAAAAAAAAAACTTCATCGACGATTTACTTCTCCCGACTGAACAGAACAGAGATCAAACGAACACCGACACAAACTTTATAGTGTGGACTCTTCTACCATGATGTACCGTGATGTACCGAGCGTGCATCCGGTCAGTCAGATCATACGTTTAGTTTCCGACACACGAATGTCCATTGCTTTTCATTCGAAAGATTGAGCTGTGAGCGTAAGGTACTCGCCATGGCTAGAAAGTATCAGCCTGTGTTCCTGAACGATGGGTTCACCTTGAATATCAATAAGCACAATGTTCATCGACAACAGTGTGTGATATGCCTTGACGTGTTGGCCAACGAGTCCCTCAGACCCCAAAGGCTGAAACGGCACCTCGGGAAGAAACATGGAGATCATGTCAATAAGTCACGGGAGTTTTTTCTCCAGAAAGAACGTGAGATGAACAACAGCAAGTCAGTAATGAGTTCGGCTGTTTTTCCGTCAAAGGGACTGACCAAAACCAGCTACCTGGTGGCGGAGAAGATAGCCAAAGAAAAGAAACCGTACACTATTGCGGGTAAGTTTTTTGGGTTTTTTTCGTGAAAGTATTTCACTGCATTGGCGGTTTGTAGGTTCATAAAGTAATACATGGCGCTGTAAGTATAGTTAAATTTAGTCTTTCATTTCGTCTTTAGAATATTGATGTGTAGGGTTCTTGCTTACTATTACTCATGCCATGTATACGTTGGTATATCACAACTTCGTAAAGTTTTATTGTTTGTTGCAATACAGCCATTCTTAAATTTTGCCTCTTTTTTAAAAGTACGTAAGGCAATCACATCGTACATATTGAATTTTTATAATGCCTTGGAACAGCGGTTCTTAACCTGGGGATCGTGCTGTATGCGCATACGCGAACAAAATACTGTGTGGTATGTAACTTTGTTAGGTTCCTAAAAATTGGCACAACAAATTGTTATTTATGACCCCTTCATGACCCCCGGAAAACCCCAACCGACCCCCAGGTCCGTGCCCGCTGCCTTGGAACAAAATCAAGATTAATCATAAAGTGAAAGAAATGTTCATGTGTTATTTTATTTATCTTGTATTGCAGAGCAACTCATCCTGCCATGCGCCAAGGCGATGTGCAGAGAAGTGCTTGGAGAGACGGCAGCTTCCAAGATAAGCACCATTCCGCTTTCTGCCGACACGATTCGCCAACGGATAATAGACATGGGCGAAGACATCGAGCACCAGCTGTACGCAAACCTAGAGGCCAACAAGTTTGTCATCCAGTTGGACGAGTCAATGGACATCGCATAGAAGGCGTTGATCCTCATCTTTGTTTGTTATCGGCATGGCGATGATTTTATGGAGGATCTTCTGGCATGTGACGAGCTACAGACCAAGACCACGGCCGCATAAATATTCGCAGTCGTCAACAAACACATCGCATTGCATAGCCTCAGGTGGGAAGACGGTGTTGGCGTTTGTACCGTTGGTGCGGCATCGATGACAGGTCGGCGCAGCGGTGTCATTAAGCTCATCCAAGATGTGGCACCAGAGGCAAGCTGGACGCACTGCTTCCTCCACCGCGAGGCATCAGCGGCGAAAGAGATGTCACCTGGACTTGCCGAAGTAATGGACATTGCAGTGAAAACAATCAACCATCTCAGGAAGAGCGCCCTAAATTCGAGGTTGTTTGCAGAGCTGTGTAAGGAGCAAGATGCAGAACACACCACGGTGATGTATTTTGCAGCTGTTTGCTGGCTCTCCAGAGGAGTTGCTTTGGCAAGATTGTATGAACTTCGTGACTAGGTCTTCGCATTCTTGGAGGTGGCGAGGTCAGACCTGGCAGTCTACTACAAAAACAACAAATTCTTTGCAACATTGGCATACATGGCAGACATCTTCAACTTGCTGAACAATCTGAACATATCGTTCCAGGGCAAAACGAACAAGCAGGCGAAATCCGTGTTCGTAATGTATGACAAGATAGCGGCGTTCAAATCAAAGCTGGATCTATGGAAGAGAAGAGTACAGACCAATGATGAATTTGACATGTTCGAAAACCTGGATGATCTGCTCAGCAAGTGTTGAGGAACGTGTGGACATTAAGGATGTCATCGTCGAGCATCTGGTGAACCTGCGCAAACTATTTGACGAATACTTTCATGTTGATCCACGCGTGGAGAAGAAGTGGATCCGAGACCCTTATTCAGTCGACGTTCAGCAGTGCTGCAACTTGTCCAACAGATTGAAAGAGGACCTGATCGACATCGTGTCCAACGGTACACTTGACACTGTTCACTTTCAGGAAGGACACTTTAGTAAAGTTTTGGCTGACAGTGTGTCATGAGTCATGAGTAACCAGAGATTGCACATCTCGCGGTAAAGTTCCTGATGCCATTCACAACGACGTGGATGTGTGAGGCAGGTTTCTCAACGGTGACATATCTGAAGTCCAAGTATCGAAACAAACTGGAGACACTGGCCCTGTGCGCCAACCTGAGAATCGCATTGTCGCCGTTTCAAAGCCGAAATCGATGATCTCGTAGCCAATATGCAAAGTCAACCATCACACTGATGTGGATAATCCACATCTACAATGTTGCTAACAGAACATTTGAATTAGGCTTGTAAGTTTCACTTTCGGGTTTAATCAGTGAAAGTTGTTTATTTAATGTTGTTCATGATAACGGAACATTGAACCTGGATATAAGTTCAGATGCATATCGGGTTTTTCAGTAAAAGTTATTCTTGTTTTGTTTATTAGTTCATGTTACATTTTAAGTTCATAATCTATTCACGATGAAGATTAAAATAAAGTTCAAACACCTTATCTTGGCGTGTCACTTTAATAATTAAAGTTTTATTCTATTTCACAAAAGACACACCGCCAATGAATGTTGTGAAATTCATCTTCATCTTCATCTTCATCATCATCTTCATAATCATCTTCATCTTCTTCATTAAATCTTCATCCGGATTCATCGTTGGGGTGGATTCATCTCTTCCGAAGCTGCTAACAAGGCAGGGAGTTTACGCCTGATTGGCTGACAATAATATCAAGTGGGCGGTGTCTGTGATCGAAGTCGCTGCTCATTCTCAAGGGGGGTGTTGTCTCTCGCTCTCTCTCTCTCTCCTCATGGTCGTGGAGATCCGTACAACATAACAACTAAATAAGGACAGTGTTTGGTATGATTGTCGTCACTTTGCTTTATTGTTCAATACGAATTGTACTACTGTACAAAGATGATGAACCGAACCCTTACTAAGATATTAACGTCATAAGCAATCGATATTTCCGTGACGGTTTGTGGGGGGTGAAGGGGGGTTTGATAGGTCACGACTGGATGCCTGGGTTTTTTATTGGGTCCTGGGCTAAAAAGGTTGCGGAACGCATATTTAGTGGCACGAGAATTGAAATACCATCCAGAGTGCTACAAGAATTACAGAAGATATTTGAGCAAACCATCCAAGCCATTGACACCAAGCCAGACTGGATATGAAGAAGCATTCACAAGCTTTTGCAATGATGTAATTAGGCCAAGACTTCTGCAGAAAATGGAGATAACAACTTTGGCACGGTTGAACAGATTGTTTGTGCACACCATTAGAAATGTCCATGGGGTTGATGCCCCATACCGCACTTGGAATCTGAAGAAGCGGCTGCAGAAAAGCTTTCCGCAGTTAGTGTTCCTATCGCCATCTAACCGTCAAATGAGCGATATTGTCTTCAGTGAGAAATTGTCTGCAGAAGATTTGGTCCAAGAGGTATTGGATGATACTTCATGTTCGTCAGCAGAGAGCTCAACAGATGATGATGCTGAGATCATCACTGGCAGAATGCAAGGGCATCCACGGTCATCTGGAAATGCGACTGATTTGCGCACTTTGTACAATGCAGCACTTATCATCAAGACGTCATTTACAAATGTGTCGTCCGATAAACCCTGGCCACGGACTGCAGTTCACCTTTCATTAAGCAAAGCAACGGACATGGTTCATCATCATCTGTACAACTTCCTTGCCTGGCTTGTTGGACCATCTTCAGAACCAGAAGATTCTAAGTTTGTGTCTGTGTCGGATGAACAGCACCAGAAACTACTGTCTATTGCCCAGGATATACTGTACATAGCATCAAAAGGCAAGACCCAGACTCCTAAACATGCAGCACTTGCAGTAGCAGTTAGACACATGACAGGTTCAGCTCAATTGGTTGGTATTCTAAATGGCTTAGGGCACAGTGTATCACATCTAACATTGATGGAGCACAACACAGCTCTTGCTAAACTGCAAATAGAATTGGGCACCATTTCAATCCCAGCTGGCATCCAACCTAGTAAATTCACCACATAAGTATGGGACAACATAGATTTCTGGTGAAGAAACGTTATCAGGGAAAGGGACGACACACAGCACTAATGGCATCATGATCCAAAGACTAAGTGATGGACAGGTTACTCCACCAACCACTAGCAGTAATCAAAAAAACACGTGAGAGAACATTGCATCCTCCGTCAACTGAGCTCAGTCTTTTCTTTGGCCTAGGAAAGAAACATGGACCAGACTGCATTGGAAAGCAAGTCACGTTTTCTCAGAATGCATATGCACAGGCAGCTACTTATCCAAGGAAGGTGGATATGGCATTCAGTCTACTAATCTTCAAGTACTCTGGAATACCAGGGTGGACAGGCTTTAACACCACACTCATCTCAGATCAACCTGGAAAGTCCACTGTTGCTTATCTACCTGTTATTGATGCAAGCCCCACACAGATGGACACTGTACAAACTATACTTGACCGTGGCATAAGCTATGCTGACGAGCTGAAAGAAGAAGTGGTGGTTGTTGTGTTTGACCAGGCGATATATGCCAAGCACAGCAAATCAGATGGCATGACAATGCATTTCAAAAGCGACTTGTCATAAGACTAGGCATGTTCCGTACCAAGATGACATTTTTGGCTTGTATCGGAAAGAGGTACAAAGATGCTGGGCTAAGTGATATTCTGATAGAGGCTGGTGTTATTGCACAGGGATCTTTGAATGGTGTGATGAATGGTCAACACTACAACAGGAGCATGCGGGCTCACAAAGTGATTTATGAAGCATTACTTTGTCTGCAGTGGGAGGCCGATACAGTCACGTGAAAAAGTAAGTACGCCCCATGTAAAGTTTTGACTTTTTCAACATATTTCAACATACAGCGATTTGATCTTCATTTCAACAATATTGATAGATAAAGGTGATATAATATAACAAATATCATTCATTCATTGACATTTTGTAGTCCATTGTATAATTTAAATAAACATAAATGCAAATTTTGCATGTGGAAAAAGTAAGTACACCCTTGGCTATAATAGGTGGTATTGCCCCCTTTGGCAGAAACAACCTCAAGTAGGCGTTTCTCATAACTGTCTACCAGTCTCTGACATCAACTGGGGAGAAATTTTTTCCCACTCCTCCATGCAGAATTCTTTCAGCTGTGCGATGTTTGAGGGGTTTCTTGCATGCACAGCTCGTTTCAAATCCCCCCACAACATCTCGATGGGATTTAGATCCGGGCTTTGACTTGGCCATTCCAGAACCCTACATTTCTTTCTTTTCAGCCATTCCTTGGTGGATTTACTGGTATGTTTAGGGTCATCGTCATGTTGCAAGGTCCACCTTCGGTTGAGCTTCAGCTTTCCGACAGATGGCCTCACATTATCCTCAAGCACCCTCTGGAACAATGAAGAATTCATAGTGGATTCAATGATGGTGAGCTGCCCAAGCCCTGATGCAGCAAAGCTGCCCCAAACCATAATATTTCCACCACCATGCTTTACAATTGGTATCAGGTTCTTGTGGTCAAATGCTGTCTTTGGTTTTCACCAAACATGTCTTCTGGTACTGTAGCCAAATAGCTCTACCTTTGACTCATCTGTCCAGAGCACATTGTTCCAGAAGTGCTGGTCTTTGCCTAGGTGTTCATTGGTAAATTTAGTCTTGCCCTGATGTTCTTTCTGGACAGCAAAGGTTTCCTCCTGGCCCACCTCCCATGTAGATCAAATTTGTGCAGCCTCTTTCTAATGGTAGACTCATGCACTTTGACATCAACAGTGGCAAGAGCTCTCTGTAGGTCCCGTGATGACATTCTGGGGTTCTCAGAGACTTCTTTCAGCATCTTGCGGTCTGCTCTCGGGCTGAACTTGCTGGGGCTGCCTGGCCTGAACAAGTTGGCAGTTGTTTGGAATCTTCTCCACTTGTCGATGATCTTCCGGACAGTCGAATGATTTCAAATTGTTTGGAGATCTTTTTAAATCCCTTCCCAGACTCGTAGGCATCTATAACCTTCTTTCTGAAGGCCTCAGAGAGCTCTTTTGATCTCAGCATGGTGACGCCACACACTTCAACAACAAAGAGCAAACCAAACTAAATGTCTGAGGTTTAAATAAGACAGGTTCCTCCAAGATCCTCTCTGACGATGTTCTAATCATTTGCACCTGAACTGGTGCACCTGATTCTAATTTTAGGTATTTGAAGTAGTGACAAACGTAGGGGTGTACTTACTTTTTCCACATGCGAAATTTGCATTTATGTTTATTTAAATTATACAATGGACTACAAAATGTAAATGTTTCATGATATTTGTTATATTATATCACCTTTATCTATCAATATTGTTGAAATGAAGATCAAATAGCTGTATGTTGAAATATGTTGAAAAAGTCAAAACTTTACATGGGGTGTACTTACCTTTTCACCTGCCTGTATGGATACCCTCGGTTGGAGGAGAAGTACAGCAATCAGCTGCAGAAGTAGTGATGGAGCGACTTCATACAGCTTACATCAAGAAAGATCTGTCACCGGTTATCAGCAGCCTCTCATTTGCCAGGCTATTAACATCATTCAACTCATTTGTTGAGACAAGGAGCAAGGAGAACACCACAATTGCCTTTTGGACATCCTACAACAAGATGGTAGCGGACGTACTGCTGCTCACAAGAGCTTCCCGTACCGGAAACTGGAATCTGCACCTTGCCTCTGTGCGTAATATTCTTCACTGGATGTTTGCCTATGACAGACCAAACTATGCCAGGTACTTGTCAGCTTACTACATGGAGATGGTTGATTTACCACAGACTCATCCCACAGCACATGCAGCTTTGCCCAGTGGAAAATTTGCCGTGCAGCGTCAAGAAGGATATGGTTTTTCCCAAAGTGGTGTGATTTATGCATTGTAGTGAGGCGGCATAGCTAAAAAATCGTTCATTTGTGTGATAGAAGCGCCAGATTTTCTACATTTATAGCTTAATATATGTTGAATGAATCTGGATATTGGGGCATTGCAGATTGGCATTGTGATGACAGTGGCAGCCATTTTCCAAAATGGCTGCCAGCGGTTACTGGAATAGAACACTTTGGTCACCCCCAAGCTGCTGTTACCATGTTTTCAGCACCACAAATATAATTTAAAGAGCAGTTAAAGTGAAAAAAAATGTATTCCAATGTAGGACAATATTAAATTAAAGAAATCTAACAACATGGTGTGATATAGTGGATTACACTGTAGCTGTATTACCAAAGGCCATTTAACAATGTTCAGTGAACATACTGTTACGGTTCGCGGTTAAGGATGGTATGTTTGCCGAGCGGAGGCACCGCGACCTAACAGTTTCCCCGATTCACCCAGACGTTGGCCGTATCGCGCCACAGCTATTCAACATGGAAAAGACAAAGATGACACGGATGTGAAGAAGAGGAAGACGAAGGCAAAAAAAGGTTTGAAATACGATTACTATTTATTACTATTTACAGGCTCAAAATAACCAAGGAGAAGGAAAGATAAGAAAATAATATACAGAAGCTTTTAGAGACACAGTGAAAATATTAGCTTATACAAACTTAATTAACTACCCAGGACAGAACAAACAAAACAAACTCACGTACGCAAAAGGATGTAAGGGCAGGAATCGTTTGGAGGGATGAGCAGGTCCACTCCGGGCGGGAAGCGAGGAGCCGGCAGCTCCTTGTATTCGGCTTTACACCGCACACCGTCAGGGCTTCACGCGGCTGGTTGAAACGGGGCTGGTTGAAGCGGCTCTTTGTCAAAGGCTTTTCGTATCTCTCACGCAACAACCACCCAAAGGCTTTCCGTATCTCTCACGCAACTCCGGTGCAACTCTCAACTCTCTTCCGGTGGACTGCCAACCCTCTTACGCACCTGGACTCATCTGCCGTATCTCTCGTGTCTCTTTTTCCAGCGATCGTCGCACCCTTCTCTCATACCTTTAGCGCGGGTGTGACACGCCCTCCTCGGTTTCGGTACCGCCCTCCCCCCCCCCCCCCCCCCCCCCCGTGCTCTGTTTCGTGACCTTGTATGGCAATCCCACGGGCTTGTCTCCTTATTTGGGCATGGCGCCGACGGCACGCCTCTCGTGGCGAGCCACGGGCTTGTTTCCTTATTTGGGCATGGGGCTGAACAGCCCCGCCCTTCGTGGCGCACCCTGGGCTTGCCTCTCCCTGGCGACCCCGCCCCTCCTGTTCAAACAGAGCACGGAGCACATATTCACTATAGCAGCGAAATGAGAGGGCGTGCACCCCACGCTTGTGAACTGCTTTACCCAGTACCCACAGATGGAGTTTGGCTGGGAAATGAATTATTGAAGGGTAGCTATTCTTAATTGATTCGGTGCAATGGAGTATTATTTTAATGGAAGACAAGGCCTTACCCTAAAACACATAATAAGGATATAAGCTACGGAATAAGGGTATTATAGTGTCCTTCAATGGATGCTTTATGGAATTAACTACCGGAACGCCCTTTTAACCTTCACACAACACTGGAGGCAGGAGGGGCCAGACTCGAGCAATAATTCATAACCATTTCCAATACAATACAACACAATTAAAAAAAATGCAATCCTCATATCCGCAACAATACTAACAATTACACTGTAACAGTTTGAACATACGATATCTAACAATGTTCAGTGAATGTACTGAAGCCATTAAAGGGGCATTTTGCAGATTTTCAACCAATTTTTTATCGTGTGAAAAACACCTGCAGTGTTTTCTGTGTCTCTGGGGTGCAGTTCCAAAATGTGTGGTTCTTCCGGACACCTGCGTGTCATTTGATGTTTTTTTGGGTCAGAGAATTTTCGGGTCAGCTCTCACATTCTCCTTCACAGAAGCAGAGGCCTGTGCACTGAAGAGCAGCCTTCTTACACTTGCAGCGCGTTCTGCAACCACTGTTGCAGCCACAAGAGATCAGCTCGTAGCAGGATTTTGATGCTTGTGGTAATGTCGTCCAGTGGGGTTCATACAATCCTTCTGTCTTCACCCATCCCCAGTCAGTTGGTGATGGCAGCACAGGGTCTGGTAGCAGTGTCTTTCCCCAGATGTGACCACCCTGGTAAACTGCTCTCTTGACGTGCTCCACCAGAGCAGCTCGGGTAGGTGGTATTTTCTGCACTGAGTTTTGCCGTAGAAAGAGCTTCCTTCTTGCATCGTCCACCTTGGTGCAGGTGCTTGTTCTGTCAAAGAGAAGTATGACAAACCTCTCAATAATGTTCATTGCATCATCTGGGATCTCGTTTGGTCCACTTGCCAGCATCAGTAGTGCATCTGTCAATTCTGGAAGCGACTTCCATGTAGACCATGCTGCCTTCTTTCCATGTCCAGCAAAGCTGGATACGGTGTCACAGCCTGTCGAAGCATGAAACATTGGAAGGGCACATGACATCGCTGGTCCGAGACATTTTCTAGCCAGCAGTACTCTTCCTTGATGCTCTGGTCAGAGTTCTCCCTGCTCAAAGATGCCACAGTGCTAGGTGGTACAGGTGCCTTTGTGGTGCTACCGACAACAGGTGGAACGTCTGTAGTAATACTGCGGTCAAGTCCTTGACCTGCAAAGGCAGGGAGTTGAAAGAGTGAGATACCTGTGCCATGGAAGGACTCCTTTGAGGTAGTTGAGCTCGGATTATGGTCAATATTATTGTTATGAATTTGGTAATGCAACATCTAGAGCTAGGTAGATCTGAATAGGTAGGTATTCGGCTGTCGTGACAGGGACTCTACATGTAATAAGTTATTGATGTTCAGGCGGTTGTCGGGGTAAGATGTATGAGTGTGGATCTACCTGGAGGTCCGAGTGTTAAATAGTGAGGGATTAAAGGTAACGCCCCTGTGAGTCTCACCTAGTAGTCAAACCTTTGTCCTTTATGGCACTGCAAACCACATAAACATTAGTTAGGTCCTTAGCGCAACATTAAATAATCCCCCTTTCCCTGACAAGGACTTCGTATTAAATTGACAGGAAACCAGGTCAAAAACACCACCACAATTGGCCGCCACCGTGTACACCTCCAAAGGCCTACAAACCTGGCCGGCACGTGTTATGCCAGGACCGCAGGGTCGCGTAACGGGGGAGATGTCAGGAGTCGCGGGAGGCTTTGATTGGCTGAGGAGTGCGCAATGTGACGTGATCGGCCACCAATATAGGCGACGGTCGGACGCCATTTCAAGAGTTGAGTTGAGTCCAGAGTGAGTTCACCAGTTGAGTTGAGTCCAGAGTGAGTTCACGAGTTGAGTTGAGTTCGTGGCAGGCACTGGCAGACGCAGGCAGGCACGAGAGAGTTGAGCGGTGGTGGAGAGTTGGAGAGGACACGCCATTCCAGTCGCAGTTCGAGTGCAGTTCGGGTTGTAGGGAGTCGCAGGAGACACACGAGAGCACACCCAGTTGGCACTGAGCAGTTCGTTGGCACTTGGCTGCCAGCACTCCCGCGTCGTCGAGTCGAGTGGAGTTGAAAGGAGTCCTTCCTGTCCCTGGTCAAGTGGAGCCGCTGGCCTGCGTCGGACGCGTGGTGCTTGGAGCGAGGGGCCTCGTGGTGTGCGATCGGGCCGGAAGGAGCGGTGCTGGACACCAACAATACAAGACGACAAAGACAGATAAGCCCGATCTCCGCGTATATTTTGAACGACGGGACGTGTTATTTTCGTGATTAATCTCCCTCGTTTGTGTTTGCTGTCAGTCGTGTGGGGACGTCCCGATTTAGGTTTATTAGAATTATTAGATTTACCGGCGGGCTTTTTCACTGGCTTTACTTTTCCTAATAAACCCTTATATTACTTTTTGTACATAATATCTGAACGCAGTTTTCCTGGGTGTTTGATTTTAATAGATAAGGTTGCGGAGCCTTCGCTGCGCCCCGCCATTCCGCGCGTTGGTGTTGAACTTGAGTCCGCCATTGAGTGTTCGCCTCGGGAGTTAAAGTCTCGCAAATCGGTCATCCGTAACTGTGGTGTTAATCACGGTTACGCGACAAGTGGTGTCAGGAGTGTAGGATTTGAACCCGTCGGACAAATTTTTTTGTCCGCGGCGAGACATCGACACGGTCGGGCGTACATTGCGTCCGACGTTCGAACGCAAAATTTGTATAGGCGAGGCGGAGAAATTTAATAATCAATTGGGCATACGGAGCGCGATATCGCGTCTTCGTCAAATTTAAATTGTGTTTCAGGAATTATTAAAATAAATACGCGCGCGGGGAACGACCTTCCGAAAAGCGGATGTCGGAGGTCGACGAGATGGAAGTACGCAGCGAGGCCTCCGTCAGCGTTGGGAGTGAGCCGGAAATAGGGGAGTTTGATGCAGAGGTGAGCCTTGGAACCTCCCTCGTCCCGAGCACCAACTTATCCCCCTCCCCCACCGGGGAGTCGGGAGCAGTAGGAACGGCCCCGACAACCGACCAGATGTTGGGTCAATTGCTTCGAAAAATTGACGGGCTGGAAAATAAAATGAGTAAGGAATGGAGGGAAGGAATAAAGGAAATGAGTGATCGATTGAGTATTAAAATTAATGGGCTGGCAAATAAAATGGGAATTGCACAGGGAATGGCAATTGAAGTAAATGGGGAGACCGCAGGTCCACAGGTGGATGGGGAATGTCCACAGGTGGATGGGGAATGTGTACAGGTAGAGGGGGAATGCCTGCAGGTAAACGTGGAGAGTCCACAGGTGAGCGGGGAAGGAAATTTGGGAGGTGAGAGTTGTAATGGGGAATGTTTCCCACATTCTGGCCTGGTTGTTTATCGGGACCGTGTGGATGTCACAACACCCCAACCGGGGGATGAATTTGGAATTGTGCAGCACCAGGGCGGTGGTGCGGAGCAAGAGGGGGTAGAGTTTTTGGGGGTCCATGCGATAGAGCCGGACCGGGTATTTATTGGGGATATTGATCAAAGCCTGGCGGGGCCAGGAATGATTTCTAATGATGAGGATGAGTTGATCCAGCGGCTGGAGACCTGTGACAGTCCCATGGAGGTAGAGCTTGTTCAGGCCCAAAGGAGTCTGGGGGAAGAGGTGAGTTGGTTCGAGGAGGTGGTTGGAATGACCGAGGGGACGCTCACTGTACACTGCTATTTGGAAACAGAGGCTCCAAAATTGGACAACCAGTTGGGGGAGTGTGTTGGCTCCGGGCTGGATTTGGATCTTGGAGGATCGGGAGATAGAGCTTCTGGAGATTTGGTCCCTGTAGGGAATTTGGATCAACTGCAGGGAGGGGCAGAACAACCGGTGGTAGAGGTTGTTCCCTGCAGCTGCGGGTTGGCAATGGGAATGAAAATTTGTAAAATAAAATGTAAAATAAAATTACAATGGGAAATTGATTTGGAGCAGCCATGGTGGGGATTGGTCCCCGGGCTGCGGGATTTGGACATGGAGAGGTCATGGGTGATGGCCTCGGGCAAAAGTTGCCCCTTTCAAAATTTGGGTATGCCGGCCAGCTGGGGGGCTGTGATGGCGAGATTTGGACGTGGGGTCCAGCCTTGGGTGTCGAGGTACGACCTGGGTCCCACGGGGGGTCTGATGGAGTGTGGCGTCCCTTGTCCGTCGGGGCGCCGTCCGAGCTGGTGGCTCGGGCCGGCAGGGTCACCGGACCCTGGTGGGGGTTAAGACCTCCAGAGGGGTCCGAGGTGGTTTCTCAAGTCTGGGTTGGCATTTATTGAGGACCACTAGGGGGAGGTGTTGTGGGTCGCGCTTTGGTGGTGGCACTGTGGACGGCCAACTTGGGCCTGATGTAGTGATCACCCGGGCATGCGACCTGACACCCTCTCCCTGAGACTTTGGGACAACTGGCATGTGATGACCTGCCATGCCGTGTTGGTCGATGGACGCGGGTCAAACCGAATGGACAGGGATGGAGATAGCCTGCCGGACAACCATTGGGGCATCTGTGGAACGTGATGGTGTGAGTGACCTTCCACAGATGCTCCGTTATGATTTATGGACTCTCGGGTTGGGAAGAGAGCCATGGGGATGTGAATCGGGAGATGTGTAACGCGCCGAGCATATGGGCCATGCTCGGCTGGCATGTGTATGGCAAAGCATCCTTCTTTGGTGAGGTGAGTGAAATGTGACAAATGGTTGGCATGGGTAATCTGTGGGTTAGATGGAAATTTAAGGGTGGATTTTGAAATGCCATGGTGGACACTGTACAGTGACGCCATTATTGATCCAGGTGTGTAGACCAAAGTGTTGGAGGCTGTGATGAAATTAATAGGGTAGCAAGACACAGCTTTCAACTGGTTGCGGGGGCAACTGTGCTGATATTTGGGACGCGGGATGATGGGGATGTAGTTGTGTAGCCTGAGGGTCAACGTGGTGCTGTGCGTGTCCGAGGTGTGTGGACCATGTCTTCTGGGTGGGTCCCCTGGTGGAGCATGGCTGTTGACTGGACCTTGGTGTGGTCAAGTGTGGGTGAGCACTGGGGGGCTGCAGTTCTGTAGTCGGACTGGGGGATGATGGGGAGGTGCAGGGGACGTGGCTGTAGGGATGCCACGCACTGCGACCGTGCCCCCCAGGGCCGAGGTTGTGTGTGCGGTAGTGTGTGTTGTGGCAGCAAGTGCTCACCACATTGGCCAGCTGGGGCTGCTGCAGCTGTGTTCCTCGCAGGGGGGCCGAAGGATGGATGGTGGGTCGCACCCTTATGGACACTCATGGGCCATGTTGGCGTTTTGACTGCTCACCTTGTCCCGATGACCCTTGCACGGTAGAGGTGCAGAGCTGTCGTGGCCACAGGTAGTTGTGTAGTGATGATCACCGTTGGATGCGGATCCACATACCTGCCAGTGTAGTGGGGACAAAAGAGCAAATTTGGGAGTATTTGGTAGGCCCAATGTGAAATTTGGGGAATTGTATGGGTGGATTGCACTTTGAACCTGACCAACCTGCAACTACCTGCGCTTGAGGTGAGTGTTTTGAGGAGTACTGTCCCAGGCTTCAGGATTTGCTTTGGGAAATTGGGGACATGTAAATTGGAGTTGGGAGGCGGGTGAGAGTGATGACATGGCCGGTGAGGGGATGGAATGGGAGCCACAGTGTCTTGTGGGTGGCGTATGTTTTTGTATTGTGGTTACGTGTTTTGATGTGGTCGTGAGAGTGGAACCTGGAGAGTGTGTGATGATTATTGGAGATAATGAGGGGCGATACTTGTGCTTTTGGAAATGTGCTTTTGGGAAGATGTGATGGTTTAAATGTGCACTGGGGGATTTCACATGTAGCAGGCCATGGCAAGCCTTGTAACACCTTTTACACCATCTATGGAATTGTACTGAATTGTGCTGAGTTGTGTGGAGAATTGAATGGCAGTGGGGGGAGGAAGTGTGTTTTGGGGACCATGGGTGGGGAAGGTGTGTGTGTCCGCAGGTACAGAGCAAGCTCTGAGGAGCGATGCCTGCGGGCCCCCCTCTGCGGCAATTACCCCTGGCAGCCGGTGGTAACTGGAAATTGGAGCTCGTCGGTGGAGGGTCTGGTTGGGCGCCGCGGGGTGAGGAAGTCCCCCGGTGACCCGTGTTGCTGCGTGAAAGCAGGAGGCAAAGGAGCCTGGTGTGTGTGGAGACCCTCACCGGCGAGGTAACGGCGGAAAGGGGCTGTTGGGCTGTCACGGGGCCAAGAGGTAAAGGGGGGGGGGGGGCAATAAATTTGTAAGTCGGTTGACTTGTTTTTGGGACTGCGGGCACCACAGCCTGATGCGCCCCCACCATCTTTTGTGCGGTACCTCCCCGCTGCCTAGTTGAGGAATGCACACACACGTGAATGACATCAATGCCATGGTCCTGCAGGGGGTGTATTGGGAATAAGTGCTTTGTTGATTTTTGCAATGCCTTGATGACCTATGGAATGAGAATGAGTGGTTAAGGGGTCTGTGTAGCATGAATGTGGGCGAAATCCACCGAGCCGTGTCACTCACCTGTAACATCTGGACAGGGCCCGTGGAAATTTAGTGGGATGCATTGGGGATGGCCCCGCAGGTAAGGTTGTGTCTTGTGGCATCCACCGGGGGACGCGGTCTGTAGACCGGGGTATGTACAAAGGTTAGAGTTTTGAGTTTTGGAAAGATGGTTAAGTTTTGTGGTTAAGTTAGTGTTGTGTGTTGTTGTTTCCTCCCTCCACAGGAACAACGAAGAAGATGTACATACTTGCATGATGGTTAAGGGGTTCAGCATGTTGAGGAAGTGTAGGTAGGTAGTCCGACTCACTTCCCACAGCCCTTCCTGATTTATTTCATAGGTTAATTAAGTGTGTGACAGTAAGTGTTAAGGCTGGAATGGTAGCCCTGCGGTGAACCTTGCAGGAGCTACGGTTCCAGGGGGGGGGCTGTGTTATGAATTTGGTAATGCAACATCTAGAGCTAGGTAGATCTGAATAGGTAGGTATTCGGCTGTCGTGACAGGGACTCTACATGTAATAAGTTATTGATGTTCAGGCGGTTGTCGGGGTAAGATGTATGAGTGTGGATCTACCTGGAGGTCCGAGTGTTAAATAGTGAGGGATTAAAGGTAACGCCCCTGTGAGTCTCACCTAGTAGTCAAACCTTTGTCCTTTATGGCACTGCAAACCACATAAACATTAGTTAGGTCCTTAGCGCAACATTAAATAATCCCCCTTTCCCTGACAAGGACTTCGTATTAAATTGACAGGAAACCAGGTCAAAAACACCACCACAATTGGCCGCCACCGTGTACACCTCCAAAGGCCTACAAACCTGGCCGGCACGTGTTATGCCAGGACCGCAGGGTCGCGTAACGGGGGAGATGTCAGGAGTCGCGGGAGGCTTTGATTGGCTGAGGAGTGCGCAATGTGACGTGATCGGCCACCAATATAGGCGACGGTCGGACGCCATTTCAAGAGTTGAGTTGAGTCCAGAGCGAGTTCACCAGTTGAGTTGAGTCCAGAGTGAGTTCACGAGTTGAGTTGAGTTCGTGGCAGGCACTGGCAGACGCAGGCAGGCACGAGAGAGTTGAGCGGTGGTGGAGAGTTGGAGAGGACACGCCATTCCAGTCGCAGTTCGAGTGCAGTTCGGGTTGTAGGGAGTCGCAGGAGACACACGAGAGCACACCCAGTTGGCACTGAGCAGTTCGTTGGCACTTGGCTGCCAGCACTCCCGCGTCGTCGAGTCGAGTGGAGTTGAAAGGAGTCCTTCCTGTCCCTGGTCAAGTGGAGCCGCTGGCCTGCGTCGGACGCGTGGTGCTTGGAGCGAGGGGCCTCGTGGTGTGCGATCGGGCCGGAAGGAGCGGTGCTGGACACCAACAATACAAGACGACAAAGACAGATAAGCCCGATCTCCGCGTATATTTTGAACGACGGGACGTGTTATTTTCGTGATTAATCTCCCTCGTTTGTGTTTGCTGTCAGTCGTGTGGGGACGTCCCGATTTAGGTTTATTAGAATTATTAGATTTACCGGCGGGCTTTTTCACTGGCTTTACTTTTCCTAATAAACCCTTATATTACTTTTTGTACATAATATCTGAACGCAGTTTTCCTGGGTGTTTGATTTTAATAGATAAGGTTGCGGAGCCTTCGCTGCGCCCCGCCATTCCGCGCGTTGGTGTTGAACTTGAGTCCGCCATTGAGTGTTCGCCTCGGGAGTTAAAGTCTCGCAAATCGGTCATCCGTAACTGTGGTGTTAATCACGGTTACGCGACATTATCAACCGCAGCAGTTGTGAAGACGCCACCACGCATCTTTGGAGGGCAGACCACCTGATCCTTGTGGTACTGCTGTATGACACTTTCTCCTAGCTGGGCTGACAGACGAAGCACACGGTCATATGTGATACTGACACCGAGATGTGAAAGCCGTTCCACAACTTCCCTCTTCCTGGTTTGGGCATGGACCATCATGCCTATATACATTGGAACAGGTGTTTCCTGAGTGGCATTGTGTCTGACGTTGACAGATGTGGATCCTTCAAGCCGCCTGTGCTTGACGCTGTTAAACTTAAGCAGTTGTGCGATGGTTAAGGCTGCTGACTTTGCTGGATATGCACTCTGGTCTCTGATGCTTGGACCTTCAAGGACCATATTTACCAGTGCCAGGAGTACCTTCGGCACAGAATCTCTTTGGCAGCCTTCATGGAATCCAGTTTCAGCTCAAACATGTGGCGACGTACAATGTTTGCAGCACGGCCCAAGTACACAGCATCACTGTCACTGTCCCATTCACATGCCTTAGTCAGGGCTGCACCAATGTCATCAGAGAATGCAAGGAGAACATCCCACCCCTGGGGCTGAGCTTGCAGGTCTGGGATCTGAGCCAAAAGTCTTTCCTTCAATCTTGTGGTGTTTACTTTAGATTCAAGCTTAATGCCAAGCTGCTCCATCCTTGACCTGTACAGATCAGCCAGATCAGCCAGCTTGAAAACTGGTGCAGTGCTGTCATCAAAACGTGATTCTTCAATGTACATGACAACTTCAGCAAAAGCGATTCCTGATAGCATTTTTTCCTCATCGGTTCCCTGCTTTTCTTGAGTTTTGTGTTTTCTGACACGGTTGTAGAGGCCCACCAAGCAGTTCTGTGTCCTGTAAGAGCTCTGCACATGTCCGAACTTGCTTGTCCAGATGGAACGTTGCCACCTCATGAAGACCATCTGTGCCAGCTGGCTTGCAACAGAAAAAACAGAGTGCGTCCTTTGCTGGGTTCTCAGTGCTAGAACGTCCCCTTCTCTGTTTACTTGGGACTGCAATGGTGTCATCGTCACCTGTACTGCTAGACTTTTTCAGAGCTCTCTTCTCGGCCCGTTGAACTTCGTTCTTGTTGAAGGCCAGCCTGCATGATTGATGCCACTGAGCTTTGTTGTCAACAAGAGCAGCTTCAAGCCCATTTCCTTCATCCAGTATCTCTATCTGTATATCTCCGGGTAGTTCATTCAGTTCATTCAGTCTCGGGAGACTTTCAGCTAAAGACGTGTATGCACTCCCAGCATCCTTCCTCTTTGTCAGTGTTGGATCAGTCAGCTTCTCTTTATGGTCTTCTTGGCAGATGACACAGTGCCCAGTTTATCTTGTTTGCAGGCTGTGATTTAGAAGATGTCGAGGGTGTTGGACACCCTGTGTCTTTTAGCAGAAACCTTTTTGACATAGTCAATTAGTTGCCACCATCTTGATTATTATGTGATCTGCAATAATACAAGCACCACAGATTCAGAAATTGTCAGAAAGAACATTTTGTTTTTTAATCCTAATATAATAAGCACGAGAACAAGTAGTTCTTTCTATATTTTACTAGTATGATATTAATACTCTTTCTAGTTTCTAGTACTACTACTACTACTACTACTACTACTACGCCAAATGTAGTTAACTTTAAAGCATAATTTAGCTAACTAGCCTAGCTTGGCTTACTTTAGCTAGCTAGAAAGCTAATTTAGCTAGCTAGAAAGCTAAAATCGCTCAACCTAACCTAGCTTGGCCTACTTTAGCTAGCTAGAAAACTAATTCAGCTAACTACAGTAAAACTCGCATAAGACGCCATCGTCTAACCCGTCAATTCGCTGAAGTCGTCATGGAAGTCAAAGTCCCGATTTTCTCCAATGGAAAATCAATTTGAATGACCATGTCAAAGTCGTCATATACAAGTCGTCAATATCCACAAGTCGGCACCCTCAGACCGGTCCCATCTAATACAAACAGCAGTAAAATCCGTCGTAAGTCGTCATAAGAAATTCCATGGCGCAGTGTATGCAGCCCACTGTACAGAGTGATGAGTCATTGTTTCGTCGAAACACAACACGCAGGCCAGTCTCGCTCAATCCAGTTCAAATTATAGCTAGCGTATGCAACTAGTAGATATGAAGCCTGACGATATACAAGCTTGACCTTCAAGTCGTCAACATGACGGCTTTCTAAGTCGTCGAAATGACGATATACGCATAAATCGGTCATTTCGACGACTTACACAGAAGTCGCCAAAATGACGACTTATGCGTATATCGTCATTTTCGTAAGTCGGCACTAAAATTCTGGTCCCAAAAGTGCCGACTTATGCGAGTTTTACTGTAGTAAGCTAAAATTGCTCAACCTAGCCTAGCTTGGCCTAATACTATAGCGAGTCAGAAAGCTAATTTAGCTAGCTAGAAAGCTAAGATCGCTCACCTGATTCACTTCTTTATACACCGGGCCAGATGTATAACACTTTACCTATGGTGTTCAACATGTGTAACGATTATATAATATAATAGTTATTGCAGTTCAAATAAAATGTTTAACATGCCTTGGACAGTCGACTGCACTGGTTGTGGCATGACGCATGTGCTGGCTGGCCTGCTAGCGGTGGGTAGCTTCGCAGAAAATGTGTGTGAGTGACTGTGTGTGTGTCTAATTGTATTTTTCTTAATTTAATGTGTATTTAAATGTTTTTTTTTTTTTTTTTTAATCGTTTATGAATCAAATGGCTGCTATGGCCACCAGGGGGCGCGTTTCCAATGCCCCAATATCAATATTTGTTCTAAATATATTTGTCAACACATCTGCCGAATTTGGTGCTTCTATCACAAAAATGAACGATTGTGGATATATATTGAGCTATGCCGCCCCACTATTGAGCAACCATGCAATAGAGATGCCAAAACAAAGGGCGGAATCATCGGTTTTACAACCAAACCAGGGGCAATTTTGCGATGGCTTCTCACCTGTCATGAGTGTTCTGCCATTACCAATGAATGCAAGGATGGCTGGCAAAATGACGAATACAAGGGCAAGGAAGGAACCACCTTTAGATGCCATTTTTCCCCACAGAGCAGGGGTTGGCCTTTTTTGGGCACCGTAGTCCCCTTTTTGAAGCAATGTTTTATGGCCGGATGCCCTTCCTGCCGTCAACCCTGTTAGTGGCCTCTTGCGACACACAGGGAATTACCAGGGAACTGGTACTCAATTTGCCGACCTCGGAAGGATGACAGGCTAAGTCAACCCCCCTGGTGTTAATTCAGCGATTGACCGGGATTCGAACCCAGGATCCTAGGATCCCAAGCCGGCGCCCTAACCGCTAAGCCAAAACCAGGCTAACAAGGGGCAAGGAAGGATCTTGACAAATCAAGAATATCTCGGGATGAAGTAGACGTCACAAATGTCATGACACCCCAGCGTAGTATGGTCAACCCTTTTGATTTAGAGGGCAATGATTTGGTCCATATATCATCTGGAATTGTTGCACCGGAATTCGTCAAAAACGACCTAATAACAGCTGAATGTAGTGGAAACGAGGCTTTCATCTCATCACCTTTGCTAAAGATCGCCTGCAGACTGGGACAGATGACTTCAAGCCGATAAAACGACAAGCTGACAACGTTTGATAACATGAACAAGAAATCTGTTTCAAAGGTAAAAGGAAAGACTGTTATTACATTGAAAGCTGACCGTCACCTCTTTGCAAGGCTTATGCTAATTGGAAAGGTGAGAAATGTAGACATAAGACACATGTTGACATACTCTCTTGGCCCCCTCCCCTTGTCATTTGCCACAGAGCAAGGTGCTTTCGTGAAGACAAATGAAGCAACACTAATGCACCACTTGGAATCTTCAGTGGAGGAATCAGCCACCGTAGAGATTTTACCACCAGGAAGCGTATGGGTCATTTACGGCATGGCCATGTTGCAGCAGATGCATTCTCCAACAGCACCAACCACATTCTACAACCTGGCTGGATTTATTCTTCAGAAGCTGATCAAGCTATGAAAATTGATGAAATATGAAATTGGCGGCCATTTTGGAAAATGGCCACCAAAATGGGTTTAGCTACCGAATTCAAATGTCCATCACATTTTTTCATGGAGGCAATATATAATTCCAACTGAAAAATATAGTGGTGACTTGCCCTATTTTTTGGTAGTCAAACTTCAAAATTCGACGGTGGGCACAAGGACTATTAGAAAAGTTATTGAGTACTGAGAAGATAATGAAGAGGAGCAGAATACCGTCAGTAACCTCGTGGACAAAATGGCTGAATACCTTGCTGATTCTGAGAGTGAACCATATGGTTTTACTTACATGAAAGACCAGATCCAGAAACATTTCGGCAATAAAATAATCATAACAGAGATAAATGGAAAAGCAAATGTGGTAAACATGTGGAGCACTGCGTCAACCATTCTTCATGACTTTCATTCTCATCCAAAACCAGAAAGCCCAGAGGAAGAAAAGATCAGAATTATACAGACCGCTGCACAACTGATAAAAAATGACATAAAATCACGAACTCAACAGAAGGATTTGTATCCTAAATGTCAGGAAATGGATTCGGTGGAAGAAGTTACCTTATTCTTGCCAGTATCAGTGAGCATATTTATTCGCGGCTTATTCACCAATGCAGATGCAAAGATGAAGGTGGCTTCAGTAGGTCAAGCAATGGTTCAAGCAACTCATCCCCGTGTAATATTATCTCCACTTCAGTTAGGACTTGGTGTCCAGCTGCATCACCATTTCGCGTCAAAATTTCTCAGACACACTGCACAAACATGGCTTCTATTGCAGCTATGCGGAGGTTACCAAATATGAACGTAGTGCAGCTGTAAACCACGGAGTAGACCCTCCAAATCTCACCCAAGACAACTTCATACAGTACGTCGCAGATAACGTGGATCACAACATCCGTACACTAGATGGCCACACACCTTTCATGGAATGGGGATGATAGCTACTATAACACCTGGAACATCAAGCAGTAGGAGCATACCACGTGTCACTGTCATGATGTGAGAGATCACCACTGTCGGTCGTGTGAATATCAAGCATTTTGTATCGACATGTGATGGTCTGCAGTCACTATATTATGACACATTACAAGCACAGGTTGTGGAGGATCCATCAAGCAATGCTGACTTCTTGTGGAGCATCTCATTGTCTCTTCGAACACCTCGACCTGCATGGTCGGGCATGATGCAGCTGGTGCATAAGGGTGACTATCCAGGGCAATCGTCCGTCATATTTTTGCCAATGATAGACCTGAGTTCAAGTGACATGACCTGGATGTACTCAACAATGATATATGTTAGCTCACATGCCGGACGTTACGGGGTCACACCTGTTCTAACATTCGACCAGCCCCTTTGGTAGAAGGCCCGAACAATCCAGGAGAGTAGCCCTACCGATAGCGAGGTCAAATCAATTGTACTCAGACTCAGTGGATTTCACACTATGATGAGTTACCTCAGCTCCATTGGACATATCATGGCAGGCACAGGACTGCAAGAATTGTTGGAGTGCGTATATGCAAGCAACGCCGTAAGCCAAATGTCCTCACATACCTGACTGACAGAAATCCTGTTAATGATAATCCAGCACTGACGAGTATTGTGACTGGTGTCACCGCTGATGCCAATGTGAATACTGACAGTTGGAAACAAGATATTGACAAATATGATTGGAAAAAGTGTTGCACAGCATTCGTTCAAGAAAAAAGAACAAGTCGTCACCCTTAGTACAAACAGTGCAGTGAAAATCAGAGAGGAAGTGATCCATATAGACCCTCAGCTACTCTTTCAAAGGCTTGTTACTCTGGGAACGCGTAATGATATGGCAGAAGTGTTTCAATATGAGCTCTGCAACTATCCACCCTCTCTTCGAGAACAAATTCACACCTCGCCTGGCAAATAAGTCGTCCTTGGCCGACACACTCTGGAAGATGATGCCTGCAGACATGCCTGTACCTTCAGGAGATATTCAGTATATATTAGATGGGGGACCATTACTTCATCGTATCCCATGGAGTCAAGGATCAACATGTGATGAGATATGTCAGCAATACGTCAGCTATGCAGCGAAACACTATGGCCGGCCAGTTATAGTGTTCGATTGTTACGTAAATGGAAAGTACAAAGGACACAACACACCAACGTAGAACAGGCACTCATGTTGGAGCAACTGTGAAGCTATCAAGGTCTATGGTTTTCACAGGACGAAAGGACGATTTCCTTCGCAACAAGGACAATAAACAATAGTTAATCAACCTGCTGAGTGACCAACTGGCACGTAATGAATGTCATCCAGAACATGCAAAGGCAGATGCTGATCTCCTAATTGCACAGACTGCTAGTACCAACTGTTTCAGCTGCTGCTGAAAGAACAAGAGTACCAACTGTCCTCATTGCCGATGACACAGACGTTCTGATACGACTTTCCTGCCACTCTCAGCTCGGCACACACAATATATATTTTCGAAGAGATCCCCGCCAAGGTGTGACAAAAATACCAAAATGCTGGAACATTGCTGTTTTAAAAATGCACTTGGACAACATATATGTGACAACCTATTGTTTGTACACGCTATTCTTGGGAGTGGTACAACATCACACATATATGGAGTGAGCAAGGATGTTGCACTTAAACTGATCTCAACCAAGCAAGTTTTTCAGGAGCAGGCACGTGTATTTAGGGAACTCGACACCAGTAAGGAAGAAGTAATAGTTGCAGGAGAACTGGCAATCGTCGCACTGTACAACAGTCAATCAGGTGACAATCTGGATTTCCTCAGACTGCAACACTTTCACCAGAAAGTAGGCACGAGCACATCTTGCGCTCAGCCTCGTGTTCTTCCACCAACATCAGCAGCTGCCAAATTTCACAGCATGCGTGTTTACCTACAAGTACAACAGTGGATGGGATGCGAATATCACCTAAAACCAGTGGACTGGGGCTGGTATGAGCAAGATGGGATGTACCTGCCAGTCCTCACAGACTCCGAGATGTGGTTCGGTGTAATTGTAAAATGGGATACAGCACCAGACAGTGTAGCTGCAGGAAGCATGGGCTCGATTGTTCCAACAGGGTGTGGACAGTGTCGAGGCATCTGCACCAATGCAAAAAGCAATGAAGATGATGACATTTGACAAATAATACGAATCAATGAACAATCAAAATGAACAGATATTGCATGTTAGTTTCAACAGTATTGTGTTATTTTCTTGTCTATTTTTAGTCTATGATCACATAAAGTGCATTGATTTGATGTCATTTGCTTTCAGTACTGAAAAGTAAATTGGATAATCTATATATGTAAAAGAAAGTTTTTGTATGTTTGTTTGTTTGTCTGTCTGTCTGTTTGTGCAAGCTAATCTTCTGAACAGTGAAAGATAGGAGGAAACTTCTGACACAAAAAATGTCGGGACAGGCCCCGGGAAGGTTATAGGCTAGGTGGTGAGGCCGGTCGAGGCCCACCTCTGCCAGGCTGGGCCCATTTCGCAATTAAAAGCTAAGCTGAATTATAGTAGTCAATCTTCTTCGGCCGCAAGTAAAAGCTGAATTATAATAATAATAATGCATTTATTTTATATAGCGCTTTTCAGGAAGCCCAAAGACGCTTTGACAGAGTGCAAAACATAATGCATAGCAAAACATAAAAAACAATTGCAAAAAAAGAAGAATCAATAGGGGAATATTCAAAGCACAAAGGAGGGAGAAGGAGAGGAGATAGTCAGGGGTTAGATGCTGTGGGTTAAATGTTGAATGCAGTGTTGAACAGGTGGGTCTTGAGTGATGTTTTGAATGTGGTGAGTGAGGAGGAGTCTCTGATGGTGTGAGGTAGTGAGTTCCAGAGGCTGGGAGCAGCGGTGGAGAAGGCCCTGTCCCCCCAGGATCTAAATTTGGTCCGGATGGGGGGGGGGGGGGTCAAGAGGTTGGTACCAGCAGAGCGGAGGTTGTGGGTGGGAGTGTGTCTGGAGAGGAGGTCAGCCAGGTAGGATGGGGCCAGGTTATGGAGGGCTTTGTAGGTCAAGAGGAGGATTATGTACTGGATTCTCTGGGAGATGGGGAGCCAGTGAAGCTTGTAAAGGACGGGGGTGATGTGGTCACGGGTCCGGGTGAGTAGACGGGCAGCGGAGTTCTGAATGTATTGGAGTTTATTGGTGATTGTTGAGGGTGAACCATAGAGGAGGCTATTGCAGTAGTCCAGACGGGAAGTGATGAAGGCGTGGATGAGGGTTTCTGCAGCCACGGAGGAGAGGGATGGAGGGAGACGGGCGATGTTTTCCAGGTGAAAGAAGGCTGTCTTTGTGATCTGTTTAGTGTATTTGTCGAAGGAGAGGGTTTGGTCAAAGATGATGCCAAGATTCCGGATGTGAGGGGAGGTGGATACTGGGATACCATCGATGTTGAGGGCAAAGTTATGGGTGGATTTTATGAGCGTTTTTGGGTCAATGATGATTATTTCAGATTTATCACAGTTAAGTTTGAGGAAGTTGATTTGAAGCCAGGATTTTATTTCAGTGATGGTTTGTCAGGATAGAGTGGGTGGCGGTGGAGATGGACTTGGTGGAGATGAAAAGCTGGATGTCATCGGCGAAGCAGTGGAATTGGAGACCATGACGGCGGATTAAGTGACCGAGGGGGGACAGGTAAAGGATGAAGAGGAGGGGGCCAAGAACTGAACCTTGGGGGACACCTTACCTTGGGGGAGGGGAGCAGTGGGGGCAGTGGGGGATTATAGCAGTAAATTATAGTATAGTAGCAAATAGTAGAATAATAGTAGTAAATAGTAGAATTGTAGAAAATAGTAGAATTAATTATAGTATAGTAGAATTATAGTAGTAAATTCATTCAAAAAGAACCAAAAATGTCGGGACGGGCCCTGGGAAGGTTATAAGTGAGGTGGCCAGGCCGGTGGAGGCCGCCTCGGCCAGGCTGGGCCCATTTCGCAATTAAAAGCCGACCTGAATTAGAGTAGTCAATCTTCTCCGGCCACGAGTAAAAGCTGAATTATAGTAGTAAATTAATTCAAAAAGAACCCGGGCAACGCCGGTGCTTTCGGCTCGTGTAACAGAAAAGTGAAAAACAGAATAATGTAAAATTGAAATATATAACAAAAATTCACAGAAAATCCATCATCAGAAATTGATAAAAATAGATATTTTGGCATCCATTTTGATTTTTTGGGGAATAAATATTTGATTTTGCACATCTTTTTTATATAGGATTAGGATATATATATATATATATATATATATATATATATATATATATATATATATATATATATATATATATATATGATAATACCAGTTCTAGTGCCTTGCAAGAATGAAAAATGATTAATTAGAAGCGATAATTCGGCAAATTTGGTGAATTTCTAAAATTGTGGCAGCCATCTTGGATTTATGCAAATTAGGCACTCTTCCACTGCTTGAATTCACTAGGACTTTTTATGTTATTCTTGGGACACTTCTGGTACATATGGTGATAAAATAAATTATTTTGCAATTTGTGGTGGGTTGATCCCATTTTTCTCATATAATGACTTGACTACATGTACAGTTTTTGCAACAAAAAAAACCTCGTGGGCTTCTGAGGCCCAACCACTGCATCCAAGGGTTAACAAGCGTTACGCCTAGGTCCCCCGTCGGTGAAGTGATGCGAGTTGACAAAGTGGAAGACGCAGAAAACATGCTATTATATGATATTTCGCTCACAAGGTTCAGACATATATATGGCGGCCATCTTGGATTTTGACGTGGCGACCCAATTTTCAATAGCGTTCTTCCTTATGCCGAGATACACCCACACACCAAATTAGAAGTTGGTACTTCGCTTATTTTTCAAGATATTCATCTCACAAGGTTCAGATACATGGCGGCGGCCATCTTAGATTTTGACGTGGCGACCCAATTTTAAACAGCCTTCTTGCTTGTGCCGAGATACACCCACACACCAGATTAGAAGTTGGTACTTCGCTTATTTTTCGAGATATTTCGCTCACAAGGTTCAGACATACATGGCGGCGGCCATCTTGGATTTTGACGTGGCGACCCAATTTTCGATAGCGTTCTTCCTTGTGCCGAGATACACCCACACACCAAATTTGAATGCGGTCCTTCGCTTACGCACGCACGGACGGACATACGGACGGAGGGGAAAGCCATAGTCCCCCTTTCGCTACGCTGTGCGACGGGGGACAATAAAAAGATGTATTGTTCCGTGAATCCGTGGATTCGCCATTTTCCTGACCATGTTGCCGAAATTTATATCGTTCTGCCACCACATTAATCAACTCTTGGGACAAAAAAAATTCCTCAACTCAAGGCCGCAAGTGCAGTCTCATAGCTAATATCAGCTACTATTAATGTATAGAAGAGTCTCTGACCTTCGGTGCCTGAGCAATGTATCAAAAGTGCGCGCTTTCTCGCATCAGCCAGTGTATTCTCCTGTATCGCCAGCACGAAGTTTTCAAAGAAACGAGCCAAGGCCGTAAAAGGAATCAAAGGCTCACCCGGGTTGGCAGAAAGGATGTCGGTGGATTCAAGTTCAGTCCCATTCTTGTCACCAGTTTGTTGTGTCGTAAAGTACTCCGAGAATGAAGAATTCAGGAAGGTCCAACTGTTTTATTCCATCCAACATCGGCCGCACGTCCCGTTCCAATCTTCTCCACGCGCCATCCTATTCCCGGAACTCCTCCTCTTCGCCACGCCCCCTCTAGCGTACCTTCCATGCACAACACCACACCCCCGTATCCTGTAATTTGAGTCGAATGTATTAAAAACTATTATTTATAATGTATAAAACAGCTGGTTTGTTTAATGTTCCAATTCCATTGGAATCTCGATCCGGAAAGCTTGGGTTTTTACGCACGGAGGAAATGACGTCATTTCGCTAATCTCTTCGCTCTCTCTCTCTTCCTGTTTTTCTTCACATGATATATCCTATATTTCTCTCAAGATATATCAAATATATACATCACATCAGGATTGTTTCATACCAGGATATCATTATCAAAGAAGATTCATAGCTGCAATGGAGGTGCCGAAAAAGCATACATTTCGATGGATTTTCCATTTTCGCGAATCTGCGCTGGTCAGTCATAGATATGATTGTCGTCGAAAAGGGCGTTTAAAAATAATAATGATGATAATAATAATAATCATAATCATGATAATAATAGTAATAATAATAAATAAATAAATGAATCATAATAATAATTTTTAAAAAAAACTCAGTTATCGCTTCTCGGCCTTTTGACTATTAAAGATCAAGTGGTCCAGGATGGAGAATCGTGCCCGTGCGATCAATGCTTCAATGACGGTGGCAGCAGCGGACGGGTCGGTGTCGGGGTCGGTGTCGGGGTCGGTGTCGGTGTCGGTGTCGGTGTCGGTGTTGCCAGCTGGGATATCGGAGGCGTTCGGTGAGATGTTGGAGAGTTTAGGTGGAGAGACCTCGGAGGTGGTGCAAAAGCTTTCGGAAAGACTCGTTTCGCAAGACTCTACTCGGATGGTGGGGCAGCTGTGGTGGCTCCCGACTTGCACGTGCTCAAAGATGGTGCCTGCTCGGAGGCTGCGCAGGGTGAGAGGGCGTGGTCGGACTAAGTTGTGGTGGAGGTGTGGGGGAGCATGGAATGATGGAAGTGGAGTCGGCAGCGGAGGGTCCCTCAGTTGTGGCGGAGGGATTGGGAGGTTCCCAGCCGGAGTCGGCAGTGGCCGGTACTTCGGGCCTTCATAGGGAACCTTGGCAAAGCTCTGCTGGATTTTGGGAAGGAGGTCGGGTGAAGGGAACATTCCCAATCCCGTGTTCTGGGGAAACTGCGGTTGCTGCGGGGAGCGATGTGTCCATCGATGTGAGTCGTGGTGCGAATGCCGGGACCCGCCTTAGTGCGGACCGAGTCGTGGGGAAATTCCGGTGCCGAACCGGCAGGGAGCGGCGAGTGGAGCAGCCGTGGTTGGTGGAAGAGCTCGGTGTCCGGCTGTGGCACAATGGTTTCAGCCTGCAAATGTTCCCAGGAAGAACGCTATCCGTTTTACCATTGAAGAAGACTTTGATTTTGATATGGACCAACTTCGGTTTTGCAAGTTGGTGTTGATCCAGGGGAGTTGGGATTCTCGCCAAGTCAGTTGGATTTTGTGTTCCCTTTGCCAGGGGGGAAAAGTTTTGAGGTTGTTTTCACGAACATTGTGATGTATTTATCCTTTTGGGAAAAGTGGGAAAAGGTGAAGAATAAAAAAACACTTTCTTCCTTTAGGGTGGAAAGTTTGTGTGAAAGGGAGTAGTAAATGTTACCATTCAAATGTCTATTGAGAGTGTAAAGGGTGAAGATGTCGTGTTGTGGTCGAGTAGGTTTTGTAGGCCTCCAGGGTCCATCGACCACGTTAAAAATGCGGTGGGGATCAAGACTTGGGCAATGAGGGTGAAGGTGCGGCTGTGGAATGACCCGAGCAAGCCTGGCAGCTTTGTGCATATTCCAAATCGGATCAGTATTGGCCCATTTAGAGGATTCGTGTTTTCTCCCAGCCAAATCCGGAGGTGCAACAGATGTAATGAGGCTGCACACCTCAGCTCGGGCTGCCCAAACCCTAGATGTCCTCGCTGTGGGCAGGTGGGGCATGTGGTTCGTGACTGCATGGAGAGTGTCACCTGCAATTAATGTGCGGGAGCAGGGCATGTGTTTAGGAACTGCCCCAAATCCTTTGCAAATGCCTTAAGGCGTTCCCAAGATGACAGGGATGAGGAACTGGGAACAGCACTGAGTGGGCGGGTGGTGGAACGGGCCACGGAGGCGGAACGGGCCGCGGAGGCAGAACGGGCCGCGGAGGCGGAACGGGGAGGCGGAACGGGGCCGCGGAGGCGGAACGGGGCCGCGAAGGCGGAACGGGGCCGCGGAGGCGGAACGGGAACGGGGAGGTGGAACGGGGCCGCGGAGGCGGAACGGGGCCACGGAGGCGGAACGGGGCCGCGGATGCGGAACGGGGCCGCGGAGGGCGGAACGGGGCCGCGGAGGGCGGAACGGGGCCGCGGAGGGCGGAACGGGGCCGCGGAGGCGGAACGGGGAACAGCTGAACAGGGAACAGGTGAAAGGGAGTTTGGGGACCCAAGAAGATGAATAGTGATTTTTTTTATTTTTTTTGTATACAAGATCGAGGCTCGTGAAGGAGCGAACATTTATCACACAGAAAGACAAACCGACACATAACCGACAAACCGACACATAAAACAAAAAGCATCGGGAGCGGTAGACAAGATGGGGAGAGAGGGGGAAGGACACAAACACAACATTTGAGAGCAGGAACCGAGAGACATGGAGACATCGAGAGATCTGTGGGAGGGAGAGGGCTTTGGGGGGGAGGCATGGGAAAGGGGGTGGGAGAGGCATAAAACATATGGACACTGCCAGGACTACCAGGAAAGAAGTTGGAATTACAAACAAGGTGGATCTGGGGTGAATTAGTGGGGGTAGAAAAGATCAAGGTTTTGGATGGGGGAAGATAAGAGATGGTGGTGAACAGCTGTTTTAAAGACCTGGAGGGAGGAGTGGGATTGAAGGGAGTGTGGGAGTTTGTTCCAGAGGCGGGAGAAAAGAGGAATGAAAGAGTGAAGGTGAGCAGAGAGCCGAGATTTTGGCAGTTTAACCATCGGACAGAAGCTTGCTGGCAGATCTTGTGCGACCTGTAGGAATATTTGGGGGACAGAGCACAGAGAGAGCTGGGGGAGCAAGGCCGGAGAGGAGTCGGTAGAAGACAGAAAGACCACCTACCTGCCTGCGGTGAGTGAGTGAAAGGCCCTCAGAGATAGCTTCATCGCGGGAGATTCCAATGATTCTGAAAGCTTTGGTTTCAACAGCTTGGAGGCGCAGATGGACAAGGGCAATGAACCCGATCCATTGAGGGTGGTGCAGTGAAGGGGTAAACGGGCGGCGAAGGTAACCTCTGTGGGTTCCCCCTAAAAAGACCTGGCTAAGTGGCGATGGTCAAACTGTTTTTGATGAGCGTATGTTCCAAAAGGCAGATAAAGGGAAAGGTGTGAGAAAATTGCTCCGGGTTGCCTCAAAGGTTGAGCCATTGGGGAGAGACCTCACTATCTTTGGATGACAAAGGATGAATTGAAGGTGGGATCAGTGAACGTGCGGAGCATCTTGAATGAGAGTCGATGCTGGCGCATATTCACCGAGTTGAAATCATGGAGGTTTGATATGCTGTTCATACAGGAATGTATCTTGCCAGAAGGGGGGGGGGGGGGGGTTAATAAATGGGAACATTGACCATGGGTCGAGCCCCAAAATTCCTACTTTGCCTGATCTGCAAGAGAGAAGTACTTAATTTGACCTTAATGATCCGAGAGTATATTTATAAGTATGTCTATTAATGTTCCCATCTTCAAAACATACGTGTATTTGACAAATCTGAAGAAAGGGACGCTAAAATTTACTCTTGCAGCCGACGATCTCAGGGAAGTGATGACATCAGCTTAGTTCTTAATTGGCCAAGCATAGTGCTTTTAACAGGGGCTCCACCAAAACAAGCCAATCACAGTCATCGTACAGTGGGTGTCGTTGTAACGCAATTTAACAAAGAGCGAGTAAATCTACGCGTAGTAAGACGCGACATGGAGTGCTGCATGCATTTGGTGGACCAATCTGCAGACAAACTTATTAGTTTTTTGGATGTTAGCTGGAGAAAATTTCGCGAATGTGTCCATCAGTGGAAGGACTTTAATACCAGAGAAGGTGCCATTGCTACCAAAGCTATCCAAAGATTCCATTTAGAGCTCGTGTTGGCGGAAGAACAACTCGATGTTGTCCCTGCTGGCCCTGACCACTCCAGTGGATATCATCGTGCATGTTATATGCGATTTACTGACAAAACAAAGATCGAGAGAGCCAAGAAAAGACAAGAACGACAAAATCAAGCTAAAGAGTGTAAGTCCTGTTTATTGAGAACGAGAATCCTATTTTGTTTACCTTTTTTTAATTAAATGATTCGGCCCTTTCATCTTCCCCCCAAGTGTACAATAATGGCGACTATTGTCTCTCACTTATCCCACGTATTACAATTTACATTAGTTGATAATGATAGTTATGCGACTTGCGGTGACAGTATAATAATTGTCTACAAAAATTATTGTATGAACATTTTTATGAACTTATATCCATCTCCACGTCTCATAGGAATCTTCTGACTCTATACCGTTGTATTGTATGGTATTATATTGTAACTATCATTCCAAGCTAAGGCAATGCCATACACATGATATACTTCCACTCTTACTCTTAATCTTATTTCTGAACAGCAACATTTAAATCTAAAAATGCTAAAATTTTAAAGTAGAGTCTAACGTAGATCTACATCTAAAAACTTAGATCTAGTACTAGTAATAGGGTCTAGTTAACGAGTATACTACTCGCACCAGTAGCAGTTACAGGTCGAGTAACTTCTAGTAGGAGTCCATAGTCTAATAAATCCGATGTAACTAAAGTAGCTCTCTTTTATCACTTGACGTTGACATTACCCTCCCACAGTACAGGGCGTCGGATTTATACGCATCCCATTGCTGTGCGAAGTGCGAACAGCGCTCCAACATTTGTTTGAGTACCCAACGTACATGTAAATCTAAAAACAGTCCCACCATATTTGTATGAAGACATTGAAGCATACACCTGTGAACTCCATGGGCAGAAGGGCTGTCGAGATGTTAATGAGGCAAGATACAGAATGTTCAAGACAGGGCACTGTGGAGAGAAAAGTTTGCCTCCAAACAGAGATGCTCTGCACAAGCACATATTACGGGCCAACTACCAGGCTGCCATTCACAAGATGTGCCGAATCAGCAAACCAGAAATACCATCACCAAAGAACAATGGTTGGAAGATTGAAAAGGGCTTGCTGACCATAGACTGGATGGGCCTTCCCCCAGCACCACTCAGTGTAATGGAACTTGCGCACTGTTTTTGCAAGAAGACACAGTGTACTCAAGGTAGATGCTCATGCTTTCTCAACAAGCTTCCATGTACGGATTTATGTTCATGTGCAGACTGTGCAAACGTGGCATCTGTTCCTGACCTGTCCCAGGATGGGGAAGAAAGTGACGATGATGACGATACTTAATTACATGTACTTATTTTTTTCTGTTTTCTTGACTCCACATATCATTTATTCATCGCTTCTCATCTTTTCCGACAGAATGCACAAATAGGATTGCATTGCAATTTTGTATCAGCTGATACCTTGATCTCTTTTCAATAGAGAAGAAAAGCTTGTAGTTTTTGAAAGAATGTATCCCTTTTCTGTTAAACATTTCATCATGTTTGATTGTTATGACCATGGAATATTTAATATTCAAGAGTACTTATGTTTGTTAGGGAATGAATGACACTAGTTTTAGAAGTATCACAGACACCAGTATTTTAAGTTTATGAAATAATGGCAGCCCAGGAGTTTTAATCTTTCTGGAATTTATGATTCATTCATTTAATATGAAAATCAGCACAACCAGTTTGCTATCAAAGAGAAATCTCATTGTAATGAAAAGTCATAACAGTTAGCAGAGATTATTTTTTTTTAAAGCGACAGTAACTGTCTGATTTGAGATGTTCAAACATGAAGAAAGACATTTTGTTTTAAACAAATGTGATCAACTCTGTTTTGTGACTTTCATCGTAATGTGTGTTTTCACAATTTTAAAATCTGTTATCGCAACACTGACTATATTGTATACACCTTAGTTTTTAAAAATTATGACACATATAGGTTGTACATTAAGTTTCATTGTATAGTTGTAAAGAGTAGTGATAATGTGATACATGTATGTAATTGCTGCACCATGTGCTTCAGGATCAACAGTAGGAATAAAACACATATCTTCCGTCGGGATAGTCAAGTCAGGTTTTTAAGATTTGGCATCTTCTATTTATTAAAAGAACAAAGTTACATGTATTCAATGTAATTAAGCTTTATTTAATGACTTTACATAGCAAATTTGAGTTGTATGCTTGTAAAACAATTCACAACCTGACATCCTCTTGGAAATAACATGCTTATTTCATCAATGAAATGACAGTAAAGTAATATACCTGTAATAGCTGATGCAGCATTTGTGTGGAAGCATTACTTTCACATGTATAAATCATTAAATGTATGTATGATTCCTGTGCAGCATAACATGTCAGAAATGACTGAGAAACTGGTATGCGTCAACAATGAGCTTATATACAGACTTGGCATTTAATATGGAATATTTTTTTTTTTCTTGACTTGGGATTCCTTTCTGAACTCGGTCTATCAATCTGGTGAGTTTCTTTTACGCTTCGGTGATTTCTTTGTTAAAAGAACCATGTCACTGATTGTCTGTCGCAGCAAGAAGTCAATAACAGGATTATATCACAGGTGGTGTGACAAAATGTACGAACAGGTGCATTTGACGATTGGCTTCACAATCGGGTATACAAGGGTTGTTGCGTTCTGTATTAATGGAAAACAACTGCTGCACGTCTACAAATGTTATTGCCGCTTCCTCTGGAGATGGTCCGTCAACTCGACAATGCTGTTTGTCATGGAGTGGTGGCTTTACGAAATTCCAGCATGAAACAGCGTGCAATTGGTCGGCAGTATGGCATCACTCAAGGTCAGGTGTCAAAGATCCTGAAACGAAATGCTCAGAGGGGTGTCCCTACTCCAATACCGAGGCCAGGACGTTCCCGCAGAACCACAAGGAGGGATGATCGCCAGCTGCACCGGTTAGTCCGCAATGGCCGTACCAAGTCAGCTAATCGGCTTAGGGCTGAGAGGCAGCAACTGACAAATGTGCCTGTATCCAGAAGGTTAGTCAACCAACGACTGGTTCAAGCAGGCTATCGTGCCAGGCATCCCCTGAGAAAGCCACGCCTGACCAGACAACACCGCCAGCGCCGATTGCAGTGGGCCAGAGAGCACCGTCAATGGCAGCCAGGACACTGGAATCACGTGATCTTCAGTGACGAGTTTAGATTTCTGGTCTATCGTCAAGATAGCCGCGTCCGAGTGTGCAGACAAGTGCATGAAGCCTACAACGAAGATTGTATAGTGCCAAGAGTCCAAGCTGGAGGTGGTGGGGTGACCGTTTGGGCTGCTTTTCATGCAGGGGGCAAAACTGACCTGGTTGTACTGAATGGAAACTTGAACCAGTTCAAGTACAGGGCCATTCTGGAAGAAACATTGCTTCCATTTGCTCGTGCAGCCTTTCGAGGAAACGTTGTCTTCCAAGATGACAATGCACGGCCTCATCATGCTCGCATGATCCAACACTTTCTTGCTGACCGTGGTGTGGAGCATATGGAGTGGCCTGCCATGTCCCCGGATATGAATCCGATAGAGAACTTGTGGGCAGAATTAACGCGTCAAATCGACAACTTGGACCAGCAGCCGACCTCTGTGCGTGAATTGCAGCAGGCTATTGTCACTGCATGGCAAGCGATTCCTGTCCAAACCTTGGCAAATCTCGTGTACAGCATGCCTCGACGTGTACGTGCTCTCCTGAATGCTCGTGGGGGTTACAAGAAGTACTGAACTGTAATTTTACTGTCCGTAATCCCAGTCGTAATTTAACTTTTGTTTTTGTTAAAAATAAATTTGGCTAATGTGCAAAATAAAGAGATACTTCTGGAAAACGCACAGAAGTTTAACACAGTACTGTCCGTGAATTGAGTTCGATATCAGTGTACATCACTTTCAAGGATCAATTTATTTGCTTCGAAATGTCAAATGTGTTTTTTTGCTTCTTTTAAAGGTCACATTAACAAAATCTAGAATAATTTCAACATAATTCCAATGAACTTTTGGTTTTAAGTCATGTTGAAAAGTAAGTTCACCCCCACCAAAAAAAATGTTCCATATTAAATGCCAAGTCTGTATAAACGTTACATGAATGGTATCTCTTGAGTAACTTTTGATTATATTTAGTACAGTTTTAGATTAAGACATACATACATGTAGCTTAAGAGAGAAAAGGGAATGGTAGCAGAGAGTGAGAGATAGAGGAGAATAAGATTTTAAAATAAAACCAACAATATCTGAGTTTTTTGTATGATTGATATGTATGTGTGTGTGTGTGGGAGGGGGGTTGTTTGTGTGTGTTAAATGTAGCAAAATGTAACAGTAACAAGTAAATGGTGATCTTAAAAATGAAACAACAAGATATGTGTGTTGGACTGTGTATATATAGTTATGCATTTTATCAAAAAGACGGAGTGGTCTGAACAGACATCTATATATATGTAAAACTGTGTGTGTGTGTGTGTGTGTGTGTGTGTGTGTGTGTGTGTGTGTGTGTGTGTGTGTGTGTGTGTGTGTGTGTGTGTGTGTGTGTGTGTGTGTGTAAAATGTTACCGATAGACTCCGAAACGGAGAGGCTCACGTGCTTGATATTTGGCATAGACATGGCCATTGAGCCTGGGAAGAACATGGCTGACCTAAAAAAAAAAATTTCATATTATTTTTTTTACCATATTTTTACCTCAGCGCATTTCAGTCTCGTCTTTCCCGGGCATGCCCGCTCTCGCCTTTCCAGGGCTCGCCCAGAGCGCCCGGGCACGCCCAGCCTCGACTTGCCAGGCCGCGTCCAGGACGCCCGGGCATGTCCAGACTCGCCTTTCCAGGACTCGCCCTTGACACACGGGCATGCCCGGTCTCGGTTTTCCCGGGCAAACGCCCCGGCATAAATGTGTATATATATTGCTGCCCGATAACCGGGCTTTAGGTCAGAATACCTGAGCTGTTTTGTTTCAATAAAGCAACTTGGACGAATTCCGTCTTTGGTCGCGTCAATTCTTACGACTCGCGTTGGAGCGCAGCTCCTTCATTATTATCATTATTGTTACTAGGACGTGCCCGTACGTGGGTGCCCGTTCCTTGGTGCGGCCCAGCATCTAGTCGAGACCCAGTCACCCAGGCCGATCACCCATTCCGACCCCAAATTCCTCATCGACGATAACTAAACAATATATTATATGAATCGCACCGTACATACCTCCTTCTAGATCTTGTTCTTGTCTTGATATACTCACTCAGGCTCACTCTATCACACGACTGAGTCCTCCCAGCTCCTCCAAATGGCGCCCGCTACGCCTCGAATTCACATCGGCCACGCCTACGCAACAACGTGTTCTGTGATTGGCTGGCCTACCCCGCAACCTGTTCTGTGATTAGTTTGGTAAATAAATCGCCATAGCTCGGTAACTACTTCTCCGATTAATATGAAACCTTGAAAAGGCACATCCTCAGGTCCCCAGCAATATATCTGGCAAGTTTCAATTAGATCGGACCCGTGGTTGTCGAGAAACAGCGGTCACAGACAAACACACACACAGACACACACACAGAGATTACTGGAATTATAGATAGACTAGGACGTGCCCGTACGTGGGTGCCCGTTCCTTGCCAAAAAAAAAAAAAAAATGTCTTCGCCCATGCATGCATGGGCGTGCCCATGGGCCCATGGGCGTGCCCGTAAGTGCGTGATGTGACCGTACAATGAATGTATCGTCCCGACGCCGCAGCTCGGATGGCGCTGCAGTTAATCGGGCCTGTATCGGCACAGTTATTATAAACGTGTACTACAATCGATCGTACCTTACAACAATCAACACAGATTGCAACGTCAAATAAATGAATACGCTCTCAAATGTGCCGTCCGAGGCAGCGTCTGCTCGCCACGTTCAGCATCAGTACGTCGTCACTATGACTATCCGTAAGTCCGGAAGTGACGTCCTCATTTGACTGTCCGGAAGGTCGCATATCGCAGTTACGATGAATCACAAATTAGTTTTAATTAGTTTTAAAACATAGTTTAACGCCAACATAGCGCCAACATAGTTTGCCAACGTGAAATAAATGAATACGCTCTCAAATGTGCCGTCCGAGGCAGAGTCTGTTCGCCACGTTCGGCACACGTGATAGCTCGCTGCTCTCTGATTGGTTGAATCGTTTTTTGGACATAGCTCGGTAACTACTTCTCCGATTAGTATGAAACCTTGAAAAGGCACATCCTCAGGTCACCAGCAATATACCTGGCAAGTTTCAAGTATATCGGACCCGTGGTTGTCGAGAAACAGCGGTCACAGACACACACACATACACACATACACACACACAGAGATTACTGGAATTATAGATAGACTAGGGCATGCCCGTACTATATATATATCTAAAATTATATCCCCCCCCTCTATTTACATTAAATGGTTTGGTCCATTCGCAAAGCCAAAGCGAACGGCTTGCGAGTACGGTGACAATCCCCCCCCCCCCCCCTCTATTTACATGAAATGGTTTGGTCCAAAGCGAACGGCTTGCGAGTACGGTGACAATCCCCCCCCCCCCCCCTCTATTTACATGAAATGGTTTGGTCCAAAGCGAACGGCTTGCGAGTACGGTGACAATCCCCCCCCCTCTATTTACATGAAATGGTTTGGTCCAAAGCAAACGGCTTGCGAGTACGGTGACAATCCCCCCCCCCCCCCCCCTCTATTTACATGAAATGGTTTGGTCCAAAGCGAACGGCTTGCGGAGTTTGGTAAAGAAATCGCCATAGCGTGCACAAACGCGCAGGAAAGCGAAAGAATCGCAAATTAGTTTTAAAACATAGTTTAACGCCAACATAGCGCCAACAGAGTTTCCCAACGTGAAATAAATGAATACGCTCTCAAATGTGCCGTCCGAGGCAGAGTCTGTTCGCCACGTTCGGCACACGTGATAGCTCGCTGCTCTCTGATTGGTTGAATCGTTTTTTGGACATAGCTCGGTAACTACTTTTCCGATTAATATGAAACCTTGAAAAGGCACATCCTCGGGTCCCCAGCAATATACCTGGCAAGTTTCAAGTATATCGGACCCGTGGTTGTCGAGAAACAGCGGTCACAGACAAACAAACACACAGACACACACACATACACACACACACACACACAGAGATTACTGGAATTATAGATAGATTATGATGATGATGACCAAGGGGATGAATTCCCGGGTTTGACCGATCGCGTTTTTTCGCTGTATTTTGCTTTTGCATTGGTCTGGAGAACTGAAAAGTGATCCCTTCCTCGACAATCAGCTGAACAGACCAGGTCGGTCTCATATGCAGCCAAAGTGAGTTTTAAAAGAAGAGAATCCAACTGTGGCGGACACGAAAAAACTGACGTGGTGACATCACCCCGCACACCGAGTGGGGGTGGGCCACGCCCGGGAGAGAGGCGTGGCCTCACGATATACACGGGGCGCGCAGCCCTGAGAGTTCAGTGTTACAGTGAGCTCTTCAATAAAGACTTACAAATTACCGCGTTGTCCGCTTCCTCCTTGTTTACAAACAGCGCGCGTAACACCGCGCTTTACAACTATAGTTTTGCATGCAGCAGATGGGAGCGACATTTTTTTCCGTGCCATCCCGACATAGAGAGTACTGGAGTACTCTCTGATTATCCACACCACTGACATTTTTGTACATTCAACACTGGTCAAAAAAAGGCTTGGCGTCAGGAACGGCATCCGGCTATAAAACATTGTATTGAAGGAGCTGCGCTCCAACGCGAGACGAAAGAAGTGACGCGACCAAAGACGGAATTCGTCCGAGTTGCTTTATTGAAACAAAACAGCTCAGGTATTCTGACAAAAGCCCGTTTATCGGGCAGCAATATATACACATTTATGTCGGGAAGTTTGCCCGGCAAAAGCTATACCGGGCATGCCCGGGTGTCAAGGGCGAGCCTTGGAAAGGCGAGTCTGGACCTGCCCGGGCGTGTTTGGCTGCGGCCTGGCAAGTCGAGGCTGGGCGTGCCCGGGCGCTCTGGACGAGCACTGGAAAGGCGATAGCGGGCATGCCCGGACGCTCTGGGCGAGCCCTGGAAAGGCGATAGCGGGCATGCCCGGACGCTCTGGGCGAGCCCTGGAATGGCGATAGCGGGCATGCCCGGACGCTCTGGGCGAGCCCTGGAAAGGCGAGAACGGGCATGCCCGGGAAAGACGAGACCGGGCGTGCCCGGGAGGTTCGGGCGTGCCCGGGAACAGTGAGTCCGGGCATGCCCGGGAGAGGCGCGTCTGGCCGTGTTCTGGCCGGTGCAAGGCGATTGTGTGCATCCAGCGGTAACCGCTACACACGCCCCTCCAGAATCGACCTGCACCGGCAGGGTCAATTTAAGGGGGGTCCGGATGACCCGGCCGAAGCGACCCCTGGAGGGTCGTGGGGAGGGGTCCGACGTGGTGGTGGGTGGTCGAGCGGGGGGAACTGTGGACGGGGGGCGGCCTCGCCGCGGAGGAAGGGCCAACCGTGGTGGTCGGTCGACGTCCATGTGCGCCGGTTTGAGGCGGTCCACAGAGATCCGGTCCGACCGGCCGCCAACGTCGACGACAAAGGACTTGTCGCCCCGTCGCAGGACCCGGAAGGGCCCGTTGTCCGGCGGCCGGAGTGGCCCCCGGTGCGCGTTATGACGCACAAAGACGTACTCCGCTGTGCGAAGCGCCGGGGGGACGTAGGACTGGGGGCCACCGTGGCGGGACGTTGGCACGGGGGCAAATCGGCGGGCGGCCTCCTGGAGGTCCGAGCGCTGGTGTGCAGGGGACCAGGGACTGGTAGCGTCGGGCACGAACTCGCCCGGGACGCGGAGCGGCTGGCCGTAGATGAGCTCGGCGGCGAACGCCCGGAGGTCCTCCTTGGGGGCCGTGCGGAGGCCCAAAAGGACCCACGGCAGCCGGTCGGTCCAACCGTCGTCCTGAAGGCCGGCCATGAGTGCGGCCTTCATGGAGCGGTGAAACCGCTTGCACAACCCGTTGGCTTGGGGGTGGTAGGCCGTGGTGCGGTGCAGCATGACCCCCAACGAGCGGGCGACCGCGCCCCAAAGTTCGGACGTGAACTGTGGGCCGCGGTAGGACGAGATGTCCGCCGGTGCGCCGAAGCGCGCGACCCAGGTGGCGATGAACGCCTGCGCCATGTCGGCGGTGGGGCTGGAGGTGAGGGGCACGGCCTCCAGCCACCTGGTGGTCCTGTCCACCATGGTGAGCAGGTGGGTGAACCCCCGCGATGGGGGCAGGGGACCCACCAGGTCCACGTGGACGTGGTCGAAACGCCGTGCAGGCACGGTGAAAGGTGCCAGCGGGGCCTGGGTGTGGCGGTGGACCTTGGCCCGCTGGCAGGCCGTGCAGGCGTTGGCCCAGTCGCGGACGTTCCGTCGAAGGCCGTGCCAGACGAAACGCGCCGACACCAGCTTCTGAGAAGCTTTCCGGCCCGGGTGAGAAAGGCCGTGGATGGAGGCGAAGATGCGGCGCTGCCAGGAAACGGGCACGATGAGGCGAGGCTGGCCCTGGGAGACGTCGCAGAGCAGCACGGTGCCCGCAAAGGGGATGTCGGCCAGGCGGAGGCCCGTGTCCGCCGCCCGGAGGGCCTGCACCGAGGCGTCGGTGGTCTGGTCGGCCGCCATGAGCGCGAAGTCCACGCCGAGGTGGACCGCGTTCGCGCTGGCCCGAGAAACACAGTCGGCCACAGCGTTGTCTTTGCCGGCGACGTGCCGGATGTCCGTGGTGAATTCCGACATGGCGGAGAGGTGGCGCTGCTGGCGGGCCGACCACGGCTCCGTGACTTTGGCCATTGCGTAGACCAACGGCTTGTGGTCGACGAAAGCCATGAACAGGCGGCCCTCCAGGAGGTGTCGGAAATGGCGAACGGCCAGGAATAGACCGAGCAGCTCGCGGTCGAACGTGCTGTATTTTAACTCGTTCGGCCGGAGCTGCCGGCTGAAAAAAGCGAGTGGCTGCCAAACCCCGTCCACCCATTGTTCATGGACGGCGCCCACCGCGTAGTTGGAGGCGTCCGTAGTGAGGGCGATGGGCGCGTTGAGCACCGGGTGAGCCAGCAGCGTTGCGTCGGCGAGGGCCCGTTTTGTGCTCGCGAAGGCCGCGTCCATGGCCGCGGACCAAACGATGTCATGCTTGGCCGGCTTGCCCCGGAGGGCCTCGTAAAGGGGCCGCATGAGCTGAGCAGCGCGGGGCACGAATCGGTGATAAAAATTCACCATGCCGAGGAACTCTTGTAGGGCCTTGATGGAACGGGGACGTGGGAACGTGGTGATGGCCTCGACCTTGGTCGGCAGTGGCACGGCCCCGGTCTTGGTGATGCGGTGGCCCAAAAAGTCAACGGTCGTCGTGCCGAAGTGGCATTTGGCCGGGTTGACAATTAAGCCGTGCTCGCTGAGGCGACCGAACAGTGTTCGGAGGTGGAGGAGGTGCTCGGCGCGGGACGTGCTGGCGACGAGGATGTCATCCAGATAGACGAAAAGAAATGGCAGGTCGCGCAGCACGCCGTCCATTAAGCGCTGGAACGCCTGGGCCGCGTTCTTGAGGCCAAACGGCATCCTCAAAAATTCGAACAGGCCGAACGGCGTGATGACGGCCATCTTCGGGACGTCGGCCGCCCGGACAGGTACCTGGTGATATCCCCGTATCAGGTCAATTTTGGAAAATATGACCCGTCCCGCCAAACGGGCGGAAAAGTCCTGGATGTGCGGGATCGGGTACCTGTCGGGGGTGGTAGCGTCGTTGAGGCGGCGGTAGTCGCCACACGGGCACCATCCGCCCCCCGGCTTTGGTACGATGTGCAGTGGTGAGGCCCACGCGCTATTGGAGCGCCGCACGATGCCGAGGTGCTCCAACGCGTCGAACTCGGCCTTTGCTATGGCGAGCTTGGCCGGGTCGAGGCGGCGGGCCCTGTCATAGACCGGCAGGCCCGTAGTGGGTATGTGGTGCTCGATCCCATGCTGCACTGCGACGGCCGAAAACGTCGGCCGTGTGAGGGCCGGGAATTCCGCGAGCAGGCGAGCGAACTCGTTCGCCGTCGGGAGGGCGCACGCCAGTTCGGTCGGCGCGGAGCTGCTCATCGTGCACGCCAGGTAGCTGAAGGTCTCAGCGTTGACAAGGCGACGACGTTTGACGTCGACCAGCAGCCCGTGCGCGCAGAGGAAGTCGGCGCCCAGCAAAGCCATTGGGACGCAGGCGGTCACAAAGGTCCACTGAAAGCGCTGGCTGCCGAAGCAGAGGGTGACATTGCGCGGGCCGAAAGTGCGTATGGCCGAGCTATTAGCAGCGACCAAAGAGGGGCCGCAAACGGCGTCCCGCCTGTCCTGCTCGGAGGCGGGTATGACGCTCAGTTGGGCGCCGGTGTCACAAAGGAAACGCCGCCCGGACGCTTTGTCCCGAATAAAAAGCAAGTTGCCCGAGTGGCCGGCGCTCATGGCTGGGAATGAACGCCGGCCCGGCCATTTCCCGACTTGCCGAAAGTGCACGGGGGTCGGCACGTCCGAGCCTTGTGTCCGAACCTGGCGTGGTAATAACACCACGCCTGGTCAGGTGGAGGCCCCGGCCGTCGTGTCGGAAGCGGTCGGTGCGGCGTGGCAGCCGCCAGTTTCACCGGCAGTTCGGCCTCCAACCGCGCAGGGCGCTCGGGCGTCGTGGGCGTCGCCTCGGACGGCGGCAGGCTCCAGGTAGCCGCGCCGATGTGTTGGCCCGCCGAGGAGATCTTATCGGCTTCCCCGGCGAGGGCGCGGGGATCGGTTATCGACGTGCCAGCCAGGGCGAGGCGTACCGGGTGAGGCAGCTGGCGAAGGAACAACTCGCGGAACAGAAAATCCGGAGAGTGCTCACCGAGCAACGAGAGCATATGGTCCATGCGCTCGGACGGGCGCGTGTCGCCGAGCTCGGATAGGTCGAGCAGGCGCCGTGCGCGTGCCGCCGGTGAGAGGGCGAAAGCGTCGAGGAGGAGCGTCTTCAGCGCGTCATACTTGTCGGCAGCCGGCGGGTGCTCGAGGAGGCTCAGGGCGCGGGCCGCGGTGGCGGAACCGAGCGCTGCCACGACGTGGTGGAAGCGGGTGTCGTCCGTGGTGATGCCTCGCAGGGCGAACTGGGAGTCCGCCTGGGCGAACCAAACAGCCGCATGAGCCTCCCAGAAGGTAGGCAGTTTAAGAGTCACTACTGTGTCCATGTCGGTAGGTCACCAGTGAAGGAGCTGCGCTCCAACGCGAGTCAAAAGAAGTGACGCGACCAAAGACGGAATTCGTCCGAGTTGCTTTATTGAAACAAAACAGCTCAGGTATTCTGACAAAAGCCCGTTTATCGGGCAGCAATATATATACACATTTATGTCGGGAAGTTTGCCCGGCAAAAGCTATACCGGGCATGCCCGGGTGTCAAGGGCGAGCCTTGGAAAGGCGAGTCTGGACCTGCCCGGGCGTGTTTGGCTGCGGCCTGGCAAGTCGAGGCTGGGCGTGCCCGGGCGCTCTGGACGAGCACTGGAAAGGCGAGAGCGGGCATGCCCGGACGCTCTGGGCGAGCCCTGGAAAGGCGATAGCGGGCATGCCCGGACGTTCTGGGCGAGCCCTGGAAAGGCGATAGCGGGCATGCCCGGACGCTCTGGGCGAGCCCTGGAAAGGCGATAGCGGGCATGCCCGGACGCTCTGGGCGAGCCCTGGAAAGGCGAGAGCGGGCATGCCCGGGAAAGACGAGACCGGGCGTGCCCGGGAGGTTCGGGCGTGCCCGGGAACAGTGAGTCCGGGCATGCCCGGGAGAGGCGCGTCTGGCCGTGTTCTGGCCGGTGCAAGGCGATTGTGTGCATCCAGCGGTAACCGCTACAGTATTTTGTATTTTTCCTTTTGGTCGACCTTCTTCCTGAATCCGGCAGACAGCATCAGCCTATTATATCAGTAGAGAGTATTGTGAATTTCCAAAATAATAATATTTCTTCACAGCAAATTAAAAAAAGTCTGGAGCAATCCAGGAGCGGTCTCTTTCTTTATACATTCCCCAGGTAAAGAGGGTGAATTTTTTTTATTGAATTGAAAAAATATATACAATTTCCTGGAGGATTGCAAATATTTTGAAGCAACGGTTGCTTCTCATTTTCTTTCCCAGGAGCATTTCCGTGTTTCAAGGTGGGACCGAGACAGACGAAGTCAGCTTTTCCTCTGTGCTGCAAAAAAACTCGGGAGAGGAAGGGAATTGGACCTCCTTGTAAAGAAAAATCTGCTTCGAAAACCTGGTACATCATCGAACATCACGAAAATCTGGTACATCATCGAGCATCACGGAAATCTGGTACATCATCGAGCATCACGAGAACCTGGTGCATCATCGAGCATCACGAAAACCTGGTACATCATCGAGCATCACGAAAACCTGGTACATCATCGAACATCACGAAAATCTGGTGCATCATCGAGCATCACGGAAATCTGGTACATCATCGAGCATCACGAGAACCTGGTGCATCATCGAGCATCACGAAAACCTGGTACATCATCGAGCATCACGAAAACCTGGTACATCATCGAACATCACGAAAACCTGGTGCATCATCGAGCATCACGAAAATCTTGTACATCATCGAGCATCACGAAAACCTGGTGGATCATCGAGTATCACGAAAATCTGGTGCATCATCGAGTATCACGAAAACCTGGTACATCATCGAGCATCACGAAAATCTGGTACATCATCGAGCATCACGAAAATCTGGTGCATCATCGAGTATCACGAAAACCTGGTGCATCATCGAGCATCACGAAAACCTGGTGCATCATCGAGCATCACGAAAATCTGGTACATCATCGAGCATCACGGAAATCTGGTACATCATCGAGCATCACGGAAATCTGGTACATCATCGAGCATCACGAAAATCTGGTACATCATCGAGCATCACGAAAATCTGGTACATCATCGAGCATCACGAAAACCTGGTGCATCATCGAGCATCACGAAAACCTGGTGCATCATCGAGCATCACGAAAACCTGGTACATTATCGAGCATCACGAAAACCTGGTGCATCATCGAGCATCACGAAAACCTGGTGCATCATGGAGCATCACGAAAACCTGGTACATCATCGAGCATCACGAAAACCTGGTACATCATGGAGCATCACGAAAACCTGGTACATCATCGAGCATCACGAAAATCTGGTACATCATCGAGCATCACGAAAATCTGGTACATCATCGAGCATCACGAAAACCTGGTGCATCATCGAGCATCACGAAAATCTGGTACATCATCGAGCATCACGAAAACCTGGTACATCATCGAAAATCACGGAAATCTGGTACATCATCGAACATCACGGAAACCTGGTACATCATCGAACATCACGGAAATCTGGTACATCATCGAACATCACGGAAACCTGGTACATCATCGAACATCACGAAAACCTGGTACATCATCGAACATCACGGAAATCTGGTACATCATCGAACATCACGGAAACCTGGTACATCATCGAGCATCACGAAAATCTGGTACATCATCGAGCATCACGAAAATCTGGTACATCATCGAGCATCACGAAAACCTGGTACATCATCGAGCATCACGAAAACCTGGTACATCATCGAGCATCACGAAAATCTGGTACATCATCGAGCATCACGAAATCTGGTACATCATCGAGCATCACGAAAATCTGGTACATCATCGAGCATCACGAAAACCTGGTACATCATCGAGCATCACGAAAACCTGGTACATCATCGAGCATCACGAAAATCTGGTACATCATCGAGCATCACGAAATCTGGTACATCATCGAGCATCACGAAAATCTGGTACATCATCGAGCATCACGAAATCTGGTACATCATCGAGCATCACGAAAATCTGGAAAATAATCCTGAAAAACTGAGCGAGATTTCAAATCCAAAGCAATTTTGATGCGTGCTCTGCAGGAAGAAGTTGTCTTACAGTGTTACATGAAGAGTAACTCTGTAATGCATAAGCATCTGAAGCCATTCCATCCAAGGGAAGCTCGTGGTCATGGAATGGAAAGTCTTGCCAAACGTCACCGAGATCAATCGCCATCGTCGGCATGTCGGAAACAGCCATTCACAAGCGGGGTCACGCAACGCAAGCCGGCTCAATATTCAATCTTGATAAGATACCCACTCCTCCCCGAGTCTTTGGGGGTCTTAACGGTCTTTATCGTCTTTAACGGTCTTAGGGGTCATTTGGGTCGTCGGGATGTTTTGGGTCTTTTGGATCTTTGGGGTATTTTGTGTCTTCAGGGTCTTGAGGTGAGGTCTGTGGGGTCTTTTGGTCTTCAAAGGTTTTCAGGGTCCTTTGGGTCTTTTAGCTCTTCAGGTTATTTTGGGTCATCTGTGTCTTTTAAGTCTTTAAGGGTCTCCAGGGCTTTTAAGGGCCTGTCGGGGTCTTTGTGGTCTTAAAGGGTTTTCGAAAGTTTAAGCGGTCTCAGCAGTGTAAAGGAAGGGTAGAAAGGTCTATTCCAACAGTACATAATGAATAGTGTCGCGTGATTCCCCTCGGTGAAGACCGGGAAATCACAGATAGCAATGGAGCGTTCCTTCGAGGCATTGTTCAACAGTGGATTTATTATCTCCGCGCGAGAGGAATAGAGAAGAAGAAGAAGCTGAAGGCTTTTACCTGACGCGATCCTCGAGCAGTTTTCAAACCTACAAAAGGTAACTCAAAGGAAAACCGATTTACAATGTACAAAAATAACAGGTTTCTTTAACGGAACCCGAGAACAATGAAAACGCGACGCTCAAATTAATGTCCTAAATTGGGATCCCTCACACCAGACTTAAACACAGACACAGGACAGATAAATATAAATAACAGGGTACGTGTGTGTGTGCTTAGCTTAACCACTCGTGTTCTCGTCAGGGATGGCGTCGGCCCTGTGTGCACAGTCAGGACGCGGCTCCATGCGCGCCAAAACGCCTTGGCGCCAAGAAGGCCTCGACTCGCCCTTGTTCGGTCGGCCCCGATGAAGGCCTCCTGCGCGAAGCGAACGAGCGTGCAGCCCGCTTGCTCCTCTGTGCAATGTCCTCATGAATTTGGCATGGAACGGCGATGCACCCAACATCCGTATCAGAAGGGAGAGAGGGTCGAGGGTGAAGGAAGGCTTGAGGGCAAGAGGTCGGAGTAGAGGAATCTTAAGGGCAGTAGTGAACGAGGTCCAGGCACCAAGGGATCCAAAAACGAGAGGGCAAAATGCTAGCTAGCCGTGGTTTTTACGTCTTGTCTCTTGACGTCATCGGTCCTCCCTTCCAATCAGTCCGTCGCCTCTTGACCTCGAGAATGTTCTTCCCACGTCAGTCCTTCACCACTGGCTGAGCGCTTCGTGCTCTCCTCCTCATACCATCGGTCAGTGGCCAATCAGGCCGTCGCTTCTTTACACCAATCAGCGGGTCGCTCCTTGCTCCGCCCCTGGCCAATCACAAGTCCTTCCTTACTCTGGCCTTTCATTGGTGTGATCCCCCCATCAAACCACCTCGACCAATCCATCGTGAGGTGGGCATGGCCTCAGCCTGTATGAGCAATGTTTTATCGCCATGTTGGCACAATGCATGGGCGCTTCCTGCCTGCACTTCCGGTGACTTTTATTGTGGGGAGAAATTAATTGGTATGTTTGGTGCTATTGGGCCTGCCGAGTGTCTATTGGTGTAGTGCCATAAGGGACAATGGATAAATCACTAGGTCTCACACACAGGGGAATTAGCATATTCCCTGCGATAATTAGCACAAGGCCATCCTCCTTTGACCATAAATATACGAGCTTAAACCGACATCCGGGCGAAAGAGGTCCTCCACTTATTACAAGGGGTGGTTCTTCTTCACGACAGTCGGAGCATGATACCTACACAGATCTACCTGATCTATATATCACTCTACCCCAATATTCATAACAACAGACATATGCAATTAATAGACAGGATGCAACAGACGTTCAAACAGTACGTAATTAATAGATATTTAGTCGCACGGCTTGATGGACTGCTTGTGTTTTTTTCCGTTTGTTCTATATTTTAAGAAGAAGACGTTTTGGTCACAATTATGTACCATATAAAATACAATGTCAGTATGTTTGTTTGTACAGATGTCTACCTCTTCAAAAGGGAAGGTTTTACAGGCCAATCTTTCAACACAAATGTGTGGTCACTATGGTCTATTTTGAGGATTCGGTATGCTATTTGCCAATTATTTGGAAATTAATTATTTTATTATTATTAGCCCCCGTTGGGCTTATGGATTTGGCCGTGTTATGGATTATGGATTAGTCTGAAGCGGGGGCTTATGGATTTGGCCGTGTTATGGATTATGGATTAGTCTGAAGCGGGGGCTTATGGATTTGGCCGTGTCCGTGCATCCGCAACCATATCTCTGGATATGTATGGACCGATTTGGTCCTACTTGGCACAAAGACGAGTCATGACATATGCACATCATTTTGTTTCGTGATGCGATCAAAGATGGCCGGCTGGTGGCCATTTTAGTTGTAAAAAACCCGATGTTGAACACGTCCTCAACCATTTCTCGGACATGTGTTTGCCAATCTTGTTCAAACTTAGCAAACAGATAACGAATGATGGGTTACATAGGCACGTCATTTTTTTTCGAGATCAGATCCAAGATGGCCGTCTGGTGGCTATTTTGTTACTTCAACCGATCCCCATCCATTTATCGGACATGCATGGACCCATATTTTTGGGAGCCTTTAACTCCGAAGAGCAAAATTACTAAAACTACGGCGGAGACAGTGACATTTTATGTCCTTTCACCTCCTCCACCGAAGGTGGATATGTTTATATTTTCACACATGTCTGTTTGTCTGTCAACAAGATATACCAAGAAGTTGTGGACGGATTCGGACGAAATTTGGCAGATAGGAAGTGTATATGGCACGGACAAAATGATTAGATTTTGGTGAAGATGCGGATTCGGATCCGGCCACTATAATTTTAAAAGTGAATCTTCACCATTGCGAGACAGGGCCAAAAACGACATATAGTGTGATATTTATAAACGTTGTGGACGAGTTATGACTAATCTTGGTGGATGAGTTGGTTCGGTGACAAGAACATAGTCAGGTACACTTTATGTTAACAAATATAATTTCGTTCAAAAATTTGGGATTAGCAAACATGTACATTTTTGGAATCATCAGAGCATGGAGAATCCGAAAATCAATGTTGGCATTTGCACAGACACCTTCATGGCCGCCATTTTGGATTTTCAATATGGCCGCCATAAAATACATATTTTGCGCGATCTCGGCTTCTAGTCAACCTGGAAACTTAATTAAATATGCCAATCCTATGTTTTCTGGGTCAAGGAATCCAATAAAGGCCTCAAAATAGTGCTCATGATTATAGAAAAGCAACAAACAAAGGTAATTGTACTAGGTCTACACCCTTCAGGAATATGCGTTTACAGATCTTCATCACTGTCCTGAGTGTCATTTTCGCAAAGGTGTCTAAGCAAATGCCAACATTAATTTTTGGAATCCTCATGCTCTGAATATTCCAAAAATGTATAGTTTTGCTAATCTCCGAAAAATATTGAACGAAAAAACATAGTGAACCTGACTAACAAGCCGCTTAGCTTATGTTTCAGGTCCAAATCTCGGCCCGACCTGGTCGTGGGATACAAAATGTAAAATGTTCAGCATGGCGGAGGTATGCTCTCTCACAAGTGCTGTGTTAGTTTCCACAGTTAACGACGAATCAACGAGCTTATTTAAAGATCGGTTCATTTGAATCATTGTAATAATAGTTCTCTCTTTCGGTCACTCGTTTCTCGGATCCTCATGACGTCATCGTACGAACCAGCATCGCCCTCTTCCTCTTCGACCTCCTCTGATGGGCGGAGCCTGCAAAGCTCGATGGAATAACCGAAACGGAGTACGAGTGGATTAACATCGGAAAGTCATGTGCACAACTGTACAAGCACCACGTGACCTCCTCCCCTTTTCGCTGCTTCGCAACAAAGCACGTGATTTGATCCCAGTAAAAATCATAAACCACCATACCCATTAGGGTTCCTGTAATTCAGGTCGAATGTATTATTTATAATGTATTAAACAGCTGGTGTGTTTAATGTCCAATTCCATTGGAATCTCGGTTGGCAAGCCGGGTTTTTACGCACGGGACGCGGCTCTGACGCACAGAGAAAATGACGTCATTTCGCTAATCTGTCATCCTGTTTTCTTCACATGATAAATCCTATATTTCTCTCAAGATAAACAAAATATATACATCACAGCAGGATTGTTTAATACCAGGATATCAATGAAGATGCATAGCTGCAATGGAGGCGCCGAAAGATCGGACATTTCGATGGAATTTTCGATTTTCGCGAATCGTCGCCGCTCAATCATAGATGCGATTGTCGTGGAAAAGAGCATTTTTAAACTTCTTACATTATCGCTTCTCGGCCTTTTGGCTAAGATCAAGTGTAGTATCTGTTCTTATCAGTTTAATAGCTGATATGTTCCGCAATGCGGGACTAGTCTATTAAATGGATTTTTGGTATCGGGAGTTGGATTAGGGGCTTGCTCCGTCCGCTCCACGTATCGACCCGGTATTGCAGTACCTCCGGGAACGGTGCACCCCCTTTGGGGGGACCTGGAAAACAAAGAAAAGATCATAAAGTGTTACGTGGTCCTCCCGGTGACTACCTGGTGTCGGTGACCCCCGGACCGTGAGAGGAACTCCGCCAGAAAGATCTATGATTTATACGCTTTCGTAACGCAATCAATATGAATTCCAGTCAATAAGAAACCCCACACCAAGGATCCGGAGTAATCAATAATATATTCCCCGAGCAATCAACAACCATCAACAATCCACAATCAATATTACGAAGATGGCCATCTTACATATGTGTCCCCCACTGTCCCCACTCACGACCACTTGGATCACGGTCACTGTCCCTCACAATGTCTCTCTTCTCCGCACACGGGCGGTTGAACGAACCCCGGGCGGACGTGCTCCAAACGTGCACGTCTCGTACCGGGGACAGCTGCTGCAGCACACACCTCCTTGCCAAGCAACGGGGCAAAACCAAGCGCGGCTTGCAACGCGCGCGAGGCCCAAGGTGCGACCCGTACGCGTCCTTGTAGACGGTGAAGCGAACTGTGCCGGACGCTTGGTTCCGTGCACGAACCCACGGCGACTTGACGTGTAAATGGGTAATCACACGTCCCGGTAACTCCTCTCGCCAGACGGGCTTGTAAACGCAGCATTCCCCACGCTGCTCAATATCGATACCGCTCTTCTCGGCGCTGGGCGAGGAAGAAGAAGAGAATCGCCGCTTCTCCAGGACCTCGTGTCTTTTCTTCTTCCGTTTCCGGTCTCCTTTTCCCCAGAAGGGCTCCTGACCCTTTAATCACAACAACCTTTAATCGGCTACACATTAATAAGCAAAGACCTGAATAGTAATTCACATAAATCCGTAACAAAAGGAAAAACTTCAAGATTTGCTTTTACAATTGGAGAGATATTTAAATTTGAAAACTCTGATGAGTGAATCGGGAAGTTGTGCAGTGGTTTGTGGGTTCGTCCTCTCTAATAAATCTTCCCACTCATGATTATTCTCCACAAGTTAATAAACAATTTATGCTAAATTAAAAAGGCAATGTGGGGATGACAAACTTCAGTCTAAAAAAGGTCCTAAACAAGACAGGGATGATGTTGGTTTAGAGAGTCGACAACAGTGTTGCCGTCACAAAACAATCCCAACATCACTGCCGCATTTACACTTCATCAATCGTTGCTTCAAGCTTCCACAAACATTTCACTGGTGACCACAGTACTTGATTACTCTTGTAGTGTAGCCACATAATGAGATTGTACAAATTAGCAATCCGAGTATAATGTTATAATATCAGTACATGATCATCAACTTCTTACAAACTGCATGAACTTCTCTAATTTCAGCATTATATAATTATCTCCATTTGTGATTGGTTACTCTATGTTGATAAAAAAGAAAAGTAGGAAAGAAAACTGAAACTGCAGGAAGTCCCTGAAATTATATTGGAGCTTCTTATACTTTTGCAGAAATTATATATAGGAGCTTGTAGCGGCTACCGCTGGGTTTTCACAATCGCCTTGCACCTATCAAGGACGCGGAGCGATCACCATGCCGGGCTCGTCCAGGATGCCCGGGCAGGCTCGCCCTCAACTTGCCAGGACGCTGGGCCACGCCCCCTCTCGCCTTTCCTGGGCAAACGCTCCGGGATAATATGTATATATATTGCTGCCCGATAAACGGGCTTTTGAGAGTGCCTGAGTGTTTGGTTTGATTAAAGCAACTCGGATGAATTCCAGCTTTTTGTCGCGTCCATTCTTCCGATCGACGTGGGAGCCCCAGCTCCTTCATTGGTGACCTACCGACATGGACACGGCAGTCGCCCTTAAACTGCCTACCTTCTGGGAGGCTCACGCGGCGGTTTGGTTCGCACAGGCGGATTCCCTGTTCGCCCTGCGAGGCATCACGGCCGACGACACCCGCTTCCACCATGTGGTAGCAGCGCTCGGTTCGGCCACCGCGGCCCGCGCCCTGAGCCTCCTCGAGAGCCCGCCAGCCGCTGACAAATACGGCGCGATTAAGAAGCTTCTCCTCGACGCTTTCGCCCTCCCATCGGCAGAACGCGCACGGCGCCTGCTCGACCTGCCCGAGCTCGGCGACACGCGCCCTTCCGAGCGAATGGACTACATGCTTTCACTGCTCAGCGAGCACTCTCCGGCATTCCTGTTCCGGGAGCTGTTCCTCCGTCAGCTGCCTAACCCGGTACGCCTCGCCCTGGCAAGCACGACGACCACAGATCCCCGGGCCCTTGCCAGAGAAGCCGACAAGATCTCCGCCGCAGGACAGCGCATCGCAGCGGCGACATGGGACCCACCGCCGTCCAACGCAACACCCATGGCGCCCGAGCACCCGGCACGGTCGACGACCGAACTGCCGACGCAATTGGCGGCCGCTACACCGAGCCGACCACCTCCAGCACGACGACCGGGGCCTCCACCTGACCAAGCGTGGTGTTACTATCATGCCAGGTTCGGACAGAAGGCCCGGACATGCCGACCCCCGTGCACCTTCGGCAGGCCGGGAAACGGCCGGGCCGGCGTTCATTACCAGCCATGAGCGCCGGCCACACGGGCAACTTACTGTTCATCACGGATAAAGCGTCCGGACGGCGCTTCCTGTGCGACACCGGCGCCCAACTGAGCGTCATACCCGCCTCTGACCAGGACAGGCAATCCGCGGTTTGCGGCCCCTCCTTGGTTGCGGCCAACGGATCGACCATCCGCACCTTCGGCCCGCGCAACGTCACCCTCTGCTTCGGCGGCCAATGCTTTGCTTGGACGTTTGTAACCGCAAACATGCCCATGGCTCTGCTAGGCGCCGACTTCCTCTGCGCACACGGACTGCTGGTGGACGTCCAACGGCGTCGTTTAATCAACGCCGAAACCTTCAGCTCCCTGGTATGCACATTGAGCAGCTCCGCGCCGACCGAGCTGGCATGCGCCGTCCCGGCGGCGAACGAGTTTGCTCGCCTGCTCACGGAGTTCCCGGCCCTCACGCGGCCGACGTTTTCGGCCGTCGCAGTACGGCATGGGATCGAGCACCACATACCAACCACGGGCCCGCCGGTCTACGCCAGGGCCCGCCGCCTCGACCCAGCCAAGCTCGCCGTGGCGAAGGCCGAATTCGACGCGTTGGAGCACCTCGGCATCGTGCGGCGCTCCGATAGCGCGTGGGCCTCGCCACTGCACATCGTGCCAAAGCCGGGGGGTGGATGGCACCCGTGTGGCGACTACCGCCATCTCAATGACGCTACCACCCCCGACAGGTACCCGATCCCGCATATCCAAGACTTCTCCGCCCGTCTGGCGGGACGGGTCATTTTTTCGAAAATTGATCTCATACGGGGATATCACCAGGTACCTGTCAGGGCGGCCGACGTCCCTAAAACGGCAGTCATCATGCCGTTCGGCTTATTCGAATTCTTGCGGATGCCATTTGGTCTCAAGAACGCGGCTTAGGCGTTCCAGCGCTTGATGGACGGCGTGCTGCGTGACCTGCCGTTCCTTTTCGTTTACCTGGACGACATCCTCGTCGCCAGCACGTCCCGGGCCGAGCACCTCCTCCACCTCCGAACACTGTTCGGGCGCCTCAGCGAGCACGGCCTCATCGTCAACCCGGCCAAATGCCACTTCGGCACGACGGCCGTTGATTTTTTGGGCCACCACATCACCAAGAACGGGGCCGTGCCGCTGCCAACCAAGGTCGAGGCCATCACCACGTTCCCGCATCCCCGCACCATAAAGGCCCTGCAGGAATTCCTGGGAATGGTGAATTCTTATCACCGCTTCGTGCCCCGCGCTGCTCAACTCATGCAGCCCCTCTACAAAGCCCTCCGGGGCAAGCCGGCCAAGCACAACATCGCCTGGTCCGCAGCAATGAATGCGGCCTTCCAAAGCTCAAAGCGGGCCCTCGCCGACGCAACACTGCTCGCTCACCCGGTGCTCAACGCTCCCATCGCCCTCACCACGGATGCCTCCGACTACGCGGTGGGCGCCGTACATGAGCAATGGGTGAACGGGGTTTGGCAGCCACTCGCTTTTTTCAGCCAGCAGCTCCGGCCGAACGAGCTCAAATACAGCACGTTTGACCGGGAGCTCCTCGGTCTACACCTGGCCGTCCGCCATTTCCGCCACCTCCTGGAGGGCCGACCTTTCACGGCGTTCGTCGACCACAAGCCGTTGGTTTACGCCATGGCCAAGGTCACGGAGCCGTGGTCGGCCCGCCAACAGCGCCACCTCTCCGCCGTGTCGGAGTTTACCACGGACATCCGGCACGTCACCGGCAAAAACAACGCCGTGGCCGACTGTCTTTCCCGGGCCAGCGCGAACGCGGTCCACCTGGGCGTGGAGTTTGCGCTTATGGCGGCGGACCAAACCACCGACACCACGGTGCAAGCCCTCCGGGCGGCGGACACGGGCCTCCGCCTGGCCGACATCCCCTTCGCGGACACTGTCCTGCTCTGCGACATCTCCCAAGGCCAGCCTCGCCCCATCATGCCCGTCACCTGGCAACGCCGCATCTTCGCCTCCCTCCACGGCCTTTCCCACCCAGGCCGGAAAGCTTCCCAGAAGCTGGTGTCGGCGCGATTCGTCTGGCACGGCCTTCGTCGGGACGTCCGCGATTGGACCAGCACCTGCACGGCCTGCCAACGGGCCAAGGTCCACCGACACACCCAGGCCCCGCTGGCACCTTTCACCGTGCCCGAACGACGTTTCGACCACGTAAACGTGGATCTGGTGGGCCCCCTCCCCCCGTCACGGGGGTTCACACACCTGCTCACCATGGTGGACAGGACCACCAGGTGGCCGGAGGCCGTTCCCCTCGTCTCCACCACCACCGCCGACGTGGCGCAGGCTTTCATCGCCACCTGGGTCGCCCGCTTCGGCGCACCGGCGGACATCTCGTCAGACCGCGGACCACATTTCACCTCCTAGCTGTGGGGCGCGGTCGCCCGCAACCTGGGGGTCAAGCTCCACCGTACTACGGCCTACCACCCCCAAGCCAACGGGTTTTGCGAGCGATTCCACCGCTCCATGAAGGCCGCGCTCATGGCCGGCTTTCAAGACGGCGGTTGGGCCGACCGGCTGCCGTGGGTCCTTTTGGGCCTCCGCACGGCCCCCAAGGAGGACCTCCAGGCATCCACCGCCGAGCTTGTCTACGGCCAGGAGCTACGCGTCCCGGGCGAATTCGTGCCCGACGCTACCAGTCCCTGGTCCGCAGCTCACCAGCGCTCTGACCTCCAGGAGGCCGCCCGACGGTTTGCCCCCGTGCCAACATCCCACCACGGTGACCCCCAGTCCTACGTCCCCCCAGCGCTTCGCACAGCGGAGTACGTTTTTGTGCATCATGACGCACATCGGGGGCCACTCCGGCCGCCGTACGACGGGCCCTTCGGGGTCCTGCGACGGGATGACAAGTCGTTCGTCATCGACATCGGCGGCAGGTCAGACCGGATTGCGGTGGACCGCCTCAAGCCGGCGCACGTGGACATCGACCAACCGCCACGGTTGGCCCTTCCGCCGCGGCGAGGCTGCCCCCCGTCCACGGTGCCCCCCACTCGACCGCCCACCACCACACCGGACCCCCCCCCCCCCACGACCCGCCAGGGGTCGCTTCGGCCGGGTCATCAGGACCCCCCTCAAATTGACCCTGCCGGTGCAAGTCGATTCTGGGGGGACGTGTGTAGCGGCTGCCGCTGGGTTTACACAATCGCCTTGCACCTACCAAGGACGCGGAGCGATCACCATGCCGGGCTCATCCAGGACGCCCGGGCAGGCCCGCGCTCGACTTGCCAGGCCGCGGCCAGGACGCCCGGCCACGCCCCCTCTCGCCTTTCCCGGGCAAACGCTCCGGGATAATGTGTGTATATATATTGCTGCCCGATAAACGGGCTTTTCAGAGTACCCGAGTTGTTTTGTGACAATAAAGAAACTCGGACGAATTCCAGCTTTTTGTCGCGTCCATTCTTCCGACTACGTGGGCGCACAGCTCCTTCAGTGTGATATTTATAAACGTTGTGGACGAGTTATGACTAATCTTGGTGGATGAGTTGGTTCGGTGGCAAGAACATAGTCAGGTTCACTATGTTAACAAATATAATTTCGTTCAAAATTTTGGGATTAGCAAACATGTACATTTTTGGAATCATCAGAGCATGGAGAATCCGAAAATCAATGTTGGCATTTGCACAGACACCTGCATGGCCGCCATTTTGGATTTTCAATATGGCCGCCATAAAATACATATTTTGCGCTATCTCGGCTTCGAGTCAACCTGGAAACTTAATTAATTATGCTAATCCTATGTTTTCTGGGTCAAGGAATCCAATAAAGTCCTCAAAATAGTGCTCATGATTATAGAAAAGCAACAAACAAAGGTAATTGTACTCGGTCTACACCCTTCAGGAATATGCGTTTACAGATCTTCATCACTGTCATGAGTGTCATTTTCGCAAAGGTGTCTAAGCAAATGCCAACATTAATTTTTGGAATCCTCATGCTCTTAATATTCCAAAAATGTATAGTTTTGCTAATCTCCGAAAAATATTGAACGAAAAAACATAGTGAACCTGACTAACAAGCCGCTTAGCTTATGTTTCAGGTCCGAATCTCGGCCCGACCTGGTCGTGGGATACAAAATGTAAAATGTTCAGCATGGCGGAGGTATGCTCTCTCACAAGTGCTGTTTTAGTTTCCACAGTTAACGAGGAATCAACGAGCTTATTTAAAGATCGGTTCATTTGAATCATTGTAATAATAGTTCTCTCTTTCGGTCACTCGTTTCTCGGATCCTCATGACGTCATCGTACGAACCAGCATCGCCCTCTTCCTCTTCGACCTCCTCTGATGGGCGGAGCCTGCAAAGCTCGATGGAATAACCGAAACGGAGTACGAGTGGATTAACATCGGGAAGTCATGTGCACAACTCTACAAGCACCACGTGAACTCCTCCCCTTTTCGCTGCTTCGCAACAAAGCACGTGATTTGATCCCAGTAAAAATCATAAACCCCCATACCCATTAGGGTTCCTGTAATTCAGGTCGAATGTATTATTTATAATGTATTAAACAGCTGGTGTGTTTAATGTCCAATTCCATTGGAATCTCGGTTGCAAGCCGGGTTTTTACGCATGGGACGCGGCTCTGACGCACAGAGGAAATGACGTCATTTCGCTAATCTGTCATCCTGTTTTCTTCACATGATAAATCCTATATTTCTCTCAAGATAAACAAAATATATACATCACAGCAGGATTGTTTAATACCAGGATATCAATGAAGATGCATAGCTGCAATGGAGGCGCCGAAAGATCGGACATTTCGATGGAATTTTCGATTTTCGCGAATCGTCGCCGGTCAATCATAGATGCGATTGTCGTGGAAAAGAGCGTTTTTAAACTTCTTACGTTATGGCTTCTCGGCCTTTTGGCTAAGATCAAGTGTAGTATCTGTTCTTATCAGTTTAATAGCTGATATGTTCCGCAATGCGGGACTAGTCTATTAAATGGATTTTTGGTATCGGGAGTTGGATTAGGGGCTTGCTCCGTCCGCTCCACGTATCGACCCGGTATTGCAGTACCTCCGGGAACGGTGCACCCCCTTTGGGGGGACCTGGAAAACAAAGAAAATATCATAAAGTGTTACGTGGTCCTCCCGGTGACTACCTGGTCTCGGTGACCCCCGGACCGTGAGAGGAACTCCGCCAGAAAGATCTATGATTTATACGCTTTCGTAACGCAATCAATATGAATTCCAGTCAATAAGAAACCCCACACCAAGGATCCGGAGTAATCAATAATATATTCCCCGAGCAATCAACAACCATCAACAATCCACAATCAATATTACGAAGATGGCCATCTTACATATGTGTCCCCCCCTGTCCCCACTCACGACCACTTGGGTCACGGTCACTGTCCCTCACAATGTCTCTCTTCTCCGCACACGGGCGGTTGAACGAACCCCGGGCGGACGTGCTCCAAACGTGCACGTCTCGTACCGGGGACAGCTGCTGCAGCGCACACCTCCTTGCCAAGCAACGGGGCAAAACCAAGCGCGGCTTGCAACGCGCGCGAGGCCCAAGGTGCGACCCGTACGCGTCCTTGTAGACGGTGAAGCGAACTGTGCCGGACGCTTGGTTCCGTGCACGAACCCACGGCGACTTGACGTGTAAATGGATAATCGCACGTCCCGGTAACTCCTCTCGCCAGACGGGCTTGTAAACGCAGCATTCCCCACGCTGCTCAATGTCGATACCGCTCTTCTCGGCGCTGGGCGAGGAAGAAGAAGAGAATCGCCGCTTCTCCAGGACCTCGTGTCTTTTCTTCTTCCGTTTCCGGTCTCCTTTTCCCCAGAAGGGCTCCTGACCCTTTAATCACAACAACCTTTAATCGGCTACACATTAGGGGGTCGCTTCTCGGCCTTTTGGCTAAGATTGATGTTAATAACTCTGTTCTTATCAGTTTAATAGGTTTTATAAGTGTGTTTATATCTGTCTTCACTGTTTTTATAGGTTTCGAGGACTCCCGACCTTACACGGTTTCTCCAATGGAGTGCGACGGATTGAGGCCCGATCGTGGAGGCGGAGGTGCAGCCGGCGGTGCGGGGGGGTTCCCCTGCGAGCATTGTGGTAAGCTTCTTTCCACGGCCGCGGGGTGGCGCCGGCACATCGCTCGGCTGCATCGGATGGTCGACGTCGAGGCTTTGGCCTTCGCCGGCCCCCAGACGCAGGTATTTGCTTATCCGCTTCCCGACAGATGGCCCTGCGCGTTGTGCCAGGAAACGTTTTATACATATCAGACCCTACAGAGACATCAGGAGCGGATCCATGTCGGGACCGTGTATGTTACAGCATTCAAGTGCTCGAGGTGCGACCTGGAGTACGACACGGCGCGGAAGGTGGCGAACCATTTCCAAACTCATCGGAGAGAGGATAAAAAGGTACGCCCTGCCGTTGCCGGTGTCGCGGGTTCCTTAGTCGATCGCCTATTAACCCGAAAGAGAATGGGGACCGCCGCCGTCGGACCGGAACGCGCGCGTCGGGACGTAGGTTCCGGCGTTGGGCGTTCTCGGGTTAGAACGGCGGCGGTCCCTCTCCCCGGCCCGGCCGCGGCGTCCGAGAGCTATGGCTCGGAAGACGACGCTGCCTGGCCGTGTGTCCGCGTTTCTCAAACGATTGGCGGTAACGGGAGGTGACCGACCCTGGAATTTCGACCCACGTGTGTGGGTCGTACCTCTGGAGGGCACGACTGGACCGGGCTTGTGCTCGAGTCCAGTCGGGTATCCGAGTCCCCAGTTGGTGTCCCCCTGTCGGTCCGATTTAGAGCCGACTGTGCCGAGTCTCCGGTGCTTCCGGAGGGTGGGGGTCCTCCTCTAGTGGAGGCCCCCCAGCCTATAGAAAGTGTTGAATCGGAAGAGGGGGCATCCCGGCGGTGGGTACACTGGGTGTCAGCCATTCTCGAGGCCCCCGAGGGACGGAGTTTCGAGGAAGCCTGTGATGGCTTCTTGCGGGAGGCTGTGGCCGAGGTCCCCGGGGGGTTGTGTGATGGGGGAGGGGGAGAGGCGCGTGGTGGCGAGGCGAGGGATTTTGAATTGGCGAGCGGAGCTGCAAACGTAGCCCCACTCGCCCCTCTTGCCTTTAGGCCCGAACCTCCCCCGCCTCACCGAGCTAGAGTGGGTCCAGAGTGGGTCCACTCACCGGAGGTCCAGGACCGTGTGGAGGTCCCGGGGGGGTTGTGCGACGGGAGAGGGGGAGAGGCGCGTGGTGGCGAGGTGGGGGATTTTGAATTGGCGAGCGGAGCTGCAAATGTAGCCCCGCCCGCCCTTCCTGCCTTTAGGCCTGAACCTCCCCCGCCTCGCCGAGACGCGGCCCCGACCCCTCGACCGGCTCTCCCCCCGGGTGATGCAGCGGCCAGCTCCTCCTTCCCTGAAGTGTGGGTGGAGTGCCTCCGTAGGGCGGATGGGTGGGATGATTTTGAAAGCGCCTGCGACGAGTTCACCAGAGCTTTGGTCGACCGTTGTCGACCTTCGCGCGGCGGGCGTAACGCGGGCGCTCCCACACGTCCTGCTTGGCCCAGGTCTGACCAGCCCAATGGGGCTGGTATCGCCGGGCCGAGATATGACCCCCAGGAGGCTAGCCGCCTGCAGAAGCTGTACAGGCGGAGCCGAAAACGTGCGTTTCGGGTGGTCCTCGGGAAACCGGCAGACCACTATGCTGGCGGAAGGGCTAAGGCCGAGGCTTTCTTTTCCGAGGTGTTTTCCGCCAGGGTTGTTGACCCAGAGGCCATCTCTCTGGAATTTAATAAATATGTTCCCCATACTGATGAGGCTCGGGTAGAGGGGAGGGGGTTGACGGCGCCCCTCTGCCAGAAAGAAATTTCTGACAGGCTGGGGCGCATGAGTAAATCCGCCCCCGGCCTGGACCGTGTGGAGTACCAACACTTAAAGAGGATGGACGGAGCGTGTCGTGTGACAGGAGAGATATTTGATAGATGTCTACGCGCGCTCTGTATTCCCTCTTCCTGGAAAAGCACCACTACGGTCCTGATCCATAAGAAAGGGGACACCAAGGACCCGGAGAACTTTAGACCAATAGCCCTACAGAGTTGCTTGTATAAGCTGCTCATGGCGATCCTGGCAGATCGGCTTCGTGATTGGGCCCTCCGGCATGGTATGCTGAGTGAGGCCCAGAAGTGCTCGCGTCCCAGCAAGGGCTGCTTTGAGCACTCCTTTTTGCTTAACACGGTCATGAAGGACACCAGGCGCAACCAAAACAATGTGTTTGTTGCCTGGTTGGACCTTCGTAATGCATTCGGGAGTGTGCCTCATGGAGCAATATTTGCCGCGCTGGGTACGATGGGCGCTTCGGCAGAGCTGATCCAGCTGCTCCGGGATATCTATACCGGCGCATCTACGAATATTAATACTGACGAGTAGTCCTTGAGCCAGACCAAAAGTAATGCTCCGGCAGGGGGAGTAATTCTCATTATGATTTTCCATTAGACCAATGTCTCAAGTGTCAGAAAAGGTGTGATGGACATCTGAGAACGGTAGCTTAGTGCCCGGATGGACGCCATCTTTGAAACCACCCAGCTCGAAAATGCCCATTTGGTGGGGTACATTGTTGCACGTGTATCTGGACTTCTATACTAGCTATCGATGTGCGGTTGACGACTAGATATACGTCCGATGTGTACCGTCTAAATAAAAAATAATATGAAGCATTTTGTTTTAGATTAATTATTATAAAAATCAATTATCGAAAAAAAATCATATATTTTTCAATATTTTATTATTAGACTTGTACTTTTTTTAGTGAAACAACACTGGTATGATTTTCCAAATTATGCATTGTGCTACACCGTTTATCTGTCTATAAAAATAACTCAAAAACTAAAACATATCATCCACCACGAGTTTACACAAAAAATATATGAAAAGGCATGCACTTTCCACAAACCGAAACTATGTCAGTTGGAATTTCCCGCCGATAATCAACCCACAGAACCCAGTGCCGAAAGTGACGTCAGTCTATTCTATATCTATATTCTATATTCTATATCTCAGTCTGAGATTTGTTGCGGTGACCTGATTAATTTCTGAGGGGGGGGGGGGGGGGGGGTGGCTTAAGAACTAAAAGTGAACATGTTAGATGGTGCCACATACAACTCTATTATAGAGTTGTATTGTGGCGCCATCTAACATGTTCACTGACTTGGATGAGTATGTCTATGTAAGCTGGCGAGCTTTTCGGATATCGGAGTAATCTAACGTCAGTCTTTTTGTTCTTTCAGCTGAGATGGCCGGTGTCGAGGCGAAACGGGCGAAGATTGAACCTGAGTCCGGAACGTGCATCCTGTGCAGCAAGAAGTCGCCACTCTCTGAACTAAGCAAGGCAGCGGGCAACAGTTCTTGGAAGACATTGTGTGATGCAGCCGCAGTTAGAAACTTTTATCCAATTCTAAAGCTAGTCCAAGAAGGCGCAGTTGAACTTCCTAATATTCCAATATTATACCATAGGGCTTGTAGATCAGACTTCACTCACAAAAACCACCTAGCTACTTTGACCAATGCAGCTAGAAGTTCTTCAGTTGATACTGGCGATGCGGTGCGACGGCGATCATCACGGGAAGAGACAGGATCAACTTCAACGGTCTACGATGATAAATGCATTTTTTGCCAGCGTGCTTCAAAATTCATAAAAGGCAGTCGTACCCGTGAAACAGTTGTCTTGGCTGTTGAACTTCGAGCAGATAAGACAATAAGAGATGCTGCGACAGCTCGCAATGATGAGAGAGTTTTGGCATTGACTACACGAGATATGGTTGCAGCTGAGGCTCACTACCACTTCTCCTGCTATAGAAACTACACACGGCCCCAAAAACCTCAAGTAGAAACTGACATTGAAGATAATATCGAGAAAAAAGAAATGATACGATGTATATTCAATTTCATTCGCACTGACTTGTTCTTGAACCCGAGGATTGTTCCAATAGTTGATGTTGCAACAGATATCCTGTCTTCAGATACATTTTCAGTTGATGTTCGTGACTCCATCAAGAAGAATCTGCAGCGCACATTACAAAGAGAGTTTGGAGAATCGCTCATCTTCTTCAATGTGAAACACCGTGTATACTTGATGCCCGATAATCTGACAAAGCGAGAGATTGCTGCAGAGTGCGTAAACCTGAAAGCAGAAGTGAAAGCATTTGAACGAACGGACGGTGAAAGTAACATTGTGCGTGCAGCTACTTCACTGCGACACCAGATCAAAGATGCTCATTACAATGAACGTTGGCCGCCTCAGCCAGCAGAACTCACTTCAGATTACGTGAAGATACCAGATTCTCTTCGTGTATTTCTGCATACTTTGATTTGCGGGAGTGGGGGTAGCTCTGCGCGTGCCGACACACTGGTATGGTCGATGGCTCAAGATATCATCAATGCTATACACCGGGGTACCATCAGAACATCGAAGCATGTCCTACTTCCGTGGGTCATGAAAACGCTCACCGGTAATACAGAGGTCATCAGAATATTGAATCGACTCGGGCACGGATGTTCGTACACAGTTCTGGAAGAAATCGAGACAGCGCTATGCATAGACAAATTAGCAAGTGTGGAGAAAGATACAGTACCACTTCCGTCACATGTGCACCCTTCGGTCCCGACTGTATTAGCATTCGATAACATCGACAGGCTAGAGGAATCGCTGAGTGGTGGCGGAACATCGCATCGCGTCAACGGTATCATCGTCCAACCGAAGTCGCAGTCGTGTTTGCCGCCCCAACCTCCATCGGCAGTATCCAAAGCAGATAAGAAGCGATCTATCCCGTCATCCAGCGATTTAGTTCCAATATACAGCGGTGGGAAACGAGAGGGCCCACCTGCAATCAAGCCTGCAGATCTTTCTGACACTCTTGCAGGCGCAACATCCCTTGCGCAGCGCCGAAATCACGTATGGATTATGACTCGCATGCTGGAACCATGCGACCAGACAATCAGTTCGTGGACTGGTTTCAACATCATGACTAGAGATCGTGTTCAGGTGACGGAAGATGTAGTTGGCTACCTGCCGACTATAAACGCGCCTGCCACAGATATGGCAACAGTGCAAGAAATCCTCAGAGAAGCTCTGAACATCATGTCATCACTTCAGCTTGAGCGTATACCGGTGGTGCTAGACCAGGCACTATTTGCTAAGGCGACCGAAATAGCATGGAAAGATGTCGATCGATATGGAAGAATCGTGCTCATGATGGGGAACTTCCATACCATCTGTAACTTCATGTCGAGCATTGGGAAAATGTTTGGAGATGCAGGCCTTCGGGATGTAGCTGTTGAGTCAGGAGTAATCGCTGAAGGTTCCATCAACAGGGTTCTGGAAGGCAAGAAATACAACCGTGCTGTGCGACTCCACAAGTTGATGTACGAGGCACTAATGCGCATCATTTGGAAGGGCTTCCAGGTGTGGATAGAAAGCAATCATCCTGACAAGGAACCCCAGATTCGAAGCACTGACCTCAAAATTCGCAGCATCAAGGAGGATGTTTGCCACGAGACTCTCGCTGCTGCTCTCGATGATGATTCATGTGTACAGAGCTTTGACATGTTCGCGAAATACCTACATTTTCTGCGAACCAAACATGGAGACCTGGCTCGCTTCTGGATGATGTATATTGATATGGTAGAGACCCTGCTGGGGTTGATTCGTGCGGATAGAGAAGGCGACTGGATGCTTCACTTGGCTTGTGTCAGAAGAGTGATCCCTTGGTGTTTCGCAATGAACAAGGTGAACTATGCTAGATATCTACCAGTGTACTATGCACAGATGACGCAACTCCACGAAACATGCCCCGAGTTGTACAGGCATTTCAATCAAGGCTACTTCTCCGTACAGCTTAGACCAGGGAATCCATTTGCCAGAATCGCTGTTGATCAGACAACAGAAGAAACAGTAAACAAAGATACGCAAACAGCTGGAGGAACACGAGGTTTTAGTCTTCGACAAGGGGCTGTGTCACGATACTATCTAACTGCAGAAAATCGGGCTACTGCACTGAGGCAACTACGAGAAACTATCCTTGTGAATGGCAGCGACACATCTCACGCCAAGCACCCTGACTTGTCTACTTCTCGCATCAAACGTGATGAGTCTGGCGTCACAGCTATCTGTGATCTACTGGAAAATGACTGGACCAATCCATTCGCCGATGATCCGTCATGTCTTCTCAGTATATCTACCGGAGCGGCTGCGAGGGAGGACGTTTCTAATGACCTACTCAACACCCTGCAAAAGGGGGAAGCGGCGTATCAAAGCTTCCAGAAACGTCTTGAAGAGGGAACAGGCTTTCATGACACATTGAACAAGCTAAACTTGAAGACCTTTGGTAAGATCAAGCAGAAAGTTGTGAAGGGCACAAACAAGGAGATCGTCCTGAGAGCTGACAGACAACTGTTTGCCACCATGATACTCATCGCCAAGACAAGGAACCTCGACATGCAACTTGTCCTTTGTCACCCACTAGGGCCGTTACCATGGTCTTTGGCAAACGTTGATGGGTCAATGAAAAAAACGAACAAAGCTGCACTTGCGAAACACATGGAAGGTCTTGTGGAACCAGCCGAGAACGTTGACAAGCGAAGTGCAACAATAATTGATGCGATGGCTCTCATACAAAAGATGCATGGCGAGAACGACACGTTCGAAGAACTATCTGACCGCATCCTTGCTGCAGCGCTTCACGCTGGTCAAGGCAGTGAGTGCATCGATGTTGTCTTTGACACATACACAGAAGAATCCATCAAAGCAGCTGAGCGTGTGAACCGCGGTTCAAATGAAGGCATCAGTTTCAGCGAGATCAGACCCGCACACAAAATCATGAACTGGCGGCGTCTCCTTGCTTGCAGCCAGACAAAGGAGAAACTGGTTGTGTTTCTGGCGGAGTCGTGGAAACATGAAACAAATCGCGAAAAGCTAGGCAACAGAACACTGTATGTCACCTGTGGTGAAAAATGTCTGGTACTGACCCGCGATAGGTGGAAGTTGGTGCAAGCACTCGAATGTAGCCACGAGGAAGCAGACACGCGTATGTTTCTCCACGCAAAGCACGCCGCTACCCACTACAAGACGATCATCTTAGTGGCAGATGACACCGACGTTCTGATCATCAGTCTTCATCTCAGCAGAACCATCGATAGTCAGCTCTTCATCAGACGAGGAACAAAGGTTCGAGTCAGAATGATCGACGTTGGAAAGTTGGCTGCGGTATTGGGGTCTGGAGTTTGCAGTGCATTGCCAGGGCTTCATGCATGGAGCGGGTGTGACACTGTGAGTGCTCTGGCTAGCCAAGGAAAGATGAAAGGCAAGCGGCCACCTTCCCTTGGTCTGGCATAGCGAGCAACTGCTGGGCAAACTTCTCTCTGGTCCAGCTCCTCAGTGAAGCGCAGATTTCACCCGCGCCACACTCCTGGGATTGGGCCAGAGAGACCATTGGCTCGCCTGAAAGGGCGCGGCTGCCATACACCGGTGGAACCCCTCCTGCCCAATCAAGTGCCGGCGGTGTGATTATCCTCGAGAGACTCTGGCACACATCGTGGACCACTGTCTCCCGAGCATGATGCCCATCCGTCGCCGGTACAATATGATCCAGAACCGCCTGGTCAAGGCCATTTGTCATGGGGAAGTCTTTGTTGACCAACACGTCCCTGGTGATCCCTCCCCACGTGAAAGACCTGATATCACTGTGGTGGAGGGAAACAAGATCACCATTGTGGATGTGGCTGTCCCCTTTGACAATGGCCCTGATGCCCTCACTGCCTGTGCAACGGCCAAACAAGAAAAATATTCAGAGTTGCGCCGAGCATTGGCAGCGGAGGGCAAGGACGTCCAGGTGTGCGGGTTTGTGGTTGGGGCGTTGGGGTCGTGGTTCGCAGGCAATGAGTCTGCCCTGAATCGTTTGGGGATTTCACGACCTTACCGCAGACTGATGAGAAGATTGTGTTGTATTGACGCAATTAAGGGATCGCGAGATATATACATTGAACATATGTCGGGCCACCGTCAGTATGCCGAGGGAGCCTGATTGTCTTGTCTTGTCTTGTATTTGTTGATGTTTGTTTTAATTGTGTCGTTTTTAATCACATGAGTCCTTTTTTTTTGTTTACTGTGTGGCCAAAATGTCGAGGAGCGAGTGTCTATAATAGATTGGTCCTGCGATTTTTAAACCTGGCTTGGGGCCTTTTATTGGACCCTGGATGATGTTTCGGAAGTTTCCGGGGTTCCTTTCTCCTTTTATTTTATATTTGATTCCCCCATTTGTGGGGGAAATTTTTATTGATTATTTAAACATACATATTCTGGCTTTGTGCCCCTTATTGGACCCTGGATGATCTTCTGGAAATTTCCGGGGTCCTTTTCTCTTTTTTATTTGTTTACCCCTTTTGTGGGGGAAATTTAAAATTTTTTAAACGTTGTGTTTTGATTTTTAAATTTTTTAATAAATCTGTTCTTATCAGTTTAATAGCTGATATGTTCCGCAATGCGGGACTAGTCTATTAAATGGATTTTTGGTATCGGGAGTTGGATTAGGGGCTTGCTCCGTCCGCTCCACGTATCGACCCGGTATTGCAGTACCTCCGGGAACGGTGCACCCCCTTTGGGGGGACCTGGAAAACAAAGAAAAGATCATAAAGTGTTACGTGGTCCTCCCGGTGACTACCTGGTCTCGGTGACCCCCGGACCGTGAGAGGAACTCCGCCAGAAAGATCTATGATTTATACGCTTTCGTAACGCAATCAATATGAATTCCAGTCAATAAGAAACCCCACACCAAGGATCCGGAGTAATCAATAATATATTCCCCGAGCAATCAACAACCATCAACAATCCACAATCAATATTACGAAGATGGCCATCTTACATATGTGTCCCCCCCTGTCCCCACTCACGACCACTTGGGTCACGGTCACTGTCCCTCACAATGTCTCTCTTCTCCGCACATGGGCGGTTGAACGAACCCCGGGCGGACGTGCTCCAAACGTGCACGTCTCGTACCGGGGACAGCTGCTGCAGCGCACAACTCCTTGCCAAGCAACGGGGCAAAACCAAGCGCGGCTTGCAACGCGCGCGAGGCCCAAGGTGCGACCCGTACGCGTCCTTGTAGACGGTGAAGCGAACTGTGCCGGACGCTTGGTTCCGTGCACGAACCCACGGCGACTTGACGTGTAAATGGATAATCACACGTCCCGGTAACTCCTCTCGCCAGACGGGCTTGTAAACGCAGCATTCCCCACGCTGCTCAATATCGATACCGCTCTTCTCGGCGCTGGGCGAGGAAGAAGAAGAGAATCGCCGCTTCTCCAGGACCTCGTGTCTTTTCTTCTTCCGTTTCCGGTCTCCTTTTCCCCAGAAGGGCTCCTGACCCTTTAATCACAACAACCTTTAATCGGCTACACATTAATAAGCAAAGACCTGAATAGTAATTCACATAAATCCGTAACAAAAGGAAAAACTTCAAGATTTGCTTTTACAATTGGAGAGATATTTAAATTTGAAAACTCTGATGAGTGAATCGGGAAGTTGTGCAGTGGTTTGTGGGTTCGTCCTCTCTAATAAATCTTCCCACTCATGATTATTCTCCACAAGTTAATAAACAATTTATGCTAAATTAAAAAGGCAATGTCGGGATGACAAACTTCAGTCTAAAAAAGGTCCTAAACAAGACAGGGATGATGTTGGTTTAGAGAGTCGACAACAGTGTTGCCGTCACAAAACAATCCCAACATCACTGCCGCATTTACACTTCATCAATCGTTGCTTCAAGCTTCCACAAACATTTCACTGGTGACCACAGTACTTGATTACTCTTGTAGTGTAGCCACATAATGAGATTGTACAAATTAGCAATCCGAGTATAATGTTATAATATCAGTACATGATCATCAACTTCTTACAAACTGCATGAACTTCTCTAATTTCAGCATTATATAATTATCTCCATTTGTGATTGGTTACTCTATGTTGATAAAAAAGAAAAGTAGGAAAGAAAACTGAAACTGCAGGAAGTCCCTGAAATTATATTGGAGCTTCTTATACTTTTGCAGAAATTATATATAGGAGCTTGTAGCGGCTACCGCTGGGTTTTCACAATCGCCTTGCACCTATCAAGGACGCGGAGCGATCACCATGCCGGGCTCGTCCAGGACGCCCGGGCAGGCTCGCCCTCAACTTGCCAGGCCGCAGCCAGGACGCTGGGCCACGCCCCCTCTCGCCTTTCCTGGGCAAACGCTCCGGGATAATATGTATATATATTGCTGCCCGATAAACGGGCTTTTGAGAGTGCCTGAGTGTTTGGTTTGATTAAAGCAACTCGGATGAATTCCAGCTTTTTGTCGCGTCCATTCTTCCGATCGACGTGGGAGCCCCAGCTCCTTCATTGGTGACCTACCGACATGGACACGGCAGTCGCCCTTAAACTGCCTACCTTCTGGGAGGCTCACGCGGCGGTTTGGTTCGCACAGGCGGATTCCCTGTTCGCCCTGCGAGGCATCACGGCCGACGACACCCGCTTCCACCATGTGGTAGCAGCGCTCGGTTCGGCCACCGCGGCCCGCGCCCTGAGCCTCCTCGAGAGCCCGCCAGCCGCTGACAAATACGGCGCGATTAAGAAGCTTCTCCTCGACGCTTTCGCCCTCCCATCGGCAGAACGCGCACGGCGCCTGCTTGACCTGCCCGAGCTCGGCGACACGCGCCCTTCCGAGCGAATGGACTACATGCTTTCACTGCTCGGCGAGCACTCTCCGGCATTCCTGTTCCGGGAGCTGTTCCTCCGTCAGCTGCCTAACCCGGTACGCCTCGCCCTGGCAAGCACGACGATCACAGATCCCCGGGCCCTTGCCAGAGAAGCCGACAAGATCTCCGCCGCAGGACAGCGCATCGCAGCGGCGACATGGGACCCACCGCCGTCCGACGCAACACCCATGGCGCCCGAGCACCCGGCACGGTCGACGACCGAACTGCCGACGCAATTGGCGGCCGCTACACCGAGCCGACCACCTCCAGCACGACGACCGGGGCCTCCACTTGACCAAGCGTGGTGTTACTATCATGCCAGGTTCGGACAGAAGGCGGCCGCCCGCCGCCTCGACAGGCGGCCAACGGATCGACCATCCGCACCTTCGGCCCGCGCAACGTCACCCTCTGCTTCGGCGGCCAATGCTTTGCTTGGACGTTTGTAACCGCAAACGTGCCCATGGCTCTGCTAGGCGCCGACTTCCTCTGCGCACACGGACTGCTGGTGGACATCCAACGGCGTCGTTTAATCAACGCCGAAACCTTCAGCTCCCTGGTATGCACATTGAGCAGCTCCGCGCCGACCGAGCTGGCATGCGCCGTCCCGGCGGCGAACGAGTTTGCTCGCCTGCTCACGGAGTTCCCGGCCCTCACGCGGCCAACGTTTTCGGCCGTCGCAGTACGGCATGGGATCGAGCACCACATACCATCCACGGGCCCGCCGGTCTACGCCAGGGCCCGCCGCCTCGACCCAGCCAAGCTCGCCGTGGCGAAGGCCGAATTCGACGCGTTGGAGCACCTCGGCATCGTGCGGCGCTCCGATAGCGCGTGGGCCTCGCCACTGCACATCGTGCCAAAGCCGGGGGGTGGATGGCGCCCGTGTGGCGACTACCGCCGTCTCAATGACGCTACCACCCCCGACAGGTACCCGATCCCGCATATCCAAGACTTCTCCGCCCGTCTGGCGGGACGGGTCATTTTTTCGAAAATTGATCTCATACGGGGATATCACCAGGTACCTGTCAGGGCGGCCGACGTCCCTAAAACGGCAGTCATCATGCCGTTCGGCTTATTCGAATTCTTGCGGATGCCATTTGGTCTCAAGAACGCGGCTCAGGCGTTCCAGCGCTTGATGGACGGCGTGCTGCGTGACCTGCCGTTCCTTTTCGTTTACCTGGACGACATCCTCGTCGCCAGCACGTCCCGGGCCGAGCACCTCCTCCACCTCCGAACACTGTTCGGGCGCCTCAGCGAGCACGGCCTCATCGTCAACCCGGCCAAATGCCACTTCGGCACGACGGCCGTTGATTTTTTGGGCCACCACATCACCAAGAACGGGGCCGTGCCGCTGCCAACCAAGGTCGAGGCCATCACCACGTTCCCGCATCCCCGCACCATAAAGGCCCTGCAGGAATTCCTGGGAATGGTGAATTTTTATCACCGCTTCGTGCCCCGCGCTGCTCAACTCATGCGGCCCCTCTACAAAGCCCTCCGGGGCAAGCCGGCCAAGCACGACATCGCCTGGTCCGCAGCAATGGATGCGGCCTTCCAAAGCTCAAAGCGGGCCCTCGCCGACGCAACACTGCTCGCTTACCCGGTGCTCAACGCTCCCATCGCCCTCACCACGGATGCCTCCGACTACGCGGTGGGCGCCGTACATGAGCAATGGGTGAACGGGGTTTGGCAGCCACTCGCTTTTTTCAGCCAGCAGCTCCGGCCGAACGAGCTCAAATACAGCACGTTTGACCGGGAGCTCCTCGGTCTACACCTGGCCGTCCGCCATTTCCGCCACCTCCTGGAGGGCCGACCTTTCACGGCGTTCGTCGACCACAAGCCGTTGGTTTACGCCATGGCCAAGGTCACGGAGCCGTGGTCGGCCCGCCAACAGCGCCACCTCTCCGCCGTGTCGGAGTTTACCACGGACATCCGGCACGTCACCGGCAAAAACAACGCCGTGGCCGACTGTCTTTCCCGGGCCAGCGCGAACGCGGTCCACCTGGGCGTGGACTTTGCGCTTATGGCGGCGGACCAAACCACCGACACCACGGTGCAAGCCCTCCGGGCGGCGGACACGGGCCTCCGCCTGGCCGACATCCCCTTCGCGGACACTGTCCTGCTCTGCGACGTCTCCCAAGGCCAGCCTCGCCCCATCGTGCCCGTCACCTGGCAACGCCGCATCTTCGCCTCCCTCCACGGCCTTTCCCACCCAGGCCGGAAAGCTTCCCAGAAGCTGGTGTCGGCGCGATTCGTCTGGCACGGCCTTCGTCGGGACGTCCGCGATTGGACCAGCACCTGCACGGCCTGCCAACGGGCCAAGGTCCACCGACACACCCAGGCCCCGCTGGCACCTTTCACCGTGCCCGAACGACGTTTCGACCACGTAAACGTGGATCTGGTGGGCCCCCTCCCCCCGTCACGGGGGTTCACACACCTGCTCACCATGGTGGACAGGACCACCAGGTGGCCGGAGGCCGTTCCCCTCGTCTCCACCACCACCGCCGACGTGGCGCAGGCTTTCATCGCCACCTGGGTCGCCCGCTTCGGCGCACCGGCGGACATCTCGTCAGACCGCGGACCACAGTTCACCTCCGAGCTGTGGGGCGCGGTCGCCCGCAACCTGGGGGTCAAGCTCCACCGTACTACGGCCTACCACCCCCAAGCCAACGGGTTTTGCGAGCGATTCCACCGCTCCATGAAGGCCGCGCTCATGGCCGGCCTTCAAGACGGCGGTTGGGCCGACCGGCTGCCGTGGGTCCTTTTGGGCCTCCGCACGGCCCCCAAGGAGGACCTCCAGGCATCCACCGCCGAGCTTGTCTACGGCCAGGCGCTACGCGTCCCGGGCGAATTCGTGCACGACGCTACCAGTCCCTGGTCCGCAGCTCACCAGCGCTCTGACCTCCAGGAGGCCGCCCGACGGTTTGCCCCCGTGCCAACATCCCACCACGGTGACCCCCAGTCCTACGTCCCCCCAGTGCTTCGCACAGCGGAGTACGTTTTTGTGCGTCATGACGCACATCGGGGACCACTCCGGCCGCCGTACGACGGGCCCTTCGGGGTCCTGCGACGGGACGACAAGTCGTTCGTCATCGACATCGGCGGCAGGTCAGACCGGATTGCGGTGGACCGCCTCAAGCCGGCGCACGTGGACGTCGACCACCCACCACGGGTGGCCCTTCCGCCGCGGGGAGGCCGCCCCCCGTCCACGGTGCCCCCCACTCGACCGCCCACCACCACACCGGACCCCCTCCCATGACCCGCCAGGGGTCGCTTCGGCCGGGTCATCAGGACCCCCCTCAAATTGACCCTGCCGGTGCAAGTCGATTCTGGGGGGACGTGTGTAGCGGCTACCGCTGGGTTTTCGCAATCGCCTTGCACCTATCAAGGACGCGGAGCGATCACCATGCCGGGCTCGTCCAGGACGCCCGGGCAGGCTCGCCCTCAACTTGCCAGGCCGCAGCCAGGACGCTGGGCCACGCCCCCTCTCGCCTTTCCTGGGCAAACGCTCCGGGATAATATGTATATATATTGCTGCCCGATAAACGGGCTTTTGAGAGTGCCTGAGTGTTTGGTTTGATTAAAGCAACTCGGATGAATTCCAGCTTTTTGTCGCGTCCATTCTTCCAATCGACGTGGGAGCCCCAGCTCCTTCAAGCTTATGATACTTTTCGCTAGGCCTAGCTCTCGACAGTAGTCTGGAGGCAGTGATGTAGGGGGTTGTTATGTGACGGCAATACTGTGAGCTACTCTCTTAACCAACATCATCCCTATCTTGTTGAGGACCTTTTTTAGACTGTAGTTTGTCATTCCCACATTGCCTTTTTAATTTAGCATAATTTTTTTAATGAACTTCTTTCTGTCATTTTTTACAATGTGGAAGAACACAATGGTATATGGTACTCAGAGGATACCCAATCTTGGAGCAAAAGTGCCAAGATATCTTCGTCAGCAATGTCAAACACTGCACATGTTCCAATATTGTCGAACCGCTAATGTAACCCTGACTGTATCTTGCAGCTCTGTATTGTTGCTCGTTTCTCAAAGAGTAATGTCTTCATCCAGCCTCAGGCCACACAATGACCTGCACTTTGAAATGCCCAAAATAACTGATGTGGTTTCCCTTTAACCAATAGGGTGGGAGCAGAGGAAAGGGGCGGGGCCCATATCAATTAATTGACCATTGACCACTCCAGGCGATGCAGTGTGCCAAAACAAAGATGAAAGGAACACAAAATGTCAGTTCAAATTTTTATTAAACTAGGGGGCCCGTTGGTCCATTGGACCAAATTTTCATTGGGGACTTTTGGATCTTCAGGGATTTTTGGGTCTTTGATGACTTTTGGGTGTTTGGGGACTTTTGGGTCTTTTTGGTCCTTGGGGACTTTTGGGTCATCTGGGGATTTTGCGTCATCTGGGGTTTTTGGGTTTTCGGGGACGTTTGGTTCATTGGGACTTATTGGTCATCTGAGTCCTTGGGGCTTTTGGGTCATCAGAGACTTCTTGGGTCCTTGGGGACTTATGGGTCCTTGTGGACTTTGGGGTGATCTGGGTCTTTTGGGTCCTCGGGGACTTTTGGGTGATTTGAGTCATCTTGGTATTTTGGGTCAAGTGTTGAAGGGTCTGCCAAGGCCTAAGGGGTCTCGGCAGTCTAAAGGGTTAAAAGGCACATTTGAATCGTGCGGAATTAATTAATAGACGTGAAAAAGTATGACTGACACACACACACACACACACACACACACACACACACACACACACACACACACACACACACACACACACACACACACACCTCCATTTATCGTAGATTCAATTTGACTGGATTCCTTGTTCAGTCTGTTTTATACGACGGCATAAGTGATGAGCCGACGTAGCGAATCTGACGCCGAGAAACCGTGACTCGAGATGGTTTATTGATCACGTGGTTTCCTTTTGCATTGACTCGCGACTGGAGGGTTCATGATCACGTGTCCCATGTGCGGTGTATAGCACTTGTACCTTGCTATTATTTTATTTTCACAAATGTAAAACTGAAAAACAAGGCCTTTCCCGAGACATGATATTTCTGCTGATATTATTTTATGCCACATAACATTATCACGTAGAACGCCGACACTGAGGAAAATGTGTCTAGCGGCTCCGCCCCCATCAAGCTGGTTGACAGTCATAGCCACGCCTACCCCAGCCCTATTCTTTTACAAAGGAATGTCGTTTTGTGTACTTTTTGAGGAATCATTTCAAGTCACGAGAATTATAATACCAAAGGATGTTGCAGGAAGTAAAACTCTGTCGAATGGTAGCAGAATCATTGCCATTGATCGAGGCAGCTCGGAAAAATGCCGTCTGAGGAAGATTATTATTGTAGCGGTTCCCGCTGAATGTACACAATCGCCTTGCACCTGCCAGGACACGGCCAGGGCGCGATCGCCATGCCGGGCTCGTCCGGACGGGCCCAGACGCGCCTCTCCTGGGCATGCCCGGACTCGCTGTTCCCGGGCACGCCCGAACCTCCCGGGCACGCCCGGTCTCGTCTTTCCCGGGCATGCCCGTTCTCGCCTTTCCAGGGTTCGCCCAGAGCGCCCGGGCACGCCCAACCTCGACTTGCCAGGCCGCGTCCAGGACGCCCGGGCATGTCCAGACTCGCCTTTCCAGGGCTCGCCCAGAGCGTCCGGGCATGCCCGCTCTCGCCTTTCCAGGGCTCGCCCAGAGCGCCCGGGCACGCCCAGCCTCGACTTGCCAGGCCGCCCGGGCATGTCCAGACTCGCCTTTCCAGGGCTCGCCCAGAGCGTCCGGGCATGCCCGCTCTCGCCTTTCCAGGGCTCGCCCAGAGCGCCCGGGCACGCCCAGCCTCGACTTGCCAGGCCGCCCGGGCATGTCCAGACTCGCCTTTCCAGGGCTCGCCCAGAGCGTCCGGGCATGCCCGCTCTCGCCTTTCCAGGGCTCGCCCAGAGCGCCCGGGCACGCCCAGCCTCGACTTGCCAGGCCGCGTCCAGGACGCCCGGGCATGTCCAGACTCGCCTTTCCAGGACTCGCCCTTGACACACGGGCATGCCCGGTCTCGGTTTTCCCGGGCAAACGCCCCGGCATAAATGTGTATATATATTGCTGCCCGATAAACGGGCTTTAGGTCAGAATACCTGAGCTGTTTTGTTTCAATAAAGCAACTCGGACGAATTCCGTCTTTGGTCGCGTCAATTCTTACGACTCGCGTTGGAGCGCAGCTCCTTCATTATTATCATTATTGTTATTACTAGGGCATGCCCGTACGTGGGTGCCCGTTCCTTGCCAAAAAAAAAAAAAAACGCTACCCGTACGCTCTACCCCGCCCGTACGCCCGTAAACAAAAAAAACAACGCTCTTCGCTTCCGCCCTTCACTCTGACTGAATTGGGAGAAATAATGCGCATAAGAAATCGAGAAATTATTATTTTCTCCGGAAGAAATCGAATTACGAACCGTAATGGCGCACGCGCTCGGCTCGGCTCGCTCTCACAACCGCAACAACGCGTTCTGTGATTGGCTGCTGGAAGTGCAGTCTTCACTGTCCGGAAGGTCGCAAATCGCAGTTACGATGAATCGCAAATTAGTTTTAATTAGTTTTAAAACATAGTTTAACGGCAACATAGTTTTCCAACGTGAAATAAATGAATACGCTCTCAAATGTGCCGTCCGAGGCAGAGTCTGTTCGCCACGTTCGGCACAGGTGATAGCTCGCTGCTCTCTGATTGGTTGAATCGTTTTTTGGACATAGCTCGGTAACTACTTCTCCGATTAATATGAAACCTTGAAAAGGCACATCCTCGGGTCCCCAGCAATATACCTGGCAAGTTTCAAGTATATCGGACCGGTAGTTGTCGAGAAACAGCGGTCACAGACAAACATACATACATACATACATACATACATACAAACATACAAACATACAAACATACAAACATACACACAGAGATTACTGGAATTATAGATAGATGATGATGATGACCAAGGGGATGAATTCCCGGGTTTGACCGATCGCGTTTTTTCGCTGTATTTTGCTTTTGCATTGGTCTGGAGAACTGAAAAGTGATCCCTTCCTCGACAATCAGCTGAACAGACCAGGTCGGTCTCATATGCAGCCAAAGTGAGTTTTAAAAGAAGAGAATCCAACTGTGGCGGACACGAAAGCACTGACGTGGTGACATCACCCCGCACACCGAGTGGGGGTGGGCCACGCCCGGGAGAGAGGCGTGGCCTCACGATATACACGGGGCGCGCAGCCCTGAGAGTTCAGTGTTACAGTGAGCTCTTCAATAAAGACTTACAAATTACCGCGTTGTCCGCTTCCTCCTTGTTTACAACAGCGAGCGTAACACCACGCTTTACAACTATAGTTTTGCATGCAGCAGATGGGAGCGACATTTTTTTCCGTGCCATCCCGACATAGAGAGTATTGGAGTACTCTCTGATTATCCACATCACTGACATTTTTGTACATTCAACACTGGTCAAAAAAAGGCTTGGCGTCAGGAACGGCATCCGGCTATAAAACATTGTATTTTGTATTTTTCCTTTTAGTCGAACTTCTTCCTGAATCCGGCAGACAGCATCAGCCTATTGTATCAGTAGAGAGTATTGTGAATTTCCAAAATAATAATATTTCTTCACAGCAAATTAAAAAAAGTCGGGAGCAATCCAGGAGCGGTGTCTTTCTTTATACATCGCCCAGGTAAACAGGGTCAATTTTTTTTATTGAATTGAAAAAATATATACAATTTCCTGGACGATTGCAAATATTTTGAAGCAACGTTTGCTTCTCATTTTCTTTCCCAGGAGCATTTCCGTGTTTCAAGGTGGGACCGAGACAGACGAAGTCAGCTTTTCCTCTGTGCTGCAAAAAAACTCGGAAGAGGAAGGGAATAGGACCTCCTCGTAAAGAAAAATCTGCTTCGAAAATCTGGTACATCATCGAACATCACGAAAACCTGGTGCATCATCGAGCATCACGAAAACCTGGTACATCATCGAGCATCACGAAAACCTGGTGCATCATCGAACATCACGAAAATCTGGTGCATCATCGAACATCACGGAAATCTGGTGCATCATCGAGCATCACGAAAATCTGGTACATCATCGAGCATCACGGAAATCTGGTGCATCATCGAACATCACGGAAATCTGGTGCATCATCGAACATCACGAAAATCTGGTGCATCATCGAACATCACGGAAATCTGGTGCATCATCGAACATCACGAAAATCTGGTACATCATCGAGCATCACGAAAACCTGGTGCATCATCGAACATCACGAAAACCTGGTGCATCATCGAGCATCACGAAAACCTGGTGCATCATCGAACATCACGAAAACCTGGTGCATCATCGAGCATCACGAAAATCTGGTACATCATCGAGCATCACGGAAATCTGGTACATCATCGAGCATCACGAAAACCTGGTGCATCATCGAGCATCACGAAAACCTGGTACATCATCGAGCATCACGAAAACCTGGTACATCATCGAACATCACGAAAATCTGGGACATCATCGAGCATCACGAAAACCTGGTACATCATCGAGCATCACGAAAACCTGGTACATCATCGAACATCACGAAAACCTGGTACATCATCGAGCATCACGAAAACCTGGTACATCATCGAACATCACGAAAACCTGGTACATCATCGAGCATCACGAAAATCTGCTGCATCATCGAGCATCACGAAAACCTGGTACATCATCGAGCATCACGAAAATATGGTACATCATCGAACATCACGAAAATCTGGTACATCATCGAGCATCACGAAAACCTGGTACATCATCGAACATCACGAAAACCTGGTGCATCATCGAGCATCACGAAAATCTGGTACATCATCGAGCATCACGAAAACCTGGTGCATCATCGAGTATCACGAAAATCTGGTGCATCATCGAGTATCACGAAAACCTGGTACATCATCGAGCATCACGAAAATCTGGTACATCATCGAGCATCACGAAAACCTGGTGCATCATCGAGTATCACGAAAATCTGGTACATCATCGAGCATCATGAAAACCTGGTACATCATCGAGCATCACGAAAATCTGGTGCATCATCGAGCATCACGAAAATCTGGTGCATCATCGAGCATCACGAAAACCTGGTACATCATCGAGCATCACGAAAATCTGGTGCATCATCGAGCATCACGAAAATCTGGTACATCATCGAGCATCACGAAAACCTGGTACATCATCGAGCATCACGAAAATCTGGTGCATCATCGAGCATCACGAAAATCTGGTGCATCATCGAGCATCACGAAAATCTGGTACATCATCGAGCATCACGAAAATCTGGTACATCATCGAGCATCACGAAAATCTGGTACATCATCGAGCATCACGAAAATCTGGAAAATAATCCTGAAAAACTGAGAGAGATTTCAAATCCAAAGCAATTTTGATGCGTGCTCTGCAGGAAGAAGTTGTCTTACAGTGTTACATGAAGAGTAACTCTGTAATGCATAAGCATCTGAAGCCATTCCATCCAAGGGAAGCTCGTGGTCATGGAATGGAAAGTCTTGCCAAACGTCACCGAGATCAATCGCCATCGTCGGCATGTCGGAAACAGCCATTCACAAGCGGGGTCACGCAACGCAAGCCGGCTCAATATTCAATCTTGATAAGATACCCACTCCTCCCCGAGTCTTTGGGGGTCTTAAGGGTCTTTATAGTCTTTAACGGTCTTAGGGGTCATTTGGGTCGTCGGGATGTTTTGGGTCTTTTGGATCTTTGGGGTATTTTGTGTCTTCAGGGTCTTGAGGTGAGGTCTGTGGGGTCTTTTGGTCTTCAAAGGTTTTCAGGGTCCTTTGGGTCTTTTAGCTCTTCAGGTTATTTTGGGTCATCTGTGTCTTTTAAGTCTTTAAGGGTCTCCAGGGCTTTTAAGGGCCTGTCGGGGTCTTTGTGGTCTTAAAGGGTTTTCGAAAGCTTAAGCGGTCTCAGCAGTGTAAAGGAAGGGTAGAAAGGTCTATTCCAACAGGACATAATGAATAGTGTCGCGTGATTCCCCTCGGTGAAGACCGGGAAATCACGGATAGCAATGGAGCGTTCCTTCGAGGCATTGTTCAACAGTGGATTTATTATCTCCGCGCGAGAGGAATAGAGAAGAAGAAGAAGCTGAAAGCTTTTACCTGACGCGATCCTCGAGCAGTTTTCAAACCTACAAAAGGTAACTCAAAGGAAAACCGATTTACAATGTACAAAAATAACAGGTTTCTTTAACGGAACCCGAGAACAATGAAAACGCGACGCTCAAATTAATGTCCTAAATTGGGATCCCTCACACCAGACTTAAACACAGACACAGGACAGATAAATAGAAATAACAGGGTACGTGTGTGTATGCTTAGCTTAACCACTCGTGTTCTCGTCGGGGATGGTGTCGGCCCTGTGTGCACAGTCAGGACGCGGCTCCATGCGCGCCAAAACGCCTTGGCGCCAAGAAGGCCTCGACTCGCCCTTGTTTGCTCGGCCCCGATGAAGGCCTCCTGCGCGAAGTGAACGAGCGTGCACAGCCCGCTTGCTCCGCCGTGCAATGTCCTCATTAATTTGGCACGGAACGGCGATGCACCCAACATCCGTACCTATCAGAAGGGAGAGAGGGTCGAGGGTGAAGGAAGGCTTGAGGGCAAGAGGTCGGAGTAGAGGAATCCTAAGGGCAGTAGCGAACGAGGTCCAGGCACCAAGGGATCCAAAAACGAGAGGGCAAAATGCCGGCCAGCCGTGGTTTTTACGTCCTGTCTCTTGACGTCATCGGTCCTCCCTTCCAATCAGTCCGTCGCCTCTCGACCTCTAGAATGTTCTTCCCACGTCAGTCCTTCACCACTGGCCAAGCGCTTCGTGCTCTCCTCCTCATACCATCGGTCGGTGACCAATCAGTCGCTTCTTTACACCAATCAGCGGGTCGCTCCTTGCTCTGCCCCTGGCCAATCACAAGTCCTTCCTTACTCTGGCCTTTCGTTGGTGTGATCTCCCCATCAAACCACCTCGACCAATCCGACGTGAGGTGGGCATGGCCTCAGCCTGCATGAGCAATGTTTTATCGCCATGTTGGCACAATGCATGGGCGCTTCCTGCCTGCACTTCTGCTGAGTTTCATTGTGTGGAGAAATTAATTGGTATGTGTGGTGCTATCGGGCCTGCCGAGTGTCTATTGGTGTCGTGCCATAATGGACAATGGATAAATCACAAGGTCTCACACACAGGGGAATTAGCATAATCCCTGCGATAATTAGCACAAGGCCATCCTCGTATGACCATATATATACGAGCTTAAACCGACATCCGGGCTAAAGAGGTCTTCTACTTATTACAAGGGGTGGTTCTTCTTCACGACAGTCGGACCATGATACCTACACAGATCTACCTGATCTATATATCACTCTAGCCCTATATTCATAACAACAGACATATGCCATTAATAGACAGGATGCAACAGACGTTCAAACAGTACGTAATTAATAGATATTTAGTCACACGGCTTGATGGACTGCTTGTGTTTTTTTCGGTTTGTTCTATATTTTAAGAAGAAGACGTTTTGGTCACAATTATGTACCATATAAAATACAATGTCAGTATGTTTGTTTGTACAGATGTCTACCTCTTCAAAAGGGAAGGTTTTACAGGCCAATCTTTCAACACAAATGTGTGGTCACTATGGTCTATTTTGAGGATTAGGTATGCTATTTGCCAATTATTTGGAAATTAATTATTTTATTATTATTAGCCCCCGTTGGGCTTATGGATTTTGCCGTGTCCGTGCATCCGCAACCATATCTCTGGATATGTATGGACCGATTTGGTCCTACTTGGCACAAAGACAAGGCATGACATATGCACATCATTTTGTTTCGTGATGCGATCAAAGATGGCCGGCTGGTGGCCATTCTCGTTGTAAAAAAACCCGATGTTGAACACGTCCTCAACCATTTCTTGGACATGTGTTTGCCAATCTTGTTGAAACTTAGCAAACAGATAAGGAATGATGGGTTACATAGGCACGTCATTTTGTTTCGAGATCAGATCCAAGATGGCCGTTTGGTGGCTTTTTTGTTACTTCAACCTATCCCCATCCATTTATCGGACATGCATGGCCCCATTTTTTTCAAACTTGGCACAAACCAATGCATGAGTATAGATATGCAGAAGAGTTTTTGTCAGATGGCCGACTGGCAGCCTTTAACTCCGCACAGCAAAATTACTAAACCACGGCGGAGCCAGTGACATTTTATGTCCTTTCACCTCCTCCACCGAAGGTGGATATGTTTATATTTTCACCCATGTCTGTTTGTCTGTCAACAAGATATATTAAGATGTGGACGGATTGGGACGAAATTTGGCAGATAGGAAGTGTATATGGCACGGACAAAATGATTAGATTTTGGTGAAGATGCGGATTCGGATCCGGCCACTATAATTTTTAAAGTGAATCTTCACCATTGCGAGACAGGGCCAAAAACGACATATAGTGTGATATTTATAAACGTTGTGGACGAGTTATGACTAATCTTGGTGGATGAGTTGGTTCGGTGACAAGAACATAGTCAGGTTCACTATGTTAACAAATATAATTTCGTTCAAAATTTTGGGATTAGCAAACCTGTACATTTTTGGAATCATCAGAGCATGGAGAATCCGAAAATCAATGTTGGCATTTGCACAGACACCTTCATGGCCGCCATTTTGGATTTTCAATATGGCCGCCATAAAATACATATTTTGCGCGATCTCGGCTTCTAGTCAACCTGGAAACTTAATTAAATATGCTAATCCTATGTTTTCTGGGTCAAGGAATCCAATAAAGGCCTCAAAATAGTGCTCATGATTATAGAAAAGCAACAAACAAAGGTAATTGTACTAGGTCTGCACCCTTCAGGAATATGCGTTTACAGATCTTCATCACTGTCCTGAGTGTCATTTTCGCAAAGGTGTCTAAGCAAATGCCAACATTAATTTTTGGAATCCTCATGCTCTGAATATTCCAAAAATGTATAGTTTTGCTAATCTCCGAAAAATATTGAACGAAAAAACATAGTGAACCTGACTAACAAGCCGCTTAGCTTATGTTTCAGGTCCGAATCTCGGCCCGACCTGGTCGTGGGATACAAAATGTAAAATGTTCAGCATGGCGGAGGTATGCTCTCTCACAAGTGCTGTTTTAGTTTCCACAGTTAACGAGGAATCAACGAGCTTATTTAAAGATCGGTTCATTTGAATCATTGTAATAATAGTTCTCTCTTTCGGTCACTCGTTTCTCGGATCCTCATGACGTCATCGCACGAACCAGCATCGCCCTCTTCCTCTTCGACCTCCTCTGATGGGCGGAGCCTGCAAAGCTCGATGGCATAACCGAAACGGAGTGCGAGTGGATTAACATCGGGAAGTCATGTGCACAACTCTACAAGCACCACGTGACCTCCTCCCCTTTTCGCTGCTTCGCAACAAAGCACGTGATTTGATCCTAGTAAAAATCATAAACCCCCATACCCATTAGGGTTCCTGTAATTCAGGTCGAATGTATTATTTATAATGTATTAAACAGCTGGTGTGTTTAATGTCCAATTCCATTGGAATCTCGGTTGGCAAGCCGGGTTTTTACGCATGGGACGCGGCTCTGACGCACAGAGGAAATGACGTCATTTCGCTTATCTGTCATCCTGTTTTCTTCACATGATAAATCCTATATTTCTCTCAAGATAAACAAAATATATACATCACACCAGGATTGTTTAATACCAGGATATCAATGAAGATGCATAGCTGCAATGGAGGCGCCGAAAGATCGGACATTTCGATGGAATTTTCGATTTTCGCGAATCGTCGCCGGTCAATCATAGATGCGATTGTCGTGGAAAAGAGCGTTTTTAAACTTCTTACGTTATCGCTTCTCGGCCTTTTGGCTGGGAGACCGATCGACCTGGCAGGAGTAATGCCCTGCTGGTGGATTAAGGGGTCTTACTCCTATTAAGAGGAGTGGTCCCAACTGTATGACCATGCATTGTGGCCCTTCGGGGGCATGATGCATGCGTTTGAATGACCATGTGCTTCCCCTTCGGGGTTGAGGCACATGTGTATTGTTTTGGGGACAGCCTTGTTGACGCTGTGCCTTGACCATGGGGTCAAGGTGCACGTCCGAGGCTGTTCAAATGTTTGGACTTTTTACCTTTTTTCATTGTAAAAAAGGCAGGCCTTCGGTCAGGCCCTAAACGATCGACCTGGCAGGAGTAATGCCCTGCTGGTGGATTAAGGGGTCTTACTCCTATTAAGAGGAGTGGTCCCAACTGTATGACCATGCATTGTGGCCCTTCGGGGGCATGATGCATGCGTTTGAATGACCATGTGCTTCCCCTTCGGGGTTGAGGCACATGTGTATTGTTTTGGGGACAGCCTTGTTGACGCTGTGCCTTGACCATGGGGTCAAGGTGCACGTCCGAGGCTGTTCAAATGTTTGGACTTTTTACCTTTTTTCATTGTAAAAAAGGCAGGCCTTCGGTCAGGCCCTAAACGATCGACCTGGCAGGAGTAATGCCCTGCTGGTGGATTAAGGGGTCTTACTCCTATTAAGAGGAGTGGTCCCAACTGTATGACCATGCATTGTGGCCCTTCGGGGGCATGATGCATGCGTTTGAATGACCATGTGCTTCCCCTTCGGGGTTGAGGCGCATGTGTATTGTTATGGGGACAGCCTTGTTGACGCTGTGCCTTGACCATGGGGTCAAGGTGCACGTCCGAGGCTGTTCAAATGTTTGGACTTTTTACCTTTTTTCATTGTAAAAAAGGCAGGCCTTCGGTCAGGCCCTAAACGATCGACCTGGCAGGAGTAATGCCCTGCTGGTGGATTAAGGGGTCTTACTCCTATTAAGAGGAGTGGTCCCAACTGTATGACCATGCATTGTGGCCCTTCGGGGGCATGATGCATGCGTTTGAATGACCATGTGCTTCCCCTTCGGGGTTGAGGCGCATGTGTATTGTTATGGGGACAGCCTTGTTGACGCTGTGCCTTGACCATGGGGTCAAGGTGCACGTCCGAGGCTGTTCAAATGTTTGGACTTTTTACCTTTTTTCATTGTAAAAAAGGCAGGCCTTCGGTCAGGCCCTAAACGATCGACCTGGCAGGAGTAATGCCCTGCTGGTGGATTAAGGGGTCTTACTCCTATTAAGAGGAGTGGTCCCAACTGTATGACCATGCATTGTGGCCCTTCGGGGGCATGATGCATGCGTTTGAATGACCATGTGCTTCCCCCTCGGGGTTGAGGCGCATGCGTATTGTAATGGGGACAGCCTTGTTGACGCTGTGCCTTGACCATGGGGTCAAGGTGCACGTCCGAGGCTGTTCAAATGTTTGGACTTTTTACCTTTTTTCATTGTAAAAAAGGCAGGCCTTCGGTCAGGCCCTAAACGATCGACCTGGCAGGAGTAATGCCCTGCCAGTGGATTAAGGGGTCTCACTCCTATTAAGAGGAGTGGTCCCAACTGTATGACCATGCATTGTGGCCCTTCGGGGGCATGATGCATGCGTTTGAATGACCATGTGCTTCCCTCTTGGGGTTGAGGCGCATGTGTATTGTTTTGGGGACAGCCTTGTTGACGCTGTGCCTTGACCATGGGGTCAAGGTGCACGTCCAAGGCTGTTCAAATGTTTGAATTTTTACCTTTTTTCATTGTAAAAAAGGCAGGCCTTCGGTCAGGCCCTAAACGATCGACCTAGCAGGAGTAATGCCCTGCTGGTGGATTAAGGGGTCTCACTCCTATTAAGAGGAGTGGTCCCAACTGTATGACCATGCATTGTGGCCCTTCGGGGGCATGATGCATGCGTTTGAATGACCATGTGCTTCCCCCTCGGTGTTGAGGCGCATGTGTATTGTTTTGGGGACAGCCTTGTTGACGCTGTGCCTTGACCATGGGGTCAAGGTGCACGTCCGAGGCTGTTCAAATGTTTGGACTTTTTACCTTTTTTCATTGTAAAAAAGGCAGGCCTTCGGTCAGGCCCTAAACGATCGACCTGGCAGGAGTAATGCCCTGCTGGTGGATTAAGGGGTCTCACTCCTATTAAGAGGAGTGGTCCCAACTGTATGACCATGCATTGTGGCCCTTCGGGGGCATGATGCATGCGTTTGAATGACCATGTGCTTCCCCTTCGGGGTTGAGGCGCATGTGTATTGTTTTGGGGACAGCCTTGTTGACGCTGTGCCTTGACCATGGGGTCAAGGTGCACGTCCGAGGCTGTCCAAATGTTTGGACTTTTTACCTTTTTTCATTGTAAAAAAGGCAGGCCTTCGGTCAGGCCCTAAACGATCGACCTGGCAGGAGTAATGCCCTGCTGGTGGATTAAGGGGTCTTACTCCTATTAAGAGGAGTGGTCCCAACTGTATGACCATGCATTGTGGCCCTTCGGGGGCATGATGCATGCGTTTGAATGACCATGTGCTTCCCCCTCGGGGTTGAGGCGCATGTGTATTGTTATGGGGACAGCCTTGTTGACGTTGTGTCTTGGCCATGGGGTCAAGGTGCACGTCCGAGGCTGTTCAAATGTTTGGACTTTTTACCTTTTTTCACACGTAAAAAAGGCAGGCCCTGACTGCGGCCCTAAACCAGTAACACCTCAGCTCTGGCTGCCTGAACCCTCGATGTCCTCGCTGTGGGCAGGTGGGGCATGTGGTTCGTGACTGCATGGAGAGTGTCACCTGCAACTTATGCGGGGGAGCAGGGCATGTGTTTAGGAACTGCCCCAAATCCTTTGCAAATGCCTTGAGGCGTTCCCAAGATGACAGGGAGGGGGAACGGAGAACAGCACCGAGTGGGCAAGTGGCGGAACGGGCCACTGTGAGTGGGCAAGTGGCGGAACGGGCCGCTGTGAGTGGGCAAGTGGCGGAACGGGCCGCTGTGAGTGGGCAGGTGGCGGAACTGGCCGCTGTGAGTGAGAAAGTGGCGGAACGGGCCGCTGTGAGTGGGCAAGTGGCGGAACGGACCGCTGTGAGTGGGCAAGTGGTGGAACGGGCCGGTGCGGCAGAACGGGCCACGGAGGGGGAACAGGGAATAGCTGAGCCGGCTGGAGCATTGAAGGATGCTGGGGTAGGGTGGGGGCTGGTATCTCCAGTATTGGAGGTGAAAGGGGGTTTTGGGACACAGGAAGGTGCAGAGGAATTGGAGGAGCAGATGGACAAGGGGAATGAACCCGATCCAATGAGGGTGGTGCGGCGAAAGGGCAAACGGGCGGCAAAGGTAACCCCTGTGGGTATCGTGAAAAAGACCTGGCTAAGTGGTGATGGTCAATCTATTTTCGATGAGCGGATGTTTCAAAAGGCAGATAAAGGGAAGTGTGTGAGGAAATCGCTCCGGGTTTCCGCAAAGGTGGATCCATTGGAGAGAGACCTCACTTCGGATGACGAAGGTTGAATTGAGGGTGGGGTCGGTGAATGTGAGGAGTATTCTTGGTGAGAGTCGGTGTCAGCGCATATTTGCTGAGCTAAAAATATGGAATTTAGACGTCTTATTTTTGCAGGAATGTTTTTTGCCAGGTGGTGCTGAGTATAAACAATGGGAGCAGGCATGGGGGGTCTGTGCCATTTTTCAGGTAGTGGGAAAAACAAAAATGATGGTGTGGCGGTGCTCTTTGGGGGTAGATTAGCATGGAGGGTGGTGAAGGTGGTGGATGTCGAGCCAGGGAGAATCTGTATCGTGGACGCAGAGATTCAAGGAAAGCACTTTCGGTTCGTCAATATGTACCTCCCTCAGCAGCCGTGGGAGAAGAAGAAATTGCTGGAGCGGGTGAAACCATGGCTCTGCACCAACAAAGTTTTGGTTGTGGGTGGGGATTTGAACATCTCATTGGAGGAACCTACCAGTCGTGCAGTGGCAAAATGGGTGACGGAATTAATAGAGATTTTTAAGTTAAAAGATGTCTTTTGTGACTTCTTTAGTGGAGATCCGGGGTTCACATGGACGAATGTGGGGGGCTCACAGCTGTCAAGATTGGATTACGTGTTTGTTTCCAGCGAAGTAACAACGGTTGAAGCGCAGAGGATTTGGAACAGTTTTTCTGATCATTGTTTACTCAAAGTAGTTTTTTCGTTTGATGAGTTTTTATTTGGAGGTAAAGGGGTTTGGAGGCTAAATACCTCATTGTTGAAGAGTCCTGGGATAAGGGAGATGATTTCTGGCCGAATTAAAGCTTGGAAGGAGTTGATTCCTCTTTTTAGTTCAGTGAGGGAATGGTGGGAAGAGGTGAAACATCGGATTAAGGATATGTGTCAGAGGGTCTCAAGGGTACAGAGTGAGAGGGCTCTCAGGTCCTTTCGAGCTAAGTCGGCGTGCTTACAGAGATTGGGTAGGCTTCGTGTGCATGGGTTTGATGTGGGTGGAGAGATAAGTCAGTTGAAGCAGCAGATTAATAAATTTTTTCTGCAGCAATTTAACAGGGTTCAGTTTAGGAGTGGTTTGAGGAGGGAGAGGGACGAGCCTTGCTCGTCACCGTTCTTTCGGAAGTTAGTGAAGAACAAGATGGTTATGAAGGGATTGCTCAATGAAGGGGTATTGTATGAGTCGTGGTCAGGCATGGAGGAAGTCGTGAAGAGTTATTTTTCGGATTTCTTTTCCCAAGTTCCAGGGGATCTGGATAGGAGGGAGGTGTTCCTGTCAGGTTGGAATCATGACCCTGTGAATGGGGAGCCACTCACAGCTTTCTCTATTGAAGAGGTGGAGCGGGTGGTTCGAGATGGGAAGAAGGGGTCTGCTCCAGGGCCAGATGGATTGCCCTTGGAATTTTATAGGTGTTTTTGGGAAGAGCTAAAAGACCCACTTGTCGAGTTGTTTAATGAGGTTTTACTTGAGGGTGAGTGTCCAGCCTCTTGGGCCGAGTGCAATATTGTCTTGATACCCAAAAAAGGGGATCTGCACTGCTTGACTAATTGGAGGCCGATTTCACTATTAAATGGGGATTATAAAATTCTGGCGAAGGTTTTGCTGGGGAGGCTTCAGGTAGCTTTAGGAGATCGGTTGGGTGGGTTCCAGAGATGTGGAGTCAAAGGGCGAAGGACTACGGACGTGTTGCTTCTCCTTCGGGATTTGATTACGTCGGTGGAAATCAGGGGACGTTCGGCAGGGTTTTTAAGCTTGGACTTTGCGAAGGCGTATGACACTTTATCCAGGGAATATTTGTTCTCCATTCTAGCAGAATGGGGTTTTGGAGAGTCTGTGGTCAAGTTGATCAAAACACTGTATACCACTTCAGTTGGGCGAGTGAAGGTGAATGGGCGGTTATCGCGGCCGTTTGCGATTTCCCGGGGGGTTCGACAGGGATGTCCATTATCCCCCTTGTTGTTTGTTCTTGCGTTGGATCCCTTGCTATATAGGTTTTCTTTGCGCGTTAGCGGGGTATTGGTGCCAGGTTCGGGGGGTTCTAGGGTCCCATGTTTAGCTTATATGGACGATGTGGTAGTTTGTGTTGCTCAGAGTGGGGAACTGGGGGAGATTATGCGGGTGTGCGAGGACTTTGCAAGTTCCAGTGGACTGCATGTGAATTTTGATAAATCAAATTTGTTGGTGGTGGGAGGGGGGTCATGGGAGGAGGCCCTCTTGCAAAGATTTCGGGTCGTGGAGGGTTGCCTCCAAGTGCTGGGAGTGTGGCTGGGGACCGGCAGCAGTATAGCAAAGAATTGGGAAGAAAAACTAAGTTTGGTTAAAAATTTGTTGAGTGAATGGGGGCAGAGAACCCTCTCGTCAGTGGAGAGGGGCACTGTTGTTAAAGGGCAGATTTTTCCTTTGCTTCGGTTTTTAGCGGAGGTGTTCCCTCCAGCAGAAAGAATTGCTGCAAGGTTAAGGAGTTTTGTTTTTCAGTTTATGTGTAAGCCATGGTTTTATCGGCCTTCTCAGCACCGGCTAGGTGTCGGACAACTGGAAGGGGGAAGGTGCGGCCCAGACTTGGTAGCTAGTTTAAGAGCAGCCTTCGTGGCACTGCACATGACGATGGCGGGGAAGGCATCCGACCTCTTCTCTGCAGCCGTTGGGTATTATATTCTGCCTGAGTTGAACAGGGTTCGGGGGAAGCGTGTGGGTTTGGGTAGACCATATGATTGGAATCCCAAGTATCCCTATTCGGTATTGAAAGAATTTGTTCGGGAGGGTAGTTTTGGGGATGATTTTGAATGGAGTTTTCGTAACTTGATGAAGGAGAAGAAAGTACAAGAGGTGTTACCGATAGGTGGTCTTCAAAGGGAAAGAACTTTGGCGGTGTGGCGGAATGTTTCGTCCCAGGCCCTTACTGGAGCTCAAAGTGACCTTGCCTGGTTATCTGTGTGCCAATTGTTGCCATGTAGGGCTGTGCAAGCAGTACGAGGTCATGTCTCCACCAATAAATGCCCATATATTGGATGTCAAGAATCAGAGTCAGTTCGGCATTTTTGGTGGGATTGTGTTTTTGCTTCCTTAGTTTGGAATGAGGTTTTGTGTAAGTTTTTGTGCAAGTTAAAGGTTAAGTTTACTTTAAGTTGGGAAATGATTTTGTACGGTCCGTTTGGCGATCAATGTAAACCGAAACAAATCGTGTTCTGGAAAATATTGAATTGTTTGAAAATGGCCTTGTGGAAGGCGAGGGTCTCAGCATGTTATGGGATGCATCATTTTTCTATGAATTATGTTCTTGCCTTGTTTAAGAGAGAGATGTTTCTTTATGTGGATTTACGGAATATGTTGTAATTGTTGTGGAGGATCTTCAATTGAGCAATTGTGACTTGCTTTGATGGTTGACACTTGTTTGCTGGTTTTCATTTTAATTAAAAAATCGTCGTAGTATCTGTTCTTATCAGTTTAATAGCTGATATGTTCCGCAATGCGGGACTAGTCTATTAAATGGATTTTTGGTATCGGGAGTTGGATTAGGGGCTTGCTCCGTCCGCTCCACGTATCGACCCGGTATTGCAGTACCTCCGGGAACGGTGCACCCCCTTTGGGGGGACCTGGAAAACAAAGAAAAGATCATAAAGGAGAAACCTCAAGATTTGCTTTTACAACTGTGGATTTGCACACATTGTGGACCACTGTCTCCCGAGCATGATGCCCATCCGTCGCCGGCACAACATGATCCAGAACCGCCTGGTCAAGGCCATTTGTCATGGGGAAGTCTTTGTTGACCAACACGTCCCTGGTGATCCCTCCCCACGTGAAAGACCTGATATCACTGTGGTGGAGGGAAACAAGATCACCATTGTGGATGTGGCTGTCCCCTTTGACAATGGCCCTGATTCCCTCACTGCCTGTGCAACGGCCAAACAAGAAAAATATTCAGAGTTGCGCCGAGCATTGGCAGCGGAGGGCAAGGACGTCCAGGTGTGTGGGTTTGTGGTCGGGGCGTTGGGGTCGTGGTTCGCAGGCAATGAGTCTGCCCTGAATCGTCTGGGGATTTCACGACCTTACCGCAGACTGATGAGAAGATTGTGTTGTATTGACGCAATTAAGGGATCGCGAGATATATATATATTGAACATATGTCGGGCCACCGTCAGTATGCCGAGGGAGCCTGATTGTCTTGTCTTGTCTTGTATTTGTTGATGTTTGTTTTAATTGTGTCGTTTTTAATCACATGAGTCCTTTTTTTTTGTTTACTGTGTGGCCAAAATGTCGAGGAGCGAGTGTCTATAATAGATTGGTCCTGCGATTTTTAAACCTGGCTTGGGGCCTTTTATTGGACCCTGGATGATGTTTCGGAAGTTTCCGGGGTTCCTTTCTCCTTTTATTTTACATTTGATTCCCCCATTTGTGGGGGAAATTTTTATTGATTATTTAAACATACATATTCTGGCTTTGTGCCCCTTATTGGACCCTGGATGATCTTCTGGAAATTTCCGCGGTCCCCTTTCTCTTTTTTATTTGTTTACCCCTTTTGTGGGGGAAATTTTAAATTTTTTAAACGTTGTGTTTTGATTTTTAAATTTTTTAATAAATCTGTTCTTATCAGTTTAATAGCTGATATGTTCCGCAATGCGGGACTCGTCTATTAAATGGATTTTTGGTATCGGGAGTTGGATTAGGGGCTTGCTCCGTCCGCTCCACGTATCGACCCGGTATTGCAGTACCTCCGGGAACGGTGCACCCCCTTTGGGGGGACCTGGAAAACAAAGAAAAGATCATAAAGGAGAAACCTCAAGATTTGCTTTTATAACTGGAGAGATATTTAAACTTGAAAACTCTGATACTGAATCGGGAAGTTGTGCAGTGGTTTGTGGGTTCGTCCTCTCCAATAAATCTTCCCACTCATGATTATTCTCCACAAGTTAATAAACAATTTATGCTAAATTAAAAAGGCAATGTGGGGATGACAAACTTCAGTCTAAAAAAGGTCCTCAACAAGACAGGGATGATGTTGGTTTAGAGAGTCGACAACAGCGTTGCCGTCACATAACAATCCCTACATCACTGCCTCATTTACAATTCATCAATCGTTGCTTCAAGCTTCCACAAACATTTCACTGGTTACAACAGTACTTGATTACTCTTGTAGTGTAGCCACATAATGAGATTGTACAAATTAGCAATCCGACTATAATGTTATAACATCAGTGCATGATCATCAACTTCTTACAAACTGCATGAACTTCTCTAATTTCAGCATTATATAATTATCTCCATTTGTGATTGGTTACTCTATGTTAATAAAAAAGAAAAGTTGGAAAGAAAACTGAAACTGCAGGAAGTCCCTGAAATTATATTGGAGCTTCTTATACTTTTGCAGAAATTATATATAGGAGCTTATGATACTGTAACGAATGTGGAAACGTTACAATGTGAACGTTACAAAAGTACGGTAACACCCTGTTAATGTAAATAATGGTCGCAGTCGGCGTCCTAGTTAATTCCATGAAACTTACACGCAGGTCACGATATATCTTTTAAATAGTGTATTTCCTTATTCCATGTAGGCTAAATATGTGTTTCCCACTAGATTGACTTTGCATTGTATCAAACAAAATAAGCGTAGGCCCTTCCAATTTCCCCAAAACCTCCCTTCCAATTGCCTTCCGCATTTTGGCCGGTTTTCTTCAAACCACCATTGGCCACGAGGTAGGGTTGGGGAAGAAAGGCGTGTCTCCACCTCGTCATAAGAGGGAAGGAGTGAACCAGCCCTAACAGCCAATCAACACCGCGGTGAGTGACCCGGTAGGCGTGCCCTTGGAGTCGGCGGCTTGATTTCGCTCGAGGTGATAAAAGCGACTGTAAGGGACTGCTTTAGGAGATGACTTGGAGAGGCCTTGGGAGATGAGCAAAGAGACTGCACCAAGAGGCGGTGAGATGCGAAACGCTCCAAGCCAAAGAGGAGAGGTACTCGGCAAGGGAACCAGCTTTGGAGAGACGCGCTGAAAGGAGGGAGACGGCTCCACCCCCAGGAAGAGGAGCAGGTGTGCCGAACCAGCGCGTGACGTCTATCGCAGTGGATACACGACGGAGGGTTTCCCGCCAAAACCGCGAGGAATTGCGAACTGCGGCCTCCCGACCTTGCCTCCCTCTCAAACAATCCATCTCAAGCCTTACCTGCCTGCATATATCCCCTGTGTAAGTGTGAACGTCCTGTCCTACTCATTGTCTTGGGGTTAAGTAAGAATGAATAGTGTAAGTTAACGATTCGCTGTGTTACTGCTTCTTCCATCCATTGCTTGTGTGTGTATAATAAAATCTGTTCTTCCTCCGTATTCTTCTTCTTCTTCTTTTTCATTCTCTTTCGGTCGCTTTAGAGATTTCCCGATTGAATATCTGTGGGGCGATCTGGTCAACGTCGGGTGGAATCGGGTTTTAATCGGGGAGTAACTGTTCGGACGCGGTTAAATACACCACCGCTCGGTCAATATAACATCTAAAAGCCGCGTCTGTAACAATACTTTTCGCTAGGCCTAGCTCTCGACAGTAGTCTGGAGGCAGTGATGTCGGGGTTGTTATGTGACGGCAATACTGTGAGCTACTCTCTTAACCAACATCATCCCTATCTTGTTGAGGACCTTTTTTAGACTGTAGTTTGTCATTCCCACATTGCCTTTTTAATTTAGCATAATTTTTTTAATGAACTTCTTTCTGTCATTTTTTACAATGTGGAATAACACAATCGGATATGGTACTCAGAGGATACCCAATCTTGGAGCAAAAGTGCCAAGATATCTTCGTCAGCAATGTCAAACACTGCACATGTTCCAATATTGTCGAACCGCTAAGTAACCCTGACTGTATCTTGCAGCTCTGTCTTATTGCTCGTTTCTCAAAGAGTAATGTCTTCATCCAGCCTCAGGCCACACAATGACCTGCACTTTGAAATGCCCAAAATAACTGATGTGGTTTCCCTTTAACCAATAGGGTGGGGGCAGAGGAAAGGGGCGGAGCCCATATCAATTAATTGACCATTGACCACTCCAGGCGATGCAGTGTGCCAAAACAAAGATGAAAGGAACACGAAATGTCTGTTCAAATATTTATTAAACTAGGGGGCCCGTTGGTCCATTGGACCAAATTTTAATTGGGGACTTTTGGATCTTCTGGGATTTTTGGGTCTTTGATGACTTTTGGGTGTTTGGGGACTTTTGGGTCTTTTTGGTCCTTGGGAACTTTTGGGTCATCTGGGGATTTTGCGTCATCTGGGGTTTTTGGGTTTTCGGGGACGTTTGGTTCATTGGGACTTATTGGTCATCTGAGTCCTTGGGGCTTTTGGGTCATCAGAGACTTCTTGGGTCCTTGGGGACTTATGGATCCTTGTGGACTTTGGGGTGATCTGGGTCTTTTGGGTCCTCGGGGACTTTTGGGTGATTTGAGTCATCTTGGTATTTTGGGTCAAGTGTTGAAGGGTCTGCCAAGGCCTAAGGGGTCTCGGCAGTCTAAAGGGTTAAAAGGCACATTTGAATCGTGCGGAATTAATTAATAGACGTGAAAAAGTATGACTGACACACACACACACACACACACACACACACACACACACACACACACACACACACCTCCATTTATCGTAGATTCAATTTGACTGGATTCCTTGTTCAGTCTGTTTTATACGACGGCATAAGTGATGAGCCGACGTAGCGAATCTGGCGCCGAGAAACCGTGACTCGAGATGGTTTATTGATCACGTGGTTTCCTTTTGCATTGACTCGCGACTGGAGGGTTCATGATCACGTGTCCCATGTGCGGTGTATAGCACTTGTACCTTGCTATTATTTTATTTTCACAAATGTAAAACTGAAAAACAAGGCCTTTCCCGAGACATGATATTTCTGCTGATATTATTTTATGCCACATAACATTATCACGCATAACGCCAACACTGAGGAAAATGTGTCTAGCGGCTCCGCCCCCATCAAGCTGGTTGACAGTCATAGCCACGCCTACCCCAGCCCTATTCTTTTACAAAGGAATGTCGTTTTGTGTACTTTTTGAGGAATCATTTCAAGCCACGAGAATTATAATACCAAAGGATGTTGCAGGAAATAAAACTCTGTCGAATGGTAGCAGAATCATTGCCATTGATAGAGGCAGCTCGGAAAAATGCCGTCTGAGGAAGATTATTATTATCATTATTGTTATTATTGTGGCGGACACGAAAGCCCACTGGCGTGGTGACATCATTCCGCGCACCAAGTGGGCGGCGGCCACGCCCCGGGGGTAGGCGTGGCCTGAGGATATACACGGGGCGTGCAGCCCGGAGCGCGCTAGTGTTACAGTGAGCTCCTCAAATAAAGACGCTTATAAGTTACCGCTTGTCCGCTTCCTCCTTGCTCACAAGCAGCGCGCGTAACGCCGCGCTTTACTGGTGACCCTCGACGTTGGATCTGCCGGAGCGATCCTTCCACACACGACGCCATTGCCATGGCCAACAACGCAATGTCGATTAAACTTCCCGAATTTTGGGAGGCCCAGGCCGAAGTCTGGTTCGTCCAAGCCGAAGCCCAATTTCAGCTTCGGCGCCTCACCGGCGACGACACATGCTACTGCCACGTCGTCGCCTCCCTCGGGCCCGGCACGGCCGCTCGAGTTGTGTCCGTCCTTCGCCACCCACCGTACGGCCACAAGTACGAGGCACTCAAGCGGCTGCTCCTCGCCACATTCGGCCTCACGGACGACGCACGGGCCGACCGCCTCCTGGATCTCCCCGAGCTCGGCGACACGCGCCCGTCGGTCCGAATGGACCATATGCTGTCACTGTTGGGCGACGAAGCCCCCGGTTCTATATTCCGGGCGCTTTTCCGTTGCCAACTTCCAGCGCAGGTTCGCCTCGCGTTGGCCGGGACCGTGCTAACGGAACCCCGAGCATTGGCAGCCGAGGCGGACAGGTACTTCGCAGCTTCGGACACGCGGGCGAGAGCCGGTGCGGCCGTCACGGACCTCGAGGCTGATGCTGATCCACAGCATCAGCTTACACAGCATACTGATACGCACCTCGTGACCGCCGCCACGCCCCGCCCACCGCCGCGGCGAAAACCGCCACCGCGGGGAAAACTGCCAACTCCACCGGCCTGGCGGAGCCAGCCGCACTCCTCCAGCTCCACCACCTGGTGCTGGTTCCACGCCAAGTTCGGCCACGAGGCTCGGCAGTGTCATCCACCATGCTCCTTCAACAGGTCGGGAAACGCCCGGGCAGGCGCTCAATCGTGGTGATGTGCGCCGGCCGTTCGAGCAGCCTGCTGTTCATAATGGACACCGTATCCGGGCGCCGTTACCTGTGCGACACGGGAGCGCAGGTGAGTGTCGTTCCCGCCGGTACGTCAGACAAGCACGCCGCGGGCGGTGGCCCCGCGCTGCTTGCCGCGAACAGGACGCCCATCCGTACATACGGAAAACACTGCCTCTCTCTGCGGTTCGGAGGGCAGGTTTTCCGATGGACGTTCGTCACCGCCGACGTGCCCATGGCACTGCTTGGCGCGGACTTCCTGTGCGCTAATGGGCTCCTGGTCGACGTAAAGCGCAGACGTCTTGTCCAGGCCGAGACGTTCAGCTCGCTCGCTTGTGCGCTGCCCAGCTCGTCGAGCAGCTCAACGAGCGGCTCGCCAGGCGGCTTGCCAAGCGGCTTGCCGAACGGTTCGGTTCCGGCCACGTTGATCTGTACGCTTCCGGCAGCGGACGAATTCACCCGCCTCCTCGCCGGCTTCCCGGCCCTCACGCGGCCCACCATCTCGGCGGGGGCCGTCAAGCACGGGGTGGCCCATCACATCCCCACCGTCGGGCCACCGGTCTACGCCCGGGCACGCCGCCTCGAGCCGACGAAGCTGGCGGTGGCAAAAGCGGTGTTCGCTACCCTGGAGCGACTCGGCATCGTTCGGCGCTCGGAGAGTGCTTGGGCGTCGCCGCTGCACATCGTGCCGAAGCCCGGCGGGGGATGACGACCGTGCGGGGACCATCGCCGTCTCAATGACGCCACCACTCCCGACCGCTACCCCATCCCCCACATTCAGGACTTTTCCGCCCGTTTGGCGGGCATGTCCTTCTTCTCGAAGGTGGACCTCATACGCGGCTACCATCAGGTCCCAGTCAGGCCGGAGGACGTCCCAAAGATGGCGGTCATCATGCCATTCGGACTCTTCGAGTTCCTGCGGATGCCCTTCGGTCTGAAGAATGCGGCTCAGGCGTTCCAGCGACTGATGGACAGCGTCCTGCGCGACTTGGATTTTGTCTACGTCTACCTGGACGATATCCTCGTCGCCAGCGCGTCCCGCGAAGAGCACCTACGCCACGTCCGCACGCTCTTCGAATGCCTGGGCCAGCATGGCCTGATTGTGAACCCCGCAAAGTGCCGGTTCGGCATCGCCGTAATCGATTTTCTAGGGCACCGTGTCACCAGGCACGGAGCCGTCCCCCTGCCGGCCAAGGCGGAGGCGGTGAAGGGGTTTCCGCGCCCCCGCACGATCAGAGGGCTGCAGGAGTTCCTGGGCATGGTGAACTTTTACCATCGGTTCCTGCCCCGTATCGCCCAGCTCCTGCGCCCCCTGCACGAAGCTCTCCGAGGTAAGCCGGGCAAAGGCGACGTGACCTGGACCGAGCAGATGGACACGGCGTTCACGGGCGCGAAGCTCGCCTTGGCTAACGCCACCATGCTCGCGCACCCGGCGCCCGATGCACCGATCGCCCTCACCACCGACGCCTCGGAATACGCGGTGGGCGCGGTGCACGAGCAATGGGTGCGCGGAGCTTGGCAACCGCTGGCGTTCTTTAGCCGGCAGCTTCGCCCGCCCGAATGCCGTTACAGTACCTTCGACCGCGAGTTGCTCGGGCTTCACTTGGCGGTCAAGCACTTCCGCCATCTGCTCGAGGGCCGTGCGTTCACGGCCTTCGTCAACCACAAGCCGCTGATCTTAGCGATGGGCAAGGTCACCGAGCCGTGATCGGCCCGGCAGCAGCGTCACCTCTCGGCCGTGTCCGAGTACACGACGGACATCCGGCACGTCGCGGGGAAACGTCGCGGGAAAACGCGACGCTCAAATTAATGTCCTAAATTGGGATCCCTCACACCAGACTTAAACACAGACACAGGACAGATAAATATAAATAACAGGGTATGTGTGTGTGTGCTTAGCTTAACCACTCGTGTTCTCGTCGGGGATGGTGTCGGCCCTGTGTGCACAGTCAGGACGCGGCTCCATGCACGCCAAAACGCCTTGGCGCCAAGAAGGCCTCGACTCGCCCTTGTTCGGTCGGCCCCGATGAAGGCCTCCTCCGCGAAGCGAACGAGCGTGCAGCCCGCTTGCTCCTCCGTGCAATGTCCTCGTGAATTTGGCATGGAACGGCGATGCACCCAACATCCGTATCAGAAGGGAGAGAGGGTCGAGGGTGAAGGAAGGCTTGAGGGCAAGAGGTCGGAGTAGAGGAATCTTAAGGGCAGTAGTGAACGAGGTCCAGGCACCAAGGGATCCAAAAACGAGAGGGCAAAATGCTAGCTAGCCGTGGTTTTTACGTCTTGTCTCTTGACGTCATCGGTCCTCCCTTCCAATCAGTCCGTCGCCTCTTGACCTCGAGAATGTTCTTCCCACGTCAGTCCTTCACCACTGGCTGAGCGCTTCGCGCTCTCCTCCTCATGCCATCGGTCAGTGGCCAATCAGGCCGTCGCTTCTTTACACCAATCAGCGGGTCGCTCCTTGCTCCGCCCCTGGCCAATCACAAGTCCTTCCTTACTCTGGCCTTTCATTGGTGTGATCCCCCCATCAAACCACCTCGACCAATCCATCGTGAGGTGGGCATGGCCTCAGCCTGTATGAGCAATGTTTTATCGCCATGTTGGCACAATGCATGGGCGCTTCCTGCCTGCACTTCCGGTGACTTTTATTGTGGGGAGAAATTAATTGGTATGTGTGGTGCTATTGGGCCTGCTGAGTGTCTATTGGTGTAGTGCCATAAGGGACAATGGATAAATCACTAGGTCTCACACACAGGGGAATTAGCATATTCCCTGCGATAATTAGCACAAGGCCATCCTCCTTTGACCATAAATATACGAGCTTAAACCGACATCCGGGCGAAAGAGGTCCTCCACTTATTACAAGGGGTGGTTCTTCTTCACGACAGTCGGAGCATGATACCTACACAGATCTACCTGATCTATATATCACTCTACCCCAATATTCATAACAACAGACATATGCAATTAATAGACAGGATGCAACAGACGTTCAAACAGTACGTAATTAATAGATATTTAGTCGCACGGCTTGATGGACTGCTTGTGTTTTTTTCGATTTGTTCTATATTTTAAGAAGAAGACGTTTTGGTCACAATTATGTACCATATAAAATACAATGTCAGTATGTTTGTTTGTACAGATGTCTACCTCTTCAAAAGGGAAGGTTTTACAGGCCAATCTTTCAACACAAATGTGTGTTCACTGTGGTCTATTTTGAGGATTAGGTATGCTATTTGCCAATTATTTGGAAATTAATTATTTTATTATTATTAGCCCCCGTTGGGCTTATGGATTTAGCCGTGTTATGGATTATGGATTAGTCTGAAGCGGGGGCTTATGGATTTGGCCGTGTCCGTGCATCCGCAACCATATCTCTGGATATTGTTACGTGGTCCTCCCGGTGACTACCTGGTCTCGGTGACCCCCGTACCGTGGGAGGAACTCCGCCAGAAAGATCTATGATTTATACGCTTTCGTAACGCAATCAATATGAATTCCAGTCAATAAGAAACCCCACACCAAGGATCCGGAGTAATCAATCATATATTCCCCCAAGGAATCCACAACCATCAACAATCAACAATCAATATTACAAAGATGGCCATCTTACATATGTGTCCCGCCCTGTCCCCACTCACGACCACTTGGGTCACGGTCACTGTCCCTCACAATGTCTCTCTTCTCCGCACACATGCGGTTGAACGAACCCCGGGCGGACGTGCTGCAAACGTGCACGTCTCGTACCGGGGACAGCTGCTGCAGCGCACACCTCCTTGCCAAGCAACGGGGCAAAACCAAGCGTGGCTTGCAACGCGCGCGAGGCCCAAGGTGCGACCCGTATGCGTCCTTGTAGACGGTGAGGCGAACTGTGCCGGACGCTTGGTTCCTTGCACGAACCCATGGCGACTTGACGTGTAAATGGGTAATTACACGTCCAGGTAACTCCTCTCGCCAGACGGGCTTTCACACGCAGCGTTCCCCACGCTGCTCAATATCGATACCGCTCTTCTCGGCGCTGGGCGAGGAAGAGGAAGAAGATTGCCGCGTCTGCCGGACCTCGTGTCTTTTCTTCTTCCGTTTCCGGTCTCCTTTTTCCCAGAAGGGCTCCTGACCCTTTAATCACAACAACCTTTAATCGACTACACATTAATAAGCAAAGACCTGAATAGTAATTCACATCAATTCACATAAATCCATAACACTCCCCCCCTTCAAGAAAGAAAGTTTGAACCCAGCGAAAACTTTCTTTGCCGGCCAACTTGGATAAACAAACCAGCTAACTCACCCCCCCCCCCCCCCCAAATCATCAGTTCCCCCCGGGCACAGTTATCACTTAAAAATAAAGCAACAAAATTTTACACAATCCCCTAGATTAATTCCCTCTGGACCAAGCGTCAACCATTTCTAGTTTCTCTTGAATGACAGTTAAGAGGTGGTGACCAAAGCCCCCAAATTTAAACCTCTCAATAGCACTTTTTCGGGAGGCCCAGCTGAGTATTCCCTACATGGACGCCTTAAGGAATGTGGAGTTCACGGTTAGTCCGGGGAGGAAAGTTCATTACATGGACGCCTTTAAGAACGTGGAGTTCACGGTTAGTCCATGCAGGAAAGTTCACTACCTGGACGCCTTTAAAAACGTGGCGTTCACGGTTCGTCTGTGTAGGAGCCCCGGCTCAGCGGCTCCCCCGTATATAGTGCTTCAACTTCTCCAGAGTCCTAACAGTTACGGTGGGACCCATGGTCCCAGCCGTTACCTGACTGGCGGTCTCCTTCTCGGCCAGTGCTCTGATGTTCATTCTTTCGGGAGGTGCCGTAACTCTGGGAGCCTCCATAGTAATATCGGCTGCTGCCAACCCCAAAACTACTGCCAAGTTGTCCTCTTCTGTAGACCTCTCGACGCCTACGAAATGCCTTCCCTACTGTTATGGTCCGACCCTCCAAATCCTTACCATTCCAATTCTTCTCTGCCTCTCTGGCGTCTCTTGTGCTTGCAAACGTGACAAAGCCAAACCCTCTTGACCGTTGCGTTTCCCTGTCTTTTACCACCCGCACTTCCACCAGCGGCCCATATCTGTTGAAGACAGAGGTCAGAACTTCTTCCTCTGTGTTGAAGTTCAGTCCCCCTACAAATAACTTGGAACTTTTGTCGCCATCCCGAGCGGGGGTGGTGTTATTTCCCCTGCGGGGCTCTTTACCCACCCTCGGGTTACCATAAATTTGCCCCCCGGCCAACTCATTCCCGATAATCACAGATACTCCCTCTACAGGAAGCGTGGCTTGTAAACCAACGGTGACCGGTCCTGACACCAAATCGGATTCCAAATGGATGACATGAAGTGGGGCCCTAACACATCCACCAATCCCTTGTAACCGAACACTATCCCCAGTTGCAGTACTCTTTGACAATGGCAAAATGCCTTCAAGCATTAAGGATTGATGGGCTCCTGTGTCCCTCAAAACCCTAACCGGTCTTGGGTTAGTCAAGTCTCCCTTGAGTGAGAACAACCCCTCATAAATAAATGGTTAGTAACTCTTCTGTGGGCGATTTCTTATGCTTGCCATCGCATTCGGAGTGGTAATAGTCGGACTCCGCTCTGGGTCTTCCCTTTTCATGAGGTAACAACTGGACATCAAGTGTCCAGGTTTCTTGCAAAAAGCGCAAGTAGGCCCGGAGGAAAAACTCGTGGTCTGCCTCGGGCCCCCCGAAAAATAAGTTTGTCTTGGGCCCGTAGCCCTCTGATTTCGAACAGGTGGGGTATCCGCGTTGTCCTGATAATCCTCTCGAGGCCGCCGCCATGTATTGTCGTTCTCCGCACCTGCTGTTCCACACCTCCCCTGCGGAGATCTAGGCGAGGAGTTAGGTTCGTGGACCCCTATCCGGTGTGTTAAGGCATAATCATCTGCCATGGTGGCTTTGTCCCACAACTTCGGTACTTTCTTTTCCTGCAGGTACACTTTGATGTCCTCGTGGAAACACTGTTGAAATTCCTCCACCAGCATCAGGTCATGCAATGCTTCGAAGTCGTTCCCGACTCCTTTTGACTCACACCACCGATCAAACATATTTTCTTTCACTCTAGCAAACTCCACATGGGTCTCACTCTCCCTCTTCCTGGCATTCCTGAATTTTTGCCGGTAAGCTTCTGGAACCAACTCATAGGCTTTGAGGATGTGCTTCTTCAATACCTCATAATCTGCACATTGGTCCATTGGTAGCGCCGAATAAATCTCTTGAGCTTTACCCACCAGCACACTTTGCACTAGTATGGTCCAGGCCTCCTCCAGCCAGTTTAACTGTCGAGCCACTTTCTCAAAGTGTGGAAAAAATTGAGTGACTTCCTTTTCACTGAAGGGTGGAACCAGCCTCACATGTCTGCCCACCTCCCAGGTGTTCTGGCTAGGTGTCGACCCCGTCAACAAGGGTGGTACCTCTCCCCGTTCTCTCATTAAATCCAGCTCCTTGAATTTAATCTCTTGCTGAAGCGCCAGATCACGTTCCTTCAACTCCCTTTCGGCTTTTCTCTCCTCTGCTTCGAGTTCCCTGGCAGCTCTCCTCTCCTCTGCTTTCTCCCTTCTAACCTTTCCTGGAGTTCTCGTTCCACTCTCCTTTCCTCTGCTTGTTTCTCTTCTCTCCTCTCTTCTGCTTTCCTTTCTTCTTCTGCTCTTTCCTTTTCCGCTTTCCTTTCTTCTTCTGCTCTTTCCTTTTCTGCTTTCCTTTCTTCTTCTTTTAACCTTTCCTGGAGTTCTCGTTCCCCTCTCCTTTCCTCTGCTTGTTTCTCTTCTCTCCTCTCTTCTGCTTTCCTTTCCTCTTCTGCTCTTTCCTTTTCTGCTTTCCTTTCTTCTTCTTTGATCCGTTCCTGGCTCCGTAATTGCAACTCCAGTTTCCGGAGCTCAACGTCTTCTGGTTCTTCGGGTAGCCACTCCCAGGCTAACTCGTCCCATGTTCCTAATCCCACCATAGACTGTATCACCGTGGTCTGCAACTCTGCCTTCCTCAAATTAGTTCTGACCTCCAAGTTAAAATGTTTGGCCAATTTCAAGAGGTCCGCTTTTAGTAACGCTCGGAACTGTGCCTCACTAGGTGTTACCGCAAAGTTCTGTGCCACAAACGCCATGGTGCCTATCGTAAACACCTGTTAACCTTCACCCAAGACTTTACCCCTAATTTCCCAAAAATTTACCAATTAATACTTAATTAATAAATTTTAATTAATAAAAATATTATTTTATTATTTTATACAATTTTAGATCCCGGACGAGCCCCCAATTCTGTTACGTGGTCCTCCCAGTGACTACCTGGTCTCGATGACCCCCGGACCGTGGGAGGAACTCCGCCAGAAAGATCTATGATTTATACGCTTTCGTAACGCAATCAATATGAATTCCAGTCAATAAGAAACCCCACACCAAGGATCCGGAGTAATCAATAATATATTCCCCCAAGGAATCCACAACCATCAACAATCAACAATCAATATTACAAAGATGGCCATCTTACATATGTGTCCCCCCCTGTCCCCACTCACGACCACTTGGGTCACGGTCACTGTCCCTCACAATGTCTCTCTTCTCCGCACACGTGTGGTTGAACGAACCCCGGGCGGACGTGCTCCAAACATGCACGTCTCGTACCAGGGACAGCTGCTGCAGCGCACACCTCCTTGCCAAGCAACGGGGCAAAACCAAGCACGGCTTGCAACGCGCGCGAGGCCCAAGGTGCGACCCGTACGCGTCCTTGTAGACGGTGAGACGAACTGTGCCCGACGCTTGGTTCCGTGCACGAACCCACGGCGACTTGACGTGTAAATGGGTAATTACACGTCCAGGTAACTCCTCTCGCCAGACGGGCTTTCACACACAGCGTTCCCCACGCTGCTCAATATCGATACCGCTCTTCTCGGCGCTGGGCGAGGAAGAGGAAGAAGATCGCCGCTTCTGCCGGACCTCGTGTCTTTTCTTCTTCCGTTTCCGGTCTCCTTTTTCCCAGAAGGGCTCCTGACCCTTTAATCACAACAACCTTTAATCGACTACACATTAATAAGCAAAGACCTGAATAGTAATTCACATCAATTCACATCAATCTGTAACAATATGTATGGACCGATTTGGTCCTACTTGGCACAAAGACAAGGCATGACATATGCACATCATTTTGTTTCGTGATGCGATCAAAGATGGCCGGCTGGTGGCCATTTTAGTTGTAAAAAACCCGATGTTGAACACGTCCTCAACCATTTCTCGGACATGTGTTTGCCAATCTTGTTCAAACTTAGCAAACAGATAATGAATGATGGGTTACATAGGCACTGTAGTGAAATCGTATCTGTACTGAACCCAAGGGGGGATGCTCGTTGCTCGCTGTCATTGTTGTCACCGCTAGGGGCGTGACTATAAGACCCGTTGCTGTGTCGGTGCTCCGAGGACTTCTCCCTTGTGACATGTTACATCGGTAGCCTTGTTAATGGTACGCCTTTATAGAATATCTAGCTTGCTTGCATTGACTGATATGAATGGCTTCATGAGATGTCGCATCGTATGCTTATTGTGTATTTCTACTTACAGGAATGATGTGATGATCTAAATGCAATTAAACCAAACCGTTGGACTTAAGTTGTGCGGACCTGAATGGTTTTCCACAACACTTAATTGCATTTAAGATCTGCTGACATGGCTGGCAACAAGACGCTGATGGTGTCCATTTTCAGCGCCGACCCACAAGCCACGGACGGAGGCTTGCAACTCAAGCACTGGCTCCGACAACTGGAGCATCTCTTTGATGAGCCTGAGACCGCTCCGACGCCTGCCGCGAAGCTGGCGATATTACACTCGAAAATCGACTACCGGGTCTACCACGCGATCGCTCAATGCACGACGTATGATCTCACCATCGCGGAGCTCAAGCGGCTTTACATAAAAGAAAAAAGCCCTGTGTATGCGCGTTATTTGCTGCAAACGCGACGGCAGCAGCCCAACGAGGCTATGGACCATTACGCCCAGGAGCTCCGGCAGCTTTTGCTGGACAGCGTCAGGGAGCCACGGACTCCCGAGCAGGCTAAGGATGATCGTCTTTTAGATGCCTTCATAGCAGGGGTCTCCTCCCAGGAACTACGACTCAAACTCTTGGAGAAGACCGACCTGACCTTCGCTACGGCGGTTGAGCAAGCGACAGCTTATACTGAAGCGCGGATGCAATCGAACGCCTATGATCGCACGTGCCTTTTGGCGGGCACCTCACTACACGCCCGGCCGGAGAGTGCTACTGACGAGGACGTGGATCCGCCTGCTGAACTCCGGGATGCTCCGGAGGATGACCCTGCCCTGACAGCTGCCGTTACGACCAGCAGACCCAAGGCCTTGCGCGGGGCCGCATGTTTTTTTTGTGGAGGGCCTCGTCATGCCCGAGTCGTGTGTCCGGCACGTGACGCTATTTGCCATTTGTGCTCGCTAAAGGGACATTACGCGAAAGTGTGCAAGAAAACGGCACGCGGCTCGCGGCCCTTCGACTCGCGCAGCCGCGGTCGCGCGGGCGCAGCAACCTTGAACGGGCTCATAGCAGAGCCCACGAGCCCAGCGCCTTACCCGACTTCGAAGGGGAGGGCCCCTCTCTGCGGCCCGCTGGGCGCTCAGACGACCTTGACTGGCGCCACCGGACAGCCACCACCGTCTCATTCTCCATCGGGGACAAGGGCCGTGTCGTTGGCCAAACCTCGGGCCACGCAAGCCCCCGCCACGTCAAAAGAGTTAAGGCAGCTTTCGAATACTACGGAAGCCTTTTGTCAAAGCGACCAAAAACGTAAAAAGGCGATTTCGAATACTACGGAAGCCTTTTGTCAAAGCGACCAAAAATGTCAAAAGGCGATTTCGGATACTACGGAAGCCTTTATCTGCCAGGAGTGTCAAAAGGCGATGTCAAATACTACGGAGGCCTTTTCTCATCGGATTTTGAATCGCGAAACACCGGAATGCTGGGGAAAGCCCCCTGATGACGATAATGGATTCCCCATGGTCAACGCAGACTCCGGCCACGATCGCAAAACTGCTGCTGGTGTAGGATCCACCCGCGAGGCTGGTCCGACCCATTCGGGGGGCTCAGTCCCGCTCCCAGCTGCCTCGTCTGGCCTAGCTCAAGCCCTTATTCCCCTTATGGTTGAGGGCCATTGTGTTCAGGCCTTGGTGGATACCGGATCTACGGATAGTTTTATCGACCAGCGACTTGTGCTCAGGCATGGATGGCGGATCGGGCGGTCTACGAGACGGATCTTCATGGCTTCCCAGGGACTTCGGCTCAGCACAAAAGGGGAATGCCGATTGAAACTCGTGCTAAAGGGACGGGTTTTCCCTGATGTACACCTTATGGTTTTACCCGCCTTATGTGCTGATATTCTGCTAGGACACGATTTTCTTAAGCTGCATGGATGTCTGGTAATGGAGTTCGGTGGGCCTGACACTCTTGTTGTGGGGGCGGACGACGCGCTAACGGTGTGCGCCCTAGCGCAAATGGACGTCCGGCCGCTTTCGCTGTTCCCCAATCTAACCTCCGACTGTACCCCTGTCGCGGTAAAATCGCGACGCTACTCTCACGCGGACATGCAATTCATTGCGGACGAAACGGCTCAGCTCTTGAAAGACGGCATCATAGAACCTAGTAGGTCGCCGTGGCGCGCCCAGGTCTTAGTGGTGCGCAGCGAGGCCCATCGCAAACGCATGGTAATCGACTATTCCCAAACGATTAACCGCTTTACACAGCTGGATGCCTACCCCCTTCCGGGGATGGACGCGCTAGTGCAACAGGTGTCCCAGTATTCGGTCTACAGTACTCTCGATCTCCGTAGTGCGTACCACCAGATCCCTATCTCTAGGGCGGATCGTATCTATACCGCTTTCGAGTCGGGGCAGCGGTTGTACCAATTTACACGATTGCCTTTTGGGGTAACGAACGGAGTCCCTTGTTTCCAGAGGGCCATGGATGACCTCGTTGCGCGGGAGCACTTAACCGATGTTTTCGTCTACCTCGATAACCTTACGGTTTGTGGATATGACCAAGGGCACCATGATGCTAATCTGAAGCGCTTCCTTGAGGTCGCGCAACGGTATCACTTAACTATGAACGAGGATAAGTGCCAATACTCCCTACGCACCATAGATCTTCTGGGGTACACCGTGACCCATGGCTCTGTCTCTCCGGATAAGGAGCGTCTGCGACCTTTGCTCGACATGGCCCCTCCCTGCGATCGGGCGTCCCTGAAACGCGCCCTTGGGCTGTTCGCCCATTACTCCAAATGGGTGCAAAATTTCTCCGCGAAACTTCGCCCCCTTGTGGCCTGCGACACCTTTCCCCTGAGTTCGGCCGCCTTGACGGCCTTTGAAGGTCTTAAGACCGACATCGCCCGAGCCGCCGTAGCGACCATCGACGAGAGCGGCTCGTTCGTCCTCGAAAGTGACGCCTCGGATCAGGCCATCGCAGCGACCCTCTCCCAAGGGGGACGTCCCGTGGCTTTCTTTTCACGGACTCTTACCTCCGCTGAGCGGAGGCACTCGTCCGTTGAAAAGGAAGCGTATGCGATCGTCGAGTCTATTCGGCGATGGCGCCCGTACCTACTCGGGCGGAGCTTCCAAATCATCACGGACCAGCAAAGCGTTGCGTTCATGTACGACACCTTACACGCCCAGCGCATTAAGAACGAGAAAATCACTCGCTGGCGTATCGAACTCGCCGACTTCTGTTACACCATCAAATATCGCCCAGGGAAGGATAACCAGGCCGCCGATGCCTTATCACGCCCGACTACATGTGCTGGTATCACCTCGTTGGAGGGCCTACGGGTGCTGCATGCCACTGCGGGCCATCCCGGCGTAACGCGTTTCGCTCATTTCGTGCGGAGTGGGAATCTCCCTTACTCGATTGACGATATCCGCCGTATCTGTCGCGACTGCGCTATCTGCGCGGAAATCAAACCGCGTTTCTATAACCCTCCTATGGGAACTCTGGTGAAGGCTACACGCCCGTGGGAACGCTTGGCGATGGATTTCAAGGGCCCTTTGCCGGTGTCGAGCGGCTCTCGCTATCTGCTCACTATCGTTGATGAGTACTCACGATTCCCCTTTGCTTATATGTGCGCGGACATGACTGCTGCCACGGTGATGCGATGCTTACAGAACTTGTTCTCAATGTTCGGTTACCCGGCCTATGTCCATACCGACCGGGGTGCAGTCTTCTTGTCTCAGGAGGTGCGCGGCTATCTGCCCCAAAACAACATTGCGTCTAGTTACACCACGCCGTACAGACCCCAGGCTAATGGGCAGATCGAACGCTTCAACGGGATTATCTGGAGGGCCGTCATGCTCCATCTCCGGACCCTCGGTCGGGGCCTCGATAAATGGGCTTGGTCGCTACCTGCGGCGTTGAACTCAATCCGGGCTCTCCTGAGTACGGCAACCAACCAAACTCCCCACGAGCGACTTTTCCACCACCCCAGGAGCTCGGGGTGTATACGGTCTTTGCCCAGTTGGCTCGCTGGGCCCGGGCCGGCCTACCTTAAACGGGCGGTTCGCGCGAGCAAGTACGACCCCCTAGTGGACAAAGTGCAGATTCTCCAGGCTAATCCTGAGCATGCTCGTGTGATGACATCTGATGGTCGTGAGACTACTGTCTCCGTTCGTCATCTTGCCCCTTGCGGGGTCGACGACCTTAGTAGGGAATCGGACGAACCGGTCGAACCCATCTATGAGACTATGGCCTCTCCCGACGCTCCCATCGCTGACAGTCCACCGACCCTCCCCCCGTCGAGACTGCCCGGGTCCGACGACTTGGCGTTACCCCCTTCATCACCCGACCCTGTTGGCGCCTCTGACACCGGGGATACAGGGTTACGAGATGCCGTACCCGGGGAATTTCGAACGCGTGCTGGCAGAGAAATTCGCCGCCCGGCCCGATACGGTTGGGCCGACTGATACTCCGCACCCTATTCATGCTGTCGCTCACTCGCTTTTAGCCACGCGGCCGTATAATTCTGACGGGGGGGAGAATGTAGTGAAATCGTATCTGTACTGAACCCAAGGGGGGATGCTCGTTGCTCGCTGTCATTGTTGTCACCGCTAGGGGCGTGACTATAAGACCCGTTGCTGTGTCGGTGCTCCGAGGACTTCTCCCTTGTGACATGTTACATCGGTAGCCTTGTTAATGGTACGCCTTTATAGAATATCTAGCTTGCTTGCATTGACTGATATGAATGGCTTCATGAGATGTCGCATCGTATGCTTATTGTGTATTTCTACTTACAGGAATGATGTGATGATCTAAATGCAATTAAACCAAACCGTTGGACTTAAGTTGTGCGGACCTGAATGGTTTTCCACAACAGGCACGTCATTTTTTTTCGACATCAGATCCAAGATGGCCATCTGGTGGCTATTTTGTTACTTCAACCGATCCCCATCCATTTATCGGACATGCATGGACCCATTTTTTTGGGAGCCTTTAACTCCGTACAGCAAAATTACTAAAACTACGGCGGAGCCAATGACATTTTATGTCCTTTCACCTCCTCCACCGAAGGTGGATATGTTTATATTTTCACCCATGTCTGTTTGTCTGTCAACAAGATATATCAAGAAGTTGTGGACGGATTGGGACGAAATTTGGCAGATAGAAAGTGTATATGGCACGGACAAAATGATTAGATTTTGGTGAAGATGCGGATTCGGATCCGGCCACTAGAATTTTAAAGTGAATCTTCAGCATTGCGAGACAGGGCCAAAAACGACATATAGTGTGATATTTATAAACGTTGTGGACGAGTTATGACTAAACTTGGTGGATGAGTTGGTTCGGTGACAAGAACATAGTCAGGTTCACTATGTTAACAAATATAATTTCGTTCAAAATTTTGGGATTAGCAAACATGTACATTTTTGGAATCATCAGAGCATGGAGAATCCAAAAATCAATGTTGGCATTTGCACAGACACCTTCATGGCCGCCATTTTGGATTTTCAATATGGCCGCCATAAAATACATATTTTGTGCTCTCTCGGCTTCTAGTCAACCTGGAAACTTAATTAAATATGCTAATCCTATGTTTTCTGGGTCAAGGAATCCAATAAAGGCCTCAAAATAGTGCTCATGATTATAGAAAAGCAACAAACAAAGGTAATTGTACTAGGTCTACACCCTTCAAGAATATGCGTTTACAGATCTTCATCACTGTCCTGAGTGTCATTTTCGCAAAGGTGTCTAAGCAAATGCCAACATTAATTTTTGGAATCCTCATGCTCTGAATATTCCAAAAATGTATAGTTTTGCTAATCTCCGAAAAATATTGAACGAAAAAACATAGTGAACCTGACTAACAAGCCGCTTAGCTTATGTTTCAGGTCCAAATCTCGGCCCGACCTGGTCGTGGGATACAAAATGTAAAATGTTCAGCATGGCGGAGGTATGCTCTCTCACAAGTGCTGTTGTAGTTTCCACAGTTAACGAGGAATCAACGAGCTTATTTAAAGATCGGTTCATTTGAATCATTGTAATAATAGTTCTCTCTTTCGGTCACTCGTTTCTCGGATCCTCATGACGTCATCGTACGAACCAGCATCGCCCTCTTCCTCTTCGACCTCCTCTGATGGGCGGAGCCTGCAAAGCTCGATGGAATAACCGAAACGGAGTGCGAGTGGATTAACATCGGGAAGTCATGTGCACAACTGTACAAGCACCACGTGACCTCCTCCCCTTTTCGCTGCTTCGCAACAAAGCACGTGATTTGATCCCAGTAAAAATCATAAACCCCCATACCCATTAGGGTTCCTGTAATTCAGGTCGAATGTATTATTTATAATGTATTAAACAGCTGGTGTGTTTAATGTCCAATTCCATTGGAATCTCGGTTGGCAAGCCGGGTTTTTACGCACGGGACGCGGCTCTGACGCACAGAGAAAATGACGTCATTTCGCTAATCTGTCATCCTGTTTTCTTCACATGATAAATCCTATATTTCTCTCAAGATAAACAAAATATATACATCACAGCAGGATTGTTTAATACCAGGATATCAATGAAGATGCATAGCTGCAATGGAGGCGCCGAAAGATCGGACATTTCGATGGAATTTTCGATTTTCGTGAATCGTCGCCGGTCAATCATAGATGCGATTGTCGTGGAAAAGAGCGTTTTTAAACTTCTTACGTTATCGCTTCTCGGCATTTTGGCTGGGAGACCGATCGACCTGGCAGGAGTAATGCCCTGCTGGTGGATTAAGGGGTCTCACTCCTATTAAGAGGAGTGGTCCCAACTGTATGACCATGCATTGTGGCCCTTCGGGGGCATGATGCATGCGTTTGAATGACCATGTGCTTCCGCCTCGGGGTTGAGGCGCATGTGTATTGTTTTGGGGACAGCCTTGTTGACGCTGTGCCTTGACCATGGGGTCAAGGTGCACGTCCGAGGCTGTTCAAATGTTTGGACTTTTTACCTTTTTTCATTGTAAAAAAGGCAGGCCTTCGGTCAGGCCCTAAACGATCGACCTGGCAGGAGTAATGCCCTGCTGGTGGATTAAGGGGTCTCACTCCTATTAAGAGGAGTGGTCCCAACTGTATGAACCATGCATTGTGGCCCTTCGGGGGCATGATGCATGCGTTTGAATGACCATGTGCTTCCCCTTCGGGGTTGAGGCGCATGTGTATTGTTTTGGGGACAGCCTTGTTGACGCTGTGCCTTGACCATGGGGTCAAGGTGCACGTCCTTGAATGACCATGTGCTTCCCCTTCGGGGTTGAGGCGCATGTGTATTGTTTTGGGGACAGCCTTGTTGACGCTGTGCCTTGACCATGGGGTCAAGGTGCACGTCCGAGGCTGTCCAAATGTTTGGACTTTTTACCTTTTTTCATTGTAAAAAAGGCAGGCCTTCGGTCAGGCCCTAAACGATCGACCTGGCAGGAGTAATGCCCTGCTGGTGGATTAAGGGGTCTTACTCCTATTAAGGGGAGTGGTCCCAATTGTATGACCATGCATTGTGGCCCTTCGGGGGCATGATGCATGCGTTTGAATGACCATGCGCTTCCCCCTCGGGGTTGAGGCGCATGTGTATTGTTATGGGGACAGCCTTGTTGACGTTGTGCCTTGACCATGGGGTCAAGGTGCACGTCCGAGGCTGTTCAAATGTTTGGACTTTTTACCTTTTTTCATTGTAAAAAAGGCAGGCCTTCAGGCGGGCCCTAAACGTCTGTAGTATCTGTTCTTATCAGTTTAATAGCTGATATGTTCCGCAATGCGGGACTAGTCTATTAAATGGATTTTTGGTATCGGGAGTTGGATTAGGGGCTTGCTCCGTCCGCTCCACGTATCGACCCGGTATTGCAGTACCTCCGGGAACGGTGCACCCCCACGGCGCCTGCTCGACCTGCCCGAGCTCGGCGACACGCGCCCTTCCGAGCGAATGGACTACATGCTTTCACTGCTCGGCGAGCACTCTCCGGCATTCCTGTTCCGGGAGCTGTTCCTCCGTCAGCTGCCTAACCCGGTACGCCTCGCCCTGGCAAGCACGACGATCACAGATCCCCGGGCCCTTGCCAGAGAAGCCGCCAAGATCTCCGCCGCAGGACAGCGCATCGCAGCGGCGACATGGGACCCACCGCCGTCTGACGCAACACCCATGGCGCCCGAGCACCCGGCACGGTCGACGACCGAACTGCCGACGCAATTGGCGGCCGCTACACCAAGCCGACCACCTCCAGCACGACGACCGGGGCCTCCACCTGACCAAGCGTGGTGTTACTATCATGCCAGGTTCGGACAGAAGGCCCGGACATGCCGACCCCCGTGCACCTTTGGCAGGCCGGGAAACGGCCGGGCCGGCGTTCATTACCAGCCATGAGCGCCGGCCACACGGGCAACTTACTGTTCATCACGGATAAAGCGTCCGGACGGCGCTTCCTGTGCGACACCGGCGCCCAACTGAGCGTCATACCCGCCTCTGACCAGGACAGGCAATCCGTGGTTTGCGGCCCCTCCTTGGTTGTGGCCAACGGATCGACCATCCGCACCTTCGGCCCGCGCAACGTCACCCTCTGCTTCGGTGGCCAATGCTTTGCTTGGACGTTTGTAACCGCAAACGTGCCCATGGCTCTGCTAGGCGCCGACTTCCTCTGCGCACACGGACTGCTGGTGGACGTCCAACGGCATCGTTTAATCAACGCCGAAACCTTCAGCTCCCTGGTATGCACATTGAGCAGCTCCGCGCCGACCGAGCTGGCATGCGCCGTCCCGGCGGCGAACGAGTTTGCTCGCCTGCTCACGGAGTTCCCGGCCCTCACGCGGCCGACGTTTTCGGCCGTCGCAGTACGGCATGGGATCGAGCACCACATACCAACCACGGGCCCGCCGGTCTACGCCAGGGCCCGCCGCCTCGACCCAGCCAAGCTCGCCGTGGCGAAGGCCGAATTCGACGCGTTGGAGCACCTCGGCATCGTGCGGCGCTCCGATAGCGCGTGGGCCTCGCCACTGCACATCGTGCCAAAGCCGGGGGGTGGATGGCGCCCGTGTGGGGACTACCGCCGTCTCAATGACGCTACCACCCCCGACAGGTACCCGATCCCGCATATCCAAGACTTCTCCGCCCGTCTGGCGGGACGGGTCATTTTTTCGAAAATTGATCTCATACGGGGATATCACCAGGTACCTGTCAGGGCGGCCGACGTCCCTAAAACGGCAGTCATCATGCCGTTCGGCTTATTCGAATTCTTGCGGATGCCATTTGGTCTCAAGAACGCGGCTCAGGCGTTCCAGCGCTTGATGGACGGCGTGCTGCGTGACCTGCCGTTCCTTTTCGTTTACCTGGACGACATCCTCGTCGCCAGCACGTCCCGGGCCGAGCACCTCCTCCACCTCCGAACACTGTTCGGGCGCCTCAGCGAGCACGGCCTCATCATCAACCCGGCCAAATGCCACTTCGGCACGACGGCCGTTGATTTTTTGGGCCACCACATCACCAAGAACGGGGCCGTGCCGCTGCCAACCAAGGTCGAGGCCATTACCACGTTCCCGCATCCCCGCACCATAAAGGCCCTGCAGGAATTCCTGGGAATGGTGAATTTTTATCACCGCTTCGTGCCCTGCGCTGCTCAACTCATGCGGCCCCTCTACAAAGCCCTCCGGGGCAAGCCGGCCAAGCACGACATCGCCTGGTCCGCAGCAATGGATGCGGCCTTCCAAAGCTCAAAGCGGGCCCTCGCCGACGCAACAATGCTCGCTCACCCGGTGCTCAACGCTCCCATCGCCCTCACCACGGATGCCTCCGACTACGCGGTGGGCGCCGTACATGAGCAATGGGTGAACGGGGTTTGGCAGCCACTCGCTTTTTTCAGCCAGCAGCTCCGGCCGAACGAGCTCAAATACAGCACGTTTGACCGGGAGCTCCTCGGTCTACACCTGGCCGTCCGCCATTTCCGCCACCTCCTGGAGGGCCGACCTTTCACGGCGTTCATCGACCACAAGCCGTTGGTTTACGCCATGGCCAAGGTCACGGAGCCGTAGTCGGCCCGCCAACAGCGCCACCTCTCCGCCGTGTCGGAGTTTACCACGGACATCCGGCACGTCACCGGCAAAAACAACGCCGTGGCCGAATGTCTTTCCCGGGCCAGCGCGAACGCGGTCCACCTGGGCGTGGACTTTGCGCTTATGGCGGCGGACCAAACCACCGACACCACGGTGCAAGCCCTCCGGGCGGCGGACACGGGCCTCCGCCTGGCCGACATCCCCTTCGCGGACACTGTCCTGCTCTGCGACGTCTCCCAAGGCCAGCCTCGCCCCATCGTGCCCGTCACCTGGCAACGCCGCATCTTCGCCTCCCTCCACGGCCTTTCCCACCCAGGCCGGAAAGCTTCCCAGAAGCTGGTGTCGGCGCGATTCGTCTGGCACGGCCTTCGTCGGGACGTCCGCGATTGGACCAGCACCTGCACGGCCTGCCAACGGGCCAAGGTCCCCCGACACACCTAGGCCCCGCTGGCACCTTTCACCGTGCCCGAACGACGTTTCGACCACGTAAACGTGGATCTGGTGGGCCCCCTCCCCCCGTCACGGGGGTTCACACACCTGCTCACCATGGTGGACAGGACCACCAGGTGGCCGCAGGCCGTTCCCCTCGTCTCCACCACCACCGCCGACATGGCGCAGGCTTTCATCGCCACCTGGGTCGCCCGCTTCGGCGCACCGGCGGACATCTCGTCAGACCGCGGACCACAGTTCACCTCCGAGCTGTGGGGCGCGGTCGCCCGCAACCTGGGGGTCAAGCTCCACCGTACTACGGCCTACCACCCCCAAGCCAACGGGTTTTGCGAGCGATTCCACCGCTCCATGAAGGCCGCGCTCATGGCCGGCCTTCAAGACGGCGGTTGGGCCGACCGGCTGCCGTGGGTCCTTTTGGGCCTCCGCACGGCCCCCAAGGAGGACCTCCAGGCATCCACCGCCGAGCTTGTCTACGGCCAGGCGCTACGCGTCCCGGGCGAATTCGTGCCCGACGCTACCAGTCCCTGGTCCGCAGCTCACCAGCGCTCTGACCTCCAGGAGGCCGCCCGACGGTTTGCCCCCGTGCCAACATCCCACCACGGTGACCCCCAGTCCTACGTCCCCCCAGCGCTTCGCACAGCGGAGTACGTTTTTGTGCGTCATGACGCACATCGGGGGCCACTCAGGCCGCCGTACGACGGGCCCTTCGGGGTCCTGCGACGGGACGACAAGTCGTTCGTCATCGACATCGGCGGCAGGTCAGACCGGATTGCGGTGGACCGCCTCAAGCCGGCGCACGTGGACGTCGACCACCCACCACGGGTGGCCCTTCCGCCACGGGGAGGCCGCCCCCCGTCCACGGTGCCCCCCACTCGACCGCCCACCACCACACCGGACTCCCTCCCACGACCCGCCAGGGGTCGCTTCGGCCGGGTCATCAGGACCCCCCTCAAATTGACCCTGCCAGTGCAAGTCGATTCTGGGGGGACGTGTGTAGCGGCTACCACTGGGTTTTCACAATCGCCTTGCACCTATCAAGGACGCGGAGCGATCACCATGCCGGGCTCGTCCAGGACGCCCGGGCAGGCTCGCCCTCAACTTGCCAGGCCGCAGCCAGGACGGTGGGCCACGCCCCCTCTCGCCTTTCCTGGGCAAACGCTCCGGGATAATATGTATATAAATTGCTGCCCGATAAACGGGCTTTTGAGAGTGCCTGAGTGTTTGGTTTGATTAAAGCAACTCGGATGAATTCCAGCTTTTTGTCGCGTACATTCTTCCAATCGACGTGGGAGCCCCAGCTCCTTCAAGCTTATGATACTTTTCGCTAGGCCTAGCTCTCGACAGTAGTCTGGAGGCAGTGATGTAGGGGGTTGTTATGTGATGGCAATACTGTGAGCTACTCTCTTAACCAACATCATCCCTATCTTGTTGAGGACCTTTTTTAGACTGTAGTTTGTCATTCCCACATTGCCTTTTTAATTTAGCATAATTTTTTTAATGAACTTCTTTCTGTCATTTTTTACAATGTGGAATAACACAATGGTATATGGTACTCAGAGGATACCCAATCTTGGAGCAAAAGTGCCAAGATATCTTCGTCAGCAATGTCAAACACTGCACATGTTCCAATATTGTCGAACCGCTAATGTAACCCTGACTGTATCTTGCAGCTCTGTATTGTTGCTCGTTTCTCAAAGAGTAATGTCTTCATCCAGCCTCAGGCCACACAATGACCTGCACTTTGAAATGCCCAAAATAACTGATGTGGTTTCCCTTTAACCAATAGGGTGGGAGCAGAGGAAAGGGGTGGAGCCCATATCAATTAATTGACCATTGACCACTCCAGGCGATGCAGTGTGCCAAAACAAAGATGAAAGGAACACGAAATGTCTGTTCAAATTTTTATTAAACTAGGGGGCCCGTTGGTCCATTGGACCAAATTTTCATTGGGGACTTTTGGATCTTCAGGGATTTTTGGGTCTTTGATGACTTTTGGGTGTTTGGGGACTTTTGGGTCTTTTTGGTCCTTGGGGACTTTTGGGTCATCTGGGGATTTTGCGTCATCTGGGGTTTTTGGGTTTTCGGGGACGTTTGGTTCATTGGGACTTATTGGTCATCTGAGTCCTTGGGGCTTTTGGGTCATCAGAGACTTCTTGGGTCCTTGGGGACTTATGGGTCCTTGTGGACTTTGGGGTGATCTGGGTCTTTTGGGTCCTCGGGGACTTTTGGGTGATTTGAGTCATCTTGGTATTTTGGGTCAAGTGTTGAAGGGTCTGCCAAGGCCTAAGGGGTCTCGGCAGTCTAAAGGGTTTAAAGGCACATTTGAATCGTGCGGAATTAATTAATAGACGTGAAAAAGTATGACTGACACACCCACACACACACACACACACACACACACACACACACACACACACACACACATACACACACACACACACACACACACACACACACACACACACACACACACACACACACACACACACACCTCCATTTATCGTAGATTCAATTTGACTGGATTCCTTGTTCAGTCTGTTTTATACGACGGCATAAGTGATGAGCCGACGTAGCGAATCTGACGCCGAGAAACCGTGACTCGAGATGGTTTATTGATCACGTGGTTTCCTTTTGTATTGACTCGCGACTGGAGGGTTCATGATCACGTGTCCCATGTGCGGTGTATAGCACTTGTACCTTGCTATTATTTTATTTTCACAAATGTAAAACTGAAAAACAAGGCCTTTCCCGAGACATGATATTTCTGCTGATATTATTTTATGCCACATAACATTATCACGCAGAACGCCGACACTGAGGAAAATGTGTCTAGCGGCTCCGCCCCCATCAAGCTGGTTGACAGTCATAGCCACGCCTACCCCAGCCCTAGTCTTTTACAAAGGAATGTCGTTTTGTGTACTTTTTGAGGAATCATTTCAAGTCACGAGAATTATAATACCAAAGGATGTTGCAGGAAGTAAAACTCTGTCGAATGGTAGCAGAATCATTGCCATTGATCGAGGCAGCTCGGAAAAATGCCGTCTGAGGAAGATTATTATTGTAGCGGTTCCCGCTGAATGTACACAATCGCCTTGCACCTGCCAGGACACGGCCAGGGCGCGATCGCCATGCCGGGCTCGTCCGGACGGGCCCAGACGCGCCTCGCTGTTCCCGGGCACGCCTGAACCTCCCGGGCACGCCCGGTCTCGTCTTTCCCGGGCATGCCCGCTCTCGCCTTTCCAGGGCTCGCCCAGAGCGCCCGGGCACGCCCAGCCTCGACTTGCCAGGCCGCGTCCAGGACGCCCGGGCATGTCCAGACTCGCCTTTCCAGGACTCGCCCTTGACACACGGGCATGCCCGGTCTCGGTTTTCCCGGGCAAACGCCCCGGCATAAATGTGTATATATATTGCTGCCCGATAACCGGGCTTTAGGTCAGAATACCTGAGCTGTTTTGTTTCAATAAAGCAACTTGGACGAATTCCGTCTTTGGTCGCGTCAATTCTTACGACTCGCGTTGGAGCGCAGCTCCTTCATTATTATCATTATTGTTACTAGGACGTGCCCGTACGTGGGTGCCCGTTCCTTGGTGCGGCCCAGCATCTAGTCGAGACCCAGTCACCCAGGCCGATCACCCATTCCGACCCCAAATTCCTCATCGACGATAACTAAACAATATATTATATGAATCGCACCGTACATACCTCCTTCTAGATCTTGTTCTTGTCTTGATATACTCACTCAGGCTCACTCTATCACACGACTGAGTCCTCCCAGCTCCTCCAAATGGCGCCCGCTACGCCTCGAATTCACATCGGCCACGCCTACGCAACAACGTGTTCTGTGATTGGCTGGCCTACCCCGCAACCTGTTCTGTGATTAGTTTGGTAAATAAATCGCCATAGCTCGGTAACTACTTCTCCGATTAATATGAAACCTTGAAAAGGCACATCCTCAGGTCCCCAGCAATATATCTGGCAAGTTTCAATTAGATCGGACCCGTGGTTGTCGAGAAACAGCGGTCACAGACAAATACACACACACACACACACAGACACACACACAGAGATTACTGGAATTATAGATAGACTAGGACGTGCCCGTACGTGGGTGCCCGTTCCTTGCCAAAAAAAAAAAAAAAAAATGTCTTCGCCCATGCATGCATGGGCGTGCCCGTAAGTGCGTGATGTGACCGTACAATGAATGTATCGTCCCGACGCCGCAGCTCGGATGGCGCTGCAGTTAATCGGGCCTGTATCGGCACAGTTATTATAAACGTGTACTACAATCGATCGTACCTTACAACAATCAACACAGATTGCAACGTCAAATAAATGAATACGCTCTCAAATGTGCCGTCCGAGGCAGCGTCTGCTCGCCACGTTCAGCATCAGTACGTCGTCACTATGACTATCCGTAAGTCCGGAAGTGACGTCCTCATTTGACTGTCCGGAAGGTCGCATATCGCAGTTACGATGAATCACAAATTAGTTTTAATTAGTTTTAAAACATAGTTTAACGCCAACATAGCGCCAACATAGTTTGCCAACGTGAAATAAATGAATACGCTCTCAAATGTGCCGTCCGAGGCAGAGTCTGTTCGCCACGTTCGGCACACGTGATAGCTCGCTGCTCTCTGATTGGTTGAATCGTTTTTTGGACATAGCTCGGTAACTACTTCTCCGATTAGTATGAAACCTTGAAAAGGCACATCCTCAGGTCACCAGCAATATACCTGGCAAGTTTCAAGTATATCGGACCCGTGGTTGTCGAGAAACAGCGGTCACAGACACACACACATACACACATACACACACACAGAGATTACTGGAATTATAGATAGACTAGGGCATGCCCGTACTATATATATATCTAAAATTATATCCCCCCCCTCTATTTACATTAAATGGTTTGGTCCATTCGCAAAGCCAAAGCGAACGGCTTGCGAGTACGGTGACAATCCCCCCCCCCCCCCCTCTATTTACATGAAATGGTTTGGTCCAAAGCGAACGGCTTGCGAGTACGGTGACAATCCCCCCCCCCCCCCCCCCTCTATTTACATGAAATGGTTTGGTCCAAAGCGAACGGCTTGCGAGTACGGTGACAATCCCCCCCCTCTATTTACATGAAATGGTTTGGTCCAAAGCAAACGGCTTGCGAGTACGGTGACAATCCCCCCCCCCCCCCTCTATTTACATGAAATGGTTTGGTCCAAAGCGAACGGCTTGCGGAGTTTGGTAAAGAAATCGCCATAGCGTGCACAAACGCGCAGGAAAGCGAAAGAATCGCAAATTAGTTTTAAAACATAGTTTAACGCCAACATAGCGCCAACAGAGTTTCCCAACGTGAAATAAATGAATACGCTCTCAAATGTGCCGTCCGAGGCAGAGTCTGTTCGCCACGTTCGGCACACGTGATAGCTCGCTGCTCTCTGATTGGTTGAATCGTTTTTTGGACATAGCTCGGTAACTACTTTTCCGATTAATATGAAACCTTGAAAAGGCACATCCTCGGGTCCCCAGCAATATACCTGGCAAGTTTCAAGTATATCGGACCCGTGGTTGTCGAGAAACAGCGGTCACAGACAAACAAACACACAGACACACAGACACACACACATACACACACACACACACACAGAGATTACTGGAATTATAGATAGATTATGATGATGATGACCAAGGGGATGAATTCCCGGGTTTGACCGATCGCGTTTTTTCGCTGTATTTTGCTTTTGCATTGGTCTGGAGAACTGAAAAGTGATCCCTTCCTCGACAATCAGCTGAACAGACCAGGTCGGTCTCATATGCAGCCAAAGTGAGTTTTAAAAGAAGAGAATCCAACTGTGGCGGACACGAAAAAACTGACGTGGTGACATCACCCCGCACACCGAGTGGGGGTGGGCCACGCCCGGGAGAGAGGCGTGGCCTCACGATATACACGGGGCGCGCAGCCCTGAGAGTTCAGTGTTACAGTGAGCTCTTCAATAAAGACTTACAAATTACCGCGTTGTCCGCTTCCTCCTTGTTTACAAACAGCGCGCGTAACACCGCGCTTTACAACTATAGTTTTGCATGCAGCAGATGGGAGCGACATTTTTTTCCGTGCCATCCCGACATAGAGAGTACTGGAGTACTCTCTGATTATCCACACCACTGACATTTTTGTACATTCAACACTGGTCAAAAAAAGGCTTGGCGTCAGGAACGGCATCCGGCTATAAAACATTGTATTGAAGGAGCTGCGCTCCAACGCGAGACGAAAGAAGTGACGCGACCAAAGACGGAATTCGTCCGAGTTGCTTTATTGAAACAAAACAGCTCAGGTATTCTGACAAAAGCCCGTTTATCGGGCAGCAATATATACACATTTATGTCGGGAAGTTTGCCCGGCAAAAGCTATACCGGGCATGCCCGGGTGTCAAGGGCGAGCCTTGGAAAGGCGAGTCTGGACCTGCCCGGGCGTGTTTGGCTGCGGCCTGGCAAGTCGAGGCTGGGCGTGCCCGGGCGCTCTGGACGAGCACTGGAAAGGCGATAGCGGGCATGCCCGGACGCTCTGGGCGAGCCCTGGAAAGGCGATAGCGGGCATGCCCGGACGCTCTGGGCGAGCCCTGGAATGGCGATAGCGGGCATGCCCGGACGCTCTGGGCGAGCCCTGGAAAGGCGAGAACGGGCATGCCCGGGAAAGACGAGACCGGGCGTGCCCGGGAGGTTCGGGCGTGCCCGGGAACAGTGAGTCCGGGCATGCCCGGGAGAGGCGCGTCTGGCCGTGTTCTGGCCGGTGCAAGGCGATTGTGTGCATCCAGCGGTAACCGCTACACACGCCCCTCCAGAATCGACCTGCACCGGCAGGGTCAATTTAAGGGGGGTCCGGATGACCAGGCCGAAGCGACCCCTGGAGGGTCGTGGGGAGGGGTCCGACGTGGTGGTGGGTGGTCGAGCGGGGGGAACTGTGGACGGGGGGCGGCCTCGCCGCGGAGGAAGGGCCAACCGTGGTGGTCGGTCGACGTCCATGTGCGCCGGTTTGAGGCGGTCCACAGAGATCCGGTCCGACCGGCCGCCAACGTCGACGACAAAGGACTTGTCGCCCCGTCGCAGGACCCGGAAGGGCCCGTTGTCCGGCGGCCGGAGTGGCCCCCGGTGCGCGTCATGACGCACAAAGACGTACTCCGCTGTGCGAAGCGCCGGGGGGACGTAGGACTGGGGGCCACCGTGGCGGGACGTTGGCACGGGGGCAAATCGGCGGGCGGCCTCCTGGAGGTCCGAGCGCTGGTGTGCAGGGGACCAGGGACTGGTAGCGTCGGGCACGAACTCGCCCGGGACGCGGAGCGGCTGGCCGTAGATGAGCTCGGCGGCGAACGCCCGGAGGTCCTCCTTGGGGGCCGTGCGGAGGCCCAAAAGGACCCACGGCAGCCGGTCGGTCCAACCGTCGTCCTGAAGGCCGGCCATGAGTGCGGCCTTCATGGAGCGGTGAAACCGCTTGCACAACCCGTTGGCTTGGGGGTGGTAGGCCGTGGTGCGGTGCAGCATGACCCCCAACGAGCGGGCGACCGCGCCCCAAAGTTCGGACGTGAACTGTGGGCCGCGGTAGGACGAGATGTCCGCCGGTGCGCCGAAGCGCGCGACCCAGGTGGCGATGAACGCCTGCGCCATGTCGGCGGTGGGGCTGGAGGTGAGGGGCACGGCCTCCAGCCACCTGGTGGTCCTGTCCACCATGGTGAGCAGGTGGGTGAACCCCCGCGATGGGGGCAGGGGACCCACCAGGTCCACGTGGACGTGGTCGAAACGCCGTGCAGGCACGGTGAAAGGTGCCAGCGGGGCCTGGGTGTGGCGGTGGACCTTGGCCCGCTGGCAGGCCGTGCAGGCGTTGGCCCAGTCGCGGACGTTCCGTCGAAGGCCGTGCCAGACGAAACGCGCCGACACCAGCTTCTGAGAAGCTTTCCGGCCCGGGTGAGAAAGGCCGTGGATGGAGGCGAAGATGCGGCGCTGCCAGGAAACGGGCACGATGGGGCGAGGCTGGCCCTGGGAGACGTCGCAGAGCAGCACGGTGCCCGCAAAGGGGATGTCGGCCAGGCGGAGGCCCGTGTCCGCCGCCCGGAGGGCCTGCACCGAGGCGTCGGTGGTCTGGTCGGCCGCCATGAGCGCGAAGTCCACGCCGAGGTGGACCGCGTTCGCGCTGGCCCGAGAAACACAGTCGGCCACAGCGTTGTCTTTGCCGGCGACGTGCCGGATGTCCGTGGTGAATTCCGACATGGCGGAGAGGTGGCGCTGCTGGCGGGCCGACCACGGCTCCGTGACTTTGGCCATTGCGTAGACCAACGGCTTGTGGTCGACGAAAGCCATGAACAGGCGGCCCTCCAGGAGGTGTCGGAAATGGCGAACGGCCAGGAATAGACCGAGCAGCTCGCGGTCGAACGTGCTGTATTTTAACTCGTTCGGCCGGAGCTGCCGGCTGAAAAAAGCGAGTGGCTGCCAAACCCTTTCGCTCTTTCACGAGCCTCGATCTTGTATACAAAAAAAAAAAAAAAAAAAAAAAAAAAAAAAACCCCGTCCACCCATTGTTCATGGACGGCGCCCACCGCGTAGTTGGAGGCGTCCGTAGTGAGGGCGATGGGCGCGTTGAGCACCGGGTGAGCCAGCAGCGTTGCGTCGGCGAGGGCCCGTTTTGTGCTCGCGAAGGCCGCGTCCATGGCCGCGGACCAAACGATGTCATGCTTGGCCGGCTTGCCCCGGAGGGCCTCGTAAAGGGGCCGCATGAGCTGAGCAGCGCTGGGCACGAATCGGTGATAAAAATTCACCATGCCGAGGAACTCTTGTAGGGCCTTGATGGAACGGGGACGTGGGAACGTGGTGATGGCCTCGACCTTGGTCGGCAGTGGCACGGCCCCGGTCTTGGTGATGCGGTGGCCCAAAAAGTCAACGGTCGTCGTGCCGAAGTGGCATTTGGCCGGGTTGACAATTAAGCCGTGCTCGCTGAGGCGACCGAACAGTGTTCGGAGGTGGAGGAGGTGCTCGGCGCGGGACGTGCTGGCGACGAGGATGTCATCCAGATAGACGAAAAGAAATGGCAGGTCGCGCAGCACGCCGTCCATTAAGCGCTGGAACGCCTGGGCCGCGTTCTTGAGGCCAAACGGCATCCTCAAAAATTCGAACAGGCCGAACGGCGTGATGACGGCCATCTTCGGGACGTCGGCCGCCCGGACAGGTACCTGGTGATATCCCCGTATCAGGTCAATTTTGGAAAATATGACCCGTCCCGCCAAACGGGCGGAAAAGTCCTGGATGTGCGGGATCGGGTACCTGTCGGGGGTGGTAGCGTCGTTGAGGCGGCGGTAGTCGCCACACGGGCACCATCCGCCCCCCGGCTTTGGTACGATGTGCAGTGGTGAGGCCCACGCGCTATTGGAGCGCCGCACGATGCCGAGGTGCTCCAACGCGTCGAACTCGGCCTTTGCCATGGCGAGCTTGGCCGGGTCGAGGCGGCGGGCCCTGTCATAGACCGGCAGGCCCGTAGTGGGTATGTGGTGCTCGATCCCATGCTGCACTGCGACGGCCGAAAACGTCGGCCGTGTGAGGGCCGGGAATTCCGCGAGCAGGCGAGCGAACTCGTTCGCCGTCGGGAGGGCGCACGCCAGTTCGGTCGGCGCGGAGCTGCTCATCGTGCACGCCAGGTAGCTGAAGGTCTCGGCGTTGACAAGGCGACGACGTTTGACGTCGACCAGCAGCCCGTGCGCGCAGAGGAAGTCGGCGCCCAGCAAAGCCATTGGGACGCAGGCGGTCACAAAGGTCCACTGAAAGCGCTGGCTGCCGAAGCAGAGGGTGACATTGCGCGGGCCGAAAGTGCGTATGGCCGAGCTATTAGCAGCGACCAAAGAGGGGCCGCAAACGGCGTCCCGCCTGTCCTGCTCGGAGGCGGGTATGACGCTCAGTTGGGCGCCGGTGTCACAAAGGAAACGCCGCCCGGACGCTTTGTCCCGAATAAAAAGCAAGTTGCCCGAGTGGCCGGCGCTCATGGCTGGGAATGAACGCCGGCCCGGCCATTTCCCGACTTGCCGAAAGTGCACAGGGGTCGGCACGTCCGAGCCTTGTGTCCGAACCTGGCGTGGTAATAACACCATGCCTGGTCAGGTGGAGGCCCCGGCCGTCGTGTCGGAAGCGGTCGGTGCGGCGTGGCAGCCGCCAGTTTCACCGGCAGTTCGGCCTCCAACCGCGCAGGGCGCTCGGGCGTCGTGGGCGTCGCCTCGGACGGCGGCAGGCTCCAGGTAGCCGCGCCGATGTGTTGGCCCGCCGAGGAGATCTTATCGGCTTCCCCGGCGAGGGCGCGGGGATCGGTTATCGACGTGCCAGCCAGGGCGAGGCGTACCGGGTGAGGCAGCTGGCGAAGGAACAACTCGCGGAACAGAAAATCCGGAGAGTGCTCACCGAGCAACGAGAGCATATGGTCCATGCGCTCGGACGGGCGTGTGTCGCCGAGCTCGGATAGGTCGAGCAGGCGCCGTGCGCGTGCCGCCGGTGAGAGGGCGAAAGCGTCGAGGAGGAGCGTCTTCAGCGCGTCATACTTGTCGGCAGCCGGCGGGTGCTCGAGGAGGCTCAGGGCGCGGGCCGCGGTGGCGGAACCGAGCGCTGCCACGACGTGGTGGAAGCGGGTGTCGTCCGTGGTGATGCCTCGCAGGGCGAACTGGGAGTCCGCCTGGGCGAACCAAACAGCTGCATGAGCCTCCCAGAAGGTAGGCAGTTTAAGAGTCACTACTGTGTCCATGTCGGTAGGTCACCAGTGAAGGAGCTGTGCTCCAATGCGAGTCAAAAGAAGTGACGCGACCAAAGACGGAATTCGTCCGAGTTGCTTTATTGAAACAAAACAGCTCAGGTATTCTGACAAAAGCCCGTTTATCGGGCAGCAATATATATACACATTTATGTCGGGAAGTTTGCCCGGCAAAAGCTATACCGGGCATGCCCGGGTGTCAAGGGCGAGCCTTGGAAAGGCGAGTCTGGACCTGCCCGGGCGTGTTTGGCTGCGGCCTGGCAAGTCGAGGCTGGGCGTGCCCGGGCGCTCTGGACGAGCACTGGAAAGGCGAGAGCGGGCATGCCCGGACGCTCTGGGCGAGCCCTGGAAAGGCGATAGCGGGCATGCCCGGACGTTCTGGGCGAGCCCTGGAAAGGCGATAGCGGGCATGCCCGGACGCTCTGGGCGAGCCCTGGAAAGGCGATAGCGGGCATGCCCGGACGCTCTGGGCGAGCCCTGGAAAGGCGAGAGCGGGCATGCCCGGGAAAGACGAGACCGGGCGTGCCCGGGAGGTTCGGGCGTGCCCGGGAACAGTGAGTCCGGGCATGCCCGGGAGAGGCGCGTCTGGCCGTGTTCTGGCCGGTGCAAGGCGATTGTGTGCATCCAGCGGTAACCGCTACAGTATTTTGTATTTTTCCTTTTGGTCGACCTTCTTCCTGAATCCGGCAGACAGCATCAGCCTATTATATCAGTAGAGAGTATTGTGAATTTCCAAAATAATAATATTTCTTCACAGCAAATTAAAAAAAGTCTGGAGCAATCCAGGAGCGGTCTCTTTCTTTATACATTCCCCAGGTAAAGAGGGTGAATTTTTTTTATTGAATTGAAAAAATATATACAATTTCCTGGAGGATTGCAAATATTTTGAAGCAACGGTTGCTTCTCATTTTCTTTCCCAGGAGCATTTCCGTGTTTCAAGGTGGGACCGAGACAGACGAAGTCAGCTTTTCCTCTGTGCTGCAAAAAAACTCGGGAGAGGAAGGGAATTGGACCTCCTTGTAAAGAAAAATCTGCTTCGAAAACCTGGTACATCATCGAACATCACGAAAATCTGGTACATCATCGAGCATCACGGAAATCTGGTACATCATCGAGCATCACGAGAACCTGGTGCATCATCGAGCATCACGAAAACCTGGTACATCATCGAGCATCACGAAAACCTGGTACATCATCGAACATCACGAAAATCTGGTGCATCATCGAGCATCACGGAAATCTGGTACATCATCGAGCATCACGAGAACCTGGTGCATCATCGAGCATCACGAAAACCTGGTACATCATCGAGCATCACGAAAACCTGGTACATCATCGAACATCACGAAAACCTGGTGCATCATCGAGCATCACGAAAATCTTGTACATCATCGAGCATCACGAAAACCTGGTGGATCATCGAGTATCACGAAAATCTGGTGCATCATCGAGTATCACGAAAACCTGGTACATCATCGAGCATCACGAAAATCTGGTACATCATCGAGCATCACGAAAATCTGGTGCATCATCGAGTATCACGAAAACCTGGTGCATCATCGAGCATCACGAAAACCTGGTGCATCATCGAGCATCACGAAAATCTGGTACATCATCGAGCATCACGGAAATCTGGTACATCATCGAGCATCACGGAAATCTGGTACATCATCGAGCATCACGAAAATCTGGTACATCATCGAGCATCACGAAAATCTGGTACATCATCGAGCATCACGAAAACCTGGTGCATCATCGAGCATCACGAAAACCTGGTGCATCATCGAGCATCACGAAAACCTGGTACATTATCGAGCATCACGAAAACCTGGTGCATCATCGAGCATCACGAAAACCTGGTGCATCATGGAGCATCACGAAAACCTGGTACATCATCGAGCATCACGAAAACCTGGTACATCATGGAGCATCACGAAAACCTGGTACATCATCGAGCATCACGAAAATCTGGTACATCATCGAGCATCACGAAAATCTGGTACATCATCGAGCATCACGAAAACCTGGTGCATCATCGAGCATCACGAAAATCTGGTACATCATCGAGCATCACGAAAACCTGGTACATCATCGAAAATCACGGAAATCTGGTACATCATCGAACATCACGGAAACCTGGTACATCATCGAACATCACGGAAATCTGGTACATCATCGAACATCACGGAAACCTGGTACATCATCGAACATCACGAAAACCTGGTACATCATCGAACATCACGGAAATCTGGTACATCATCGAACATCACGGAAACCTGGTACATCATCGAGCATCACGAAAATCTGGTACATCATCGAGCATCACGAAAATCTGGTACATCATCGAGCATCACGAAAACCTGGTACATCATCGAGCATCACGAAAACCTGGTACATCATCGAGCATCACGAAAATCTGGTACATCATCGAGCATCACGAAATCTGGTACATCATCGAGCATCACGAAAATCTGGTACATCATCGAGCATCACGAAAACCTGGTACATCATCGAGCATCACGAAAACCTGGTACATCATCGAGCATCACGAAAATCTGGTACATCATCGAGCATCACGAAATCTGGTACATCATCGAGCATCACGAAAATCTGGTACATCATCGAGCATCACGAAATCTGGTACATCATCGAGCATCACGAAAATCTGGAAAATAATCCTGAAAAACTGAGCGAGATTTCAAATCCAAAGCAATTTTGATGCATGCTCTGCAGGAAGAAGTTGTCTTACAGTGTTACATGAAGAGTAACTCTGTAATGCATAAGCATCTGAAGCCATTCCATCCAAGGGAAGCTCGTGGTCATGGAATGGAAAGTCTTGCCAAACGTCACCGAGATCAATCGCCATCGTCGGCATGTCGGAAACAGCCATTCACAAGCGGGGTCACGCAACGCAAGCCGGCTCAATATTCAATCTTGATAAGATACCCACTCCTCCCCGAGTCTTTGGGGGTCTTAACGGTCTTTATCGTCTTTAACGGTCTTAGGGGTCATTTGGGTCGTCGGGATGTTTTGGGTCTTTTGGATCTTTGGGGTATTTTGTGTCTTCAGGGTCTTGAGGTGAGGTCTGTGGGGTCTTTTGGTCTTCAAAGGTTTTCAGGGTCCTTTGGGTCTTTTAGCTCTTCAGGTTATTTTGGGTCATCTGTGTCTTTTAAGTCTTTAAGGGTCTCCAGGGCTTTTAAGGGCCTGTCGGGGTCTTTGTGGTCTTAAAGGGTTTTCGAAAGTTTAAGCGGTCTCAGCAGTGTAAAGGAAGGGTAGAAAGGTCTATTCCAACAGTACATAATGAATAGTGTCGCGTGATTCCCCTCGGTGAAGACCGGGAAATCACAGATAGCAATGGAGCGTTCCTTCGAGGCATTGTTCAACAGTGGATTTATTATCTCCGCGCGAGAGGAATAGAGAAGAAGAAGAAGCTGAAGGCTTTTACCTGACGCGATCCTCGAGCAGTTTTCAAACCTACAAAAGGTAACTCAAAGGAAAACCGATTTACAATGTACAAAAATAACAGGTTTCTTTAACGGAACCCGAGAACAATGAAAACGCGACGCTCAAATTAATGTCCTAAATTGGGATCCCTCACACCAGACTTAAACACAGACACAGGACAGATAAATAGAAATAACAGGGCACGTGTGTGTGTGCTTAGCTTAACCACTCGTGTTCTCGTCAGGGATGGCGTCGGCCCTGTGTGCACAGTCAGGACGCGGCTCCATGCGTGCCAAAACGCCTTGGCGCCAAGAAGGCCTCGACTCGCCCTTGTTTGCTCGGCCCCGATGAAGGCCTCCTGCGCGAAGTGAACGAGAGTGCAGCCCGCTTGCTCCGCCGTGCAATGTCCTCATGAATTTGGCACGGAACGGCGATGCACCCAACATCTGTATCAGAAGGGAGAGAGGGTCGAGGGTGAAGGAAGGCTTGAGGGCAAGAGGTCGGAGTCGAGGAATCTTAAGGGCAGCAGCGAACGAGGTCCAGGCACCAAGGGATCCAAAAACGAGAGGGCAAAATGCCGGCCAGCCGTGGTTTTTATGTCCTGTCTCTTGACGTCATCGGTCCTCCCTTCCAATCAGTCCGTCGCCTCTCGACCTCTAGAATGTTCTTCCCATGTCAGTCCTTCACCACTGGCCAAGCGCTTCGTGCTCTCCTCCTCATACCATCGGTCGGTGACCAATCAGTCGCTTCTTTACACCAATCAGCGGGTCGCTCCTTGCTCCGCCCCTGGCCAATCACAAGTCCTTCCTTACTCTGGCCTTTCGTTGGTGTGATCTCCCCATCAAACCACCTCGACCAATCCGACGTGAGGTGGGCATGGCCTCAGCCTGCATGAGCAATGTTTTATCGCCATGTTGGCACAATGCATGGGCGCTTCCTGCCTGCACTTCTGCTGAGTTTTATTGTGTGGAGAAATTAATTGGTATGTGTGGTGCTATTGGGCCTGCCGAGTGTCTATTGGTGTCGTGCCATAAGGGACAATGGATAAATCACAAGGTCTCACATACAGGGGAATTAGCATAATCCCTGCGATAATTAGCACAAGGCCATCCTCGTATGACCATATATATACGAGCTTAAACCGACATCCGGGCTAAAGAGGTCTTCTACTTATTACAAGGGGTGGTTCTTCTTCACGACAGTCGGACCATGATACCTACACAGATCTACCTGATCTATATATCACTCTAGCCCTATATTCATAACAACAGACATATGCCATTAATAGACAGGATGCAACAGACGTTCAAACAGTACGTAATTAATAGATATTTAGTCACACGGCTTGATGGACTGCTTGTGTTTTTTTCGGTTTGTTCTATATTTTAAGAAGAAGACGTTTTGGTCACAATTATGTACCATATAAAATACAATGTCAGTATGTTTGTTTGTACAGATGTCTACCTCTTCAAAAGGGAAGGTTTTACAGGCCAATCTTTCAACACAAATGTGTGGTCACTATGGTCTATTTTGAGGATTCGGTATGCTATTTGCCAATTATTTGGAAATTAATTATTTTATTATTATTAGCCCCCGTTGGGCTTATGGATTTGGCCGTGTTATGGATTATGGATTAGTCTGAAGCGGGGGCTTATGGATTTGGCCGTGTCCGTGCATCCGCAACCATATCTCTGGATATGTATGGACCGATTTGGTCCTATTTGGCACAAAGACAAGTCATGACATATGCACATCATTTTGTTTCGTGATGCGATCAAAGATGGCCGGCTGGTTGCCATTCTCGTTGTAAAAAAACCCGATGTTGAACACGTCCTCAACCATTTCTTGGACATGTGTTTGCCAATCTTGTTGAAACTTAGCAAACAGATAAGGAATGATGGGTTACATAGGCACGTCATTTTGTTTCGAGATCAGATCCAAGATGGCCGTTTGGTGGCTTTTTTGTTACTTCAACCTATCCCCATCCATTTATCGGACATGCATGGCCCCATTTTTTTCAAACTTGGCACAAACCAATGCATGAGTATAGATATGCAGAAGAGTTTTTGTCAGATGGCCGACTGGCAGCCTTTAACTCCGCACAGCAAAATTACTAAACCACGGCGGAGCCAGTGACATTTTATGTCATTTCACCTCCTCCACCAAAGTTGGATATGTTTATATTTTCACCCATGTCTGCTTGTCTGTCAACAAGATATATCAAGATGTTGTGGACGGATTGGGACGAAATTTGGCAGATAGGAAGTGTATATGGCACGGACAAAATGATTAGATTTTGGTGAAGATGCGGATTCGGATCCGGCCACTAGAATTTTAAAGTGAATCTTCACCATTGCGAGACAGGGCCAAAAACGACATATAGTGTGATATTTATAAACGTTGTGGACGAGTTATGACTAAACTTGGTGGATGAGTTGGTTCGGTGACAAGAACATAGTCAGGTTCACTATGTTAACAAATATAATTTCGTTCAAAATTTTGGGATTAGCAAACATGTACATTTTTGGAATCATCAGAGCATGGAGAATCCGAAAATCAATGTTGGCATTTGCACAGACACCTTCATGGCCGCCATTTTGGATTTTCAATATGGCCGCCATAAAATACATATTTTGCGCTATCTCGCCTTCTAGTCAACCTGGAAACTTAATTAAATATGCCAATCCTATGTTTTCTGGGTCAAGGAATCCAATAAAGGCCTCAAAATAGTGCTCATGATTATAGAAAAGCAACAAACAAAGGTAATTGTACTAGGTCTGCACCCTTCAGGAATATGCGTTTACAGATCTTCATCACTGTCCTGAGTGTCATTTTCGCAAAGGTGTCTAAGCAAATGCCAACATTAATTTTTGGAATCCTCATGCTCTGAATATTCCAAAAATGTATAGTTTTGCTAATCTCCGAAAAATATTGAACGAAAAAACATAGTGAACCTGACTAACAAGCCGCTTAGCTTATGTTTCAGGTCCGAATCTCGGCCCGACCTGGTCGTGGGATACAAAATGTAAAATGTTCAGCATGGCGGAGGTATGCTCTCTCACAAGAGCTGTTTTAGTTTCCACAGTTAACGAGGAATCAACGAGCTTATTTAAAGATCGGTTCATTTGAATCATTGTAATAATAGTTCTCTCTTTCGGTCACTCGTTTCTCGGATCCTCATGATGTCATCGTACGAACCAGCATCGCCCTCTTCCTCTTCGACCTCCTCTGCTGGGCGGAGCCTGCAAAGCTCGATGGAATAACCGAAACGGAGTGCGAGTGGATTAACATCGGGAAGTCATGTGCACAACTGTACAAGCACCACGTGACCTCCTCCCCTTTTCGCTGCTTCGCAACAAAGCACGTGATTTGATCCCAGTAAAAATCATAAACCCCCATACCCATTAGGGTTCCTGTAATTCAGGTCGAATGTATTATTTATAATGTATTAAACAGCTGCTGTGTTTAATGTCCAATTCCATTGGAATCTCGGTTGGCAAGCCGGGTTTTACGCACGGGACGCGGCTCTGACGCACAGAGAAAATGACGTCATTTCGCTAATCTGTCATCCTGTTTTTCTTCACATGATAAATCCTATATTTCTCTCAAGATAAACAAAATATATACATCACACCAGGATTGTTTAATACCAGGATATCAATGAAGATGCATAGCTGCAATGGAGGCGCCGAAAGATCGGACATTTCGATGGAATTTTCGATTTTCGCGAATCGTCGCCGGTCAATCATAGATGCGATTGTCGTGGAAAAGAGCGTTTTTAAACTTCTTACGTTATCGCTTTTCGGCCTTTTGGCTGGGAGACCGATCGACCTGGCAGGAGTAATGCCCTGCTGGTGGATTAAGGGGTCTTACTCCTATTAAGAGGAGTGGTCCCAACTGTATGACCATGCATTGTGGCCCTTCGGGGGCATGATGCATGCGTTTGAATGACCATGTGCTTCCCCCTCGGGGTTGAGGCGCATGTGTATTGTTATGGGGACAGCCTTGTTGACGCTGTGCCTTGACCATGGGGTCAAGGTGCACGTCCGAGGCTGTTCAAATGTTTGGACTTTTTACCTTTTTTCATTGTAAAAAAGGCAGGCCTTCGGTCAGGCCCTAAACGATCGACCTGGCAGGAGTAATGCCCTGCTGGTGGATTAAGGGGTCTTACTCCTATTAAGAGGAGTGGTCCCAACTGTATGACCATGCATTGTGGCCCTTCGGGGGCATGATGCATGCGTTTGAATGACCATGTGCTTCCCCTTCGGGGTTGAGGCGCATGTGTATTGTTTTGGGGACAGCCTTGTTGACGCTGTGCCTTGACCATGGGGTCAAGGTGCACGTCCGAGGCTGTTCAAATGTTTGGACTTTTTACCTTTTTTCATTGTAAAAAAGGCAGGCCTTCGGTCAGGCCCTAAACGATCGACCTGGCAGGAGTAATGCCCTGCTGGTGGATTAAGGGGTCTTACTCCTATTAAGAGGAGTGGTCCCAACTGTATGACCATGCATTGTGGCCCTTCGGGGGCATGATGCATGCGTTTGAATGACCATGTGCTTCCCCTTCGGGGTTGAGGCGCATGTGTATTGTTTTGGGGACAGCCTTGTTGACGCTGTGCCTTGACCATGGGGTCAAGGTGCACGTCCGAGGCTGTTCAAATGTTTGGACTTTTTACCTTTTTTCATTGTAAAAAAGGCAGGCCTTCGGTCAGGCCCTAAACGATCGACCTGGCAGGAGTAATGCCCTGCTGGTGGATTAAGGGGTCTTACTCCTATTAAGAGGAGTGGTCCCAACTGTATGACCATGCATTGTGGCCCTTCGGGGGCATGATGCATGCGTTTGAATGACCATGTGCTTCCCCCTCGGGGTTGAGGCGCATGTGTATTGTTATGGGGACAGCCTTGTTGACGCTGTGCCTTGACCATGGGGTCAAGGTGCACGTCCGAGGCTGTTCAAATGTTTGGACTTTTTACCTTTTTTCATTGTAAAAAAGGCAGGCCTTCGGTCAGGCCCTAAACGATCGACCTGGCAGGAGTAATGCCCTGCTGGTGGATTAAGGGGTCTTACTCCTATTAAGAGGAGTGGTCCCAACTGTATGACCATGCATTGTGGCCCTTCGGGGGCATGATGCATGCGTTTGAATGACCATGTGCTTCCCCCTCGGGGTTGAGGCGCATGTGTATTGTTATGGGGACAGCCTTGTTGACGCTGTGCCTTGAACATGGGGTCAAGGTGCACGTCCGAGGCTGTTCAAATGTTTGGACTTTTTACCTTTTTTCATTGTAAAAAAGGCAGGCCTTCGGTCAGGCCCTAAACGATTGTCCTGGCAGGAGTAATGCCCTGCCGGTGGATTAAGGGGTCTCACTCCTATTAAGAGGAGTGGTCCCACCTGTATGACCATGCATTGTGGCCCTTCGGGGGCATGATGCATGCGTTTGAATGACCATGTGCTTCCCCCTCGGGGTTGAGGCGCATGTGTATTGTTTTGGGGACAGCCTTGTTGATGCTGTGCCTTGACCATGGGGTCAAGGTGCACGTCCGAGGCTGTTCAAATGTTTGGACTTTTTACCTTTTTTCACACGTAAAAAAGGCAGGCCCTGACTGCGGCCCTAAACCAGTATCTGTTCTTCTTTAGGTAGGTAGGTAGGTAGCTTTAGGAGATCGGTTGGGTGGGTTCCAGAGATGTGGAGTCAAAGGGCGAAGGACTACGGACGTGTTGCTTCTCCTTCGGGATTTGATTACGTCGGTGGAAATCAGGGGACGTTCGGCAGGGTTTTTAAGCTTGGACTTTGCGAAGGCGTATGACACTTTATCCAGGGAATATTTGTTCTCCATTCTCGCAGAATGGGGTTTTGGAGAGTCTGTGGTCAAGTTGATCAAAACACTGTATACCACTTCAGTTGGGCGAGTGAAGGTGAATGGGCGGTTATCGCGGCCGTTTGCGATTTCCCGGGGGGTTCGACAGGGATGTCCATTATCCCCCTTGTTGTTTGTTCTTGCGTTGGATCCCTTGCTATATAGGTTTTCTTTGCGCGTTAGCGGGGTATTGGTGCCAGGTTCGGGGGGTTCTAGGGTCCCATGTTTAGCTTATATGGACGATGTGGTAGTTTGTGTTGCTCAGAGTGGGGAACTGGAGGAGATTATGCGGGTGTGCGAGGACTTTGCAAGTTCCAGTGGACTGCATGTGAATTTTGATAAATCAAATTTGTTGGTGGTGGGAGGGGGTCATGGGAGGAGGCCCTCTTGCAAAGATTTCGGGTCGTGGAGGGTTGCCTCCAAGTGCTGGGAGTGTGGCTGGGGACCGGCAGCAGTATAGCAAAGAATTGGGAAGAAAAACTAAGTTTGGTTAGAAATTTGTTGAGTGAATGGGGGCAGAGAACCCTCTCGTCAGTGGAGAGGGGCACTGTTGTTAAAGGGCAGATTTTTCCTTTGCTTCGGTTTTTAGCGGAGGTGTTCCCTCCAGCAGAAAGAATTGCTGCAAGGTTAAGGAGTTTGGTTTTTCAGTTTATGTGTAAGCCATGGTTTTATCGGCCTTCTCAGCACCGGCTAGGTGTCGGACAACTGGAAGGGGGAAGGGGCGGCCCAGACTTGGTAGCTAGTTTAAGAGCAGCCTTCGTGGCACTGCACATGACGATGGCGGGGAAGGCATCCGACCTCTTCTCTGCAGCCGTTGGGTATTATATTCTGCCTGAGTTGAACAGGGTTCGGGGGAAGCGTGTGGGTTTGGGTAGACCATATGATTGGAATCCCAAGTATCCCTATTCGGTATTGAAAGAATTTGTTCGGGAGGGTAGTTTTGGGGATGATTTTGAGTGGAGTTTTCGTAACTTGATGAAGGAGAAGAAAGTACAAGAGGTGTTACCGATAGGTGGTCTTCAAAGGGAAAGAACTTTGGCGGTGTGGCGGAATGTTTCGTCCCAGGCCCTTACTGGAGCTCAAAGTGACCTTGCCTGGTTATCTGTGTGCCAATTGTTGCCATGTAGGGCTGTGCAAGCAGTACGAGGTCATGTCTCCACCAATAAATGCCCATATATTGGATGTCAAGAATCGGAGTCAGTTCGGCATTTTTGGTGGGATTGTGTTTTTGCTTCCTTAGTTTGGAATGAGGTTTTGTGTAAGTTTTTGTGCAAGTTAAAGGTTAAGTTTACTTTAAGTTGGGAAATGATTTTGTACGGTCCGTTTGGCAATCAATGTAAACCGAAACAAATCGTGTTCTGGAGAATATTGAATTGTTTGAAAATGGCCTTGTGGAAGGCGAAGGTCTCAGCATGTTATGGGATGCATCATTTTTCTATGAATTATGTTCTTGCCTTGTTTAAGAGAGAGATGTTTCTTTATGTGGATTTACGGAATATGTTGTAATTGTTGTGGAGGATCTTCAATTGAGCAATTGTGACTTGCTTTGATGGTTGACACTTGTTTGCTGGTTTTCATTTTAATAAAAAATCGTCGTAGTATCTGTTCTTATCAGTTTAATAGCTGATATGTTCCGCAATGCGGGACTAGTCTATTAAATGGATTTTTGGTATCGGGAGTTGGATTAGGGGCTTGCTCCGTCCGCTCCACGTATCGACCCGGTATTGCAGTCCCTCCGGGAACGGTGCACCCCCTTTGGGGGGACCTGGAAAACAAAGAAAAGATCATAAAGGAGAACGTCAAGATTTGCTTTTACAACTGGAGAGATATTTAAACTTGAAAACTCTGATTAGTGAATCGGGAAGTTGTGCAGTGGTTTGTGGGTTCGTCCTCTCCAATAAATCTTCCCACTCATGATTATTCTCCACAAGTTAATAAACAATTTATGCTAAATTAAAAAGGCAATGTGGGGATGACAAACTTCAGTCTAAAAAAGGTCCTCAACAAGACAGGGATGATGTTGGTTTAGAGAGTCGACAACAGTGTTGCCGTCACATAACAATCCCTACATCACTGCCTCATTTACACTTCATCAATCGTTGCTTCAAGCTTCCACAAACATTTCACTGGTTACAACAGTTCTTGATTACTCTTGTAGTGTAGCCACATAATGAGATTGTACAAATTAGCAATCCGACTATAATGTTATAATGTGACGGACACAAAAGCCCACTGGCGTGGTGACATCATTCCACGCACCAAGTGGGCGGTGGCCACGCCCGAGGGGTAGGCGTGGCCTCATGATATACACCGGGCGACCAGCCCGGAGGAGTTCAGTGTTACAGTGTAGTCTTACAATAAAGACGTTTATATGTTACCGCTTGTCCGCTTCCTCCTTGCTCACAAGCAACGCGCGTAACGCCGCGCCTTACTGGTGACCCTCGACGTTGGATCTGCCGTAGCGATCCTTCCGAACACGACGCCATTGCAATGGCCAACGACAAGTCAATGGCGATTAAACTTCCCGAATTTTGGGAGGCCCAGGCCGAGGTCTGGTTCGTTCAAGCCGAAGCCCAATTTCAGCTTCGGCGCCTCACCAACGACGACCTGCGCTACTGCCATGTCGTCGCCTCCCTCGGGCCCGGCACGGCCGCTCGAGTTGTGTCCGTCCTTCACCACCCACCGGACGGCCACAAGTACGAGGCACTCAAGCGGCTACTCCTAGCCACGTTCAGCCTCACGGACGACGCACGGGCCGACCGCCTCTTGGATCTCCCCGAGCTCGGTGAGACGTGCCCGTCGGTCCGAATGGACCATATGCTGTCACTGTTGGGCGACGAAGCCCCCGGTTCGCTATTCCGGGCGCTTTTCCGTCGCCAACTTCCTGCGCAGGTTCGCCTCGCGTTGGCCGGGACCGGGCTAACGGAACCCCGAGCATTGGCGGCCGAGGCGGACAAGTACTTCGCCGCTTCGGACACGCGGGCGAGCGTTGGCGTGGCCGTCACGGCCTTCGACGCTGCTGTTCCACAGCATCATCTTCTACAGCACGCTGAGTTTCAGCAGCATGCTGATACGCACCTCGTGAACGCCGCCACGCCCCGCCCACCACCGCGGCGAAAACCACCACCGTGGGGAAACCCGTCGACTCCACCGGCCTGGCGGAGCCAGCCGCGCTCCTCCAGCTCCACCACCTGGTGCTGGTTCCACGCCAAGTTCGGCCACGAAGCTCGGCGGTGTCATCCGCCGTGCTCCTTCAACGGGTCGGGAAACGCCCGGGCCGGCGCTCAATTGTGGCGATGAGCGCCGGCCGTTCGAGCAGCCTGCTGTTCATAACGGACACCTTCTCCGGCCGCCGTTACCTGTGCGACACGGGAGCACAGGTGAGTGTCATTCCCGCCGGCACGTCAGACAAGCACGCCGCGGGTGGGGGCCCCGCGCTGCTCGCCGCGAACGGGACGCCCATCCGTACGTACGGAAAATGCTGCCTCTCTCTGCGGTTTGGAGGGCAGGTTTTCCGATGGACGTTCGTCACCGCCGACGTGCCCATGGCACTGCTTGGCGCGGACTTCCTGTGCGCTAATGGGCTCCTGGTCGACGTCAAGCGCAGACGGCTTGTCCAGGCCGAGACGTTCAGCTCACTCGCATGTGCGTTGCCCAGCTCAACGAGCGGCTTGCCAAGCGGCTTGCCGAACGATTCGGTTCCGGCCACGTTGGTCTGTACGCTTCCGGCAGCGGACGCATTCACCCGCCTCCTCGCCGGCTTCCCGGCCCTCACGCGGCCCACCTTCTCGGCGGGGGCCGTCAAGCACGGGGTGGCCCATCACATCCCCACCGTCGGGCCACCGGTCTACGCCCGGGCACGCCGCCTCGAGCCGACGAAGCTGGCGGTGGCAAAAGCGGTGTTCGCTACCCTGGAGCGACTCGGCATCGTTCGGCGCTCAGAGAGCGCTTGGGCGTCGCCGCTGCACATCGTGCCGAAGCCCAGCGGGGGATGGCGACCGTGCGGGGACTATCGCCGTCTCAATGACGCCACGACTCCCGACCGCTACCCCGTCCCCCACATTCAGGACTTTTCCGCCCGTTTGGCGGGCAGGTCCTTCTTCTCGAAGGTGGACCTCATACGCGGCTACCATCAGGTCCCCGTCAGGCCGGAGGACGTCCCGAAGACGGCGGTCATCACGCCATTCGGACTCTTCGAGTTCCTGCGCATGCCCTTCGGTCTGAAGAATGCGGCTCAGGCGTTCCAGCGACTGATGGACAGCGTCCTGCGCGACTTGGATTTTGTCTACGTCTACCTGGACGATATCCTCGTCGCCAGCGCGTCCCGCGAAGAGCACCTACGCCACCTCCGCACGCTCTTCGAACGCCTGGGCCAGCATGGCCTGATTGTGAACCCCGCAAAGTGCCGGTTCGGCGCCGCCACAATCGATTTTCTGGGGCACCGTGTCACCAGGCACGGAGCCGTCCCCCTGCCGGCCAAGGTGGAGGCGGTGAAGGGGTTTCCGCGCCCCCGCACGATCAGAGGGCTGCAGGAGTTCCTGGGCATGGTGAACTTTTACCATCGGTTCCTGCCCCGTATCGCCCAGCTCCTGCGCCCCCTGCACGAAGCTCTCCGAGGTAAGCCGGGCAAAGGCGACGTTACCTGGACCGAGCAGATGGACACGGCGTTCACGGGCGCGAAGCTCGCCTTGGCTAACGCCACCATGCTCGCGCACCCGGCGCCCGATGCACCGATCGCCCTCACCACCGATGCCTCGGACTACGCGGTGGGCGCGGTGCACGAGCAATGGGTGCGTGGAGCTTGGCAACCGCTGGCGTTCTTTAGCCGGCAGCTTCGCCCGCCCGAACGCCGTTACAGTACCTTCGACCGCGAGTTGCTCGGACTTCACTTGGCGGTCAGGCACTTCCGCCATCTGCTCGAGGGCCGGGCGTTCACTGCCTTCGTCGACCACAAGCCGCTGATCTTCGCGATGGGCAAGGTCACCGAGCCGTGGTCGGCCCGGCAGCAGCGTCACCTCTCGGCCGTGTCCGAGTACACGACGGACATCCAGCACGTCGCGGGGAAACGTCGCGGGAAAACGCGACGCTCAAATTAATGTCCTAAATTGGGATCCCTCACACCAGACTTAAACACAGACACAGGACAGATAAATATAAATAACAGGGTACGTGTGTGTGTGCTTAGCTTAACCACTCGTGTTCTCGTCGGGAATGGTGTCGGCCCTGTGTGCACAGTCAGGACGCGGCTCCATGCGCGCCGAAACGCCTTGGCGCCAAGAAGGCCTCGACTCGCCCTTGTTCGGTCGGCCCCGATGAAGGCCTCCTGCGCGAAGCGAACGAGCGTGCAGCCCGCTTGCTCCTCCGTGCAATGTCCTCATGAATTTGGCATGGAACGGCGATGCACCCAACATCCGTATCAGAAGGGAGAGAGGGTCGAGGGTGAAGGAAGGCTTGAGGGCAAGAGGTCGGAGTAGAGGAATCTTAAGGGCAGTAGTGAACGAGGTCCAGGCACCAAGGGATCCAAAAACGAGAGGGCAAAATGCTAGCTAGCCGTGGTTTTTACGTCTTGTCTCTTGACGTCATCGGTCCTCCCTTCCAATCAGTCCGTCGCCTCTTGACCTCGAGAATGTTCTTCCCACGTCAGTCCTTCACCACTGGCTGAGCGCTTCGTGCTCTCCTCCTCATACCATCGGTCAGTGGCCAATCAGGCCGTCGCTTCTTTACACCAATCAGCGGGTCGCTCCTTGCTCCGCCCCTGGCCAATCACAAGTCCTTCCTTACTCTGGCCTTTCATTGGTGTGATCCCCCCATCAAACCACCTCGACCAATCCATCGTGAGGTGGGCATGGCCTCAGCCTGTATGAGCAATGTTTTATCGCCATGTTGGCACAATGCATGGGCGCTTCCTGCCTGCACTTCCGGTGACTTTTATTGTGGGGAGAAATTAATTGGTATGTTTGGTGCTATTGGGCCTGCCGAGTGTCTATTGGTGTAGTGCCATAAGGGACAATGGATAAATCACTAGGTCTCACACACAGGGGAATTAGCATATTCCCTGCGATAATTAGCACAAGGCCATCCTCCTTTGACCATAAATATACGAGCTTAAACCGACATCCGGGCGAAAGAGGTCCTCCACTTATTACAAGGGGTGGTTCTTCTTCACGACAGTCGGAGCATGATACCTACACAGATCTACCTGATCTATATATCACTCTACCCCAATATTCATAACAACAGACATATGCAATTAATAGACAGGATGCAACAGACGTTCAAACAGTACGTAATTAATAGATATTTAGTCGCACGGCTTGATGGACTGCTTGTGTTTTTTTCCGTTTGTTCTATATTTTAAGAAGAAGACGTTTTGGTCACAATTATGTACCATATAAAATACAATGTCAGTATGTTTGTTTGTACAGATGTCTACCTCTTCAAAAGGGAAGGTTTTACAGGCCAATCTTTCAACACAAATGTGTGGTCACTATGGTCTATTTTGAGGATTCGGTATGCTATTTGCCAATTATTTGGAAATTAATTATTTTATTATTATTAGCCCCCGTTGGGCTTATGGATTTGGCCGTGTTATGGATTATGGATTAGTCTGAAGCGGGGGCTTATGGATTTGGCCGTGTCCGTGCATCCGCAACCATATCTCTGGATATGTATGGACCGATTTGGTCCTACTTGGCACAAAGACGAGTCATGACATATGCACATCATTTTGTTTCGTGATGCGATCAAAGATGGCCGGCTGGTGGCCATTTTAGTTGTAAAAAACCCGATGTTGAACACGTCCTCAACCATTTCTCGGACATGTGTTTGCCAATCTTGTTCAAACTTAGCAAACAGATAACGAATGATGGGTTACATAGGCACGTCATTTTTTTTCGAGATCAGATCCAAGATGGCCGTCTGGTGGCTATTTTGTTACTTCAACCGATCCCCATCCATTTATCGGACATGCATGGACCCATATTTTTGGGAGCCTTTAACTCCGAAGAGCAAAATTACTAAAACTACGGCGGAGACAGTGACATTTTATGTCCTTTCACCTCCTCCACCGAAGGTGGATATGTTTATATTTTCACACATGTCTGTTTGTCTGTCAACAAGATATACCAAGAAGTTGTGGACGGATTCGGACGAAATTTGGCAGATAGGAAGTGTATATGGCACGGACAAAATGATTAGATTTTGGTGAAGATGCGGATTCGGATCCGGCCACTATAATTTTTAAAGTGAATCTTCACCATTGCGAGACAGGGCCAAAAACGACATATAGTGTGATATTTATAAACGTTGTGGACGAGTTATGACTAATCTTGGTGGATGAGTTGGTTCGGTGACAAGAACATAGTCAGGTTCACTATGTTAACAAATATAATTTCGTTCAAAATTTTGGGATTAGCAAACATGTACATTTTTGGAATCATCAGAGCATGGAGAATCCGAAAATCAATGTTGGCATTTGCACAGACACCTTCATGGCCGCCATTTTGGATTTTCAATATGGCCGCCATAAAATACATATTTTGCGCGATCTCGGCTTCTAGTCAACCTGGAAACTTAATTAAATATGCCAATCCTATGTTTTCTGGGTCAAGGAATCCAATAAAGGCCTCAAAATAGTGCTCATGATTATAGAAAAGCAACAAACAAAGGTAATTGTACTAGGTCTACACCCTTCAGGAATATGCGTTTACAGATCTTCATCACTGTCCTGAGTGTCATTTTCGCAAAGGTGTCTAAGCAAATGCCAACATTAATTTTTGGAATCCTCATGCTCTGAATATTCCAAAAATGTATAGTTTTGCTAATCTCCGAAAAATATTGAACGAAAAAACATAGTGAACCTGACTAACAAGCCGCTTAGCTTATGTTTCAGGTCCGAATCTCGGCCCGACCTGGTCGTGGGATACAAAATGTAAAATGTTCAGCATGGCGGAGGTATGCTCTCTCACAAGTGCTGTTTTAGTTTCCACAGTTAACGACGAATCAACGAGCTTATTTAAAGATCGGTTCATTTGAATCATTGTAATAATAGTTCTCTCTTTCGGTCACTCGTTTCTCGGATCCTCATGACGTCATCGTACGAACCAGCATCGCCCTCTTCCTCTTCGACCTCCTCTGATGGGCGGAGCCTGCAAAGCTCGATGGAATAACCGAAACGGAGTACGAGTGGATTAACATCGGAAAGTCATGTGCACAACTGTACAAGCACCACGTGACCTCCTCCCCTTTTCGCTGCTTCGCAACAAAGCACGTGATTTGATCCCAGTAAAAATCATAAACCACCATACCCATTAGGGTTCCTGTAATTCAGGTCGAATGTATTATTTATAATGTATTAAACAGCTGGTGTGTTTAATGTCCAATTCCATTGGAATCTCGGTTGGCAAGCCGGGTTTTTACGCACGGGACGCGGCTCTGACGCACAGAGAAAATGACGTCATTTCGCTAATCTGTCATCCTGTTTTCTTCACATGATAAATCCTATATTTCTCTCAAGATAAACAAAATATATACATCACAGCAGGATTGTTTAATACCAGGATATCAATGAAGATGCATAGCTGCAATGGAGGCGCCGAAAGATCGGACATTTCGATGGAATTTTCGATTTTCGCGAATCGTCGCCGCTCAATCATAGATGCGATTGTCGTGGAAAAGAGCGTTTTTAAACTTCTTACGTTATCGCTTCTCGGCCTTTTGGGTAAGATCAAGTGTAGTATCTGTTCTTATCAGTTTAATAGCTGATATGTTCCGCAATGCGGGACTAGTCTATTAAATGGATTTTTGGTATCGGGAGTTGGATTAGGGGCTTGCTCCGTCCGCTCCACGTATCGACCCGGTATTGCAGTACCTCCGGGAACGGTGCACCCCCTTTGGGGGGACCTGGAAAACAAAGAAAAGATCATAAAGTGTTACGTGGTCCTCCCGGTGACTACCTGGTGTCGGTGACCCCCGGACCGTGAGAGGAACTCCGCCAGAAAGATCTATGATTTATACGCTTTCGTAACGCAATCAATATGAATTCCAGTCAATAAGAAACCCCACACCAAGGATCCGGAGTAATCAATAATATATTCCCCGAGCAATCAACAACCATCAACAATCCACAATCAATATTACGAAGATGGCCATCTTACATATGTGTCCCCCACTGTCCCCACTCACGACCACTTGGGTCACGGTCACTGTCCCTCACAATGTCTCTCTTCTCCGCACACGGGCGGTTGAACGAACCCCGGGCGGACGTGCTCCAAACGTGCACGTCTCGTACCGGGGACAGCTGCTGCAGCACACACCTCCTTGCCAAGCAACGGGGCAAAACCAAGCGCGGCTTGCAACGCGCGCGAGGCCCAAGGTGCGACCCGTACGCGTCCTTGTAGACGGTGAAGCGAACTGTGCCGGACGCTTGGTTCCGTGCACGAACCCACGGCGACTTGACGTGTAAATGGGTAATCACACGTCCCGGTAACTCCTCTCGCCAGACGGGCTTGTAAACGCAGCATTCCCCACGCTGCTCAATATCGATACCGCTCTTCTCGGCGCTGGGCGAGGAAGAAGAAGAGAATCGCCGCTTCTCCAGGACCTCGTGTCTTTTCTACTTCCGTTTCCGGTCTCCTTTTCCCCAGAAGGGCTCCTGACCCTTTAATCACAACAACCTTTAATCGGCTACACATTAATAAGCAAAGACCTGAATAGTAATTCACATAAATCCGTAACAAAAGGAAAAACTTCAAGATTTGCTTTTACAATTGGAGAGATATTTAAATTTGAAAACTCTGATGAGTGAATCGGGAAGTTGTGCAGTGGTTTGTGGGTTCGTCCTCTCTAATAAATCTTCCCACTCATGATTATTCTCCACAAGTTAATAAACAATTTATGCTAAATTAAAAAGGCAATGTGGGGATGACAAACTTCAGTCTAAAAAAGGTCCTAAACAAGACAGGGATGATGTTGGTTTAGAGAGTCGACAACAGTGTTGCCGTCACAAAACAATCCCAACATCACTGCCGCATTTACACTTCATCAATCGTTGCTTCAAGCTTCCACAAACATTTCACTGGTGACCACAGTACTTGATTACTCTTGTAGTGTAGCCACATAATGAGATTGTACAAATTAGCAATCCGAGTATAATGTTATAATATCAGTACATGATCATCAACTTCTTACAAACTGCATGAACTTCTCTAATTTCAGCATTATATAATTATCTCCATTTGTGATTGGTTACTCTATGTTGATAAAAAAGAAAAGTAGGAAAGAAAACTGAAACTGCAGGAAGTCCCTGAAATTATATTGGAGCTTCTTATACTTTTGCAGAAATTATATATAGGAGCTTGTAGCGGCTACCGCTGGGTTTTCACAATCGCCTTGCACCTATCAAGGACGCGGAGCGATCACCATGCCGGGCTCGTCCAGGATGCCCGGGCAGGCTCGCCCTCAACTTGCCAGGACGCTGGGCCACGCCCCCTCTCGCCTTTCCTGGGCAAACGCTCCGGGATAATATGTATATATATTGCTGCCCGATAAACGGGCTTTTGAGAGTGCCTGAGTGTTTGGTTTGATTAAAGCAACTCGGATGAATTCCAGCTTTTTGTCGCGTCCATTCTTCCGATCGACGTGGGAGCCCCAGCTCCTTCATTGGTGACCTACCGACATGGACACGGCAGTCGCCCTTAAACTGCCTACCTTCTGGGAGGCTCACGCGGCGGTTTGGTTCGCACAGGCGGATTCCCTGTTCGCCCTGCAAGGCATCACGGCCGACGACACCCGCTTCCACCATGTGGTAGCAGCGCTCGGTTCGGCCACCGCGGCCCGCGCCCTGAGCCTCCTCGAGAGCCTGCCAGCCGCTGACAAATACGGCGCGATTAAGAAGCTTCTCCTCGACGCTTTCGCCCTCCCATCGGCAGAACGCGCACGGCGCCTGCTCGACCTGCCCGAGCTCGGCGACACGCGCCCTTCCGAGCGAATGGACTACATGCTTTCACTGCTCGGCGAGCACTCTCCGGCATTCCTGTTCCGGGAGCTGTTCCTCCGTCAGCTGCCTAACCCGGTACGCCTCGCCCTGGCAAGCACGACGACCACAGATCCCCGGGCCCTTGCCAGAGAAGCCGACAAGATCTCCGCCGCAGGACAGCGCATCGCAGCGGCGACATGGGACCCACCGCCGTCCGACGCAACACCCATGGCGCCCGAGCACCCGGCACGGTCGACGACCGAACTGCCGACGCAATTGGCGGCCGCTACACCGAGCCGACCACCTCCAGCACGACGACCGGGGCCTCCACCTGACCAAGCGTGGTGTTACTATCATGCCAGGTTCGGACAGAAGGCCCGGACATGCCGACCCCCGTGCACCTTCGGCAGGCCGGGAAACGGCCGGGCCGGCGTTCATTACCAGCCATGAGCGCCGGCCACACGGGCAACTTACTGTTCATCACGGATAAAGCGTCCGGACGGCGCTTCCTGTGCGACACCGGCGCCCAACTGAGCGTCATACCCGCCTCTGACCAGGACAGGCAATCCGCGGTTTGCGGCCCCTCCTTGGTTGCGGCCAACGGATCGACCATCCGCACCTTCGGCCCGCGCAACGTCACCCTCTGCTTCGGCGGCCAATGCTTTGCTTGGACGTTTGTAACCGCAAACGTGCCCATGGCTCTGCTAGGCGCCGACTTCCTCTGCGCACACGGACTGCTGGTGGACGTCCAACGGCGTCGTTTAATCAACGCCGAAACCTTCAGCTCCCTGGTATGCACATTGAGCAGCTCCGCGCCGACCGAGCTGGCATGCGCCGTCCCGGCGGCGAACGAGTTTGCTCGCCTGCTCACGGAGTTCCCGGCCCTCACGCGGCCGACGTTTTCGGCCGTCGCAGTACGGCATGGGATCGAGCACCACATACCAACCACGGGCCCGCCGGTCTACGCCAGGGCCCGCCGCCTCGACCCAGCCAAGCTCGCCGTGGCGAAGGCCGAATTCGACGCGTTGGAGCACCTCGGCATCGTGCGGCGCTCCGATAGCGCGTGGGCCTCGCCACTGCACATCGTGCCAAAGCCGGGGGGTGGATGGCACCCGTGTGGCGACTACCGCCATCTCAATGACGCTACCACCCCCGACAGGTACCCGATCCCGCATATCCAAGACTTCTCCGCCCGTCTGGCGGGACGGGTCATTTTTTCGAAAATTGATCTCATACGGGGATATCACCAGGTACCTGTCAGGGCGGCCGACGTCCCTAAAACGGCAGTCATCATGCCGTTCGGCTTATTCGAATTCTTGCGGATGCCATTTGGTCTCAAGAACGCGGCTTAGGCGTTCCAGCGCTTGATGGACGGCGTGCTGCGTGACCTGCCGTTCCTTTTCGTTTACCTGGACGACATCCTCGTCGCCAGCACGTCCCGGGCCGAGCACCTCCTCCACCTCCGAACACTGTTCGGGCGCCTCAGCGAGCACGGCCTCATCGTCAACCCGGCCAAATGCCACTTCGGCACGACGGCCGTTGATTTTTTGGGCCACCACATCACCAAGAACGGGGCCGTGCCGCTGCCAACCAAGGTCGAGGCCATCACCACGTTCCCGCATCCCCGCACCATAAAGGCCCTGCAGGAATTCCTGGGAATGGTGAATTCTTATCACCGCTTCGTGCCCCGCGCTGCTCAACTCATGCGGCCCCTCTACAAAGCCCTCCGGGGCAAGCCGGCCAAGCACGACATCGCCTGGTCCGCAGCAATGAATGCGGCCTTCCAAAGCTCAAAGCGGGCCCTCGCCGACGCAACACTGCTCGCTCACCCGGTGCTCAACGCTCCCATCGCCCTCACCACGGATGCCTCCGACTACGCGGTGGGCGCCGTACATGAGCAATGGGTGAACGGGGTTTGGCAGCCACTCGCTTTTTTCAGCCAGCAGCTCCGGCCGAACGAGCTCAAATACAGCACGTTTGACCGGGAGCTCCTCGGTCTACACCTGGCCGTCCGCCATTTCCGCCACCTCCTGGAGGGCCGACCTTTCACGGCGTTCGTCGACCACAAGCCGTTGGTTTACGCCATGGCCAAGGTCACGGAGCCGTGGTCGGCCCGCCAACAGCGCCACCTCTCCGCCGTGTCGGAGTTTACCACGGACATCCGGCACGTCACCGGCAAAAACAACGCCGTGGCCGACTGTCTTTCCCGGGCCAGCGCGAACGCGGTCCACCTGGGCGTGGACTTTGCGCTTATGGCGGCGGACCAAACCACCGACACCACGGTGCAAGCCCTCCGGGCGGCGGACACGGGCCTCCGCCTGGCCGACATCCCCTTCGCGGACACTGTCCTGCTCTGCGACGTCTCCCAAGGCCAGCCTCGCCCCATCGTGCCCGTCACCTGGCAACGCCGCATCTTCGCCTCCCTCCACGGCCTTTCCCACCCAGGCCGGAAAGCTTCCCAGAAGCTGGTGTCGGCGCGATTCGTCTGGCACGGCCTTCGTCGGGACGTCCGCGATTGGACCAGCACCTGCACGGCCTGCCAACGGGCCAAGGTCCACCGACACACCCAGGCCCCGCTGGCACCTTTCACCGTGCCCGAACGACGTTTCGACCACGTAAACGTGGATCTGGTGGGCCCCCTCCCCCCGTCACGGGGGTTCACACACCTGCTCACCATGGTGGACAGGACCACCAGGTGGCCGGAGGCCGTTCCCCTCGTCTCCACCACCACCGCCGACGTGGCGCAGGCTTTCATCGCCACCTGGGTCGCCCGCTTCGGCGCACCGGCGGACATCTCGTCAGACCGCGGACCACAGTTCACCTCCGAGCTGTGGGGCGCGGTCGCCCGCAACCTGGGGGTCAAGCTCCACCGTACTACGGCCTACCACCCCCAAGCCAACGGGTTTTGCGAGCGATTCCACCGCTCCATGAAGGCCGCGCTCATGGCCGGCCTTCAAGACGGCGGTTGGGCCGACCGGCTGCCGTGGGTCCTTTTGGGCCTCCGCACGGCCCCCAAGGAGGACCTCCAGGCATCCACCGCCGAGCTTGTCTACGGCCAGGCGCTACGCGTCCCGGGCGAATTCGTGCACGACGCTACCAGTCCCTGGTCCGCAGCTCACCAGCGCTCTGACCTCCAGGAGGCCGCCCGACGGTTTGCCCCCGTGCCAACATCCCACCACGGTGACCCCCAGTCCTACGTCCCCCCAGTGCTTCGCACAGCGGAGTACGTTTTTGTGCGTCATGACGCACATCGGGGACCACTCCGGCCGCCGTACGACGGGCCCTTCGGGGTCCTGCGACGGGACGACAAGTCGTTCGTCATCGACATCGGCGGCAGGTCAGACCGGATTGCGGTGGACCGCCTCAAGCCGGCGCACGTGGACGTCGACCACCCACCACGGGTGGCCCTTCCGCCGCGGGGAGGCCGCCCCCCGTCCACGGTGCCCCCCACTCGACCGCCCACCACCACACCGGACCCCCTCCCATGACCCGCCAGGGGTCGCTTCGGCCGGGTCATCAGGACCCCCCTCAAATTGACCCTGCCGGTGCAAGTCGATTCTGGGGGGACGTGTGTAGCGGCTACCGCTGGGTTTTCGCAATCGCCTTGCACCTATCAAGGACGCGGAGCGATCACCATGCCGGGCTCGTCCAGGACGCCCGGGCAGGCTCGCCCTCAACTTGCCAGGCCACAGCCAGGACGCTGGGCCACGCCCCCTCTCGCCTTTCCTGGGCAAACGCTCCGGGATAATATGTATATATATTGCTGCCCGATAAACGGGCTTTTGAGAGTGCCTGAGTGTTTGGTTTGATTAAAGCAACTCGGATGAATTCCAGCTTTTTGTCGCGTCCATTCTTCCAATCGACGTGGGAGCCCCAGCTCCTTCAAGCTTATGATACTTTTCGCTAGGCCTAGCTCTCGACAGTAGTCTGGAGGCAGTGATGTAGGGGGTTGTTATGTGACGGCAATACTGTGAGCTACTCTCTTAACCAACATCATCCCTATCTTGTTGAGGACCTTTTTTAGACTGTAGTTTGTCATTCCCACATTGCCTTTTTAATTTAGCATAATTTTTTTAATGAACTTCTTTCTGTCATTTTTTACAATGTGGAAGAACACAATGGTATATGGTACTCAGAGGATACCCAATCTTGGAGCAAAAGTGCCAAGATATCTTCGTCAGCAATGTCAAACACTGCACATGTTCCAATATTGTCGAACCGCTAATGTAACCCTGACTGTATCTTGCAGCTCTGTATTGTTGCTCGTTTCTCAAAGAGTAATGTCTTCATCCAGCCTCAGGCCACACAATGACCTGCACTTTGAAATGCCCAAAATAACTGATGTGGTTTCCCTTTAACCAATAGGGTGGGAGCAGAGGAAAGGGGCGGGGCCCATATCAATTAATTGACCATTGACCACTCCAGGCGATGCAGTGTGCCAAAACAAAGATGAAAGGAACACAAAATGTCAGTTCAAATTTTTATTAAACTAGGGGGCCCGTTGGTCCATTGGACCAAATTTTCATTGGGGACTTTTGGATCTTCAGGGATTTTTGGGTCTTTGATGACTTTTGGGTGTTTGGGGACTTTTGGGTCTTTTTGGTCCTTGGGGACTTTTGGGTCATCTGGGGATTTTGCGTCATCTGGGGTTTTTGGGTTTTCGGGGACGTTTGGTTCATTGGGACTTATTGGTCATCTGAGTCCTTGGGGCTTTTGGGTCATCAGAGACTTCTTGGGTCCTCGGGGACTTTTGGGTGATTTGAGTCATCTTGGTATTTTGGGTCAAGTGTTGAAGGGTCTGCCAAGGCCTAAGGGGTCTCGGCAGTCTAAAGGGTTAAAAGGCACATTTGAATCGTGCGGAATTAATTAATAGACGTGAAAAAGTATGACTGACACACACACACACACACACACACACACACACACACACACACACACACACACACACACACACACACACACACACACACACACACACCTCCATTTATCGTAGATTCAATTTGACTGGATTCCTTGTTCAGTCTGTTTTATACGACGGCATAAGTGATGAGCCGACGTAGCGAATCTGACGCCGAGAAACCGTGACTCGAGATGGTTTATTGATCACGTGGTTTCCTTTTGCATTGACTCGCGACTGGAGGGTTCATGATCACGTGTCCCATGTGCGGTGTATAGCACTTGTACCTTGCTATTATTTTATTTTCACAAATGTAAAACTGAAAAACAAGGCCTTTCCCGAGACATGATATTTCTGCTGATATTATTTTATGCCACATAACATTATCACGTAGAACGCCGACACTGAGGAAAATGTGTCTAGCGGCTCCGCCCCCATCAAGCTGGTTGACAGTCATAGCCACGCCTACCCCAGCCCTATTCTTTTACAAAGGAATGTCGTTTTGTGTACTTTTTGAGGAATCATTTCAAGTCACGAGAATTATAATACCAAAGGATGTTGCAGGAAGTAAAACTCTGTCGAATGGTAGCAGAATCATTGCCATTGATCGAGGCAGCTCGGAAAAATGCCGTCTGAGGAAGATTATTATTGTAGCGGTTCCCGCTGAATGTACACAATCGCCTTGCACCTGCCAGGACACGGCCAGGGCGCGATCGCCATGCCGGGCTCGTCCGGACGGGCCCAGACGCGCCTCTCCTGGGCATGCCCGGACTCGCTGTTCCCGGGCACGCCCGAACCTCCCGGGCACGCCCGGTCTCGTCTTTCCCGGGCATGCCCGTTCTCGCCTTTCCAGGGTTCGCCCAGAGCGCCCGGGCACGCCCAACCTCGACTTGCCAGGCCGCGTCCAGGACGCCCGGGCATGTCCAGACTCGCCTTTCCAGGGCTCGCCCAGAGCGTCCGGGCATGCCCGCTCTCGCCTTTCCAGGGCTCGCCCAGAGCGCCCGGGCACGCCCAGCCTCGACTTGCCAGGCCGCCCGGGCATGTCCAGACTCGCCTTTCCAGGGCTCGCCCAGAGCGTCCGGGCATGCCCGCTCTCGCCTTTCCAGGGCTCGCCCAGAGCGCCCGGGCACGCCCAGCCTCGACTTGCCAGGCCGCCCGGGCATGTCCAGACTCGCCTTTCCAGGGCTCGCCCAGAGCGTCCGGGCATGCCCGCTCTCACCTTTCCAGGGCTCGCCCAGAGCGCCCGGGCACGCCCAGCCTCGACTTGCCAGGCCGCGTCCAGGACGCCCGGGCATGTCCAGACTCGCCTTTCCAGGACTCGCCCTTGACACACGGGCATGCCCGGTCTCGGTTTTCCCGGGCAAACGCCCCGGCATAAATGTGTATATATATTGCTGCCCGATAAACGGGCTTTAGGTCAGAATACCTGAGCTGTTTTGTTTCAATAAAGCAACTCGGACGAATTCCGTCTTTGGTCGCGTCAATTCTTACGACTCGCGTTGGAGCGCAGCTCCTTCATTATTATCATTATTGTTATTACTAGGGCATGCCCGTACGTGGGTGCCCGTTCCTTGCCAAAAAAAAAAAAAAACGCTACCCGTACGCTCTACCCCGCCCGTACGCCCGTAAACAAAAAAAACAACGCTCTTCGCTTCCGCCCTTCGCTCTGACTGAATTGGGAGAAATAATGCGCATAAGAAATCGAGAAATTATTATTTTCTCCGGAAGAAATCGAATTACGAACCGTAATGGCGCACGCGCTCGGCTCGGCTCGCTCTCACAACCGCAACAACGCGTTCTGTGATTGGCTGCCGGAAGTGCAGTCTTCACTGTCCGGAAGGTCGCAAATCGCAGTTACGATGAATCGCAAATTAGTTTTAATTAGTTTTAAAACATAGTTTAACGGCAACATAGTTTTCCAACGTGAAATAAATGAATACGCTCTCAAATGTGCCGTCCGAGGCAGAGTCTGTTCGCCACGTTCGGCACACGTGATAGCTCGCTGCTCTCTGATTGGTTGAATCGTTTTTTGGACATAGCTCGGTAACTACTTCTCCGATTAATATGAAACCTTGAAAAGGCACATCCTCGGGTCCCCAGCAATATACCTGGCAAGTTTCAAGTATATCGGACCGGTAGTTGTCGAGAAACAGCGGTCACAGACAAACATACATACATACATACATACATACATACATACAAACATACAAACATACAAACATACAAACATACACACAGAGATTACTGGAATTATAGATAGATGATGATGATGACCAAGGGGATGAATTCCCGGGTTTGACCGATCGCGTTTTTTCGCTGTATTTTGCTTTTGCATTGGTCTGGAGAACTGAAAAGTGATCCCTTCCTCGACAATCAGCTGAACAGACCAGGTCGGTCTCATATGCAGCCAAAGTGAGTTTTAAAAGAAGAGAATCCAACTGTGGCGGACACGAAAGCACTGACGTGGTGACATCACCCCGCACACCGAGTGGGGGTGGGCCACGCCCGGGAGAGAGGCGTGGCCTCACGATATACACGGGGCGCGCAGCCCTGAGAGTTCAGTGTTACAGTGAGCTCTTCAATAAAGACTTACAAATTACCGCGTTGTCCGCTTCCTCCTTGTTTACAACAGCGAGCGTAACACCACGCTTTACAACTATAGTTTTGCATGCAGCAGATGGGAGCGACATTTTTTTCCGTGCCATCCCGACATAGAGAGTATTGGAGTACTCTCTGATTATCCACATCACTGACATTTTTGTACATTCAACACTGGTCAAAAAAAGGCTTGGCGTCAGGAACGGCATCCGGCTATAAAACATTGTATTTTGTATTTTTCCTTTTAGTCGAACTTCTTCCTGAATCCGGCAGACAGCATCAGCCTATTGTATCAGTAGAGAGTATTGTGAATTTCCAAAATAATAATATTTCTTCACAGCAAATTAAAAAAAGTCGGGAGCAATCCAGGAGCGGTGTCTTTCTTTATACATCGCCCAGGTAAACAGGGTCAATTTTTTTTATTGAATTGAAAAAATATATACAATTTCCTGGACGATTGCAAATATTTTGAAGCAACGTTTGCTTCTCATTTTCTTTCCCAGGAGCATTTCCGTGTTTCAAGGTGGGACCGAGACAGACGAAGTCAGCTTTTCCTCTGTGCTGCAAAAAAACTCGGAAGAGGAAGGGAATAGGACCTCCTCGTAAAGAAAAATCTGCTTCGAAAATCTGGTACATCATCGAACATCACGAAAACCTGGTGCATCATCGAGCATCACGAAAACCTGGTACATCATCGAGCATCACGAAAACCTGGTGCATCATCGAACATCACGAAAATCTGGTGCATCATCGAACATCACGGAAATCTGGTGCATCATCGAGCATCACGAAAATCTGGTACATCATCGAGCATCACGGAAATCTGGTGCATCATCGAACATCACGGAAATCTGGTGCATCATCGAACATCACGAAAATCTGGTGCATCATCGAACATCACGGAAATCTGGTGCATCATCGAACATCACGAAAATCTGGTACATCATCGAGCATCACGAAAACCTGGTGCATCATCGAACATCACGAAAACCTGGTGCATCATCGAGCATCACGAAAACCTGGTGCATCATCGAACATCACGAAAACCTGGTGCATCATCGAGCATCACGAAAATCTGGTACATCATCGAGCATCACGGAAATCTGGTACATCATCGAGCATCACGAAAACCTGGTGCATCATCGAGCATCACGAAAACCTGGTACATCATCGAGCATCACGAAAACCTGGTACATCATCGAACATCACGAAAATCTGGGACATCATCGAGCATCACGAAAACCTGGTACATCATCGAGCATCACGAAAACCTGGTACATCATCGAACATCACGAAAACCTGGTACATCATCGAGCATCACGAAAACCTGGTACATCATCGAACATCACGAAAACCTGGTACATCATCGAGCATCGCGAAAATCTGCTGCATCATCGAGCATCACGAAAACCTGGTACATCATCGAGCATCACGAAAATATGGTACATCATCGAACATCACGAAAATCTGGTACATCATCGAGCATCACGAAAACCTGGTACATCATCGAACATCACGAAAACCTGGTGCATCATCGAGCATCACGAAAATCTGGTACATCATCGAGCATCACGAAAACCTGGTGCATCATCGAGTATCACGAAAATCTGGTGCATCATCGAGTATCACGAAAACCTGGTACATCATCGAGCATCACGAAAATCTGGTACATCATCGAGCATCACGAAAACCTGGTGCATCATCGAGTATCACGAAAATCTGGTACATCATCGAGCATCATGAAAACCTGGTACATCATCGAGCATCACGAAAATCTGGTGCATCATCGAGCATCACGAAAATCTGGTGCATCATCGAGCATCACGAAAACCTGGTACATCATCGAGCATCACGAAAATCTGGTGCATCATCGAGCATCACGAAAATCTGGTACATCATCGAGCATCACGAAAACCTGGTACATCATCGAGCATCACGAAAATCTGGTGCATCATCGAGCATCACGAAAATCTGGTGCATCATCGAGCATCACGAAAATCTGGTACATCATCGAGCATCACGAAAATCTGGTACATCATCGAGCATCACGAAAATCTGGTACATCATCGAGCATCACGAAAATCTGGAAAATAATCCTGAAAAACTGAGAGATTTCAAATCCAAAGCAATTTTGATGCGTGCTCTGCAGGAAGAAGTTGTCTTACAGTGTTACATGAAGAGTAACTCTGTAATGCATAAGCATCTGAAGCCATTCCATCCAAGGGAAGCTCGTGGTCATGGAATGGAAAGTCTTGCCAAACGTCACCGAGATCAATCGCCATCGTCGGCATGTCGGAAACAGCCATTCACAAGCGGGGTCACGCAACGCAAGCCGGCTCAATATTCAATCTTGATAAGATACCCACTCCTCCCCGAGTCTTTGGGGGTCTTAAGGGTCTTTATAGTCTTTAACGGTCTTAGGGGTCATTTGGGTCGTCGGGATGTTTTGGGTCTTTTGGATCTTTGGGGTATTTTGTGTCTTCAGGGTCTTGAGGTGAGGTCTGTGGGGTCTTTTGGTCTTCAAAGGTTTTCAGGGTCCTTTGGGTCTTTTAGCTCTTCAGGTTATTTTGGGTCATCTGTGTCTTTTAAGTCTTTAAGGGTCTCCAGGGCTTTTAAGGGCCTGTCGGGGTCTTTGTGGTCTTAAAGGGTTTTCGAAAGCTTAAGCGGTCTCAGCAGTGTAAAGGAAGGGTAGAAAGGTCTATTCCAACAGGACATAATGAATAGTGTCGCGTGATTCCCCTCGGTGAAGACCGGGAAATCACGGATAGCAATGGAGCGTTCCTTCGAGGCATTGTTCAACAGTGGATTTATTATCTCCGCGCGAGAGGAATAGAGAAGAAGAAGAAGCTGAAAGCTTTTACCTGACGCGATCCTCGAGCAGTTTTCAAACCTACAAAAGGTAACTCAAAGGAAAACCGATTTACAATGTACAAAAATAACAGGTTTCTTTAACGGAACCCGAGAACAATGAAAACGCGACGCTCAAATTAATGTCCTAAATTGGGATCCCTCACACCAGACTTAAACACAGACACAGGACAGATAAATAGAAATAACAGGGTACGTGTGTGTATGCTTAGCTTAACCACTCGTGTTCTCGTCGGGGATGGTGTCGGCCCTGTGTGCACAGTCAGGACGCGGCTCCATGCGCGCCAAAACGCCTTGGCGCCAAGAAGGCCTCGACTCGCCCTTGTTTGCTCGGCCCCGATGAAGGCCTCCTGCGCGAAGTGAACGAGCGTGCACAGCCCGCTTGCTCCGCCGTGCAATGTCCTCATGAATTTGGCACGGAACGGCGATGCACCCAACATCCGTACCTATCAGAAGGGAGAGAGGGTCGAGGGTGAAGGAAGGCTTGAGGGCAAGAGGTCGGAGTAGAGGAATCCTAAGGGCAGTAGCGAACGAGGTCCAGGCACCAAGGGATCCAAAAACGAGAGGGCAAAATGCCGGCCAGCCGTGGTTTTTACGTCCTGTCTCTTGACGTCATCGGTCCTCCCTTCCAATCAGTCCGTCGCCTCTCGACCTCTTGAATGTTCTTCCCACGTCAGTCCTTCACCACTGGCCAAGCGCTTCGTGCTCTCCTCCTCATACCATCGGTCGGTGACCAATCAGTCGCTTCTTTACACCAATCAGCGGGTCGCTCCTTGCTCTGCCCCTGGCCAATCACAAGTCCTTCCTTACTCTGGCCTTTCGTTGGTGTGATCTCCCCATCAAACCACCTCGACCAATCCGACGTGAGGTGGGCATGGCCTCAGCCTGCATGAGCAATGTTTTATCGCCATGTTGGCACAATGCATGGGCGCTTCCTGCCTGCACTTCTGCTGAGTTTCATTGTGTGGAGAAATTAATTGGTATGTGTGGTGCTATCGGGCCTGCCGAGTGTCTATTGGTGTCGTGCCATAATGGACAATGGATAAATCACAAGGTCTCACACACAGGGGAATTAGCATAATCCCTGCGATAATTAGCACAAGGCCATCCTCGTATGACCATATATATACGAGCTTAAACCGACATCCGGGCTAAAGAGGTCTTCTACTTATTACAAGGGGTGGTTCTTCTTCACGACAGTCGGACCATGATACCTACACAGATCTACCTGATCTATATATCACTCTAGCCCTATATTCATAACAACAGACATATGCCATTAATAGACAGGATGCAACAGACGTTCAAACAGTACGTAATTAATAGATATTTAGTCACACGGCTTGATGGACTGCTTGTGTTTTTTTCGGTTTGTTCTATATTTTAAGAAGAAGACGTTTTGGTCACAATTATGTACCATATAAAATACAATGTCAGTATGTTTGTTTGTACAGATGTCTACCTCTTCAAAAGGGAAGGTTTTACAGGCCAATCTTTCAACACAAATGTGTGGTCACTATGGTCTATTTTGAGGATTAGGTATGCTATTTGCCAATTATTTGGAAATTAATTATTTTATTATTATTAGCCCCCGTTGGGCTTATGGATTTTGCCGTGTCCGTGCATCCGCAACCATATCTCTGGATATGTATGGACCGATTTGGTCCTACTTGGCACAAAGACAAGGCATGACATATGCACATCATTTTGTTTCGTGATGCGATCAAAGATGGCCGGCTGGTGGCCATTCTCGTTGTAAAAAAACCCGATGTTGAACACGTCCTCAACCATTTCTTGGACATGTGTTTGCCAATCTTGTTGAAACTTAGCAAACAGATAAGGAATGATGGGTTACATAGGCACGTCATTTACTTTCGAGATCAGATCCAAGATGGCCGTTTGGTGGCTTTTTTGTTACTTCAACCTATCCCCATCCATTTATCGGACATGCATGGCCCCATTTTTTTCAAACTTGGCACAAACCAATGCATGAGTATAGATATGCAGAAGAGTTTTTGTCAGATGGCCGACTGGCAGCCTTTAACTCCGCACAGCAAAATTACTAAACCACGGCGGAGCCAGTGACATTTTATGTCCTTTCACCTCCTCCACCGAAGGTGGATATGTTTATATTTTCACCCATGTCTGTTTGTCTGTCAACAAGATATATTAAGATGTGGACGGATTGGGACGAAATTTGGCAGATAGGAAGTGTATATGGCACGGACAAAATGATTAGATTTTGGTGAAGATGCGGATTCGGATCCGGCCACTATAATTTTTAAAGTGAATCTTCACCATTGCGAGACAGGGCCAAAAACGACATATAGTGTGATATTTATAAACGTTGTGGACGAGTTATGACTAAACTTGGTGGATGAGTTGGTTCGGTGACAAGAACATAGTCAGGTACACTATATGTTAACAAATATAATTTCGTTCAAAATTTTGGGATTAGCAAACCTGTACATTTTTGGAATCATCAGAGCATGGAGAATCCGAAAATCAATGTTGGCATTTGCACAGACACCTTCATGGCCGCCATTTTGGATTTTCAATATGGCCGCCATAAAATACATATTTTGCGCGATCTCGGCTTCTAGTCAACCTGGAAACTTAATTAAATATGCTAATCCTATGTTTTCTGGGTCAAGGAATCCAATAAAGGCCTCAAAATAGTGCTCATGATTATAGAAAAGCAACAAACAAAGGTAATTGTACTAGGTCTACACCCTTCAGGAATATGCGTTTACAGATCTTCATCACTGTCCTGAGTGTCATTTTCGCAAAGGTGTCTAAGCAAATGCCAACATTAATTTTTGGAATCCTCATGCTCTGAATATTCCAAAAATGTATAGTTTTGCTAATCTCCGAAAAATATTGAACGAAAAAACATAGTGAACCTGACTAACAAGCCGCTTAGCTTATGTTTCAGGTCCGAATCTCGGCCCGACCTGGTCGTGGGATACAAAATGTAAAATGTTCAGCATGGCGGAGGTATGCTCTCTCACAAGAGCTGTTTTAGTTTCCACAGTTAACGAGGAATCAACGAGCTTATTTAAAGATCGGTTCATTTGAATCATTGTAATAATAGTTCTCTCTTTCGGTCACTCGTTTCTCGGATCCTCATGACGTCATCGCACGAACCAGCATCGCCCTCTTCCTCTTCGACCTCCTCTGATGGGCGGAGCCTGCAAAGCTCGATGGCATAACCGAAACGGAGTGCGAGTGGATTAACATCGGGAAGTCATGTGCACAACTGTACAAGCACCACGTGACCTCCTCCCCTTTTCGCTGCTTCGCAACAAAGCACGTGATTTGATCCTAGTAAAAATCATAAACCCCCATACCCATTAGGGTTCCTGTAATTCAGGTCGAATGTATTATTTATAATGTATTAAACAGCTGGTGTGTTTAATGTCCAATTCCATTGGAATCTCGGTTGGCAAGCCGGGTTTTTACGCATGGGACGCGGCTCTGACGCACAGAGGAAATGACGTCATTTCGCTTATCTGTCATCCTGTTTTCTTCACATGATAAATCCTATATTTCTCTCAAGATAAACAAAATATATACATCACACCAGGATTGTTTAATACCAGGATATCAATGAAGATGCATAGCTGCAATGGAGGCGCCGAAAGATCGGACATTTCGATGGAATTTTCGATTTTCGCGAATCGTCGCCGGTCAATCATAGATGCGATTGTCGTGGAAAAGAGCGTTTTTAAACTTCTTACGTTATCGCTTCTCGGCCTTTTGGCTACAAAGCATTTGAAGGTAGGGAAAAAATTTATTGTACAAAAATGGAAGTCAAAACCAATTTAAAATATCTCCACATGATCCCGTATCAAAAGCAAAAATGTCCAGTGGACGAGTGATAGCAATGAAGATTTGTACACAAGATCGAGGCTCGTGAAAGAGCTAACATTAATCACACAAAAAGTCAAACCGACACAAAAAACAAGGGGAGCGGCAGACAAGATGGGAAGAGAGGGGGAAGGACACAAACACAACATTTGAGAGCAGGGACATTGGGGGGAGGTGGGAGAGGTATAAAACATATGAACACTGCAAGGACTCTGGGGTGAATTACCGGGGGTAGAAAAGATCAAGGTTTTGGATGGGGGAAGATAAGAGATGGTGGCGAACAGCTGTTTTAAAGACCTGGAGGGAGGAGTGGGATTGAAGGGAGTGGGGGAGTTTGTTCCAGAGGCGGGAGAAAAGGGGAATGAAAGAGTGAAGGTGAGCAGAGAGCCTAGATTTTGGCAGTTTAACCGTAAATGATTTTGTACGGTCCGTTTGGCAATCAATGTAAACCGAAACAAATCGTGTTCTGGAAAATATTGAATTGTTTGAAAATGGCCTTGTGGAAGGCGAGGGTCTCAGCATGTTATGGGATGCATCATTTTTCTATGAATTATGTTCTTGCCTTGTTTAAGAGAGAGATGTTTCTTTATGTGGATTTACGGAATATGTTGTACTTGTTGTGGAGGATCTTCAATTGAGCAATTGTGACTTGCTTTGATGGTTGACACTTGTTTGCTGGTTTTCATTTTAATAAAAAATCGTCGTAGTATCTGTTCTTATCAGTTTAATAGCTGATATGTTCCGCAATGCGGGACTAGTCTATTAAATGGATTTTTGGTATCGGGAGTTGGATTAGGGGCTTGCTCCGTCCGCTCCACGTATCGACCCGGTATTGCAGTACCTCCGGGAACGGTGCACCCCCTTTGGGGGGACCTGGAAAACAAAGAAAAGATCATAAAGTGTTACGTGGTCCTCCCGGTGACTACCTGGTCTCGGTGACCCCCGGACCGTGAGAGGAACTCCGCCAGAAAGATCTATGATTTATACGCTTTCGTAACGCAATCAATAATATATTCCCCGAGCAATGAACAACCATCAACAATCCACAATCAATATTACGAAGATGGCCATCTTACATATGTGTCCCCCCCTGTCCCCACTCACGACCACTTGGGTCACGGTCACTGTCCCTCACAATGTCTCTCTTCTCCGCACACGTGCGGTTGAACGAACCCTGGGCGGACGTGCTCCAAACGTGCACGTCTCGTACCGGGGACAGCTGCTGCAGCGCACACCTCCTTGCCAAGCAACGGGGCAAAACCAAGCGCGGCTTGCAACGCGCGCGAGGCCCAAGGTGCGACCAGTACGCGTCCTTGTAGACGGTGAGGCGAACTGTGCCGGACGCTTGGTTCCATGCACGAACCCACGGCGACTTGACGTGTAAATGGGTAATCACACGTCCCGGTAACTCCTCTCGCCAGACGGGCTTGTAAACGCAGCATTCCCCATGCTGCTCCATATCGATACTGCTCTTCTCGGCGCTGGGCGAGGAAGAAGTAGAGAATCGCTGCTTCTACCGGACCTCGTGTCTTTTCTTCTTCCGTTTCCGGTCTCCTTTTTCCCAGAAGGGATCCTGACCCTTTAATCACAACAACCTTTAATCGACTACACATTAATAAGCAAAGACCTGAATAGTAATTCACATAAATCCGTAACAAAAGGAAAAACGTCAAGATTTGCTTTTACAACTGGAGAGATATTTAAATTTGAAAACTCTGATGAGTGAATCGGGAAGTTGTGCAGTGGTTTGTGGGTTCGTCCTCTCTAATAAATCTTCCCACTCATGATTATTCTCCACAAGTTAATAAACAATTCATGCTAAATTAAAAAGGCAATGTGGGGATGACAAACTTCAGTCTAAAAAAGGTCCTAAACAAGACAGGGATGATGTTGGTTTAGAGAGTCGACAACAGTGTTGCCGTCACATAACAATCCCAACATCACTGCCGCATTTACACTTCATCAATCGTTGCTTCAAGCTTCCACAAACATTTCACTGGTGACCACAGTACTTGATTACTCTTGTAGTGTAGCCACATAATGAGATTGTACAAATTAGCAATCCGAGTATAATGTTATAATATCAGTACATGATCATCAACTTCTTACAAACTGCATGAACTTCTCTAATTTCAGCATTATATAATTATCTCCATTTGTGATTGGTTACTCTATGTTGATAAAAAAGAAAAGTAGGAAAGAAAACTGAAACTGCAGGAAGTCCCTGAAATTATATTGGAGCTTCTTATACTTTTGCAGAAATTATATATAGGAGCTTATGATACTTTTCGCTAGGCCTAGCTCTCGACAGTAGTCTGGAGGCAGTGATGTAGGGGGTTGTTATGTGACGGCAATACTGTGAGCTACTCTCTTAACCAACATCATCCCTATCTTGTTGAGGACCTTTTTTAGACTGTAGTTTGTCATTCCCACATTGCCTTTTTAATTTAGCATAATTTTTTTTATGAACTTCTTTCTGTCATTTTTTACAATGTGGAATAACACAATGGTACTCAGAGGATACCCAATCTTGGAGCAAAAGTGCCAAGATATCTTCGTCAGCAATGTCAAACACTGCACATGTTCCAATATTGTCGAACCGCTAACGTAACCCTGACTGTATCTTGCAGCTGTCTTATTGCTCGTTTCTCAAAGAGTAATGTCTTCATCCAGCCTCAGGCCACACAATGACCTGCACTTTGAAATGCCCAAAATAACTGATGTGGTTTCCCTTTAACCAATAGGGTGGGAGCAGAGGAAAGGGGCGGAGCCCATATCAATTAATTGACCATTGACCACTCCAGGCGATGCAGTGTGCCAAAACAAAGATGAAAGGAACACGAAATGTCAGTTCAAATATTTATTAAACTAGGGGGCCCGTTGGTCCATTGGACCAAATTTTAATTGGGGACTTTTGGATCTTCAGGGATTTTTGGGTCTTTGATGACTTTTGGGTGTTTGGGGACTTTTGGGTCTTTTTGGTCCTTGGGGACTTTTGGGTCATCTGGGGATTTTGCGTCATCTGGGGTTTTTGGGTTTTCGGGGACGTTTGGTTCATTGGGACTTATTGGTCATCTGAGTCCTTGGGGCTTTTGGGTCATCAGAGACTTCTTGGGTCCTTGGGGACTTATGGGTCCTTGTGGACTTTGGGGTAATCTGGGTCTTTTGGGTCCTCGGGGACTTTTGGGTGATTTGAGTCATCTTGGTATTTTGGGTCAAGTGTTGAAGGGTCTGCCAAGGCCTAAGGGGTCTCGGCAGTCTAAAGGGTTAAAAGGCACATTTGAATCGTGCGGAATTAATTAATAGACGTGAAAAAGTATGACTGACACACACACACACACACACACACACACACACACACACACACACACACACACACACCTCCATTTATCGTAGATTCATTTGACTGGATTCCTTGTTCAGTCTGTTTTATACGACGGCATAAGTGATGAGCCGACGTAGCGAATCTGACGCCGAGAAACCGTGACTCGAGATGGTTTATTGATCACGTGGTTGCCTTTTGTATTGACTCGCGACTGGAGGGTTCATGATCACGTGTCCCATGTGCGGTGTATAGCACTTGTACCTTGCTATTATTTTATTTTCACAAATGTAAAACTGAAAAACAAGGCCTTTCCCGAGACATGATATTTCTGCTGATATTATTTTATGCCTGTAACGTATTATTCTGACTTGTATTTGCATTGTTGTTGTGGTTTATCGGACGCGCTTATTCGTCAGACACGAGTGAATCATCACCGCGTCAATAAACGCGCTTTCCGCTTCCGGCACGATGGAGTCTGCTTGAGTTCGTTACATGGTGTCAGAAGTTCGTTGATATTCACGCCATAAGCCGCCATTCGTCTCCATAAATATGGCATCTCCGAACTTTGATCATCCCTCGATCGACTGGGAGAGTCTGGATCTCTACCAGGAGTTTTGCCGGTTCAGAAATCACGTCAGTTTTGTCTTGTCAGGGCCGCTCGCAGACATAACGAAGCCTCGTCAAGCAGGATGGCTCGGAACGTGGATCGGCGAACAAGGTCGTCAAATCTACCAAACTCTATCTTGGGAGGAAGGAGAGAAAGACGGAAGTGCTGAACAAATTCCAGAACTATGTGCAGCCCAGAAAGAACAAAAGAGTTGCCAGACACCGACTGAAACAAAGGCGCCAGCGGAGTGGTGAGTCTTTTGATCATTTCATAAAAGATCTGAGGATAATTCTCATGGATTGCGATTACCAAGACCCAGACGACATAATCGTCGATTGCATCATTGATGGCAGCCATGATAAGAGGGTCCAAGAGAAATTACTCGATAGGGGTGAGGAGCTCTCACTAGCTAAAGCTATAGAAATTGGCCAACAGCTAGAGCTCTCGCAGAAACATATGAGAATAGTCCGAGATGAAGATGCTCTCATCTCAGCCCTCAGATCTGAAAACGAACGAACTCAGCCCCAGACTCAACGTTGTAAGAGCAAGCCTGATAGGCATGCACAAGCCACCGCGCTGTTCAAAGCTGAGAATCGGTTTCGGAATGACGGTCCCTGCAGCAAATGTGGCCAGTCAGTGCACAGGCAAGCCAAGTGTCCAGCAATTAATTCTAGCTGCTCCTACTGCAAGAAGCCTGGTCACTGGTTTGCGGCGTGTCGGAAGAGACTGCGCGACCTAAAGTCCCTTGATGAGGAGACCAGTCTAGATCATGTAGATCTTCCTCAAGAACTCATCAAGGAATCTGAAATTTTAAGGATCTCCGCTCTACAACCAAGCATCAATACGGCTACTCATGACAAGTGGGCACAGACTGTCACGTTGCTGGGTCAGCCGACTCGGTTCCGGATTGACACGGGTGCAAGGTGCAACACACTAACACTCAACGACTACCAGTTAGTCCAGCACCTCGCAGGCGATCTACAATCGTCGCATAAAGTTCTTAAAACATACTCGAACCATACTATCCATCCTGTCGGTACCGTGACACTCCCTCTCTCTCACAAAAACAAGACCGTTAGAGCCAGTTTTGAGGTCATTGACCTCGATCAGGAGAATGTAATGTCAGGCGCTACCTCGGAAGCCCTAGGCCTCATTGTCAAGCTCGATAAGTTGTCTCTTGTTCAGCCTCTAGTCAATGTGTCTCAGGAAGCAGTAATCTCTGAGTTTCCAGAAGTTGCCAAGACAACTGGAACTCTTCCCGGAACTTATCGGATCAAGCTTGTAGAAGGGTCACAGGGAGTAGTTCACGCTCCTCGCAGACAGCCTGCAGCATTGAGAGAGCAAATAGTTGACAAGCTACAAGAGATGGTCACCGAAGGTCACATCGCGAAGGTAGAACGACCGACTGAGTGGGTGAGTTCCATGGTAGTAGCTCTTCGCAACGGCAAAGTCCGCATCTGTATAGACCCCAAAGACTTAAACAAGTGCACAAAACGTGAGCACTACCCAATGAGAACTGTTCAGGAAGTTTTAGCTCAAATCCCTGGAGCCAAAGTATTTTCTGTGCTTGACGCCCGCAGTGGGTTCATGCAAATTCGCCTTGACGAGCCTTCTTCATTCTTGACCACGTTCAATACACCTGTAGGGAGATACCGCTGGCTGCGTCTCCCTTATGGATTGAGGTGCTCGCCCGAGATATTCCAGCGAATCATGGACCAGATGCTAGAAGGGATAGAATGGGCAACAGCGGTAATGGATGACATTTTAGTTGCTGGTCGTGACATCACCCACCACGACTGTGTACTGAAGCGAGTTATGCAACGAGCTACAAGTTATAACCTGCAACTAAACTTCCGAAAATGCCTCATCCGGCAAACCTCAGTCCCTTATGTAGGCCACCTGCTTACTGCAGAAGGAGTGCTACCAGATCCATTCAAGACGAAGGCAGTTGAGAAAATGCCACGTCCAACAGACAAACAAGGCGTCAAGCGTTTCCTTGGATTCGTTCAGTATTTAGGGAAGTTTATTCCCAACCTAAGTGACACAAGCAAGCCTCTCCGTGATCTCTGCAAGGCGGACGTGGAGTTCTCCTGGCAGTCAGCTCAGGAGCTGTCCTTCAAGAAGCTGAAGCAAGCATGTATTTCGGCCCCGGTCCTTCAGTACTACGATGTAAGTCAGCCAGTTGAAATACAAGCCGATGCCAGCCAAAACGCTGTAGGAGCCTGTTTGCTCCAGAATGGCAACCCTATAGCGTTCACATCACGCAGTATGACCGATACTGAGTGTCGCTACGCTATGATTGAGAAGGAAATGCTCTCAATCGTCCATGCAACAGAAGCATTTCACTACTATATCTTTGGAAAATCAGTAGTGGTATATAATGACCATAAACCCCTTGAGGAAATCTTCAAGAAGCCTCTCCTATCTTCTCCCATGCGTTTACAGCGTATGTTGCTCAAGCTTCAACGGTATGACTTGGAGGTTAACTACTGCCGTGGTTCTGAGATGGTGCTCCCCGACACATTGTCCCGTGCACCTCTACCGGACACCGACTCAGAAGCTGGGAAAGACCTTTAGCCTGTGAACATGTTCCAGTTCCTTGCGATCACGAGTGGGAAATACCTCGAAATCCAGGAAGCTACTCTGAGTCAAATGAGCCTTCTCTGCGGTGTCATTGCAAGTGGATGGCCTGACTCCCGAAAGGAAGTCCCAGCACAGGTCCGTCCGTACTTTGACTCCAGAACGCAATTGGCAGTCTCAGACAGTGTTGTCTACAAAGGCATGCGCCTTGTCATCCCGCCAAGCCTCAGACCCAGAATGCTGAGCTTGATTCATGAATCGCACCTCGGAGTGAACAAGTGTAAGCAGCGTGCTCGCGAGGTCATGTATTGGCCCTCAATGAACTCTGACATCGAAGAAACTGTACGGAATTGTTGCAAGTGTGCAGAGTATCAAAGCGCTCAGCAACGGGAGCCTCTCTTGCCGACTTACACGCCTGATCTTCCATTCATCGAAGTTGGAAGCGACGTTTTTGACTTCGAATCAAAGCAGTATTTGCTCACGGTCGATTATTACTCCAAGTTTGTGGAGGTGGATTGCCTCAAGGACATTACAGCTCGCTCTGTAATCGAAGCTCTCAAGCAGCAGTTTTGTCGACATGGTATTCCAGAGAAGCTGCGAAGCGATTCCGGAAGTCAGTACACGTCAGAGGAATTTTCTCAGTTTTGCAAAGAATATGGCATAACTCACGACATTGTGTCCCCCAAGCACCAACGTGCCAATGGAGAGGCAGAAAGAGCGATCCAGACAGTGAAAAGGCTCTGGAAGAAGTCAGCAGATAAGTACTTAGCCCTGCTAGACTACCGCACCACTCCACTTGAAGGAATAAACTTGTCCCCGGCTCAGCTCCTAATGGGAAGACGCCCCAGAAACACACTGCCTTGCAACCGCACTCTTCTCATGCCTGCGCGGTATGACCATCACCTTGTGAGATCACGCCTTGACACACAGAAGGAGAAACAAAAATACTATCATGACAAGCCATCTATGTCAGATTTGCCACCGCTCCAGCCGGGAGACAGTGTTAGGATGTTGCCAAACCCGGAGGCCAGGCATTGGATTCCGGCTGTAGTTGAGGCGCGCCACAACAGCCCCCGGTCATATTTGCTGAGGACCCCAAACAATGTGTACCGGCGTAACAGGCTCCATCTCCGCAGAGTGCCTCATTCAGCCAATGTTGGCCCGGTGGGAAGTCAGCCACTCTCTCGCTTTTACTCTTCCCAGGACATGAGGGACTTCCCTGATCCCACCACTCAACAGGACACCCCAGTGGGGAACTGCTGCAAGTCCCCAAGTCCAAGTGAGCAAGCATCTGAATCCCAAAGTCTCCCAACAGTGTCATCGCCTCGAGCCACTGCATCTCCCAGAAATACCAAGTTCATCACAAGGAGCGGCAGAGCGGTTAACCCTCCCAGACGTCTGGATCTTTAAATTTAAATCAATTGATTCACGTGATCTGAATGTGATGCTGTTTGTTAATTAATTCATTGTAAGTTTTACTTTATAGAGTTATTTGCTTTGCTGGTTTCCTTTAAAGTGGCTTCCTTGAAAGAAAGGAGGATGTAATGTATTATTCTGACTTGTATTTGCATTGTTGTTGTGGTTTATCGGACGCGCTTATTCGTCAGACACGAGTGAATCATCACCGCGTCAATAAACGCGCTTTCCGCTTCCGGCACGATGGAGTCTGCTTGAGTTCGTTACAATGCCACATAACATTATCACGCAGAACGCCGACACTGAGGAAAATGTGTCTAGCGGCTCCGCCCCCATCAAGCTGGTTGACAGTCATAGCCACGCCTACCCCAGCCCTATTCTTTTACAAAGGAATGTCGTTTTGTGTACTTTTTGAGGAATCATTTCAAGCCACGAGAATTATAATACCAAAGGATGTTGCAGGAAGTAAAATCTGTCGAATGGTAGCAGAATCATTGCCATTGATCGAGGCAGCTCAGAAAAATGCCGTCTGAGGAAGATTATTATTGTAGCGGTTCCCGCTGAATGTACACAATCGCCTTGCACCTGCCAGGACACGGCCAGGGCGCGATCGCCATGCCGGGCTCGTCCGGACGGGCCCAGACGCGCCTCTCCTGGGCATGCCCGGACTCGCTGTTCCCGGGCACGCCCGAACCTCCCGGGCACGCCCGGTCTCGTCTTTCCCGGGCATGCCCGCTCTCGCCTTTCCAGGGCTCGCCCAGAGCGCCCGGGCACGCCCAGCCTCGACTTGCCAGGCCGCGTCCAGGACGCCCGGGCATGTCCAGACTCGCCTTTCCAGGGCTCGCCCAGAGCGTCCGGGCATGCCCGCTCTCGCCTTTCCAGGGCTCGCCCAGAGCGCTCGGGCACGCCCAGCCTCGACTTGCCAGGCCGCGTCCAGGACGCCCGGGCATGTCCAGACTCGCCTTTCCAGGACTCGCCCTTGACACACGGGCATGCCCGGTCTCGGTTTTCCCGGGCAAACGCCCCGGCATAAATGTGTATATATATTGCTGCCCGATAAACGGGCTTTTGTCAGAATACCTGAGCTGTTTTGTTTCAATAAAGCAACTCGGACGAATTCCGTCTTTGGTCGCGTCAATTCTTTCGACTCGCGTTGGAGCGCAGCTCCTTCATTATCTATATTATAATAGCCGTAGATGATTCTGTCTGTCTGTCTGTCTATCTGTTGGGTGTCTGTCCGGGGTGTGGCTTACTCGGTTTGCAGAGTAGCTCCACCCATAGCTCCACCCATTCTGGGAGTGGCTATAAACAAATATCCACCATTTTATTAACTCGCATAGCTTTGAGTCCTGTTTTGTAGGCCCGTGGTGTCTTGCTCTCCCCCAGTTTTATTTCAAATCAAATTCGATAAATCATTTCATTTTTCACAGTCGCTAACATAGTTTTAGACTCGGTTGAAAAAAAACGGGAAGAAAATCCGATTAAAGTTGCCGTTTATAGAACGAAATGAATTCTCAAAGGCCTGTAACTTCAAGGCCATTGAGTCTCTCTCACGCCTTTATCTCCAATCTAACTCACCATATGATTTCATTTTTATCGATGGTTTTACTTTTAGACTCGGTGTCAGCAATAATTGAGAACAATCCACACACGCGGGAAAATGCAGAGATATATTTTTTAAAATCGCGTCATGGTGTATCATACACCGCCCAACATGACACCGCCGGCAATGTGTCGATATATATTAAAAATTCGCTTTTGCTTTTCCGTTATGATATATTACTATTTAGTTTGATGATAGTCGTCACAAAAACGTCAACAATGATGCCGACATATATTTCTTCGTTTTTATTTCATTCAACATATTAGCCGGAAGTAAAATATGTTTCAGGAAATTACCGAGATATTTCTTCGTTTTTTTTATTAGTTATGTGCGCATACACTTTAAATAGGTTTATTTGAAATCTTTAATTTTCCACAAACATTCCACACACGCGGGAAAATGCAGAGATATATTTTTTAAAATCGCGTCATGGTGTATCATACACCGCCCAACATGACACCGACGGCAATGTGTCGATATCTATTTTAAATTCGATATATCATTTCATTTTTCACAGTCGCTAACATAGTTTTAGACTCGGTTGAAAAAAAACGAGAAGAAAATCCGATGAAAGTTGCCGTTTATAGAACGAAATGAATTCTCAAATGCCTGTAACTTCAAGGCCATTGAGTCTCTCTCACGCCTTTATCTCCAATCTAACTCACCATATGATTTCATTTTTATCGATGGTTTTAGAGTCGGTGTCAGCAATAATTGAGAAAATTCCACACACGCGGGAAAATGCAGATATATTTTTTAAAATCGCGTCATGGTGTATCATACACCGCCTAACATGACACCGACGGCAACGTGTCGATACATATTAAAAATTCGATATATCATTTCATTTTTCACAGTCGCTAACATAGTTTTCGACTCGGTTGAAAAAAAACGGGAAGGAAATCCAATGAAAGTTGCCGTTTATAGAACGAAATGAATTCTCAAACGCCTGTAACTTCAACTTCAAGGCCATTGAGTCTCTCTCACGCCTTTATCTCCAATCTAACTCACCATATGATTTCATTTTTATCGATGGTTTTGGACTCGGTGTCAGCAATAATTGAGAACATTCCACACACGCGGGAAAATGCAGAGATATATTTTTAAAAATCGCGTCATGGTGTATCATACACCGCCCAACATGACACCAACGGCAACGTGTCGATATATATTAAAAATTCGCTTTTGCTTTTCCGTTACGATATATTACTTTTTCGTTTGATGACAGTCGTCACAAAAACGTCAACAATGATGCCGACATATATTTCTTCGTTTTTATTTAATTCAACATTATTAGCCGGAAGTAAAATATGTTTCAGGAAATTACTGAGAGATATTTCTTCGTTTTTTAAAATTAGTTATGTGCGAATACACTTTAAATAGGTTTATTTGAAATCTTTAATTTTCCACAATATAATTTACTTGCCATTTATCATTTGATGATTACGAGACAAATTCCTCTTGAGGATCGTGACAATTCATGCGCTGCGTGGAAACTTCTATTTCCAAAATGAATGAGACGATCGATGAAGAACGCAGACTTGAACAGGATGCAGCAAGAAAACGAATGAGACGGGCGAACGAGTCCATCGACGAACGTCAATGCAAACTTGCGGGGTCACCCGTGGGAATCCCACGGGCATGGATGTGTGTGACATTTCGACATATTGAGTTAGATGCTGCACATTCATTTTTACAAAATGGTTACTGGCAAGTCATCAGATCCAGAAATGGTGTAAAAACCACCGTTTAGAGGCCATTTTTCCCCGCAAAGCGGGGGTTGGCCTTTTCGGGGACCGTGGTAGTTGTTGTTTTTTTGTCCCCTTTTTGAAGCAATGTTTTACGGCCGGATGCCCTTCCTGACGCCAACCCTTTTTGCCGCCTTCAACGACAAACAGGGAATTACCAGTGAACTGGTACTCAATTAGCCGACCTCGGAAGGATGACAGGCTGAGTCAACCCCCCTGGCATTAATTCGGCGATCGACCGAGATTCGAACCCAGGATCCTAAGCCGGCACCCTAGCCGCTAGCCCAACACCAGAAATGGTGTCATGAACACAATTTATTTACGCACAAGCACAAAAGCAAGACGGGCCGATTTCCGATTCCGACGGGCCGACGGGCGAGACGGGCCGATTTCCGATTCCGACGGGCCGATTTGGAGCAAGAAAAAGAACGAGACGGGAGAAAAAGGAGAGAAACGAGACGGGGAAAGCCGATTGGAGAGGCGAGTGAGGCGCGATTGGAGAGGAGTGTGAGGCGCGATTGGAGAGGAGTGTGAGGCACGATTGGAGAGGAGTGTGAGGCACGATTGGAGAGGAGTGATTGGAGGGGAGTGTGAGGCACGATTGGAGAGGAGTGTGAGGCACGATTGGAGAGGAGTGTGAGGCGCGATTGGAGAGGAGTGTGAGGCGCGATTGGAGAGGAGTGTGAGGCGCGATTGGAGAGGCGTGTGAAGGATTGCAGAGGAGAGGAGTGTGAGGGATTGGAGAGGTGAGGGATTGGAAAGGAGAGGGATGTGAGGGTTTGGAGAGGAGAGGAGTGCTAGGTGGAGAGAGGAGAGTGTCAGGTGGAGACAGGAGAGTGTCAGGTGGAGACAGGAGAGTGTCAGGTGGAGAGGAGTGAGGGGTCACATATTATGTGAAATAACTAAATTCACACCATTTCTGGATCTGATGACTTGCCAGTAACCATTTTGTAAAAATGAATGTGCAGCATATAACTCAATATGTCGAAATGTCACACACATCCATGCCCGTGGGATTCCCACGGGTGACCCCGCTAGTTATCATTATTGTTACTAGGGCATGCCCGTACTATATATATATCGAAAATTATATCCCCCCCCTCTATTTACATGAAATGGTTTGGTCCATGAAATGTTTTGGGCCATTCGCAACGCCAAAGCGAATGGCGAACGCTTTACATGAAATGGTTTGGTCCATGAAATGTTTTGGTCCATTCGCAACGCCAAAGCGAACGACGAACGGCTTGCGAGTACAGTGACAATCCCCCCCCCCCCCCCCTCTATTTACATGAAATGGTTTTAATTAGTTTTAAAACATAGTTTAACGCCAACATATGGCATGCCCGTACCCGTACTATCCGTAATGGCGCACGCTCTCACAGGAGCTCCGGAAGGTCGCATATCGCAGGAAAGCGAAAGAATCGCAAATTAGTTTTAATTAGTTTTAAAACATAGTTTAACGCCAACATAGCGCCAACATAGTTTGCCGACGGGAAATAAATGAATACGCTCTCAAATGTGCCATCCGAGGCAGAGTCTGTTCGCCACGTTCGGCACACGTGATAGCTCGCTGCTCTCTGATTGGTTGAATCGTTTTTTGGACATAGCTCGGTAACTACTTCTGCGATTAATTTAAAACCTTGAAAAGGCACATCCTCGGGTCCCCAGCAATATACCTGGCAAGTTTCAAGTATATCGGACCCGTGGTTGTCGAGAAACAGCGGTCACAGACAAACAAACACACACACACACAGACACACACACACACACACACACACAGAGATTAGTGGAATTATAGATAGATGATGATGATGACCAAGGGGATGAATTCCCGGGTTTGACCGATCGCGTTTTTTCGCTGTATTTTGCTTTTGCATTGGTCTGGAGAACTGAAAAGTGATCCCTTCGTCGACAATCAGCTGAACAGACCAGGTCGGTCTCATATGCAGCCAAAGTGAGTTTTAAATGAAGAGAATCCAACTGTGGCGGACACGAAAGCACTGACGTGGTGACATCACCCCGCACACCGAGTGGGGGTGGGCCACGCCCGGGAGAGAGGCGTGGCCTCACGATATACACGGGGCGCGCAGCCCTGAGAGTTCAGTGTTACAGTGAGCTCTTCAATAAAGACTCTTACAAATTACCGCGTTGTCCGCTTCCTCCTTGTTTACAAACAGCGAGCGTAACACCGCGCTTTACAACTATAGTTTTGCATGCAGCAGATGGGAGCGACATTTTTTTCCGTGCCATCCCGACATAGAGAGTACTGGAGTACTCTCTGATTATCCACATCACTGACATTTTTGTACATTCAACACTGGTCAAAAAAAGGCTTAGCGTCAGGAACGGCATCCGGCTATAAAACATTGTATTTTGTATTTTTCCTTTTGGTCGAACTTCTTCCTGAATCCGGCAGACAGCATCAGCCTATTATATCAGTAGAGAGTATTGTGAATTTCCAAAATAATAATATTTCTTCACAGCAAATTAAAAAAAGTCGGGAGCAATCCAGGAGCGGTCTCTTGCTTTATACATCGCCCAGGTAAACAGGGTCAATTTTTTTTATTGAATTGAAAAAATATATACAATTTCCTGGACGATTGCAAATATTTTGAAGCAACGTTTGCTTCTCATTTTCTTTCCCAGGAGCATTTCCGTGTTTCAAGGTGGGACCGAGACAGACGAAGTCAGCTTTTCCTCTGTGCTGCAAAAAAACTCGGAAGAGGTAGGGAATAGGACCTCCTCGTAAAGAAAAATCTGCTTCGAAAATCGGGTACATCATCGAACATCACGAAAACCTGGTGCATCATCGAGCATCACGAAAACCTGGTACATCATCGAGCATCACGAAAACCTGGTGCATCATCGAACATCACGAAAATCTGGTGCATCATCGAGCATCACGAAAACCTGGTGCATCATCGAACATCACGAAAACCTGGTGCATCATCGAGCATCACGAAAATCTGGTACATCATCGAGCATCACGGAAATCTGGTACATCATCGAGCATCACGAAAACCTGGTGCATCATCGAGCATCACGAAAACCTGGTACATCATCGAGCATCACGAAAATCTGGTACATCATCGAACATCACGAAAATCTGGTACATCATCGAGCATCACGAAAACCTGGTACATCATCGGGCATCACGAAAACCTGGTACATCATCGAACATCACGAAAACCTGGTACATCATCGAGCATCACAAAAACCTGGTACATCATCGAGCATCACGAAAATCTGGTGCATCATCGAGCATCACGAAAACCTGGTACATCATCGAGCATCACGGAAATCTGGTACATCATCGAGCATCACGAAAACCTGGTACATCATCGAACATCACGAAAACCTGGTGCATCATCGAGCATCACGAAAATCTGGTACATCATCGAGCATCACGAAAACCTGGTGCATCATCGAGTATCACGAAAATCTGGTGCATCATCGAGTATCACGAAAACCTGGTACATCATCGAGCATCACGAAAATCTGGTACATCATCGAGCATCACGAAAACCTGGTGCATCATCGAGTATCACGAAAATCTGGTACATCATCGAGCATCACGAAAACCTGGTACATCATCGAGCATCACGAAAATCTGGTGCATCATCGAGCATCACGAAAATCTGGTGCATCATCGAGCATCACGAAAACCTGGTACATCATCGAGCATCACGAAAATCTGGTACATCATCGAGCATCACGAAAACCTGTTACATCATCGAGCATCACGAAAACCTGGTACATCATCGAGCATCACGAAAATCTGGTGCATCATCGAGCATCACGAAAATCTGGTACATCATCGAGCATCACGAAAATCTGGTACATCATCGAGCATCACGAAAATCTGGTACATCATCGAGCATCACGAAAACCTGGTACATCATCGAGCATCACGAAAACCTGGTACATCATCGAGCATCACGAAAACCTGTTACATCATCGAGCATCACGAAAACCTGGTACATCATCGAGCATCACGAAAATCTGGTGCATCATCGAGCATCACGAAAACCTGGTACATCATCGAGCATCACGAAAACCTGGTACATCATCGAGCATCACGAAAATCTGGGACATCATCGAGCATCACGAAAATCTGCTGCATCATCGAGTATCACGAAAACCTGGTACATCATCGAGCATCACGAAAATCTGGTACATCATCGAGCATCACGAAAATCTGGTACATCATCGAGCATCACGAAATCTGGTACATCATCGAGCATCATGAAAATCTGGAAAATAATCCTGAAAAACTGAGCGAGATTTCAAATCCAAAGCAATTTTGATGCGTGCTCTGCAGGAAGAAGTTGTCTTACAGTGTTACATGAAGAGTAACTCTGTAATGCAGAAGCATCTGAAGCCATTCCATCCAAGGGAAGCTCGTGGTCATGGAATGGAAAGTCTTGCCAAACGTCACCGAGATCAATCGCCATCGTCGGCATGTCGGAAACAGCCATTCACAAGTGGGGTCACGCAACGCAAGCCGGCTCAATATTCAATCTTGATAAGATACCTACTCCTCCCCGAGTCTTTGGGGGTCTTAAGGGTCTTTATAGTCTTTAACGGTCTTAGGGGTCATTTGGGTCGTCGGGATGTTTTGGGTCTTTTGGATCTTTGGGGTCTTTTGTGTCTCCAGGGTCTTGAGGTGAGGTCTGTGGGGTCTTTTGGTCTTCAAAGGTTTTCAGGGTCCTTTGGGTCTTTGGGGTCGTTTAGCTCTTCAGGTTATTTTGGGTCATCTGGGTCTTTTAAGTCTTTAAGGGTCTCCGGGGCTTTTAAGGGCCTGTCGGGGTCTTTGTGGTCTTAAAGGGTTTTCGAAAGTTTAAGCGGTCTCAGCAGTGTAAAGGAAGGGTAGAAAGGTATATTCCAACAGTACATAATGAATAGTGTCGCGTGATTCCCCTCGGTGAAGACCGGGAAATCACGGATAGCAATGGAGCGTGACTTCGAGGCATTGTTCAATAGCGGATTTATTATCTCCGCGCGGAGGAAGAGAGAAGAAGAAGAAGCTGAAAGCTTTTACCTGACGCGATCCTCGAGCAGTCTTCAAACCTGCAAAAGGTAACTCAAAGGAAAACCGATTTACAATGTACAAAAATAACAGGTTTCTTTAATGGAACCCGAGAACAATGAAAACGCGACGCTCAAATTAATGTCCTAAATTGGGATCCCTCACACCAGACGTAAACACAGACACAGGACAGATAAATAGAAATAACAGGGCACGTGTGTGTGTGCTTAGCTTAACCACTCGTGTTCTCGTCGGGGATGGTGTCGGCCCTGTGTGCACAGTCAGGACGCGGCTCCATGCGCGCCAAAACGCCTTGGCGCCAAGAAGGCCCCGACTCGCCCTTGTTCGCTCGGCCCCGATGAAGGCCTCCTGCGCGAAGCGAACGAGCGTGCAGCCCGCTTGCTCCTCCGTGCAATGTCCTCGTGAATTTGGCATGGAACGGCGATGCACCCAACATCCGTATCAGAAGGGAGAGAGGGTCGAGGGTGAAGGAAGGCTTGAGGGCAAGAGGTCGGAGTAGAGGAATCTTAAGGGCAGTAGTGAACGAGGTCCAGGCACCAAGGGATCCAAAAACGAGAGGGCAAAATGCTGGCTTGCCGTGGTTTTTACGTCTTGTCTCTTGACGTCATCGGTCCTCCGTTCCAATCAGTCCGTCGCCTCTCGACCTCGAGAATGTTCTTCCCACGTCAGTCCTTCACCACTGGCTGAGCGCTTCGCGCTCTTCTCCTCATGCCATCGGTCAGTGGCCAATCAGGCCGTCGCTTCTTTACACCAATCAGCGGGTCGCTCCTTGCTCCGCCCCTGGCCAATCACAAGTCCTTCCTTACTCTGGCCTTACATTGGTGTGATCTCCCCATCAAACCACCTCGACCAATCCATCGTGAGGTGGGCATGGCCTCAGCCTGCATGAGCAATGTTTTATCGCCATGTTGGCACAATGCATGGGCGCTTCCTGCCTGCACTTCCGGTGACTTTTATTGTGGGGAGAAATTAATTGGTATGTGTGGTGCTATTGGGCCTGCCGAGTGTCTATTGGTGTAGTGCCATAAGGGACAATGGATAAATCACAAGGTTTCACACACAGGGGAATTAGCATATTCCCTGCGATAATTAGCACAAGGCCATCCTCCTTTGACCATAAATATACGAGCTTAAACTGACATCCGGGCGAAAGAGGTCCTCCACTTATTACAAGGGGTGGTTCTTCTTCACGACAGTCGGAGCATGATACCTACACAGATCTACCTGATCTATATATCACTCTACCCCAATATTCATAACAACAGACATATGCAATTAATAGACAGGATGCAACAGACGTTCAAACAGTACGTAATTAATAGATATTTAGTCGCACGGCTTGATGGACTGCTTGTGTTTTTTTCGGTTTGTTCTATATTTTAAGAAGAAGACGTTTTGGTCACAATTATGTACCATATAAAATACAATGTCAGTATGTTTGTTTGTACAGATGTCTACCTCTTCAAAAGGGAAGGTTTTACAGGCCAATCTTTCAACACAAATGTGTGTTCACTGTGGTCTATTTTGAGGATTAGGTATGCTATTTGCCAATTATTTGGAAATTAATTATTTTATTATTATTAGCCCCCGTTGGGCTTATGGATTTGGCCGTGTTATGGATTATGGATTAGTCTGAAGCGGGGGCTTATGGATTTGGCCGTGTCCGTGCATCCGCAACCATATCTCTGGATATTGTTACGTGGTCCTCCCGGTGACTACCTGGTCTCGGTGACCCCCGGACCATGGGAGGAACTCCGCCAGAAAGATCTATGATTTATACGCTTTCGTAATGCAATCAATATGAATTCCAGTCAATAAGAAACCCCACACCAAGGATCCGGAGTAATCAATCATATATTCCCCCAAGGAATCCACAACCATCAACAATCAACAATCAATATTACAAAGATGGCCATCTTACATATGTGTCCCCCCCTGTCCCCACTCACGACCACTTGGGTCACGGGCAGTGTCCCTCACAATGTCTCTCTTCTCCGCACACGTGCGGTTGAACGAACCCCGGGCGGACGTGCTCCAAACGTGCACGTCTCGCACCGGGGACAGCTGCTGCAGCGCACACCTCATTGCCAAGCAACGGGGCAAAACCAAGCGTGGCTTGCAACGCGCGCGAGGCCCAAGGTGCGACCCATATGCGTCCTTGTAGACGGTGAGGCGAACTGTGCCGGACGCTTGGTTCCTTGCACGAACCCACGGCGACTTGACGTGTAAATGGGTAATTACACGTCCAGGTAACTCCTCTCGCCAGACGGGCTTTCACACGCAGCGTTCCCCACGCTGCTCAATATCGATACCGCTCTTCTCGGCGCTGGGCGAGGAAGAGGAAGAAGATTGCCACTTCTGCCGGACCTCGTGTCTTTTCTTCTTCCGTTTCTGGTCTCCTTTTTCCCAGAAGGGCTCCTGACCCTTTAATCACAACAACCTTTAATCGACTACACATTAATAAGCAAAGACCTGAATAGTAATTCACATCAATTCACATAAATCCATAACACTCCCCCCCTTCAAGAAAGAAAGTTTGAACCCAGCGAAAACTTTCTTTGCCGGCCAACTTGGATAAACAAACCAGATAACTCACCCCCCCCCCCCCCCCCCAAATCATCAGTTCCCCCCGGGCACAGTTATTACTTAAAAATAAAGCAACAAAATTTTACACAATCCCCTAGATTAATTCCCTCTGGACCAAGCGTCAACCATTTCTAGTTTCTCTTGAATGACAGTTAAGAGGTGGTGACCAAAGCCCCCAAATTTAAACCTCTCGATAGCACTTTTTCGGGAGGCCCAGCTGAGTATTCCCTACATGGATGCCTTAAGGAATGTGGAGTTCACGGTTAGTCCGGGGAGGAAAGTTCATTACATGGACGCCTTTAAGAACGTGGAGTTCACGGTTAGTCCGTGCAGGAAAGTTCACTACCTGGACGCCTTTAAGAACGTGGCGTTCACGGTTCATCTGTGTAGGAGCCCCGGCTCGGCGGCTCCCCCGTATATAGTGCTTCAACTTCTCCAGAGTCCTAACAGTTACGGTGGGACCCCTGGTCCCAGCCGTTACCTGACTGGCGGTCTCCTTCTCGGCCAGTGCTCCGACGTTCATTCTTTCGGGAGGTGCCGTAACTCTGGGAGCCTCCATAGTAATATCGGCTGCTGCCAACTCCAAAACTACTGCCAAGTTGTCCTCTTCTGTAGACCTCTCGACGCCTACGAAATGCCTTCCCTACTGTTATGGTCCGACCCTCCAAATCCTTACCATTCCAATTCTTCTCTGCCTCTCTGGCGTCTCTTGTGCTTGCAAACGTGACAAAGCCAAACCCTCTTGACCGTTGCGTTTCCCTGTCTTTTACCACCCGCACTTCCACCAGCGGCCCATATCTGTTGAAGACAGAGGTCAGAACTTATTCCTCTGTGTTGAAGTTCAGTCCCCCTACAAATAACTTGGAACTTTTGTCGCCATCCCAAGCGGGGGTGGTGTTATTTCCCCTGCGGGGCTCTTTACCCACCCTCGGGTTACCATAAATTTGCCCCCCGGCCAACTCATTCCCGATAATCACAGATACTCCCTCTACAGGAAGCGTGGCTTGTAAACCGACGGTGACCGGTCCTGACACCAAATCGGATTCCAAATGGATGACATGAAGTGGGGCCCTAACACAGCCACCGATCCCTTGTAACCAAACACTATCCCCAGTTGCGGTACTCTTTGACAATGGCAAAATGCCTTCAAGCATTAAGGATTGATGGGCTCCTGTGTCCCTCAAAACCCTAACCGGTCTTGGGTTAGTCAAGTCTCCCTTGAGTGAGACCAACCCCTCATAAATAAATGGTTGGTAACTCTTCTGTGGGCGATTTCTTACGCTTGCCATCGCATTCGGAGTGGTAATAGTCGGACTCCGCTCTGGGTCTTCCCTTTTCATGAGGTAACAACTGGACATCAAGTGTCCAGGTTTCTTGCAAAAAGCGCAAGTAGGCCCGGAGGAAAAACTCGTGGTCTGCCTCGGGCCCCCCAAAAAATAAGTTTGGCTTGGGCCCGTAGCCCTCTGATTTCGAACAGGTGGGGTATCCGCGTTGTCCCCATAATCCTCTCGAGGCCGCCGCCATGTATTGTCGTTCTCCGCACCTGCTGTTCCACACCTCCCCTGCGGAGATCTAGGCGAGGAATTAGGTTCGTGGACCCCTATCCGGTGTGTTAAGGCATAATCATCTGCCATGGTGGCTGCGTCCCACAACTTCGGTACTTTATTTTCCTGCAGGTACACTTTGATGTCGTCGTGGACACACTGTTGAAATTCCTCCACCAGCATCAGGTCACGCAATGCTTCGAAGTCGTTCCCGACTCCTTTTGACTCACACCACCGATCAAACATATTTTCTTTCACTCTAGCAAACTCCACATGGGTCTCACTCTCCCTCTTCCTGGCATTCCTGAATTTTTGCCGGTAAGCTTCCGGAACCAACTCATAGGCTTTGAGGATGTGCTTCTTCAATACCTCATAATCTGCACATTGGTCCATTGGTAGCGCCGAATAAATCTCTTGAGCTTTACCCACCAGCACACTTTGCACTAGTATGGTCCAGGCCTCCTCCGGCCAGTTTAACTGTCGAGCCACTTTCTCAAAGTGTGGAAAAAATTGAGTGACTTCCTTTTCACTGAAGGGTGGAACCAGCCTCACATGTCTGCCCACCTCCCAGGTGTTTTGGCTGGGTGTCGACCCCGTCAACAAGGGTGGTACCTCTCCCCGTTCTCTCATTAAATCCAGCTCCTTGAATTTAATCTCTTGCTGAAGCGCCAGATCACGTTCCTTCAACTCCCTTTCGGCTTTTCTCTCCTCTGCTTCGAGTTCCCTGGCAGCTCTCCTCTCCTCTGCTTTTCTCCCTTCTAACCTTTCCTGGAGTTCTCGTTCCACTCTCCTTTCCTCTGCTTGTTTCTCTTCTCTCCTCTCTTCTGCTTTCCTTTCTTCTTCTGCTCTTTCCTTTTCTGCTTTCCTTTCTTCTTCTGCTCTTTCCTTTTCTGCTTTCCTTTCTTCTTCTTTTAACCTTTCTGGAGTTCTCGTTCCCCTCTCCTTTCCTCTGCTTGTTTCTCTTCTCTCCTCTCTTCTGCTTTCCTTTCCTCTTCTGCTCTTTCCTTTTCTGCTTTCCTTTCTTCTTCTTTGATCCGTTCCTGGCTCCGTAATAGCAACTCCAGTTTCCGGAGCTCAACGTCTTCTGGTTCTTCGGGTAGCCACTCCCAGGCTAACTCGTCCCATGTTCCTAATCCCACCATAGACTGTATCACCGTGGTCTGCAACTCTGCCTTCCTCAAATTAGTTCGGACCTCCAAGTTAAAATGTTTGGCCAATTTCAAGAGGTCCGCTTTTAGTAACGCTCGGAACTGCCTCACTAGGTGTTACCACAAAGTTCTGTGCCACAAACGCCATGGTGCCTATCGTAAACACCTGTTAACCTTCACCCAAGACTTTACCCCTAATTTCCCAAAAATTTACCAATTAATACTTAATTAATAAATTTTAATTAATAAAAATATTATTTTATTATTTTATACAATTTTAGATCCCGGACGAGCCCCCAATTCTGTTACGTGGTCCTCCCAGTGACTACCTGGTCTCGATGACCCCCGGACCGTGGGAGGAACTCCGCCAGAAAGATCTATGATTTATACGCTTTCGTAACGCAATCAATATGAATTCCAGTCAATAAGAAACCCCACACCAAGGATCCGGAGTAATCAATAATATATTCCCCCAAGGAATCCACAACCATCAACAATCAACAATCAATATTACAAAGATGGCCATCTTACATATGTGTCCCCCCCTGTCCCCACTCACGACCACTTGGGTCACAGTCACTGTCCCTCACAATGTCTCTCTTCTCCGCACACGTGCGGTTGAACGAACCCCGGGCGGACGTGCTCCAAACGTGCACGTCTCGTACCGGGGACAGCTGCTGCAGCACACACCTCCTTGCCAAGCAACGGGGCAAAACCAAGCGCGGCTTGCAACGAGCGCGAGGCCCAAGGTGCGACCCGTACGCGTCCTTGTAGACGGTGAGGCGAACTGTGCCGGACGCTTGGTTCCGTGCACGAACCCACGGCGACTTGACGTGTAAATGGGTAATTACACGTCCAGGTAACTCCTCTCGCCAGACGGGCTTTCACACACAGCGTTCCCCACGCTGCTCAATATCGATACCGCTCTTCTCGGCGCTGGGCGAGGAAGAGGAAGAAGATCGCCGCTTCTGCCGGACCTCGTGTCTTTTCTTCTTCCGTTTCCGGTCTCCTTTTTCCCAGAAGGGCTCCTGACCCTTTAATCACAACCTTTAATCGACTACACATTAATAAGCAAAGACCTGAATAGTAATTCACATCAATTCACATAAATCCGTAACAATATGTATGGACCGATTTGGTCCTACTTGGCACAAAGACAAGGCATGACATATGCACATCATTTTGTTTCGTGATGCGATCAAAGATGGCCGGCTGGTGGCCATTTTAGTTGTAAAAAACCCGATGTTGAACACGTCCTCAACCATTTCTCGGACATGTGTTTGCCAATCTTGTTCAAACTTAGCAAACAGATAATGAATGATGGGTTACATAGGCACGTCATTTTTTTTCGAGATCAGATCCAAGATGGCCGTCTGGTGGCTATTTTGTTACTTCAACCGATCCCCATCCATTTATCGGACATGCATGGACCCATTTTTTTGGGAGCCTTTAACTCCGTACAGCAAAATTACTAAACTACGGCGGAGCCAATGACATTTTATGTCCTTTCACCTCCTCCACCAAAATATGTTTATATTTTCACCCATGTCTGTTTGTCTGTCAACAAGATATATCAAGAAGTTGTGGACGGATTGGGACGAAATTTGGCAGATAGAAAGTGTATATGGCACGGACAAAATGATTAGATTTTGGTGAAGATGCGGATTCGGATCCGGCCACTATAATTTTAAAGTGAATCTTCACCATTGCGAGACAGGGCCAAAAACGACATATAGTGTGATATTTATAAACGTTGTGGACGAGTTATGACTAAACTTGGTGGATGAGTTGGTTCGGTGACAAGAACATAGTCAGGTTCACTATGTTAACAAATATAATTTCGTTAAAAAATTTGGGAGATTAGCAAACCTGTACATTTTTGGAATCATCAGAGCATGGAGAATCCGAAAATTAATGTTGGCATTTGCACAGACACCTTCATGGCCGCCATTTTGGATTTTCAATATGGCCGCCATAAAATACATATTTTGCGCTATCTCGCCTTCTAGTCAACCTGGAAACTTAATTAAATATGCCAATCCTATGTTTTCTGGGTCAAGGAATCCAATAAAGGCCTCAAAATAGTGCTCATGATTATAGAAAAGCAACAAACAAAGGTAATTGTACTAGGTCTACACCCTTCAGGAATATGCGTTTACAGATCTTCATCACTGTCCTGAGTGTCATTTTCGCAAAGGTGTCTAAGCAAATGCCAACATTAATTTTTGGAATCCTCATGCTCTGAATATTCCAAAAATGTATAGTTTTGCTAATCTCCGAAAAATATTGAACGAAAAAACATAGTGAACCTGACTAACAAGCCGCTTCGCTTATGTTTCAGGTCCGAATCTCGGCCCGACCTGGTCGTGGGATACAAAATGTAAAATGTTCAGCATGGCGGAGGTATGCTCTCTCACAAGTGCTGTTTTAGTTTCCACAGTTAACGAGGAATCAACGAGCTTATTTAAAGATCGGTTCATTTGAATCATTGTAATAATAGTTCTCTCTTTCGGTCACTCGTTTCTCGGATCCTCATGACGTCATCGTACGAACCAGCATCGCCCTCTTCCTCTTCGACCTCCTCTGATGGGCGGAGCCTGCAAAGCTCGATGGAATAACCGAAACGGAGTGCGAGTGGATTAACATCGGGAAGTCATGTGCACAACTGTACAAGCACCACGTGACCTCCTCCCCTTTTCGCTGCTTCGCAACAAAGCACGTGATTTGATCCCAGTAAAAATCATAAACCCCCATACCCATTAGGGTTCCTGTAATTCAGGTCGAATGTATTATTTATAATGTATTAAACAGCTGGTGTGTTTAATGTCCAATTCCATTGGAATCTCGGTTGGCAAGCCGGGTTTTTACGCACGGGACGCGGCTCTGACGCACAGAGAAAATGACGTCATTTCGCTAATCTGTCATCCTGTTTTCTTCACATGATAAATCCTATATTTCTCTCAAGATAAACAAAATATATACATCACAGCAGGATTGTTTAATACCAGGATATCAATGAAGATGCATAGCTGCAATGGAGGCGCCGAAAGATCGGACATTTCGATGGAATTTTCGATTTTCGCGAATCGTCGCCGGTCAATCATAGATGCGATTGTCGTGGAAAAGAGCGTTTTTAAACTTCTTACGTTATCGCTTCTCGGCCTTTTGGCTAAGATCAAGTGTAGTATCTGTTCTTATCAGTTTAATAGCTGATATGTTCCGCAATGCGGGACTAGTCTATTAAATGGATTTTTGGTATCGGGAGTTGGATTAGGGGCTTGCTCCGTCCGCTCCACGTATCGACCCGGTATTGCAGTACCTCCGGGAACGGTGCATCCCCTTTGGGGGGACCTGGAAAACAAAGAAAAGATCATAAAGTGTTACGTGGTCCTCCCGGTGACTACCTGGTCTCGGTGACCCCCGGACCGTGAGAGGAACTCCGCCAGAAAGATCTATAATTTATACGCTTTCGTAACGCAATCAATATGAATTCCAGTCAATAAGAAACCCCACACCAAGGATCCGGAGTAATCAATAATATATTCCCCGAGCAATCAACAACCATCAACAATCCACAATCAATATTACGAAGATGGCCATCTTACATATGTGTCCCCCCCTGTCCCCACTCACGACCACTTGGGTCACGGTCACTGTCCCTCACAATGTCTCTCTCCTCCGCACACGGGCGGTTGAACGAACCCCGGGCGGACGTGCTCCAAACGTGCACGTCTCGTACCGGGGACAGCTGCTGCAGCGCACACCTCCTTGCCAAGCAACGGGGCAAAACCAAGCGCGGCTTGCAACGCGCGCGAGGCCCAAGGTGCGACCCGTACGCGTCCTTGTAGACGGTGAAGCGAACTGTGCCGGACGCTTGGTTCCGTGCACGAACCCACGGCGACTTGACGTGTAAATGGATAATCACACGTCCCGGTAACTCCTCTCGCCAGACGGGCTTGTAAACGCAGCATTCCCCACGCTGCTCAATATCGATACCGCTCTTCTCGGCGCTGGGCGAGGAAGAAGAAGAGAATCGCTGCTTCTCCCGGACCTCGTGTCTTTTCTTCTTCCGTTTCCGGTCTCCTTTTCCCCAGAAGGGCTCCTGACCCTTTAATCACAACAACCTTTAATCGGCTACACATTAATAAGCAAAGACCTGAATAGTAATTCACATAAATCCGTAACAAAAGGAAAAACTTCAAGATTTGCTTTTACAATTGGAGAGATATTTAAATTTGAAAACTCTGATGAGTGAATCGGGAAGTTGTGCAGTGGTTTGTGGGTTCGTCCTCTCTAATAAATCTTCCCACTCATGATTATTCTCCACAAGTTAATAAACAATTTATGCTAAATTAAAAAGGCAATGTCGTGATGACAAACTTCAGTCTAAAAAAGGTCCGAAACAAGACAGGGATGATGTTGGTTTAGAGAGTCGACAACAGTGTTGCCGTCACAAAACAATCCCAACATCACTGCCGCATTTACACTTCATCAATCGTTGCTTCAAGCTTCCACAAACATTTCACTGGTGACCACAGTACTTGATTACTCTTGTAGTGTAGCCACATAATGAGATTGTACAAATTAGCAATCCGAGTATAATGTTATAATATCAGTACATGATCATCAACTTCTTTCAAACTGCATGAACTTCTCTAATTTCAGCATTATATAATTATCTCCATTTGTGATTGGTTACTCTATGTTGATAAAAAAGAAAAGTAGGAAAGAAAACTGAAACTGCAGGAAGTCCCTGAAATTATATTGGAGCTTCTTATACTTTTGCAGAAATTATATATAGGAGCTTGTAGCGGCTACCGCTGGGTTTTCACAATCGCCTTGCACCTATCAAGGACGCGGAGCGATCACCATGCCGGGCTCGTCCAGGACGCCCGGGCAGGCTCGCCCTCAACTTGCCAGGCCGCAGCCAGGACGCTGGGCCACGCCCCCTCTCGCCTTTCCTGGGCAAACGCTCCGGGATAATATGTATATATATTGCTGCCCGATAAACAGGCTTTTGAGAGTGCCTGAGTGTTTGGTTTGATTAAAGCAACTCGGATGAATTCCAGCTTTTTGTCGCGTCCATTCTTCCGATCGACGTAGGAGCCCCAGCTCCTTCATTGGTGACCTACCGACATGGACACGGCAGTCGCCCTTAAACTGCCTACCTTCTGGGAGGCTCACGCGGCGGTTTGGTTCGCACAGGCGGATTCCCTGTTCGCCCTGCGAGGCATCACGGCCGACGACACCCGCTTCCACCATGTGGTAGCAGCGCTCGGTTCGGCCACCGCGGCCCGCGCCCTGAGCCTCCTCGAGAGCCCGCCAGCCGCTGACAAATACGGCGCGATTAAGAAGCTTCTCCTCGACGCTTTCGCCCTCCCATCGGCAGAACGCGCACGGCGCCTGCTCGACCTGCCCGAGCTCGGTGACACGCGCCCTTCCGAGCGAATGGACTACATGCTTTCACTGCTCGGCGAGCACTCTCCGGCATTCCTGTTCCGGGAGCTGTTCCTCCGTCAGCTGCCTAACCCGGTACGCCTCGCCCTGGCAAGCACGACGATCACAGATCCCCGGGCCCTTGCCAGAGAAGCCGCCAAGATCTCCGCCGCAGGACAGCGCATCGCAGCGGCGACATGGGACCCACCGCCGTCTGACGCAACACCCATGGCGCCCGAGCACCCGGCACGGTCGACGACCGAACTGCCGACGCAATTGGCGGCCGCTACACCAAGCCGACCACCTCCAGCACGACGACCGGGGCCTCCACCTGACCAAGCGTGGTGTTACTATCATGCCAGGTTCGGACAGAAGGCCCGGACATGCCGACCCCCGTGCACCTTTGGCAGGCCGGGAAACGGCCGGGCCGGCGTTCATTACCAGCCATGAGCGCCGGCCACACGGGCAACTTACTGTTCATCACGGATAAAGCGTCCGGACGGCGCTTCCTGTGCGACACCGGCGCCCAACTGAGCGTCATACCCGCCTCTGACCAGGACAGGCAATCCGTGGTTTGCGGCCCCTCCTTGGTTGTGGCCAACGGATCGACCATCCGCACCTTCGGCCCGCGCAACGTCACCCTCTGCTTCGGTGGCCAATGCTTTGCTTGGACGTTTGTAACCGCAAACGTGCCCATGGCTCTGCTAGGCGCCGACTTCCTCTGCGCACACGGACTGCTGGTGGACGTCCAACGGCATCGTTTAATCAACGCCGAAACCTTCAGCTCCCTGGTATGCACATTGAGCAGCTCCGCGCCGACCGAGCTGGCATGCGCCGTCCCGGCGGCGAACGAGTTTGCTCGCCTGCTCACGGAGTTCCCGGCCCTCACGCGGCTGACGTTTTCGGCCGTCGCAGTACGGCATGGGATCGAGCACCACATACCAACCACGGGCCCGCCGGTCTACGCCAGGGCCCGCCGCCTCGACCCAGCCAAGCTCGTCGTGGCGAAGGCCGAATTCGACGCGTTGGAGCACCTCGGCATCGTGCGGCGCTCCGATAGCGCGTGGGCGTCGCCACTGCACATCGTGCCAAAGCCGGGGGGTGGATGGCGCCCGTGTGGGGACTACCGCCGTCTCAATGACGCTACCACCCCCGACAGGTACCCGATCCCGCATATCCAAGACTTCTCCGCCCGTCTGGCGGGACGGGTCATTTTTTCGAAAATTGATCTCATACGGGGATATCACCAGGTACCTGTCAGGGCGGCCGACGTCCCTAAAACGGCAGTCATCATGCCGTTCGGCTTATTCGAATTCTTGCGGATGCCATTTGGTCTCAAGAACGCGGCTCAGGCGTTCCAGCGCTTGATGGACGGCGTGCTGCGTGACCTGCCGTTCCTTTTCGTTTACCTGGACGACATCCTCGTCGCCAGCACGTCCCGGGCCGAGCACCTCCTCCACCTCCGAACACTGTTCGGGCGCCTCAGCGAGCACGGCCTCATCATCAACCCGGCCAAATGCCACTTCGGCACGACGGCCGTTGATTTTTTGGGCCACCACATCACCAAGAACGGGGCCGTGCCGCTGCCAACCAAGGTCGAGGCCATTACCACGTTCCCGCATCCCCGCACCATAAAGGCCCTGCAGGAATTCCTGGGAATGGTGAATTTTTATCACCGCTTCGTGCCCCGCGCTGCTCAACTCATGCGGCCCCTCTACAAAGCCCTCCGGGGCAAGCCGGCCAAGCACGACATCGCCTGGTCCGCAGCAATGGATGCGGCCTTCCAAAGCTCAAAGCGGGCCCTCGCCGACGCAACAATGCTCGCTCACCCGGTGCTCAACGCTCCCATCGCCCTCACCACGGATGCCTCCGACTACGCGGTGGGCGCCGTACATGAGCAATGGGTGAACGGGGTTTGGCAGCCACTCGCTTTTTTCAGCCAGCAGCTCCGGCCGAACGAGCTCAAATACAGCACGTTTGACCGGGAGCTCCTCGGTCTACACCTGGCCGTCCGCCATTTCCGCCACCTCCTGGAGGGCCGACCTTTCACGGCGTTCGTCGACCACAAGCCGTTGGTTTACGCCATGGCCAAGGTCACGGAGCCGTGGTCGGCCCGCCAACAGCGCCACCTCTCCGCCGTGTCGGAGTTTACCACGGACATCCGGCACGTCACCGGCAAAAACAACGCCGTGGCCGACTGTCTTTCCCGGGCCAGCGCGAACGCGGTCCACCTGGGCGTGGACTTTGCGCTTATGGCGGCGGACCAAACCACCGACACCACGGTGCAAGCCCTCCGGGCGGCGGACACGGGCCTCCGCCTGGCCGACATCCCCTTCGCGGACACTGTCCTGCTCTGCGACGTCTCCCAAGGCCAGCCTCGCCCCATCGTGCCCGTCACCTGGCAACGCCGCATCTTCGCCTCCCTCCACGGCCTTTCCCACCCAGGCCGGAAAGCTTCCCAGAAGCTGGTGTCGGCGCGATTCGTCTGGCACGGCCTTCGTCGGGACGTCCGCGATTGGACCAGCACCTGCACGGCCTGCCAACAGGCCAAGGTCCCCCGACACACCTAGGCCCCGCTGGCACCTTTCACCGTGCCCGAACGACGTTTCGACCACGTAAACGTGGATCTGGTGGGCCCCCTCCCCCCGTCACGGGGGTTCACACACCTGCTCACCATGGTGGACAGGACCACCAGGTGGCCGGAGGCCGTTCCCCTCGTCTCCACCACCACCGCCGACATGGCGCAGGCTTTCATCGCCACCTGGGTCGCCCGCTTCGGCGCACCGGCGGACATCTCGTCAGACCGCGGACCACAGTTCACCTCCGAGCTGTGGGGCGCGGTCGCCCGCAACCTGGGGGTCAAGCTCCACCGTACTACGGCCTACCACCCCCAAGCCAACGGGTTTTGCGAGCGATTCCACCGCTCCATGAAGGCCGCGCTCATGGCCGGCCTTCAAGAAGGCGGTTGGGCCGACCGGCTGCCGTGGGTCCTTTTGGGCCTCCGCACGGCCCCCAAGGAGGACCTCCAGGCATCCACCGCCGAGCTTGTCTACGGCCAGGCGCTACGCGTCCCGGGCGAATTCGTGCCCGACGCTACCAGTCCCTGGTCCGCAGCTCACCAGCGCTCTGACCTCCAGGAGGCCGCCCGACGGTTTGCCCCCGTGCCAACATCCCACCACGGTGACCCCCAGTCCTACGTCCCCCCAGCGCTTCGCACAGCGGAGTACGTTTTTGTGCGTCATGACGCACATCGGGGGCCACTCAGGCCGCCGTACGACGGGCCCTTCGGGGTCCTGCGACGGGACGACAAGTCGTTCGTCATCGACATCGGCGGCAGGTCAGACCGGATTGCGGTGGACCGCCTCAAGCCGGCGCACGTGGACGTCGACCACCCACCACGGGTGGCCCTTCCGCCGCGGGGAGGCCGCCCCCCGTCCACGGTGCCCCCCACTCGACCGCCCACCACCACACCGGACTCCCTCCCACGACCCGCCAGGGGTTGCTTCGGCCGGGTCATCAGGACCCCCCTCAAATTGACCCTGCCAGTGCAAGTCGATTCTGGGGGGACGTGTGTAGCGGCTACCACTGGGTTTTCACAATCGCCTTGCACCTATCAAGGACGCGGAGCGATCACCATGCCGGGCTCGTCCAGGACGCCCGGGCAGGCTCGCCCTCAACTTGCCAGGCCGCAGCCAGGACGCTGGGCCACGCCCCCTCTCGCCTTTCCTGGGCAAACGCTCCGGGATAATATGTATATATATTGCTGCCCGATAAACGGGCTTTTGAGAGTGCCTGAGTGTTTGGTTTGATTAAAGCAACTCGGATGAATTCCAGCTTTTTGTCGCGTCCATTCTTCCAATCGACGTGGGAGCCCCAGCTCCTTCAAGCTTATGATACTTTTCGCTAGGCCTAGCTCTCGACAGTAGTCTGGAGGCAGTGATGTCGGGGTTGTTATGTGACGGCAATACTGTGAGCTACTCTCTTAACCAACATCATCCCTATCTTGTTGAGGACCTTTTTTAGACTGTAGTTTGTCATTCCCACATTGCCTTTTTAATTTAGCATAATTTTTTTAATGAACTTCTTTCTGTCATTTTTTACAATGTGGAATAACACAATGGTATATGGTACTCAGAGGATACCCAATCTTGGAGCAAAAGTGCCAAGATATCTTCGTCAGCAATGTCAAACACTGCACATGTTCCAATATTGTCGAACCGCTAATGTAACCCTGACTGTATCTTGCAGCTCTGTATTGTTGCTCGTTTCTCAAAGAGTAATGTCTTCATCCAGCCTCAGGCCACACAATGACCTGCACTTTGAAATGCCCAAAATAACTGATGTGGTTTCCCTTTAACCAATAGGGTGGGAGCAGAGGAAAGGGGCGGAGCCCATATCAATTAATTGACCATTGACCACTCCAGGCGATGCAGTGTGCCAAAACAAAGATGAAAGGAACACGAAATGTCTGTTCAAATTTTTATTAAACTAGGGGGCCCGTTGGTCCATTGGACCAAATTTTAATTGGGGACTTTTGGATCTTCAGGGATTTTTGGGTCTTTGATGACTTTTGGGTGTTTGGGGACTTTTGGGTCTTTTTGGTCCTTGGGGACTTTTGGGTCATCTGGGGATTTTGCGTCATCTGGGGTTTTTGGGTTTTCGGGGACGTTTGGTTCATTGGGACTTATTGGTCATCTGAGTCCTTGGGGCTTTTGGGTCATCAGAGACTTCTTGGGTCCTTGGGGACTTATGGGTCCTTGTGGACTTTGGGGTGATCTGGGTCTTTTGGGTCCTCGGGGACTTTTGGGTGATTTGAGTCATCTTGGTATTTTGGGTCAAGTGTTGAAGGGTCTGCCAAGGCCTAAGGGGTCTCGGCAGTCTAAAGGGTTTAAAGGCACATTTGAATCGTGCGGAATTAATTAATAGACGTGAAAAAGTATGACTGACACACCCACACACACACACACACACACACACACACACACACACACCTCCATTTATCGTAGATTCAATTTGACTGGATTCCTTGTTCAGTCTGTTTTATACAACGGCATAAGTGATGAGCCGACGTAGCGAATCTGGCGCCGAGAAACCGTGACTCGAGATGGTTTATTGATCACGTGGTTCCTTTTGCATTGACTCGCGACTGGAGGGTTCATGATCACGTGTCCTATGTGCGGTGTATAGCACTTGTACCTTGCTATTATTTTATTTTCACAAATGTAAAACTGAAAAACAAGGCCTTTCCCGAGACATGATATTTCTGCTGATATTATTTTATGCCACATAACATTATCACGCAGAACGCCGACACTGAGGAAAATGTGTCTAGCGGCTCCGCCCCCATCAAGCTGGTTGACAGTCATAGCCACGCCTACCCCAGCCCTAGTCTTTTACAAAGGAATGTCGTTTTGTGTACTTTTTGAGGAATCATTTCAAGCCACGAGAATTATAATACCAAAGGATGTTGCAGGAAGTAAAACTCTGTCGAATGGTAGCAGAATCATTGCCATTGATCGAGGCAGCTCGGAAAAATGCCGTCTGAGGAAGATTATTATTGTAGCGGTTCCCGCTGAATGTACACAATCGCCTTGCACCTGCCAGGACACGGCCAGGGCGCGATCGCCATGCCGGGCTCGTCCGGACGGGCCCAGACGCGCCTCTCCTGGGCATGCCCGGACTCGCTGTTCCCGGGCACGCCTGAACCTCCCGGGCACGCCCGGTCTCGTCTTTCCCGGGCATGCCCGCTCTCGCCTTTCCAGGGCTCGCCCAGAGCGCCCAGCCTCGACTTGCCAGGCCGCGTCCAGGACGCCCGGGCATGTCCAGACTCGCCTTTCCAGGACTCGCCCTTGACACACGGGCATGCCCGGTCTCGGTTTTCCCGGGCAAACGCCCCGGCATAAATGTGTATATATATTGCTGCCCGATAACCGGGCTTTAGGTCAGAATACCTGAGCTGTTTTGTTTCAATAAAGCAACTTGGACGAATTCCGTCTTTGGTCGCGTCAATTCTTACGACTCGCGTTGGAGCGCAGCTCCTTCATTATTATCATTATTGTTACTAGGACGTGCCCGTACGTGGGTGCCCGTTCCTTGGTGCGGCCCAGCATCTAGTCGAGACCCAGTCACCCAGGCCGATCACCCATTCCGACCCCAAATTCCTCATCGACGATAACTAAACAATATATTATATGAATCGCACCGTACATACCTCCTTCTAGATCTTGTTCTTGTCTTGATATACTCACTCAGGCTCACTCTATCACACGACTGAGTCCTCCCAGCTCCTCCAAATGGCGCCCGCTACGCCTCGAATTCACATCGGCCACGCCTACGCAACAACGTGTTCTGTGATTGGCTGGCCTACCCCGCAACCTGTTCTGTGATTAGTTTGGTAAATAAATCGCCATAGCTCGGTAACTACTTCTCCGATTAATATGAAACCTTGAAAAGGCACATCCTCAGGTCCCCAGCAATATATCTGGCAAGTTTCAATTAGATCGGACCCGTGGTTGTCGAGAAACAGCGGTCACAGACAAACACACACACACACACACAGACACACACACAGAGATTACTGGAATTATAGATAGACTAGGACGTGCCCGTACGTGGGTGCCCGTTCCTTGCCAAAAAAAAAAAAAAAAAAGTCTTCGCCCATGCATGCATGGGCGTGCCCATGGGCCAATGGGCGTGCCCGTAAGTGCGTGATGTGACCGTACAATGAATGTATCGTCCCGACGCCGCAGCTCGGATGGCGCTGCAGTTAATCGGGCCTGTATCGGCACAGTTATTATAAACGTGTACTACAATCGATCGTACCTTACAACAATCAACACAGATTGCAACGTCAAATAAATGAATACGCTCTCAAATGTGCCGTCCGAGGCAGCGTCTGCTCGCCACATTCAGCATCAGTACGTCGTCACTATGACTATCCGTAAGTCCGGAAGTGACGTCCTCATTTGACTGTCCGGAAGGTCGCATATCGCAGTTACGATGAATCGCAAATTAGTTTTAAAACATAGTTTAACGCCAACATAGCGCCAACATAGTTTGCCAACGTGAAATAAATGAATACGCTCTCAAATGTGCCGTCCGAGGCAGAGTCTGTTCGCCACGTACGGCACACGTGATAGCTCGCTGCTCTCTGATTGGTTGAATCGTTTTTTGGACATAGCTCGGTAACTACTTCTCCGATTAATATGAAACCTTGAAAAGGCACATCCTCAGGTCACCAGCAATATACCTGGCAAGTTTCAAGTATATCGGACCCGTGGTTGTCGAGAAACAGCGGTCACAGACACACACACATACACACATACACACACACAGAGATTACTGGAATTATAGATAGACTAGGGCATGCCCGTACTATATATATATCTAAAATTATATCCCCCCCCTCTATTTACATGAAATGGTTTGGTCCATTCGCAAAGCCAAAGCGAACGGCTTGCGAGTACGGTGACAATCCCCCCCCCCCCCTCTATTTACATGAAATGGTTTGGTCCAAAGCGAACGGCTTGCGAGTACGGTGACAATCCCCCCCCTCTATTTACATGAAATGGTTTGGTCCAAAGCAAACGGCTTGCGAGTACGGTGACAATCCCCCCCCTCTATTTACATGAAATGGTTTGGTCCAAAGCGAACGGCTTGCGGAGTTTGGTAAAGAAATCGCCATAGCATGCACAAACGCGCAGGAAAGCGAAAGAATCGCAAATTAGTTTTAATTAGTTTTAAAACATAGTTTAACGCCAACATAGCGCCAACAGAGTTTCCCAACGTGAAATAAATGAATACGCTCTCAAATGTGCCGTCCGAGGCAGAGTCTGTTCGCCACGTTCGGCACACGTGATAGCTCGCTGCTCTCTGATTGGTTGAATCGTTTTTTGGACATAGCTCGGTAACTACTTCTCCGATTAATATGAAACCTTGAAAAGGCACATCCTCGGGTCCCCAGCAATATACCTGGCAAGTTTCAAGTATATCGGACCCGTGGTTGTCGAGAAACAGCGGTCACAGACAAACAAACACACAGACACACAGACACACACACATACACACACAGAGATTACTGGAATTATAGATAGATTATGATGATGATGACCAAGGGGATGAATTCCCGGGTTTGACCGATCGCGTTTTTTCGCTGTATTTTGCTTTTGCATTGGTCTGGAGAACTGAAAAGTGATCCCTTCCTCGACAATCAGCTGAACAGACCAGGTCGGTCTCATATGCAGCCAAAGTGAGTTTTAAAAGAAGAGAATCCAACTGTGGCGGACACGAAAAAACTGACGTGGTGACATCACCCCGCACACCGAGTGGGGGTGGGCCACGCCCGGGAGAGAGGCGTGGCCTCACGATATACACGGGGCGCGCAGCCCTGAGAGTTCAGTGTTACAGTGAGCTCTTCAATAAAGACTTACAAATTACCGCGTTGTCCGCTTCCTCCTTGTTTACAAACAGCGCGCGTAACACCGCGCTTTACAACTATAGTTTTGCATGCAGCAGATGGGAGCGACATTTTTTTCCGTGCCATCCCGACATAGAGAGTACTGGAGTACTCTCTGATTATCCACACCACTGACATTTTTGTACATTCAACACTGGTCAAAAAAAGGCTTGGCGTCAGGAACGGCATCCGGCTATAAAACATTGTATTGAAGGAGCTGCGCTCCAACGCGAGACGAAAGAAGTGACGCGACCAAAGACGGAATTCGTCCGAGTTGCTTTATTGAAACAAAACAGCTCAGGTATTCTGACAAAAGCCCGTTTATCGGGCAGCAATATATACACATTTATGTCGGGAAGTTTGCCCGGCAAAAGCTATACCGGGCATGCCCGGGTGTCAAGGGCGAGCCTTGGAAAGGCGAGTCTGGACCTGCCCGGGCGTGTTTGGCTGCGGCCTGGCAAGTCGAGGCTGGGCGTGCCCGGGCGCTCTGGACGAGCACTGGAAAGGCGATAGCGGGCATGCCCGGACGCTCTGGGCGAGCCCTGGAAAGGCGATAGCGGGCATGCCCGGACGCTCTGGGCGAGCCCTGGAATGGCGATAGCGGGCATGCCCGGACGCTCTGGGCGAGCCCTGGAAAGGCGAGAACGGGCATGCCCGGGAAAGACGAGACCGGGCGTGCCCGGGAGGTTCGGGCGTGCCCGGGAACAGTGAGTCCGGGCATGCCCGGGAGAGGCGCGTCTGGCCGTGTTCTGGCCGGTGCAAGGCGATTGTGTGCATCCAGCGGTAACCGCTACACACGCCCCTCCAGAATCGACCTGCACCGGCAGGGTCAATTTAAGGGGGGTCCGGATGACCCGGCCGAAGCGACCCCTGGAGGGTCGTGGGGAGGGGTCCGACGTGGTGGTGGGTGGTCGAGCGGGGGGAACTGTGGACGGGGGGCGGCCTCGCCGCGGAGGAAGGGCCAACCGTGGTGGTCGGTCGACGTCCATGTGCGCCGGTTTGAGGCGGTCCACAGAGATCCGGTCCGACCGGCCGCCAACGTCGACGACAAAGGACTTGTCGCCCCATCGCAGGACCCGGAAGGGCCCGTCGTACGGCGGCCGGAGTGGCCCCCGGTGCGCGTCATGACGCACAAAGACGTACTCCGCTGTGCGAAGCGCCGGGGGGACGTAGGACTGGGGGCCACCGTGGCGGGACGTTGGCACGGGGGCAAATCGGCGGGCGGCCTCCTGGAGGTCCGAGCGCTGGTGTGCAGCGGACCAGGGACTGGTAGCGTCGGGCACGAACTCGCCCGGGACGCGGAGCGGCTGGCCGTAGATGAGCTCGGCGGCGAACGCCCGGAGGTCCTCCTTGGGGGCCGTGCGGAGGCCCAAAAGGACCCACGGCAGCCGGTCGGTCCAACCGTCGTCCTGAAGGCCGGCCATGAGTGCGGCCTTCATGGAGCGGTGAAACCGCTCGCACAACCCGTTGGCTTGGGGGTGGTAGGCCGTGGTGCGGTGCAGCATGACCCCCAACGAGCGGGCGACCGCGCCCCAAAGTTCGGACGTGAACTGTGGGCCGCGGTTGGACGAGATGTCCGCCGGTGCGCCGAAGCGCGCGACCCAGGTGGCGATGAACGCCTGCGCCATGTCGGCGGTGGGGGTGGAGGTGAGGGGCACGGCCTCCAGCCACCTGGTGGTCCTGTCCACCATGGTGAGCAGGTGGGTGAACCCCCGCGATGGGGGCAGGGGACCCACCAGGTCCACGTGGACGTGGTCGAAACGCCGTGCAGGCACGGTGAAAGGTGCCAGCGGGGCCTGGGTGTGGCGGTGGACCTTGGCCCGCTGGCAGGCCTTGCAGGCGTTGGCCCAGTCGCGGACGTTCCGTCGAAGGCCGTGCCAGACGAAACGCGCCGACACCAGCTTCTGAGAAGCTTTCCGGCCCGGGTGAGAAAGGCCGTGGATGGAGGCGAAGATGCGGCGCTGCCAGGAAACGGGCACGATGGGGCGAGGCTGGCCCTGGGAGACGTCGCAGAGCAGCACGGTGCCCGCAAAGGGGATGTCGGCCAGGCGGAGGCCCGTGTCCGCCGCCCGGAGGGCCTGCACCGAGGCGTCGGTGGTCTGGTCGGCCGCCATGAGCGCGAAGTCAACGCCGAGGTGGACCGCGTTCGCGCTGGCCCGAGAAACACAGTCGGCCACAGCGTTGTCTTTGCCGGCGACGTGCCGGATGTCCGTGGTGAATTCCGACATGGCGGAGAGGCGGCGCTGCTGGCGGGCCGACCACGGCTCCGTGACTTTGGCCATTGCGTAGACCAACGGCTTGTGGTCGACGAAAGCCGTGAACGGGCGGCCCTCCAGGAGGTGTCGGAAATGGCGAACGGCCAGGAATAGACCGAGCAGCTCGCGGTCGAACGTGCTGTATTTTAACTCGTTCGGCCGGAGCTGCCGGCTGAAAAAAGCGAGTGGCTGCCAAACCCCGTCCACCCATTGTTCATGGACGGCGCCCACCGCGTAGTTGGAGGCGTCCGTAGTGAGGGCGATGGGCGCGTTGAGCACCGGGTGAGCCAGCAGCGTTGCGTCGGCGAGGGCCCGTTTTGTGCTCGCGAAGGCTGCGTCCATGGCCGCGGACCAAACGATGTCATGCTTGGCCGGCTTGCCCCGGAGGGCCTCGTAAAGGGGCCGCATGAGCTGAGCAGCGCGGGGCACGAATCGGTGATAAAAATTCACCATGCCGAGGAACTCTTGTAGGGCCTTGATGGAACGGGGACGTGGGAACGTGGTGATGGCCTCGACCTTGGTCGGCAGTGGCACGGCCCCGGTCTTGGTGATGCGGTGGCCCAAAAAGTCAACGGTCGTCGTGCCGAAGTGGCATTTGGTCGGGTTGACAATTAAGCCGTGCTCGCTGAGGCGACCGAACAGTGTTCGGAGGTGGAGGAGGTGCTCGGCGCGGGACGTGCTGGCGACGAGGATGTCATCCAGATAGACGAAAAGAAATGGCAGGTCGCGCAGCACGCCGTCCATTAAGCGCTGGAACGCCTGGGCCGCGTTCTTGAGGCCAAACGGCATCCTCAAAAATTCGAACAGGCCGAACGGCGTGATGACGGCCGTCTTCGGGACGTCGGCCGCCCGGACAGGTACCTGGTGATATCCCCGTATCAGGTCAATTTTGGAAAATATGACCCGTCCCGCCAAACGGGCGGAAAAGTCCTGGATGTGCGGGATCGGGTACCTGTCGGGGGTGGTAGCGTCGTTGAGGCGGCGGTAGTCGCCACACGGGCGCCATCCGCCCCCCGGCTTTGGTACGATGTGCAGTGGTGAGGCCCACGCGCTATTGGAGCGCCGCACGATGCCGAGGTGCTCCAACGCGTCGAACTCGGCCTTTGCCATGGCGAGCTTGGCCGGGTCGAGGCGGCGGGCCCTGTCGTAGACCGGCGGACCCGTAGTGGGTATGTGGTGCTCGATCCCATGCTGCACTGCGACGGCCGAAAACGTCGGCCGTGTGAGGGCCGGGAATTCCGCGAGCAGGCGAGCGAACTCGTTCGCCGTCGGGAGGGCGCACGCCAGTTCGGTCGGCGCGGAGCTGCTCATCGTGCACGCCAGGTAGCTGAAGGTCTCGGCGTTGACAAGGCGACGACGTTTGACGTCGACCAGCAGCCCGTGCGCGCAGAGGAAGTCGGCGCCCAGCAAAGCCATGGGGACGCAGGCGGTCACAAAGGTCCACTGAAAGCGCTGGCTGCCGAAGCAGAGGGTGACATTGCGCGGGCCGAAAGTGCGTATGGCCGAGCTATTAGCAGCGACCAAAGAGGGGCCGCAAACGGCGTCCCGCCTGTCCTGCTCGGAGGCGGGTATGACGCTCAGTTGGGCGCCGGTGTCACAAAGGAAACGCCGCCCGGACGCTTTGTCCCGAATAAAAAGCAAGTTGCCCGAGTGGCCGGCGCTCATGGCTGGTAATGAACGCCGGCCCGGCCATTTCCCGACTTGCCGAAAGTGCACGGGGGTCGGCACGTCCGAGCCTTGTGTCCGAACCTGGCGTGGTAATAACACCACGCCTGGTCAGGTGGAGGCCCCGGCCGTCGTGTCGGAAGCGGTCGGTGCGGCGTGGCAGCCGCCAGTTTCACCGGCAGTTCGGCCTCCAACCGCGCAGGGTGCTCGGGCGTCGTGGGCGTCGCCTCGGACGGCGGCAGGCTCCAGGTAGCCGCGCCGATGTGTTGGCCCGCCGAGGAGATCTTATCGGCTTCCCCGGCGAGGGCGCGGGGATCGGTTATCGACGTGCCAGCCAGGGCGAGGCGTACCGGGTGAGGCAGCTGGCGAAGGAACAACTCGCGGAACAGAAAATCCGGAGAGTGCTCACCGAGCAACGAGAGCATATGGTCCATGCGCTCGGACGGGCGCGTGTCGCCGAGCTCGGATAGGTCGAGCAGGCGCCGTGCGCGTGCCGCCGGTGAGAGGGCGAAAGCGTCGAGGAGGAGCGTCTTCAGCGCGTCATACTTGTCGGCAGCCGGCGGGTGCTCGAGGAGGCTCAGGGCGCGGGCCGCGGTGGCGGAACCGAGCGCTGCCACGACGTGGTGGAAGCGGGTGTCGTCCGTGGTGATGCCTCGCAGGGCGAACTGGGAGTCCGCCTGGGCGAACCAAACAGCCGCATGAGCCTCCCAGAAGGTAGGCAGTTTAAGAGTCACTGCTGTGTCCATGTCGGTAGGTCACCAGTGAAGGAGCTGCGCTCCAACGCGAGTCAAAAGAAGTGACGCGACCAAAGACGGAATTCGTCCGAGTTGCTTTATTGAAACAAAACAGCTCAGGTATTCTGACAAAAGCCCGTTTATCGGGCAGCAATATATATACACATTTATGTCGGGAAGTTTGCCCGGCAAAAGCTATACCGGGCATGCCCGGGTGTCAAGGGCGAGCCTTGGAAAGGCGAGTCTGGACCTGCCCGGGCGTGTTTGGCTGCGGCCTGGCAAGTCGAGGCTGGGCGTGCCCGGGCGCTCTGGACGAGCACTGGAAAGGCGAGAGCGGGCATGCCCGGACGCTCTGGGCGAGCCCTGGAAAGGCGATAGCGGGCATGCCCGGACGTTCTGGGCGAGCCCTGGAAAGGCGATAGCGGGCATGCCCGGACGCTCTGGGTGAGCCCTGGAAAGGCGATAGCGGGCGTGCCCGGGAGGTTCGGGCGTGCCCGGGAACAGTGAGTCCGGGCATGCCCGGGAGAGGCGCGTCTGGCCGTGTTCTGGCCGGTGCAAGGCGATTGTGTGCATCCAGCGGTAACCGCTACAGTATTTTGTATTTTTCCTTTTGGTCGACCTTCTTCCTGAATCCGGCAGACAGCATCAGCCTATTATATCAGTAGAGAGTATTGTGAATTTCCAAAATAATAATATTTCTTCACAGCAAATTAAAAAAAGTCTGGAGCAATCCAGGAGCGGTCTCTTTCTTTATACATTCCCCAGGTAAAGAGGGTGAATTTTTTTTATTGAATTGAAAAAATATATACAATTTCCTGGAGGATTGCAAATATTTTGAAGCAACGGTTGCTTCTCATTTTCTTTCCCAGGAGCATTTCCGTGTTTCAAGGTGGGACCGAGACAGACGAAGTCAGCTTTTCCTCTGTGCTGCAAAAAAACTCGGAAGAGGAAGGGAATTGGACCTCCTTGTAAAGAAAAATCTGCTTCGAAAACCTGGTACATCATCGAACATCACGAAAATCTGGTACATCATCGAGCATCACGGAAATCTGGTACATCATCGAGCATCACGAGAACCTGGTGCATCATCGAGCATCACGAAAACCTGGTACATCATCGAGCATCACGAAAACCTGGTACATCATCGAACATCACGAAAATCTGGTGCATCATCGAGCATCACGGAAATCTGGTACATCATCGAGCATCACGAGAACCTGGTGCATCATCGAGCATCACGAAAACCTGGTACATCATCGAGCATCACGAAAACCTGGTACATCATCGAACATCACGAAAACCTGGTGCATCATCGAGCATCACGAAAATCTTGTACATCATCGAGCATCACGAAAACCTGGTGGATCATCGAGTATCACGAAAATCTGGTGCATCATCGAGTATCACGAAAACCTGGTACATCATCGAGCATCACGAAAATCTGGTACATCATCGAGCATCACGAAAATCTGGTGCATCATCGAGTATCACGAAAACCTGGTGCATCATCGAGCATCACGAAAACCTGGTGCATCATCGAGCATCACGAAAATCTGGTACATCATCGAGCATCACGGAAATCTGGTACATCATCGAGCATCACGGAAATCTGGTACATCATCGAGCATCACGAAAATCTGGTACATCATCGAGCATCACGAAAATCTGGTACATCATCGAGCATCACGAAAACCTGGTGCATCATCGAGCATCACGAAAACCTGGTGCATCATCGAGCATCACGAAAACCTGGTACATTATCGAGCATCACGAAAACCTGGTGCATCATTGAGCATCACGAAAACCTGGTGCATCATGGAGCATCACGAAAACCTGGTACATCATCGAGCATCACGAAAACCTGGTACATCATGGAGCATCACGAAAACCTGGTACATCATCGAGCATCACGAAAATCTGGTACATCATCGAGCATCACGAAAATCTGGTACATCATCGAGCATCACGAAAACCTGGTGCATCATCGAGCATCACGAAAACCTGGTACATCATCGAACATCACGGAAACCTGGTACATCATCGAGCATCACGAAAATCTGGTACATCATCGAGCATCACGAAAATCTTGTACATCATCGAGCATCACGAAAACCTGGTGGATCATCGAGTATCACGAAAATCTGGTGCATCATCGAGTATCACGAAAACCTGGTACATCATCGAGCATCACGAAAATCTGGTACATCATCGAGCATCACGAAAATCTGGTGCATCATCGAGTATCACGAAAACCTGGTGCATCATCGAGCATCACGAAAACCTGGTGCATCATCGAGCATCACGAAAATCTGGTACATCATCGAGCATCACGGAAATCTGGTACATCATCGAGCATCACGGAAATCTGGTACATCATCGAGCATCACGAAAATCTGGTACATCATCGAGCATCACGAAAATCTGGTACATCATCGAGCATCACGAAAACCTGGTGCATCATCGAGCATCACGAAAACCTGGTGCATCATCGAGCATCACGAAAACCTGGTACATTATCGAGCATCACGAAAACCTGGTGCATCATTGAGCATCACGAAAACCTGGTGCATCATGGAGCATCACGAAAACCTGGTACATCATCGAGCATCACGAAAACCTGGTACATCATGGAGCATCACGAAAACCTGGTACATCATCGAGCATCACGAAAATCTGGTACATCATCGAGCATCACGAAAATCTGGTACATCATCGAGCATCACGAAAACCTGGTGCATCATCGAGCATCACGAAAACCTGGTACATCATCGAGCATCACGAAAATCTGGTACATCATCGAGCATCACGAAAACCTGGTACATCATCGAAAATCACGGAAATCTGGTACATCATCGAACATCACGGAAACCTGGTACATCATCGAACATCACGGAAATCTGGTACATCATCGAACATCACGGAAACCTGGTACATCATCGAGCATCACGAAAATCTGGTACATCATCGAACATCACGGAAATCTGGTACATCATCGTACATCACGAAAACCTGGTACATCATCGAACATCACGGAAATCTGGTACATCATCGAACATCACGGAAACCTGGTACATCATCGAGCATCACGAAAATCTGGTACATCATCGAGCATCACGAAAATCTGGTACATCATCGAGCATCACGAAAACCTGGTACATCATCGAGCATCACGAAAACCTGGTACATCATCGAGCATCACGAAAATCTGGTACATCATCGAGCATCACGAAATCTGGTACATCATCGAGCATCACGAAAATCTGGTACATCATCGAGCATCACGAAAACCTGGTACATCATCGAGCATCACGAAAACCTGGTACATCATCGAGCATCACGAAAATCTGGTACATCATCGAGCATCACGAAATCTGGTACATCATCGAGCATCACGAAAATCTGGTACATCATCGAGCATCACGAAAATCTGGAAAATAATCCTGAAAAACTGAGCGAGATTTCAAATCCAAAGCAATTTTGATGCGTGCTCTGCAGGAAGAAGTTGTCTTACAGTGTTACATGAAGAGTAACTCTGTAATGCATAAGCATCTGAAGCCATTCCATCCAAGGGAAGCTCGTGGTCATGGAATGGAAAGTCTTGCCAAACGTCACCGAGATCAATCGCCATCGTCGGCATGTCGGAAACAGCCATTCACAAGCGGGGTCACGCAACGCAAGCCGGCTCAATATTCAATCTTGATAAGATACCCACTCCTCCCCGAGTCTTTGGGGGTCTTAACGGTCTTTATCGTCTTTAACGGTCTTAGGGGTCATTTGGGTCGTCGGGATGTTTTGGGTCTTTTGGATCTTTGGGGTATTTTGTGTCTTCAGGGTCTTGAGGTGAGGTCTGTGGGGTCTTTTGGTCTTCAAAGGTTTTCAGGGTCCTTTGGGTCTTTTAGCTCTTCAGGTTATTTTGGGTCATCTGTGTCTTTTAAGTCTTTAAGGGTCTCCAGGGCTTTTAAGGGCCTGTCGGGGTCTTTGTGGTCTTAAAGGGTTTTCGAAAGTTTAAGCGGTCTCAGCAGTGTAAAGGAAGGGTAGAAAGGTCTATTCCAACAGTACATAATGAATAGTGTCCCGTGATTCCCCTCGGTGAAGACCGGGAAATCACAGATAGCAATGGAGCGTTCCTTCGAGGCATTGTTCAACAGTGGATTTATTATCTCCGTGCGAGAGGAATAGAGAAGAAGAAGAAGCTGAAGGCTTTTACCTGACGCGATCCTCGAGCAGTTTTCAAACCTACAAAAGGTAACTCAAAGGAAAACCGATTTACAATGTACAAAAATAACAGGTTTCTTTAACGGAACCCGAGAACAATGAAAACGCGACGCTCAAATTAATGTCCTAAATTGGGATCCCTCACACCAGACTTAAACACAGACACAGGACAGATAAATAGAAATAACAGGGCACGTGTGTGTGTGCTTAGCTTAACCACTCGTGTTCTCGTCGGGGATGGCGTCGGCCCTGTGTGCACAGTCAGGACGCGGCTCCATGCGCGCCAAAACGCCTTGGCGCCAAGAAGGCCTCGACTCGCCCTTGTTTGCTCGGCCCCGATGAAGGCCTCCTGCGCGAAGTGAACGAGTGTGCAGCCCGCTTGCTCCGCCGTGCAATGTCCTCATGAATTTGGCACGGAACGGCGATGCACCCAACATCTGTATCAGAAGGGAGAGAGGGTCGAGGGTGAAGGAAGGCTTGAGGGCAAGAGGTCGGAGTAGAGGAATCTTAAGGGCAGCAGCGAACGAGGTCCAGGCACCAAGGGATCCAAAAACGAGAGGGCAAAATGCCGGCCAGCCGTGGTTTTTACGTCCTGTCTCTTGACGTCATCGGTCCTCCCTTCCAATCAGTCCGTCGCCTCTCGACCTCTAGAATGTTCTTCCCACGTCAGTCCTTCACCACTGGCCAAGCGCTTCGTGCTCTCCTCCTCATACCATCGGTCGGTGACCAATCAGTCGCTTCTTTACACCAATCAGCGGGTCGCTCCTTGCTCCGCCCCTGGCCAATCACAAGTCCTTCCTTACTCTGGCCTTTCGTTGGTGTGATCTCCCCATCAAACCACCTCGACCAATCCGACGTGAGGTGGGCATGGCCTCAGCCTGCATGAGCAATGTTTTATCGCCATGTTGGCACAATGCATGGGCGCTTCCTGCCTGCACTTCTGCTGAGTTTTATTGTGTGGAGAAATTAATTGGTATGTGTGGTGCTATTGGGCCTGCCGAGTGTCTATTGGTGTCGTGCCATAAGGGACAATGGATAAATCACAAGGTCTCACATACAGGGGAATTAGCATAATCCCTGCGATAATTAGCACAAGGCCATCCTCGTATGACCATATATATACGAGCTTAAACCGACATCCGGGCTAAAGAGGTCTTCTACTTATTACAAGGGGTGGTTCTTCTTCACGACAGTCGGACCATGATACCTACACAGATCTACCTGATCTATATATCACTCTAGCCCTATATTCATAACAACAGACATATGCCATTAATAGACAGGATGCAACAGACGTTCAAACAGTACGTAATTAATAGATATTTAGTCACACGGCTTGATGGACTGCTTGTGTTTTTTTCGGTTTGTTCTCTATTTTAAGAAGAAGACGTTTTGGTCACAATTATGTACCATATAAAATACAATGTCAGTATGTTTGTTTGTACAGATGTCTACCTCTTCAAAAGGGAAGGTTTTACAGGCCAATCTTTCAACACAAATGTGTGGTCACTATGGTCTATTTTGAGGATTCGGTATGCTATTTGCCAATTATTTGGAAATTAATTATTTTATTATTATTAGCCCCCGTTGGGCTTATGGATTTGGCCGTGTTATGGATTATGGATTAGTCTGAAGCGGGGGCTTATGGATTTGGCCGTGTCCGTGCATCCGCAACCATATCTCTGGATATGTATGGACCGATTTGGTCCTATTTGGCACAAAGACAAGTCATGACATATGCACATCATTTTGTTTCGTGATGCGATCAAAGATGGCCGGCTGGTGGCCATTCTCGTTGTAAAAAAACCCGATGTTGAACACGTCCTCAACCATTTCTTGGACATGTGTTTGCCAATCTTGTTGAAACTTAGCAAACAGATAAGGAATGATGGGTTACATAGGCACGTCATTTTGTTTCGAGATCAGATCCAAGATGGCCGTTTGGTGGCTTTTTTGTTACTTCAACCTATCCCCATCCATTTATCGGACATGCATGGCCCCATTTTTTTCAAACTTGGCACAAACCAATGCATGAGTATAGATATGCAGAAGAGTTTTTGTCAGATGGCCGACTGGCAGCCTTTAACTCCGCACAGCAAAATTACTAAACCACGGCGGAGCCAGTGACATTTTATGTCCTTTCACCTCCTCCACCGAAGGTGGATATGTTTATATTTTCACCCATGTCTGTTTGTCTGTCAACAAGATATATCAAGATGTTGTGGACGGATTGGGACGAAATTTGGCAGATAGGAAGTGTATATGGCACGGACAAAATGATTAGATTTTGGTGAAGATGCGGATTCGGATCCGGCCACTAGAATTTTACAGTGAATCTTCACCATTGCGAGACAGGGCCAAAAACGACATATAGTGTGATATTTATAAACGTTGTGGACGAGTTATGACTAAACTTGGTGGATGAGTTGGTTCGGTGACAAGAACATAGTCAGGTTCACTATGTTAACAAATATAATTTCGTTCAAAATTTTGGGATTAGCAAACATGTACATTTTTGGAATCATCAGAGCATGGAGAATCCGAAAATCAATGTTGGCATTTGCACAGACACCTTCATGGCCGCCATTTTGGATTTTCAATATGGCCGCCATAAAATACATATTTTGCGCGATCTCGGCTTCTCGTCAACCTGGAAACTTAATTAAATATGCTAATCCTATGTTTTCTGGGTCAAGGAATCCAATAAAGGCCTCAAAATAGTGCTCATGATTATAGAAAAGCAACAAACAAAGGTAATTGTACTAGGTCTGCACCCTTCAGGAATATGCGTTTACAGATCTTCATCACTGTCCTGAGTGTCATTTTCGCAAAGGTGTCTAAGCAAATGCCAACATTAATTTTTGAAATCCTCATGCTCTGAATATTCCAAAAATGTATAGTTTTGCTAATCTCCGAAAAATATTGAACGAAAAAACATAGTGAACCTGACTAACAACCCGCTTAGCTTATGTTTCAGGTCCGAATCTCGGCCCGACCTGGTCGTGGGATACAAAATGTAAAATGTTCAGCATGGCGGAGGTATGCTCTCTCACAAGTGCTGTTTTAGTTTCCACAGTTAACGACGAATCAACGAGCTTATTTAAAGATCGGTTCATTTGAATCATTGTAATAATAGTTCTCTCTTTCGGTCACTCGTTTCTCGGATCCTCATGACGTCATCGCACGAACCAGCATCGCCCTCTTCCTCTTCGACCTCCTCTGATGGGCGGAGCCTGCAAAGCTCGATGGAATAACCGAAACGGAGTGCGAGTGGATTAACATCGGGAAGTCATGTGCACAACTGTACAAGCACCACGTGACCTCCTCCCCTTTTCGCTGCTTCGCAACAAAGCACGTGATTTGATCCCAGTAAAAATCATAAACCCCCATACCCATTAGGGTTCCTGTAATTCAGGTCGAATGTATTATTTATAATGTATTAAACAGCTGGTGTGTTTAATGTCCAATTCCATTGGAATCTCGGTTGGCAAGCCGGGTTTTACGCACGGGACGCGGCTCTGACGCACAGTGGAAATGACGTCATTTCGCTAATCTGTCATCCTGTTTTTCTTCACATGATAAATCCTATATTTCTCTCAAGATAAACAAAATATATACATCACACCAGGATTGTTTAATACCAGGATATCAATGAAGATGCATAGCTGCAATGGAGGCGCCGAAAGATCGGACATTTCGATGGAATTTTCGATTTTCGCGAATCGTCGCCGCTCAATCATAGATGCGATTGTCGTGGAAAAGAGCGTTTTTAAACTTCTTACGTTATCGCTTCTCGGCCTTTTGGCTAAGATCAAGTGTAGTATCTGTTCTTCTTTAGGTAGGTAGGTAGGTAGCTTTAGGAGATCGGTTGGGTGGGTTCCAGAGATGTGGAGTCAAAGGGTGAAGGACGTCGGACGTGTTGCTTCTCCTTCGGGACTTGATTACGTCGGTGGAAATCAGGGGACGTTCGGCAGGGTTTTTAAGCTTGGACTTTGCGAAGGCGTATGACACTTTATCCAGGGAATATTTGTTCTCCATTCTAGCAGAATGGGGTTTTGGAGAGTCTGTGGTCAAGTTGATCAAAACACTGTATACCACTTCAGTTGGGCGAGTGAAGGTGAATGGGCGGTTATCGCGGCCGTTTGCGATTTCCCGGGGGGTTCGACAGGGATGTCCATTATCCCCCTTGTTGTTTGTTCTTGCGTTGGATCCCTTGCTATATAGGTTTTCTTTGCGCGTTAGCGGGGTATTGGTGCCAGGTTCGGGGGGTTCTAGGGTCCCATGTTTAGCTTATATGGACGATGTGGTAGTTTGTGTTGCTCAGAGTGGGGAACTGGAGGAGATTATGCGGGTGTGCGAGGACTTTGCAAGTTCCAGTGGACTGCATGTGAATTTTGATAAATCAAATTTGTTGGTGGTGGGAGGGGGGTCATGGGAGGAGGCCCTCTTGCAAAGATTTCGGGTCGTGGAGGGTTGCCTCCAAGTGCTGGGAGTGTGGCTGGAGACCGGCAGCAGTATAGCAAAGAACTGGGAAGAAAAACTAAGTTTGGTTAAAAATTTGTTGAGTGAATGGGGGCAGAGAACCCTCTCGTCAGTGGAGAGGGGCACTGTTGTAAAAGGGCAGATTTTTCCTTTGCTTCGGTTTTTAGCGGAGGTGTTCCCTCCAGCAGAAAGAATTGCTGCAAGGTTAAGGAGTTTGGTTTTTCAGTTTATGTGTAAGCCATGGTTTTATCGGCCTTCTCAGCACCGGCTAGGTGTCGGACAACTGGAAGGGGGAAGGGGCGGCCCAGACTTGGTAGCTAGTTTAAGAGCAGCCTTCGTGGCACTGCACATGACGATGGCGGGGAAGGCATCAGACCTCTTCTCTGCAGCCGTTGGGTATTATATTCTGCCTGAGTTGAACAGGGTTCGGGGGAAGCGTGTGGGTTTGGGTAGACCATATGATTGGAATCCCAAGTATCCCTATTCGGTATTGAAAGAATTTGTTCGGGAGGGTAGTTTTGGGGATGATTTTGAGTGGAGTTTTCGAAACTTGATGAAGGAGAAGAAAGTACAAGAGGTGTTACCGATAGGTGGTCTTCAAAGGGAAAGAACTTTGGCGGTGTGGCGGAATGTTTCGTCCCAGGCCCTTACTGGAGCTCAAAGTGACCTTGCCTGGTTATCTGTGTGCCAATTGTTGCCATGTAGGGCTGTGCAAGCAGTAAGAGGTCATGTCTCCACCAATAAATGCCCATATATTGGATGTCAAGAATCGGAGTCAGTTCGGCATTTTTGGTGGGATTGTGTTTTTGCTTATTTAGTTTGGAATGAGGTTTTGTGTAAGTTTTTGTGCAAGTTAAAGGTTAAGTTTACTTTAAGTTGGGAAATGATTTTGTACGGTCCGTTTGGCAATCAATGTAAACCGAAACAAATCGTGTTCTGGAAAATATTGAATTGTTTGAAAATGGCCTTGTGGAAGGCGAGGGTCTCAGCATGTTATGGGATGCATCATTTTTCTATGAATTATGTTCTTGCCTTGTTTAAGAGAGAGATGTTTCTTTATGTGGATTTACGGAATATGTTGTAATTGTTGTGGAGGATCTTCAATTGAGCAATTGTGACTTGCTTTGATGGTTGACACTTGTTTGCTGGTTTTCATTTTAATAAAAAAATCGTCGTAGTATCTGTTCTTATCAGTTTAATAGCTGATATGTTCCGCAATGCGGGACTAGTCTATTAAATGGATTTTTGGTATCGGGAGTTGGATTAGGGGCTTGCTCCGTCCGCTCCACGTATCGACCCGGTATTGCAGTACCTCCGGGAACGGTGCACCCCCTTTGGGGGGACCTGGAAAACAAAGAAAAGATCATAAAGGAGAAACCTCAAGATTTGCTTTTACAACTGGCGGCCTTCGCAAGGCGGCCATCTTGGATTTTGACGTGGCGACCCAATTTTCAATAGCGTTCTTCCTTATGCCTAGATACACCCACACACCAGATTAGAAGTTGGTACTTCGCTTATTTTTCGAGATATTCCGCTCACAAGGTTCAGACATACATGGCGTCAGACATACATGGCGGCGGTCATCTTGGATTTTGACGTGGGTTGCACCCACACACCAAATTTGAATGCGGTCCTTCGCTTACGCACGTACGCATACCCGCCCGCACGGACGGACGGACACACGGAAGGAGGGGAAAACCATAATCCCCCTTTCGCTCCGCGGTGCAACGGGGGACAAAAAGGGACAAATTTCATTGATTGTAAAAAGGCTCACGGGACACCCAGAATGTTCTACACCAATAAAGAGGCACTTGCAGGATGGTCCAGACTCGAGAAGTATGCACACTCACCTCTCATCCTGACCCAAATACAAAGTTTCACAGGTAATGCGATTCATCAGTGTGCTTTCCCTCTGATAGACGTTGAACGGGCATCCTGTCCGCCGACATTAATTGCTGGACATTAAAGACACCCACGGTGTCCTCCACGAAGACAACGCGAGCACCCTGGCCATATTCCACATTCCTGCCCCAACCTACAGGGAGCATCAGCAGCACAGGCACAACCCCCCGGGCAATGACGCAACTCGCAGCCTTGTGAGACTGTGCACACAAAAGAAGAAACAACACCCGTGCTGAGATATTCTAAATAAGCAAAGAAATTACAGATTTCCATTTCTTCCTTTGTACCTCCACCACCAAAGGTGAATGGACGTTATGTTCTCACCTCTGTCTCTACACAGGATATCTGAAAAATTTGTGGACGGATTCGGACAATTTGGTGTGCAGGGTGGGCATGTGCTGAGGAAGAAATGATTCGATTTTGGTGAATATCCTGATCCAGATACTACAATTTTTAATGATTCTTCACCATTGGGTGATTGGACCATAAACGATATTTAACCAGGATGTCTCAAAAAATTATGGATGGATTTGGACGAAACTTGGTGGACAGGTTGGGTTTGTGACAAGGACGAATTGATTCGATTTTGGTGAAAATTCATTCAGATACGAGAATTTTTTTTTTATATGATTCTCACCATTAAGACACAAGGCCAGAAACGATATTTCAAAAAGTTGTGGATGAGCTGGGTAGGTGACAAGAACAAGCCGATTCGATTTTGGTTTAAGTCCAGAACGTAAACTGTTCAGCCTGGTGGAGGTATGCTCTCTACCTAGTGTGCCGGCCTAGTTTTAGTGAGTGAACCAGATTGAACCAGCTGTTCAACGGCCGGCCACAACCACAAGGTCGCATTTAGTCGTTGTTCCATGGTCTGCAGCTTAGCGACCGTGATCGGGGTTGTTCCCTCATCGCGGCTACGTGCCGTCGGCATCTCCCTCATATTGCAGCTGGTGTCGAGAAACTGAATGTGCAAGACGCACGCCTAGTGGTCAGACGCAGTGGGTATGTGTTGGCCTTCTTATAAAAGTCGGGAACTTGGGCCAGGACCAGCCACGCCGCCGCCCATTTGGGGGGAACAGCAGGACGGCAGGTGCGCTTTGCCACCACACCCAGTGGCGTAGTGATGGTTTGTGCCACTCGGGGCGGATGTCAAAAATATCACCCCCTGCAGGCACTGACATAGCCAGAAATTCCTATTGAGGGGCCATATGAAAGAGCTTAAGCTTCCCCAGTGGGCTCAGCAGCAGAGCCCTGGAACCTGTTAAAAATGAGAATAGGTTTAGATATGATCTCCTGAGATGATCCGGCTAATTAACTACAAATAATCCGGAAGAATTCCTGTTTCTAAACACGTGCCATGTTAAGGTGTATAGAGCAGGTTAATAGGTCTTTCCATGACATGGTATTCCTATTACAAAATAAACAAGAAAGAGCAATCAGAGTTTGCAAACCCTCACCAGGATGCATTTTCAGTGGTTTTTAAAGCTTTTGTGTTAAAACAAATATGGCGGACGAACCACGTGACCGATGACGTCATCATATTTTTTTTCTCCACCAGTTTATGCCGACATGGCCCTCAAGAAATTTCATCTTGATAGGATGAAGTTTTGTACTTGTCGAATTATGACGTCATAATGGAGGCACCTATGACATCATTAACATATTTTATTCCCCATGGAGAGTTCTTTACAATGAGCCATGTCTCAATTTTTTATATTCAGCGTTTTCGGAGATATGGCGGTGCAACGTTTTTCGATTTTTCCAAGATGGCGGCCGAACCACGTGATCTATGACGTCATAATTATCATTAAAAAATTCCACAGATGGAGATGCACCTATGGTCAAAATTTCCTGTCAACCCGACCAAGGGTTGCAGAGAAAAATCATATTTATTCTGTGCGGACAAACAAACAAAGACAAACGGACTCAAATGCAATACACTCTCCTCAGGCGAGACAACAAACAACAACATGCATTTTAAAGGCCATTTTCCCTGCTAGAGCGGGGGTTAGCCTTGCGGTCCCCATGACAATATTCTCCATTTTGCCCTATTTTCTGCATCTCCCCTTGTTAACCCCCTTGCCCGCATTTCTTCTTCGACCATCTTTAGCCAAGTCTTTCTCGGTCTTCCCCATCCTCTACTTCCTTCTACATTCATTTCCATCACTCTTTTCAACCAGTCACTTTCATCCTTCCTCAACACATGAACAAACCATCTCAACCTGTTTCTCTTCACAGCATCCATCACAGGCTCTATTCCCATCATCTTTCGCAATTCATCATTTGTCTTCCTCTCTCTCAACGATACTCCGCACATCCGTCGAACCATTCGCAGGTTACATCCTGCGAATTACATCCACTCTCCTCAGGCAAGAGTAATAACAAAAACAATGATAACATTGTAACAAGGCATTTATTAATAGTAATAATATTAACAACAATAATAATATTCGTACCATTTGTCAATAATAAAATGAATGTATAATTCCCACCCTGGTCCAAGCATACCTGGGCTTGGCAAAAGGTAAACTCGTGCTGAAGCAGTAGAGCAGGCAGGTATGGTACAAGGCCGTTAACAAAAACTACATCAAACATGCATACAGCATGGTGTGGTATTTGTATTTATATGGCCTAAAGACTCGAGCGGTGAGACAGAGCAGCAGAGGAAGGAAAGGAAGTTAAAGAACTCACTTGACATGTGATCCTGGCCTCCGCTGATTGGGACATACACCGTGAGATATCTAGATTTGATCGACGTAATTACGACGTAATTACATAACAAATGTCCAACAGTTACACCCCTCCATCCCTGGAGCCAATGGGCGATCTTCATGTTACAGAGTGCATATTAAACCTCACTTGCAACGGTACCAGCCCTATGGGCAGGGCTTCAATTGGAAGGTCCAAATGAAAAGGCAAAATATCAGAAATTGAAGGCTTTTTATTTTATTTTAAACGATTCATATAAACATCCGTTAAATCATATCACACGCAAATCATAAAAATCTAAACAGTACATGGCGCACATTTTGAAAAAAAGATTGAATTCTGCAAAACGGAAGCGGCCGCTACACGTCTTTCTCAGTCGCACGTTTATGTGTGAAGAGTGCGCGCCGAATCTGTAACACAGAAGCGGCCGCTACACCTGTTTCTCAGTCACTTTGCACACGCTGCCATGTTACTTCGGAGCCGCACGTTTATATAGGAAGAGTTCGTCAGAAGTCGATCTACTCTCTCCTGGTACGTAGAATAAACAGTATTTGTAGAATTTCAACAAAAGCCACATCACTGTTCATATCGGTAAATATTATTCCATCGTGTTTGGAAAAACTAGAAAATTGGAAAACTTGGAAAAACAATATAGCCTATTTTACTCCCAGGGGTCCCAGGAATACCCACCCAAAATATCGTTGCGATCGGTTGAGCCGTTTTTGCTGTACCATCGAACGGACGGATGGACATTTGGTGAATTATTGTAAGATTATACAAGATAAGAGATCTACGCAGCAAGCAGCCCGATAATTACAACCACCGGAGTAGTGTATATATGTTGCTTCTGGGACACTCTCATTTTCCCATTGACTTACATGTTAATTTTTCCCCTCCCTCACTGCCCCTAAACACCTCTATTTCTCTCACCCTGTTCTTTACGAACCTTCTAACCTTTTGACATGTTATCCTTATTCATTAGACCACTTAAACAATGGTCCTTCTGTGTGAACCTGTGATCCTTCTGACCTTATGGACCTTTTAACCTTTTACTCTTAATATCATCTGGTGAATCATCTTTGACCCACTCACACAACGACCCTACAAATATTTGTTTATGCGTGGGAAATAATTTAATTCTCTTGCCACTCCCTTCACCATCTAATATATTAACAAAAAAGATGTTTGAGTTTGGTTCTTTATTAAGATATTTTAACTGAGCTAAGATAAAATGGTAAACCTCCCTCAATGTTCTTGTTTGAGTGCCTCCAGTGCCACACACTTTTTGGTAGGCTCTGTCCACCTTTTGTTAAGCTCCGTTCACTTTTTCGTAAGCCCCACCCCCTTTTGTTAAGCCACGCCCACTTTTTGCTAAGCACCTCCCATTTTGCTAAGCCCCGCCCACTTTTGCTAAGCCCCACCCACTTTATAAACTCTTTAGCATTGTATAATTTCCAGGTAATACATTACATCATTTTCAGGGAATTCCCATCACATCATTTCCAGTTAAGACACGCCCAGGGAATTTCCACAGGAAATGACACACCCAGTCCTTATAAAAGGCACCGACCACACAGGCTTTTTCAAACACGCTTTCTGCTTCACTTGAGAATGGACTACGATGCCGAAATGGAATGGGATAACTTTGCTATTCCTTGGAGTCCTACTACCTGTGTAGAACTCAACCTTCAGATTGATGAACTGGGCTCGAACCTCTTATCAATGGAGGTAAGTTTGTTTATTTATTTATTTATTTATTTAATTAATTATTAATTTAATTATTTATTTTAATTTTTTTTGTTTTTTTTAGATGAGACTCGTGTCAGAGTTAACAAAGTTTATTTTAATATTCATAGAGCTTGATTTATACAAATAAAAATATTGTATTAAATTAATACATTGTTATTTTCTTTCACAGGAAATTGTATCTGAGATACGAAATGAAAATTCTGCTTTTAACACAACTTGGGATGAAGTTATTTTTTTGTTTGAAGACATTTTGAACAACCAAGACCCCCAGAACGAGTTCTACCTTGATGACCCAGCCAAAGAGTTATACCTTGGAGATCCACAAAATCCTGAAAAAGAGTTTTACCATGATGATACTTGTTGAGTTATCAAAACAAAACCCACTGAACAAGTTCTACCTTGATGAGCCAATACAAGTCATACATTGGAGACCCACAAATTTCTGAAAATTGGGAAAGGGGAGTTCTCCCTGATGGTCCGCAGTTATACTATGTGAGACACATCATAGAAACCCTAAAAAATTGTGAAATGGGAATTCTCCCTGATGGTCCGCAGTTATACTATGTGAGACACATCATAGAAACCCTAAAAAATTGGGCAAGGAGAGTTCTCCCTGATGGTCCGCAGTTATACTATGTGAGACACATCATAGAAACCCTAAAAAATTGGGCAAGGAGAGTTCTCCCTGATGGTCCGCAGTTATACTATGTGAGACACATCATAGAAACCCTAAAAAATTGGGAAAGGGAAGTTTTCCCTGATGGTCCGCAGTTATACTATGTGAGACTTATCACGGAAACCCCCAATATTTCTGAAAATTGTGGTTCTACCTTGGGGACTTGGAAAGATGGTTATATTTTTGGAGACTCGGAATGGGGGTTTTGTTTTGATGACTCGGAATGTGATACCTATCTTGGAGGCTCAACAGGAATGTGGTTATACCTTGGGAACTTGGAAAGTTGGTTTTATTTTGGAGACTCTACCTGTGGGGTTCCTCTTGGAGACTCTTTGGATTCTAAAGCAATGAACAATGTTCTTTATTTAATGACGCTTGATTTAAGCAATATCAAGAAAGTTCGAGGAAGAAAATGCTGGAAAATTCTTTCTTCCCATTTCTACTTCTTCAAACTTGAAAGCCTTGAAAGACAGATTTGGTAGAAGAGGAAAAAAAAAAAGAAGAAATGTATTTAAAAAAAGAAGAAAAGAAAGATTATGTTAGGGTTTGGGTGGGATTTTGAATGTGAGGGTTAGGGATGGGGTTGGGTTAGGGATGGGGTTGGGTTAGGGTTGGAATTTTGAATGTGAGGGTTGGGGTTGGGGTTGGGTTAGGGATGGGATTGGGTTAGGGTTGGGATTTTGAATGTGAGGGTTAGGGATGGGTTGGGTTAGGGATGGGGTTGGGTTAGGGTTGGGTTAGGGATGGGGTTGGGTTAGGGATGGGATTGGGTTAGGGTGGGATTTTGAATGTGAGGGTTAGGGATGGGGTTGGGTTAGGGATGGGGTTGGGTTAGGGTTGGGATTTTGAACGTGAGGGTTAGGGTTGGGGTTGGGTTAGGGATGGGATTGGGTTAGGGTTGGGATTTTGAATGTGAGGGTTAGGGATGGGGATGGGTTGGGTTAGGGATGGGGTTGGGTTAGGGATGGGGTTGGGTTAGGGTTTGTATATTATTATGACTCACTCACACACACACACACACACACAAAAGTTAAGCCCCAACTGGAAAGTTGAGGGATTCTGTGTTTGGGGTTCACAGATTTAAAAACGTATCCCCATTATACACACACAAAAGTTAAGCCCCAACTGAAACGTTGTGGGATTCTGTGTTTGGGGTTCACAGATTTAAAAACGTATCCCCATTATACACACACAAAAGTTAAGCCCCAACTAAAAAGTTGTGGGATTCTGTGTTTGGGGTTCACAGATTTAAAAACGTATCCCCATTATACACACACAAAAGTTAAGCCCCAACTAAAAAGTTGTGGGATTCTGTGTTTGGGGTTCACAGATTTAAAAACGTATCCCCATTACATTTTTTATTTATTTATTATTTTCAAGGGTATTATCTGCTTACTTGTGTTTTTTGTAATTCTTGCAAGTAAAATGAACCCAAGATTTCTTCTCCATTTAAATCATATAATTTGTAGGTCCAAGGGACTATCCATTACATCAATGATTTTAAATAATTCACGAGTCCATTTTTGTGTATAACCTTTCTCAAAATGACTTTTCCATTTGTATATTCTTACAATATCACCAACTTTGAACTTGGGCTTTCTCAAATTAATCTCCTTTTCATATTCTAATTTTGTAAATGTTTCTGATGGTTTTGATTTTGTTGATGAATGAACTGTATTATTGTAATTATCTACAATATCCTGAATTAAATACACCCATTTTTGAGAACCGAGTTGTGTGAATTTTTTATATAATTTCTCTTTTAAAGTACGATTAAAACGCTCAATAACAACTGCCTTTCCTTCATTAAAGGTGCTGTATAATTTAATACCCTTCCCCTTAAGAAATTTCATGAATATTTTGTTATAGAACTCTGTTCCCTCATCAGTCCATAACTTCTTTGGTTTCCTTTTATCCCGATCAAATATTAGCTTAAAGGCTAACATTAAAGTATCACCCCTTTTATTTTTTAAAGGGACAACCCAGGCAAATCTACTCCTCAAATCAATAACGGTTAAAGCATACCTGTATCCCCTGTCATTATTCAGTTCAATTAAATCAGCGGACCATATGTGGTCGGTGTATTTAGAATAAACCTTCCTTCTTTTAAACTTTGTGATTATAGGTTTGTGTAATTCTTCAGCCAAAAGCTCCTCAGTCTTGATGACATCATTAGAGCCTAATAGTTTTTTGAGGAATAACCAAGACCAAGTTTCAATTTAGCATTTATCAAATTTCTCACAATAAACCTATCAACTTTCTCTCTCAACGTTGGATTTTGTATCAAAGACAAATTATACAACATTTCGCTGTCGGCTTTATGTTTTTCAGTCAACGTAGTGGTTTTCCCATAAGCAATATCATGCTTCATACACACTTCGTCAACCCTATTTGTAGGTTTAGACCAAGGTTTAGGATTGTCAGCCTCATCTAATCTTTTATCCAAGTTTGTTCCTGGACCACAGAAAGAATACCCTGGAAGGTGTAATTCCCCTGGAATTCCAGTTGTTGTAAATTTACTTCCTGACAGAAACTTTTGTATGTCTCCTCCTCTTTTAGGAGAGATGAATTGGCACTTTTTAGAGCCACATACTTGACATATTCCTTTTTGATAAACTCTATTATTTTTAGCTTTAACATAAGAGATATTTTTAGATTTAGTTTTCTTTTTACATTTGAGACAATAACTCATATTTATTTATCAGAAAAATTCCGACAGAGTATCAAAACCTTTTTGGTTTTCAACATATACATTTCAATCTTTATTTTTAAAACATAAAGAATCCTAAGGAATGCCTTCACTCTCTCCTCCATTTATTTACAAATAAAAACGAACTAAAGTCAATGACACCAACATCATCAATCACATAATCTTTTCCTTCTTCTTCTTCACCACTTTCTCGTTTAAATCTCCTCCCTGAAATTGAAGACATTGACGTTGTTATTTTTGAAACCATTATCTTCATAAGAGTTGTTAATTCTTTAATTTCCTCTTCGGTGCGTTGAGATTGATTTATTTGCTGTAATACACTCAATCTTTTACGAATCTCACTGATTTCCATCTTTTTATATTTTTCCTCCCTCTCTCTTTGCTCCCTTTCCTCCCTCTCCTCCTTCTCCTCCCTTTCCTCCTTCTCCTTTTTCTCTCTTTCCTCCTTCTCCTTTTTCTCTCTTTCCTCCTTCTCTTCTTTAACTCCTTCCTCATTTATCTTAGCAATTTTTGATATCAATATTTTCACAGCATTCATTCTTTCTTTATTTTCCTCTTCGGTGAGTTGAGATTGATCTTCTTGCTGTAATACATCCACTCTTTTTTGAATCGCTCTGATTTCCATCTCCCTCTCCTCCCTCTCTCTTTGTTCCCTCTCCTCCTTCTCTCTTTTCTCTCTTTTCTCCTTCTCTTCTTCAACTCCTTCCTCATCCCTTGCTACCCTTGAGTTTAAACCCCAAAGAATATTATACATATACTCATCTGGATTTTGAGATATTCTTGTATCTATAATTATTTTTCTCATAATAGGATACCAATAAGATTTGTTGACGATTTCTAAAAGAGTTTTATATTTCATAACTTTGAGAAGTTCATTTTTAATTAATACTTTAAACAAGTCTCTATTTGTGGGTTTAACAATATCAGTATAAGGCCAGTTTTTTATGACAAAATTCCCATGTATATGCTCCAAATCATAAGGTATGTAATACCGAGCACCCTTTTCTTGTAGGTATCCTTGAATACAAAAATTATAATTCTCTTGTAGTCTTCTTCCTGCCATTTATGTATCAGAAATATATGTGAGATTAATATTATGACAGGTAATACCACCCCATCTTCCCACTACCAAATCGGTTTGTATTCCTCGGCTTTCTATCCTTATCTCATGACCTTCCTTCTTTGTCATGCTAACCATCGCTATACTATCATATATTTTTCTTTTCTTAAAACCATGTATTTGTTGTTTATTAATTGTACTTCCACATAAATCCATATCCTCACCAAGTGGATAATATTCTTCTTTACGAGACTGATTCAAATCATGTAGGTCTTCTATGTTTATTGAAAAAGACCAATTATACCCTAAATCAGGCATATCGTACCCCCATTTATTAATTCGCATATTAACTATATGTCCTTCTTTATAAAATTCAATTGTAAGCAGGTAGTTAAATTCAATGAGGAAAGGTGTATGGTCAGTATAACCAGGTGTTGTGGTTGTAAATTTTACTTGTTTAACAAAACGTGCTGTTTTCTTTAAAAATATATATTGTGATAAATCACTAAATCTAATTAAGTCATTTGCACCTGTAGGGTTTGGATAATTGATTAATTTATAAGTATTCTTCATATTAATATTTTTACTTACACTATATTTTTGTCGTTCAGCCTGTGCCTTTGTATAATAATTTGATAAATCAATATCCTGAGAGGATTTTCCAAAGATAGAACCATCTTTTCCAACATGTCATTTATATTAGATTAAAAATGATATCATAAAAATTTTCATTATTGTTGAGTTGAAATAATACATATAAACATAATTGACCACAACATTTAGAATTAATTTCTTGAACTTGAAATGTTTGATAAACACCATTCTGTAAGAATTGTATTACTTCAACAGGTGGTGGCATACCATAACTATCAAAATAATATTTATCCTGACTATTATGAATACAAACCCAATGAGAACCATTCTGTGTGTCTAAATTCATAATAATATTCTTTGTATTCTTATTTATATGTATTAATTCATCTCTCATACAAATAACCACATTATCAATTTTTAGTGTTTTACAATACTTAGTAAGTTCTATATTTGACGTTGTATTCTTTCCAAATTGTTTAAACCATTTATCCATTTATTTATGAGAAAGATACAATCCATTACCCCGTTTAGTTAGTTTAACACCCGCTTGAGCGATAGAGGAAAGCATATCTCCAACCAACAATCTAGCTTTATCAGGTAGACTTTCAAGTTTTTGAGCAAAATCTACAATTACACCACTTCCACTAATTTGTTTCTCCAACTCCTTGTTATGTCTTTCCAATTCTTTTTGAGCTTTTAGTTGTGCCTTCCTTTCGTTAGCAGTTTTTACCGCTGCTGAAATACCACCAGTCAATGCTCCCGCCGCACTTAAACCAGCAAATAAAGGAATTAGAAATGGGAGAAATCCTCCTCTTGACTCGTCTATTGAATATTTCTTTAACATAGGTTTCGTCATTTTAATTTTAAGAGATCCAACATCATTTAGTGTTTTTACTTGTGTGTGTGTGAGTAAAACATCAATTCTTACAGCTCCTTTTCTTTGAATTGTATTAACATTAATAATACAAGGCTTTTGATTTTGAATACAAGATGTTAATTTATTAAGATTGATTTGATTAACATATACCCCAACCATTTATTTATGAAAAAAAACCTATGTGATATTAATCATAACACCATTATCTGTATTAATCTGTAATTCTGTTTCCTCCAAAAGCAAACAATATGCATTAACCTCTTCACTCTCCCCTCTTTCAATGTATAGAGAAGTATCCACTCGATTAGACTTTATATACACAAAGAATTAAGTTAAGCACCCCCCCCCCCGTTTTTTTACAACCTCGCACATTACAAGTTTGTCGTCAAAACAGTGTAATATACTCATGTTATTGCTATATTTTCTGGAGAAGTGATATTATGGTCACATAAAAACATAACAATCATGCCGTTTTCAATATTTTATTCTGAATAATTTAAGGTGAAATTTTTTGGGAATTTTAGGCATATTTTCACCTCAATTTAAGTATGGAGCTATAGGTCCATCACGGACAGTGTGGATGACGTTTATGTTTTCTAACGTACAGTCATTGTTCTGAGAAGACCTCTAGCGATCTTTGCGTCAATAACGTGTGTAGGACCCACGTGATCGGATCACTGACTCAACCAATCACTTTTTTTCACTTTGATCACTCAATTTCATCAATGGATAATTGCTAATGTCATACCAATCATTATTTGATCTCACATACCTTAGAATATATGCCAATGTATACATATACACAAAGAATATATATTAGGGGGTGCTTACCTTAATTCGTTGTGTAGGGGTGCTTAACTTAATTCTTTGTGTATATATCTCGCGATCCCTTAATTGCGTCAATACAACACAATCTTCTCATCAGTCTGCGGTAAGGTCGTGAAATCCCCAGACGATTCAGGGCAGACTCATTGCCTGCGAACCACGACCCCAACGCCCCGACCACAAACCCACACACCTGGACGTCCTTGCCCTCCGCTGCCAATGCTCGGCGCAACTCTGAATATTTTTCTTGTTTGGCCGTTGCACAGGCAGTGAGGGAATCAGGGCCATTGTCAAAGGGGACAGCCACATCCACAATGGTGATCTTGTTTCCCTCCACCACAGTGATATCAGGTCTTTCACGTGGGGAGGGATCACCAGGGACGTGTTGGTCAACAAAGACTTCCAATTCATCCAGATTGGCTATTGGAGGGACCATCTTCGCAATTTGTCGTCCCAACATGTCCCGAACGTGCATTACATCGGGAATGGAACAACCTGCCACAGCAACGCATACGACGGCTTACAGGGTCTATGAGACGTAGGGTTGAGTCAGTGATCCGATCACGTGGGTCCTACACACGTTATTGACGCAAAGATTGCTAGAGGTCTTCTCAGAACAATGACTGTACGTTAGAAAACATAAACGTCATCCACACTGTCCGTGATGGACCTATAGCTCCATACTTAAATTGAGGTGAAAATATGCCTAAAATTCCCAAAAAATTTCACCTTAAATTATTCAGAATAAAATATTGAAAACGGCATGATTGTTATGTTTTTATGTGACCATAATATCACTTCTCCAGAAAATATAGCAATAACATGGGTATATTACACTGTTTTGACGACAACAAACTTGTAATGTGCGAGGTTGTAAAAAAACGGGGGGGGTGCTTAACTTAATTCTTTGTGTATAGTTTCCTTTTGAGAACTCAGGTCAATTGCGTAGATTGTATAAAGTTTTTGAAACGCAACCATATCCAAAATAGGATCATTATTACCATTACTTTCACACACCTTTTGGTAGGACTTGTAGGCTTCCGCATAATCATTTTTTTCCCAATCAATTTCCAATCTATCTCGTGGATAAAATGTGCCATCAAGAGAAACCCGAAGTTGTTTTACCTTAGCATTATCACTCAGCGCATTATTCTTATTAGTACCGTCCTCTCCATCTGGTTTTTTAAAAATGAGCCAGAGGTATCGTGGCTTTCCTTGAAGAACACCCAAATTCCAAGTGTCGGTAGTGTGTTCCAGTTTAACGTGTTGACATCTTCTTTTAAGGTATGATACATTTAGCGGTTTCTTTGAGTTAAGTCTTCTATTTAACATCTCTTCCATTTTAAGATTAGGAGTATATTCACTGATATACCAACACAAATCATTAATAACAAATTTATTGTTGTCTCCAAAAGCATTTTCAGCCCCAAAAAGCAACCTATTTACATTATCATTCCTTTGTAGTTGAAATCTAATTTTAAGACCATACAAAACTTTGTCAAAATAACAAAATCCAAATATACTGTAACGGTTTGGAGGAAGTGTAACGAATGTGAAAACGTTACAATGTGAACGTTACAAAAGTATGGTAACACCCTGTTAATGTAAATAATGGTCGCAGCCATCCTCCTAGTTAATTCCATGAAACTTACACGCAGGTCACGATATATCTTTTTAAATAGTTTATTTCCTTATTCTATGTAGGTTAAATATGTGTTTCCCACTAGATTGACTTTGCATTGTATCAAACAAAATAAGCGTAGGCCCTTCCAATTTCCCCAAATCATCTCCGCTCTCCAAAGTTCCTTTCAAAAGGGTGCGAGTTGTGTTCAATCCCGCAAGCCGCCATTGCCCATGTGCTAATCTCGGAGAAGAAAGGCGTGTCTCCACCTCGTCAAAGAGGGGAGGAGTGAGCCAGAGGGTCGCATGGCCAATCAGCACCGCGGTGAGCGAACCGGTAGGCGTGCCCTCGCAGCCGGCGGCTTGATTCCGCCCCGAGTTATAAAAGCGACTGTAAGGGACTGCTTTACGAGATGACTTAGGAGATGACCTGGGAGATGAGCGAAGAGGCGGCACCAAGAGGAGCGGTGAGATGCGAAACGCTCCAAGCCAAAGAGGAGAGGTACTCGGCAAGGAAACCAGCTTTGGAGAGACGCACTGAAAGGAGGGAGACGGCTCCACCAGAAGCAGAGGAGCAGGTGTGCCGAACCAGCGCGTGACGTCTACAGCAGCGGATACGCGACGGAGGGTTTTCCCGACAAAACCGCGAGGAATTGAGAGCTGCTGCCTCCGACCTTGCCTCCCTCTCAAGCAATCCACCTCAAGCCCTACCTGCCTGCAATATCCCCTGTGTAAGTGTGAACGTCCTGTCCTACTCGTTGTCTTGGGATTAAGTAAATTGAGTAGAATAAGCTAACGATGCACTGTGTGACTGTTTTTTTCCATCCATTGCTTGTAAATAATTTTGGTCGCTCTTCCTTTTTGCTTGTGTGTGTATAATAAATCTGTTCTTCCTCCGTACTCTGTCTTTTTCTCTTTTCCTTCTCTTTCGGTCGCTTTAGAGGTTTCCCGATTGAATATCTGTGGGGCGATCTGGTCAACGTCGGGTGGAATCGGGCTAATCGGGGAGTAACTGTTCGGACGCGGTAATACCAAACCGCTCGGTAAACTAACATCTAAAACCGCGTCTGCAACAATACCTTTCAGGGGTACTGCTACGGTAAAACTATTCTCTGATTTTGTGTCATCATTATACATTGCCTTCCTTTGACTATAACCAGGGTCTGTGTTTGTACCCGTTGACATATCAGGAATAAAATCTTCAACAGCTCCCTTACCCATTCTATCACCAAACGAATATAGTGTAAATTTCATCATTTCAGATGTAGCAGAGACATAATCAACCGCTTCAACCTCTTGTGTTCCAATATACAGGCGAACACTATCAAACATTTTCCAGAAGAAATCATTTACGAGTGTAGCATTAGTATTATTCGCAGCCTTAGTGAATTTAAATTTACACAGCAAGAAACTATCAGCTATATTCAAGTAAGTTTGTTGATTATTTATTTCAAAACTTTTTGTTCCGTTTGAATTCCAGTCTGTTCCTGTTATAGCATTTACCTTAAAATAGTCTTCCTTTTTCGTGGAGTTTGAAATGATAATTGTATCATCCAAATCATAGATACTATCAATCGCTTCCATACTTGTATTTATATAGTATTAAAATCGTTGAAACCCTGACCCAAGTATTTTAATGATTTTTTGTCGTTCTTGTGAAGATAGTTGAGTTTTACCTTTTTTTATTTCTTTGATTGCTTGTAATTTATGAGACTCCTTTTGAGCATCTTTTATACTCTTTATAGCACCCGCAACGGAGCCCACGGCAGAAGCAGTTGAACCAATTAGGTCTTTATGTTTAAGGATGGTTGAACCAATACCCATTAGAGTATCAATTATCCCATCTCCTTTATTTCGAAATTGATGACCTACACCTCGTTGTCTCTTTGGTTTATAGTATCCTCTACCCACATACCTTGTATAGTATGGTGAAAGGTACATGGCCTCCCCTGTAATTATTTTATATTTTCCCAACTCGTGTTTTCTCACAATAACCATTATTTATTTATTGAAAAACTTCACATAGGTGAATTCTGATGGATATAATTTCATCATTAAAGGATATCATACGATTATCTTGGTCGGTTATCCTAAAATTTACTCTGTATATGGTTTTTCCTGACACAGGTAAATAGACAAGATTTTTTGGTTCCATATTAAATTTATAACCAATCGGGGTTGAGTATGCACTGAATGAAAATATTGTATTTGTTCTTATTCCATCGTTATAAGCACTATCAATCAAATCACAATGAATTAATACTGAATTTATACCAGAGGATATTTGGATAACATTATCACTGTAAAACGTCCCGTTATTTTCAATCTTTTTTGAAGAGAAACCCAATAGCTCTCTAAACGAATTTTCAATCGTGAAATCAACTTTATAATTGTTTTTAAGTTTAATAGTTGATTTTGAAGTGTGTTTTTGAATATCTATTACAATATTTTTTGGTTCATCACCTTTTTCTTTCATAAGGTGAGAGACTTCTGAAGATATTTGAGAAATCTCGTAAGCTCCAGGTGAAACGGTTATAGTTTTATATCCACTTCCTGGATTATAACTAAACTTGTTGTTTTTCTCTGTGATATTAAACAAGGTATTATAAGTTTCCATCGACAATAAAGATGCCTCATATGAGGTAAGGGGGTCAAGTTGTAGTGGGTAAGGGAATGAAGCTGTGTAATCGCTCGTTGTGAAATTAAAACTAAGAATTGTGCTTCTCATCTTATTTAATATCTAATAAAATATCTTTGTATTGACATTTATTAATTATTTTCATATTCATCAACTGATCTAAAATGGCTGAGGATTCATTAAAACAATTGTTGTTTCCAGCCTTCTTACTACCTAACAACAATAATAGCCTATTAACTAATTGTGATGGGTTAACTAATTGTAACTAATTGTAACTATGAACTATTAATAGTTACAACTATTAATTGTAATTAACTAATTGTAACTAAAAGGGGACCGAAAAACAACAACAACCACGGTTCCCGAAAAAGGCCAACCCCCGCTTTGCGGGGAAAAAATGGCCTCTAAAGGTGGTTTTTTTTTTGGTTTTTTAAAACTAATTGTGATGGGTCATTTGGAAGAAAACTAACACCCGAACCAAGCTTACTTAAAGCATCAATAATATGTTTCTCCTTCTCATTCTTCTTACTTTTACCAGCAACAGAAACTCCATAATCAAGTGCATTTAGCAACTCAATATATACCCTATCTTCCTCTCTTTCCATATCAAGTGGTTCCTCAAAATATTTTGAACCGCTGAATCCGGGGTTTGTTAGAAGAAACATTAATCTTGGAGTTAATTTAACATTTGGTTGAGTAGAACTCAAGAACATCAATTCATCATTAAATATCAATACCTTTTCTTTCACAAGATGGAACACTGCTGGTTCTTCTGTTGGAATGAGACCTGCTCTGGTTTTTGAATCTGCCAAATATTCATTGTTTTGAAGAGCTTCCACTACATAATTAGGGGGTTGATTTACCTCCTCAAGTTTCTGAAATAATTCTTCATCATTATATTCTAATTTGCCAAGTTCTTGTTTTGTTATCTGACTAAAATCTTTGAGCATTTGAAGTTTTTTCGGAGTAAATTCTACCGTGGGAACTGTAGGGTGTTGAGTTTTTAAAAGCGGTTTAAAAAATTTCTCTTGTTTTCTTTCAAAGGCTTCTTCACCAGTTAGTTTCTGTCTCCGTTTCTTCTTTATCTCTTCCTGTTGCTTTACAACTTTTGAAACCAACTCTTGATGTTCTTTAAACTTTCTTACTCTTTCTTCGGTATTCATTTTCTGTATTTATTTATTGAAAAATATCATTTAATGAATTGTAAAGGTCAATGGGAAAATTTTCCTTTTCTTTGTCATTATAGTAAATGTGTTGAAATAAATCCTTTTCTTTAAATATTTCATCAAATTCTTTATTGGTATTAATACGAGTTGTTATTTCTTCTTCACTAATACTTGTATCTCTGCTTTTCATACATTTGCGTTGAGTCTCCTCATCGATATCAAAACCGAATGATAAAATCTTAACTCCATCACCACACAATTGTTTAATAATTTGTCTCATTCCTTCAGGATTAGTTTCTAAAATCCCAAGACCATTAGATTTTACTTTATTTAACTCACTCTTACAATGTGAATATTTTGTAGAACCAAGAGAGACCTCCTCAAATATTTGACCTTCGTTCCTCAATCGCATATGTTCCTCCATTGAAATGTAGTAATAATCTTTCCCTTCTACTTCTCCTGGTAGAAATATAAATATATTTTGTGAGTACTACAACACTGGTTGTAGTACTCACAAAACGAATCATAGGGTGTTTTAAAAAAAAACTTACAATCTTTTCATTTTTACTATTCAAGAGTTTAGATTTATGAAAGTTCTTTCCTGAAGCAGATTTACCCACAAGATTAATAATAATAGTTATCATTTATATATGTAATTATGTTTAAAATAAAAATACATCCTTTAATATCTCATCTTGTTTCACAACAATATATTTATATTTTTCAATCATGTGTTTCATATAATTTTAAAATTCTTTCTTACTACATAACGTAGAGCAATTATCTCTCCAAAAATTATTTACATCTATTGAATTTAACTTAAATAAAATAAAAGTATTGGCATTGTTTCTTATTGAGCGTCGAGGGAGTTGAAAATATGATTGACTAAGATATATACAATTACAAGAAGAATGTCTCCCTCTTGTATAGTAGCTATCCATTACTGTTTGGTTTCTCTCATTAACACAATCATCAAAGATGACGAGGTTCTTTTTTGATTTATCTAAATCTTGAGGTGAAGGTATATCATCCGTATTATCACTGAGAATACAAGTTATGGGTTTTGGTTTCGATTTTGATTTCTGTGTATCACAAAATAATTGTATTATATCTTCAATATTATAATCATTTAGTTTGTTTTGAAGTTTAAATAAACCGATAATGTCTTCCTTTTTAAGACCTGCATTAAAACCCTGTGAGAGTAGTTGATACTCGGGTTGAAAACTAGACTTTGTAAAAATTATTAAATTATCATAATCTAAAAAATTAGGACCAAGGAGCATCTTTAAAAGTAAACAGGTTTTTCCACATCCGCTTGAACCAACTATTAGACATCTCAATGAATTTGGAATGCTTTTATGGTTATTAAATTTTATCTTATTTTCCCAAACGGGTAAAAAAATCATTCATTTATATATTTGGAAAACAAGTCATCTAACTTTTTTTGAGCTATTTTAGAAACTCTATATTTTATCCTGAGTTCGGGTTTAATTTCAAAATAATTCATTATTTTATTTATATAGTATCTTGTATTAACATTTCCATTAAAATTATTTTGAATAATAAATATCATTAAACCCTTATACATTTCCTCAATACAAATAGTCTCTTCCCTTGAAAGAAATGGTGTATTATCATCACAATACTTAACATTCATCTCTCTTATTAATCTTGTAAAGTAATTCATTTTTGGTTCTAATTTAAAAGAGTTATATATATTTATATATTTTTTATTATCATTAATTAAAATTAAATCACAGAAAATACATTGTTTATATGAACCCTCATTATTAAGCACTATTCTATCACAAGCCGGACAATTCTCTAATTTATCATATGGAGAGTCTGGAAATTTTAAATATCCTTCAGAACTTATCATATTTATATGGTAAATTTTTACTTAAACTAAACGCAAGTTTATTCATTAATAAATACAATGTTTCAAAGCACAAAAGACAAATTTCAATCAATCTCTACTTCAGTGAAAGATATAGAAAAATATGTCAAAGATGTTAAATTGAACAAAGATAAATATGGAAATTTTTGGGTAAAACCAGTTATGGAAAATAACATGAGCCCCTCTATTTCATTTAAAGGAAGAGCTCTAACTATACCTGGAAGGACATCCATTAAAGTAAATCTAACAAAAGTTTCTCCTCTACTCCTGGCAATTTATTCAAAGCTTGAAAAAGTGATTGACCACGATACTTTGAAAAAGAATGATAAGACCATCAACAATACTCGTGGAGAAATTTGTATTTACTTTAATAATCCAAAGGGTGTAGATCTAAGTAAAATGAATGATGTTAATATTTCTGGTGAAATGTCATTTCATTCTATGATAGTTAGAGATTATTTAAAGATAACTTTTGATATTAAAAATGTAGAGATTGAATCCGTTAATGAAAGAAAGTATTATTGGTATAGATGGAAAGGTTTTTTCTGCTAATTAAATATGAGTCATTACAGCAGTGAAGATTTTACTATTTCATTGAACTCGGACGATAGTGATGATAGTATTTCATTGAACTCGGACGATGGTGATGATAGTATTTCATTGAACACAGATGATAGTTATGATACTAATAGTTTGTGCTCAAATGATAGTTATGAGAGTAGCTTTATTGATGACTCTGAGTATGATTCTGAGTATTCATGTGATAGTTATGACTTAGATGATTCTGAGTGAAAAAGTGTTTTAGTTTAAGCACAGCGATATATATAAAACGGAGCTGTAAAGCTCAAAAGTGTTTTATTTTAAGCACAGCGATATATAGAAAACGGAGCTGTAAAGCTCAAAAGTGTTTTATTTTAAGCACAGTGATATATATAAAACACCACGTTTTCTCACGCTATAAATATGGTTTATTGTGATACTTGCGAGAAGGAAGTAAAATATTATAAACAACATATTCTCACCGCAAAACATACATACAACATTCTTAACAAACTTTCCCCTCTTCCACCTAAAACAAAACATTGTAAGGTCTGTAAAACAACCATCCTCAAGAAGGGGTTTAAAGCCCATCTTAAAACTAACAAACACTTGTCAAAATTGTTTACTATTAAAAACTCTGATGGTGCATTCAAAGGACATATTAAAATAAGAGTCTTTAACTTTAAACCTCCTGAACCAGAGTCTATAGTTGATGCTGTAGAAATAGTTAAACCTGCTGTTCAAACGTTGATTGAAAAAACACTAAAAGAAATGAAACCACTTAAATTTTATATGGGAGTAAAATTAGAAATGACAAAGGACGAAGGAGTTATAGATACACCATACATGAGAACTGAGCCACACTTTATATCTTCATATCAAGATTTTAAAACATCAGGAGTCTATGATGAACTTATTAAACAAGAGCAAGATGTGGATAATTCAATCGTAGGAAGTGGATTCAATATAGGAAAAATTATTTACATAGACATTCATATTCTTAAATCAGATCCTCTAAAAGCTTCTTCTTACATTGATTTACCCAGTGTTATCAAAAATAGAAAAGCAGTTATCAATATCAAAAATAAAGACAATAAATGTTTTCTCTGGTCTATTCTAGCACACTTACATCCTCCACATTTTCATGATGAAAGAGTATCTCATTATAAAAAATATGAGAATACATTAAATACGAAAGATCTAAAGTTTCCGATGACTTTAAATGATATTCCTAAATTTGAAAAGTTGAATAATTTATCAGTTAATGTTTATGGTCTAACCGAAACAAACAACATTCAGGTTTTAAAGCTTTCTGACAATTGTAAACAAACTCATATTAATCTTCTATATTTTAATTCAGACGAAAATTCACATTATACATACATCAAAGATATTACAAAATTAATAAAACCACAAGTATGTAAAAGAACAAATAAAATATATATTTGTATGCGTTGTCTTAACTTCTTCCATACACAAGAAAGATTAGATAAACATTCAAATTATTGTGGTGAACATAAATCAACGGTAATCAACATGCCTAAAAAAGACTCAAAGATCACATTCAAAGATGAAAAGAAAACAATAAAACATCCATTTGTTATATATGCTGATTTTGAAAGTATTTTAGAAAAAATTGATACTGCTTCTCCAGATCCAAAAGAATCATACACAAATAAATATCAAAAACATACTCCTTGTGGTTTTTGTTATTATATCAAATCATCCGTTGGTGATAAATATAACAAGTTAGAGATGTATAGAGGCTCAAATACCCCAGAGGAGTTTGTGAAACGACTAGAAAAAGACTGTGTTCGATTAACCAAGATAATGAGAGAAACCAATAAACCAATGTCCTTAACAAGTAAAGAAAAAAGGGAATTTATAAAAAACAATGTCTGTCATATTTGTGAGGAGAAAATTGGTAAAGGTCTAAAGGTTAGAGACCATTGTCATCTCACTGGTAAATATAGAGGTCCGGCTCATCAAAGTTGTAATATTAATTATCAACTCCCCTCTTTCATTCCTGTCTTTCTTCATAACAACGCTCATTATGATACACATCTATTTATCAAGGAACTCTCAAAGACTTCTGGAAGTATCTCAGCAATTCCAAACACGGATCAGAAATACATTTCATTCACAAAAACAATTCACACATCTCCTATTACTCATATCAGATTTCTTGATACATTTAAATTCATGGCAAGTCCATTGGCTAACTTGGTTCAAAATCTAAAAGAGTTTCCATGTCTTTCAGAGTATTTTTTAGATAAAGATTTTATAACACAAAAGGGAATTTACCCCTATGACTATATGGACTCATTTGAGAGATTCAATGAAACACAACTTCCTTTAAAAGAAAATTTCTATAACAAATTAAATAATAGTCATATATCTGATGAAGATTATGTACACGCACAAAATGTTTGGAAAAAATATAACATTAAGAATCTTGGTGAGTATCACGATTTGTACCTCAAAACTGATGTGCTTTTGTTGGCTGATGTGTTTGAGGCTTTCAGAACAATCTGTCATTCTGGATATGGATTGGATCCTGCTCACTATTACACTGCTCCTGGATTGGCTTGGAGCGCGATGTTAAAAATGACAAAACAAGCTTTGGATTTGATAACCGATGTTGATATGCTTTTGATGATTGAAAAGGCAAAGAGAGGAGGAATTTCACAAGTCTGTTCAAAGAGATATGCTAAAGCAAATAACAAGTACATTCCAAATTATAATCCATCGGTAGAGAGCTCCTACTTGATGTATTATGATGCGAACAACCTGTATGGCTGGGCAATGTCTCAGGCTCTTCCTTATGGAAAACTTAGATGGGTAAAGGAAAAAGATTACAAAAAGGTTTTACAAGATGTATGTATCTCTACACAAAAAGAATTGAATGATTCAAAGGTTGGTTATTATTTTGAGGTCGATTTGAAATATCCAGAGGAACTTCATAACCTCCACAAAGATCTCCCATTTGCTTGTGAAAAGGAAAGTCCAAAGAAGGAGTGGTTAAGTGATTTATCAACAATCATTTAATATAGGTGAATCAACAGAAAAATTACTTACTACATTATATAACAAGAAAAATTATGTTCTACACCAAAGAAATTTGCGACAATATTTATCAAAAGGTCTAAGAGTAGAGAAGATCCATAGGGTTCTAAAGTTCAATCAAAGTCATTGGTTAAAGGGGTACATTGATTTTAATACACAAAGAAGAACAGAGTCAAAAACAGATTTTGAGAAAGACTTTTATAAATTGATGAATAATGCGGTCTTTGGTAAGACTATGGAGAATGTGAGGAAAAGACAAAATATCAGACTATCAACATCTTGGGAACAAGCATCAAAATTAATTAATAGACCGAGTTTTACTCGAGCTGAGGTCTTTACTGAGAACTTTTGTGCGATCCATTTGATTAAAGAGAGTATTGAAATGAACAAACCTATTTATATTGGAACATCAATTCTTGATTTATCAAAGTCATTAATGTATGATTACTTTTATAATAACTTGAGGAAGAAATATCAAAATGATGTTCATCTACTTTATATGGATACAGATAGTTTTATTTTGCAAATTAATACTGATGATGTTTATTCAGACATGAAAAAGGACATTAATATCTATGACACTAGTAATTACAGTCCAGAGAGTGAGTTGTTCTCTTCTAAAAATAAAAAGGTGATTGGAAAGTTTAAGGATGAATTAGGAGGAAATGTCATGAGTGAATTTGTGGGATTGAGGTCTAAGGCTTATGCTTATAAATACATTGTGAATAACGTTGAAAAAACTGATAAGAAGTTAAAAGGCATAAAGAAAAATGTCATTAAAGAAACAATAAACTTTAAGGATTATTATAACTGTTTAACAACAAAGAAAGAAGAGTTTAGAAAGATTAATGGAATAAGAAGTTATAAACATAAATTATATTCAGAAGAGGTGAATAAGAAAGCATTGGGGGCTTTTGATGATAAGAGGTTTATTTTAGAAAATGGAATTGATAGTCTCCCTTATGGTTATATAAGTATATAAGTGATAAGTTAAAAAGGGGGGTTAGGGATTTTAACGGGCTACCGCCGCCTTTTTACTATTATATAAATGATAGAGCCAAGTACCAACCAGACTAAAGAGTGGAGGTGTAATCAACCTTGGTATATAAATGGTAAACATAACGAATGTGAAAAATATCAAATAGGTATAATTGAAAAGACAACTGGTAAAAAAATTTACAAAACAAATAAGAGAATTAATTTAAATACCGGTGAATTGGGTAAAAAAGCTGGAAATATTTTTGAGTGGACGGAAAACTTTGATGGTTGTCAGCAAAATATATACTTTAATTTAAAAATGGTATGTGGCACTGGAGGCGCTCAAACAAGAACATTGAGGGAGGTTTACCATTTTATCTTAGCTCAGTTAAAATATCTTAATAAAGAACCAAACTCAAACATCTTTTTTGTTAATATATTAGATGGTGAAGGGAGTGGCAAGAGAATTAAATTATTTCCCACGCATAAACAAATATTTGTAGGGTCGTTGTTTGAGTGGGTCAAAGATGATTCACCAGATGATATTAAGAGTAAACGGTTAAAAGGTCCATAAGGTCAGAAGGATCACAGGTTCACACAGAAGGACCATTGTTTAAGTGGTCTAATGAATAAGGATAACATGTCAAAAGGTGAGAAGGTTCGTAAAGAACAGGGTGAGAGAAATAGTGGTGTTTAGGGGCAATGAGGGAGGGGAAAAATTAACATGTAAGTCAATGGGAAAATGAGAGTGTCCCAGAAGCAACATATATACACTACTCACCGGAACACGAGCTTATTTACTGTGCGAGATGATAGAAATAGGAATTAGGAAAAAAGTGAATCCGGATGGAAAGGAGTTTGAAAACATCAACCTGACACATTGACACGTGACATGGAGTTTAAACTGTAAAACGTGGTTCTAAAAGTTGCTTCTCGTGATCTCACGAGTTCATTGTATTATAATTTATATACAATACAACCAAATGGAGCATTAAAACGTTTTTTTTTAGGGTGTCATTTGGCTTTTGTTGTTGTGCACTGTAAAATATTTCATCCCACCACATTTTATAGGCATTTTTTGGAATAAGTGACCCTGAATTACTGTAAGAAAGTGTTGCTACTTTTTATAAAATTCGACAAATCACACATTTGGCGAAAGCAGCCCAATAGCGGCGATACCCAATTTTTACCCAATCCTGGTGAGGGGTCTAAACAAAATCGAAAATCCGAAATATTTTAGAGAAATGCTATATGGAGCCAGTGGGCCAAAAAAAAAAAAACATGACTCGATCAACATGAGTACTTTTGAAAAACCGGGCGTTTGATACATCTCAGCAGAGAGTTTTGAGAGTAGTGCAGGATGCTGGACTGTATCAAAATATCCATATCCAGATGTTGTTGTTTTTTGTTTTTTTTGTACACAACATCGAGGCTCGTGTAAGAGCTAACATCAATCACAAAAAAACAACAAACGCACACACAAAACATCCAAAAAAGGGAGCGGGAGACAAGATGGGGAGAGAGAGGGAAGCACACAAGTACAACAGTAGAGAACAGGGACAACGGAACACCTGTGGGAGGGGGAGCGCTTGGGGGAAGGAGGCATGGGAAGGCGGGGGAGTATAAAACACATGGACACTGCTGGAACTTCCAGGAAAGATAAAAGTCGGTATTTAAAAAAAAAAGTTGATTGATGGTGAATTAACAGGGGTAGAAGAGATCAAGGTTTTGGATGGGGGAAGACAAGATATGGTGGTGAACAGCTGTTTTAAAGACCTGGAGGGAGGAGTGGGATTGAAGAGAGCGAGGGAGTTTGTTCCAGAGGCGGGAGTAAAGAGGAATGAAGGAGTGAAGGTGAGCAGTGAGTCTTGATTTTGGAAATTTCACGAGAAGAGGGTTACTGGCAGATCTTGTGCAACCTGTAGGAATATTTGGGGGACAGAGCACAGATAGAGCTGGGGGAGCTAGGCCGGATAGGAGTCGGTAGAAGACAGAAAGACCACCAACCTGCCTGCGGTGAGTGAGTGAAAGACCATAGGAGTTAGCTTCATCGCGTGAGATTCCAATGATTGTGAAAGCTTTGGCTTCAACAGCGTGAAGACGAGCTCGGTGTGAGCCAGGAGCACCAGCCCAGAGGGGAGAGCAGTATTCCATTGAGCTGCGGATGAAAGCCTTGTTTGTGGTGAGGAGCTCAGGTGTGCCAAGGAAGGACCTCACACGACCAGTCGGTCTTTTCGGAGAGACATACTAAGAGTGTGAGATTTGTCAGGATTGAAAGACATGTTCCACTTGTTTGACCAGTCTGTGATTTTGTCCAGGTCTGCAGAGAGTGAGGAGGCTGCAGACTGCCGATCTGAGATATGAGGAATGGAGCGGCAGAGTGTGGAGTCATCAGCAAAGAGACAGAGAGGATTTTCAAGAGAGTCAGAGAGATCATTTGGGGTCGTTTAGCTCTTCAGGTTATTTTGCGTCCTCTGGGTCTTTTAGGTCTTTAAGGGTCTCAGGGGCTTTTCAGGGCCTGTCGGGGTCTTTGTGGTCTTAAAGGGTTTTCAAAAGTTTAAGGAGTCTCAGCAGTGAGAAGGAAGGGTAGAAAGGTATAGCTTTGGCTTCAACAGCATGAGTGAAGACCAGAAACGTGCCATGATGGATGAAGACCAGAAAAAGCACAGGGCCCAGAACACTGCCCTGAGGAACTCCAGCCTGAACAGGAAGGGTAGATGAGAGAAACCCATTCAGGGCCGTACGTTGACTATGACCAGAGAGGAAGTCCGCAAGCCATGCGTGGAGATTTCCATGGATACCATAGGAGGAGAGTTTGGTGTATCATAGCGGGGTGCCAGACCGTATCGAAGTCACGTGATGTCAAGGGAGACAGCTCTAATTTCCTGTTTGGCATTGAGCACCTCCATCCATTGTTGAGACAGCAGAAGGTAGCATGTCCAGAGTAGAGTGACCTGGTCTGAAACCAAATTGATGATCAGAGATCAAGCCATTGGAGAAGAGGAAAGATTTGATATCCAAAGCAATGATGGATTCCATGGCTTTGCTGATGATTGGGAGAAGGCTGATTGGTCTGTAGTTGCAAGGATCTGTTTTTGCATAATTTTTGTGTAAAGCAGTAATGTTGGCTGATTTCCAAGCTGATGGAAGATGACCTGGAGAAAAAGAGAGGGTGAAGAGAACAGAGAGAGGGTGAGATAGAGCAGCAGAGCAGGATTTTAGGACCCGTCGGCTGATGCCGTCTGGTCCAGTTGCAGAATCATCGTCGAGGATTGACAGAAACTTCTCCACCTTGTCAGGAGAGAAGGACACAGAGTCCAGGAGCAGCTGGTTACGACTGGGTACGGGTTTGGGACACAAGATTTTGAGGCGGACACAAGATTTTGAGGCAGACACAAGATTTTGAGGCAGACACAGAGTTGAGGTATTCAGCTTTTTCACATGCGTAGTCAGCTGCGTAGCCGTTTGAGGTAAGGGAGCGGATGGAAGGTGAACAAACACCAGAAATTGATTTGACCAGAGATGCATGATAAATATCCAGAGAGACGGCACTGATCTCATGTCTGACATTGAGGGCCTCCATCCATTGTTGGGTGAGTGGAAGCAGCATGTCCAAGGTATTTATGTTTTGTATCCCACTGATAGATCAGATCTGGATCCGACATGAACCAAAACAGTGACGGGGATGGTAAGTCAGAGGTAGAGGTGTGGATAATTCAGGTGGGTGTGAATGCGTGCAGGAGGGTGGAGGGTGTAATGGCAGACAGAACGATTTCAAGGAGATTGAAAGGAAAGGTTCTGATATCGTGGGTAATGCTGGCCTACCTTTACGGTCTGGAGACTGTGGTCTGACAGAGAGACAACAACTGGACCATGAGGATTGCGAGAGTGAAGAGATTGGTGTGCAGTTGAGCTTCATGGGGAGATTAGTGAAATGCCAGCAGAGGGCTGGATATTTGGTGTGGATGGGGGAAGAGGGAATGGCAAAGAGAGCGGGTAGGTTGAGGGAACAAGGTAGGAGGAAAAGAAGTAGACCATGGTCGAAATGAGAGGATTGTGTTAAGAGGGATTTCAGTAAGGTGGGGGTGATTGGAGAGTGGAGAGAGTTGGCTGAGGACAGTCTAGGAGGAGTGGAGGAGTATCGTGGGCAAGGTATGCAGGAGCTTGGTGCCATCGGACCCCTCATCCGAAAGAGGAGGGGTACAGTAGAGTTTTAAAAGTTTTTGTTTTAAGTTTTGAGCAAGGTTTTTTTCTGACCTTAACGCATTCAATGAGCTTGATGGATACAAAATGGTGCCCACGACCTACGTGACCATAAACTTCCGGGACGTCACGTGGCTAATCCTCTATATGTATAGGGACTCTAACCCCACCCCACCACTTTTGATGACGTTCCTACTCCTTTACATATATATGTATGTATGTGTGTATATATGTATGTATGCATGTGTATATATATATATGTATGTATGTGTGTGTATATATGTATGTATGCATGTGTATATATATTATATATATATATATATATATATATATATATATATATATATATATATATATATATATATATATATATATATATATATATATATATAATCGTTAGATTAAATAAGACGCGGACGTAGCTTCAGGACGTCGATCTTTAATTAAAGATCGACGTCCTGAAGCTACGTCCGCGTCTTATTTAATCTAACGATTATATATTCAATACAAATGAGACGCCCTGCTCGTACTTTGGAGTTTCTACTATTTCTTACAGTTATATATATATATATATATATATATATGTATATATAGTTGCAGTTTTTAGAACCTTCACTTTATCAAATTTAGTATTAAAATCCCTTATAAATAACCCGTGTACATTTCCCTTTAATTGGCTGTTAATTGAAATGAGTGCACCTTAGTTAGTCCATGTACAGGCACGTAGCCAATCATAGAACCTCTCTATAGTTATCTCGTTATTCTGTGGTCTAGTTAAGGCTATGTTCCCACTAGTCGATCTTACGCTGCACCAAATCAAAGAAGATAGATCCCCTTTCCAATTGCCCCAAAGCCTACATTTCCAACCGCATTCGCCTCCATTACCCACGCGGTCAGCTCGGAGAAGAAGGGCGTTGCCCGCCCATCGTCATCAGAAGGTGGAGCCAGAATGCCCTTGCCGACCAACCAAGACTCAGTGGGTTTGGCTTGCGAGGGCGGAGAAAGAAAGATCGAGCAGGTTCGTGAAGGTTCCAGGGCGTGGCTATATAACCCGTTACGGGAAGCCCCCACCGAGAGATGAGCGAGGGAGCACGAAGGCAGTTTCTAAAAGGAAGGCGCTTGAGTTTGTGAAGAGAGACGCGCAACCTGCGGGAGTACGAGAAAGGGAGACGCTGTTTTCAACCAGCCCTGCCACGTCAAGCTCCGACGCGCTGCTGCGAGCATCCCGGCGGTGTGGACCCGAGGGTGGAGAGTCGGCGGCTGCTCGCTCCCGGCCCGGCCGTTCTGCTGTCCCACCTGAACCTTCTCATCCTTCCAGCCATTCCTGCCTGCCATTCCCTATTCGTGTGAGTCTGTTTGTTCTGTCCTGTGGGTATAAGTTAAGCTTGTTTTTAAGAATTGCACTGTGTCTTCTTTCCCTGTAAATTACATTTATTTTCTTCTCTTTGATTTTGGTTTGTGTAAATAATTAATAAATACCTGTTCTCCCTTTACTTTGGTTTCTTTCTCATCCGATTGCTTTCGTGATTTCTTAATTGAGTTCCTGTGGTGCGATTTCGGCCAACGCTTCGCAATCGGGTTCGTCTTTGCTAACGGCTCGGATTCCGCAGCGCGCTTCGCTCGGCGTAATCCATAATTACACTGCGGTCCGGGCGGGAGTATTTCCTTGCATCCCGGAAGGCGCTGGTACTTAGGTCATAGGACGGATAGGCCTAATACCCTATCCAACGCTGACCGGGCGTGACGTCATACCCCCAGGACTGGGGGAATCGGCCAGTGTAAAAGACAAGGGGATCGACCCCCCCTTGGTAAGGGGAGCGCCGACCCCAGTACCGTAACAATTGGTGTCAGGAGTGGGATTTGAACCCGAACCAAATTTTTAAAACATCCCAAAAAATACAATTTGGTCAAAATTACGAGCGGCCCAAATTTAGTATTAATATTCCAAATTAAGTCGTGCCATGGATGATCAGGGTGATCGGATGCCGGCAGGGGAGTTAGAAGAAGGGTTAGAAGCAGCCCAGGACCCCAGGGAAGGGGTGGGAATAATGGAGGAGGAAGGCAATACGCATTGGGTAGCGGTTTCAGGCGCACAAAATGGCGGCGGCTAGCACGTGGCTGCGGCAGCCACGCCTGCTGCACCAATAGGGGTGGTCCAAATGCAGGCCCTCATGGAGCAATTTATGGCACAAATGCAGGCGTCCCTCAACCTGCAGGGGGACAAATCAAGGGCGGAAATCAGAGAAATGAGGGACCAAGCGACGGGTACCAGTGCCCAAATTGGGAAGTTGGACAGTAAATTTGGGGGATTAGAAAACCAAATCGGGGGATTGAGAGACGGGTTAAGTAATATGGGAAGCCAAATCGGGGAAATGGGTGGAAAACCAAATTAGGGAGGCTAGGAAGCAAATTGGAGGGCATAAATGAGGGGTTGGCGAGGGACAAGGCCCCATATGAGGTAAAAGAGGTTGAGAGGAAGGTTGACCGTGGGCTGAGCGAAGAAGTCGCGGGGGTACGCGACGGGGTAAAGCGGGTTGAGAAGCGCCGGTTGAGCGAGTTGGAGCAAAGCGCGGGTAACTGGACCGGGGTAGAAATCGCGACCCGGGGTGTGGGAAAGCCGGCGACCGCTGAGGTAGAAGAGGGAATTTTGATAAAGCCAGCGGTCGTCGAGGTGAATAAAGAAAAGGCAGTAGTTGGAATTGAAATTGAAAAGACGACGGAGGTAGCCCAGCAGTTGGAGGAAGGAATGGAAACTGTACAAAGTCTAAATACACATCCTGATGCCATACTTGCTAATCCTTATAAAGATTTGCAGGTGCGCGTGGAGAGGAGGATCCCAAAGGTGAGTCGTGCTGTATATGGTGCTAAGAGGTTTTGTAGGAAGATGTTTGGCGCGAAAAGAATTTTCACGCGCTTGGGATCCCAGCGTACCGCGGGCGTTTGTGGGAGGTCCGTTGGGCGCTGTGTGAGTGGAAATGGCGCGCTTGTGAAAAAAAAGTGTGCGTCAAAGAGTGAGCGTGTTACAAAATGTGGGAGTGATACCGAGTGCGAGAGCGAATGCACGTCGGAGGGTCTGTGTGAAACAGAGTGTACGGAGTGTGACCCGGAGAGTGAGTTGGTGGTGGCGTGGGTGCGGGAGGGCGCATCGGAGCGCGTGAGTGGGTGGATGCAAGAGTGCACCCCCATGAGTGGTACGGAGTATGTACCGAGGGAGAGTGCGCAAGACGGTGCGCGAGGAGGTGTGTTAAGGAAGTGTGCGAACGACGAGTGTGCGCAAGAGGGTGCACGAGAGGTGTGGTGTGTAACAGGGAGTGCGGTGGTAGAATGGACGGAGTGTGTGGAATGTACGGTGTTGGAGCGCCGGGTTTGGAGAGTGTGAAAGGGGTCGCGTATGCGTGCGAGCATGTCCGGGGAGCATCGACGTTAAACGGGATAGCGGTTAGACCGACGGTTAGCCTACGAGAGCCCCCGGTCCGTGCCGGGCTGTGGGTATTGCGGGAGCCCGCGGGGATCGGTGCTGCGTCGCTTCTCTTCGGAGCGTCGTGCACGATTCGGGCCTGGCCCCGCCTCACACGGTTGAGTCCGGGCCTTGCCGGGCAAGGCGACCGGCCCGGTTCGAGGGCAGGTAGGAGGGACCGCAGCGGCGCCCCCTTGTGGTGGCGGCGTTCCGCCCGGGCAAGGTTGGCCCATCGCGCTTGGGAGCGAAAGGCGCTTTAAACCGCTTGGCGCTTTAAACCTCGGCCCAACCAAACCTCCTCCCCCGAACCGAATGCCGGACGGACTCAACCTGCAGGCGACCAAACCACCCGAAGTCATTGCTCAAGCCATCTTGTCCGTGGTCTCGAGCGAAGTTGCCCACCTACCTTGTGGAGCGGGGTAGCTTCAGGATCGGAGACGGCCAGTGAAAATTAAAGGGGGATTAACCCCCCCCCCCCAAGCCCCCCCCCCCCCCCCCCGCTAAGGGGAGTGCCGTACTCCGTTTCCGTAACAATATATATATGTATGTATATATATATATATTTTTTTTTGTAACGCACGCGGAGCTCTAACGCGTCTCATAACATTCCGGCGTGACGTAGTAGGGCTCGCACGTGCTCCGTCGTAACCTATTTGAGCACGTCCGTGGTCCGGACGTAAACCCTGCTGCTGGCACGTGCGTGGTGTGCAACGTACGACTACTGTCCGCATTTACACGACTCCCGAGGTGAGGCGCACTTGCACTACCACAACGAAGAGTAAATCGGCCACGTACACAGCAATGTAAAAACACGGGACAGTACTCGGCTTTGTCCCTTTGTGACTCCCTCCGCGGTCTTTTTGAAAAGCCCAAAAGTTTATACTTTAAGCACCAGCATCGTGAGGTTTCCGAGTAGCAACTACCTCTGGCTTATGTTTCCATGAACGATCGTTAGTTATCACCGAATCAGGGTTATCTGGTGATGTTAAACGTCGACGAGACGCGACCGCCGTTGCTATAGCGACGCGGCCTGCCAGCCGCTGTGCCTGCGGCCTTTGTTGGAACCTCAGGTTTAAACCGCACAAACTCCCCAAACACCTGAAATAATCGAACATTACTTCATCAAACGTCCACTTTCAGTCGATTAATAAGCTCGTACTGTATTATCATATACGGTACACATATAACATAAACAGAGTTTACTTTACATAATTATTCAATGTGTTGCGAGCAGGAGTCGCGACCGCTAATGGTCGACTGGCAATTGAAAGGTTCACAGAGTTCGCTCGAATAGATGATGATCAATCGATATTATGGTAATCACCATTTCACAGTAAAACCTGCACTAACTATACCTTTGCGGTCACCTCGTTTCGGAGCCACCGCTTGCTTTCTCGGCGGGAAAAGAGCCCAACCTACTTAACACCTGTGTGCAGCACCTGCCTCCAATGCTCATAATTAATGTTTGCAATAATAAATAATAAAGTGGTAAACATTTGCGACCGAAACTTTTGGAATCTTCTTCTTCTCTTTCCTTTATAAAGGGGTGAGGTCCAATAGCACCGATCTTATGCCTTTTCTGGGCAGCAACACTCCTCCACTTCACTCTGTCCCCAGACAACTCATTTATAGTATAGAAGAAAAGAAGAACCACCTTTGGAGGCCATTTTTCTCCAAAGGGCAGGGTTTGCACTTTTTTGGGGCATCTTGGTCCCCTTTTTAAAGCAATGTTTTATGGCCGGATGCCCTTCCTGCCGCCAACCCTGTTAGTCGCCCTTTGCGACAAACAGCACCCTAACCGCTAACCAGTGACCTTGTACTCAATTTGCCGACCTCAGAAGGATGACAGGCTGAGTCAACCCCCCTGGCGTTAATTCAGCGATCAACCGGGATTCAAATCCAGGATCCCAAGCCGGCACCCTAACCACTAAGCAAACCCAGGATCCTAGGATCCCAAGCCAGCACCCTAACCGATAAGCAAACCCAGGATCCTCGGATCCCAAGCCGGCACCCTAACCGCTAAGCAAACCCAGGATCCTAGGATCCCAAGTCGGCACCATAACCGCTAAGCAAACCCAGGATCCCAAGCCTGCACCCTAACCAAGAAGCAAACCCAGGATCCTTGGATCCCAAGCCTGCACCGTAACCGCTAAGCAAACCCAGGATCCTAGGATCCCAAGCCGGCACCCGAACCGCGAAGCAACCCAGGATCCTCGGATCCCAAGCCGGCACACTAACGGCTAAGCGAACCCAGGATCCTCGGATCCCAAACCGGCACCCTAACCGCAAGCAAACCCAGGATCCCAAGCCTGCACCCTAACCGCTAAGCAAACCTAGGATCCCAAGCCGGCACCCTAACTGCTAAGCAAACCCAGGATCCTAGGATCCCAAGCCGGCACCCTAACCGCTAAGCAAACCCAGGATCGTAGGATCCCAAGCCGGTACCCTAACCGCTAAGCAAACCCAGGATCCAAGGATCCCAAGCCAGCACCCAAACCGCGAAGCAAACCCAGGATCCTAGGATCCCAACCCGGCACCCTAACCGCTAAGCAAACCCAGGATCCTAGGATCCCAAGCCGGCACCCTAACCGCTAAGCAAACCCAGGATCCAAGGATCCCAAGCCAGCACCCAAACCGCAAAGCAAACCCAGGATCCTAGGATCCCAACCCGGCACCCTAACCGCTAAGCAAACCCAGGATCCTAGGATCCCAAGCCGGCACCCTAACCGCTAAGCAAACCCAGGATCCTAGGATCCCCAAGCCAGCACCCTAACCGCTAAGCAAACCCAGGATCCTAAGGCTGCACCTTAACCGCTAAGCAAACCCAGGATCCCAAGCCTGCACCCTAACCGCTAAGCAAACCAAGGATCCTAGGATCCCCAAGCCAGCACCTGAACCGCTAAGCAAACCCAGGATCCTCGGATCCCAAGCCGGCACCCTAACCGCTAAGCAAACCCAGGATCCTAGGATCCCCAAGCCAGCACCTGAACCGCTAAGCAAACCCAGGATCCTCGGATCTCAAGCCTGCACCCTAACCGCTAAGCAAACCCAGGATCCTCGGATCCCCAGCCAGCACCCTAACCGCTAAGCAAACCCAGGATCCTAGGATCCCAAGCCGGCACCCTAACCGCGAAGCAAACTCAGGATCCTAGGATCCCAAGCCGGCACCCTAACCGCTAAGTAAACCCAGGATCCTAAGATCCCAAGCCGGCACCCTAACCGCTAAGCCAACACCAGGCTATAGTATATTCATTTATAAATCACGATGTACTCCAGTGAAGTTTTAAATTGATTTTATTTTCATAGTTTTATATATCAAGTTTGTTATTAGTGATCCTTAATGTCACCTTGCATTTGGCCACAGGTGACTGACTATCTCTTGGAAAAGTCCTCATGACAGCACCAACACCTAACAACTCCTTGCCTGCCAACACTCTTGACTCTCCTTCACACGACCTTCATCAAGAGAAACCTGCACGTCCCCTTTCAGCCAAGGGACGCACAAGGCCATGCCCTCCAGGGCCCTCAACCATCTCGATGGACCAAGTCTCCCCAACGACGCCCATTAAAAGTCATACATGTCGAACGCAGACAAAGACGCTTTCCGAGACCAAAAGGCCTCCGACACCGATAGCAAGCCGTCTCAAGACACCTGGTTATGGAAATATTGAGAAATCGACTTCAGCCAAGACCAGCAATAGATGCACACCACCGATGAAGCACTACCGTGTCTTGCCACCCATTCGTAATTCCCTCACATCGATCGAGGAGACTCCATGGCAGAACGTACACCTTCAAGGATCGAAAGTGAAAAACACCAGTGGAGGCAATAACTGAAACGCCACAGGATTGTTGGTTAAAAGCGGGAAGCGAACCATGAACCCCTTCAATAAACGTCGGGCGAGCAAAGAGACGGATATTTCAGGGCAGTTGATCTGCTCCATACCATGGAGCTGGCTGGGTTGTGTTTGGGAAGGCTTAAAAAGGGTCAAGGTGCCCCTAGCACATTCACAGATTTTGGATATCTTGGGAAACGTCGACAAACAGTGAACTTCACAACCAGCCAACTTTTCCTTCCTGGGAACAAAGAAGGAACGAGCAGCAAAAGTTCCACTTAGAAAGCAGAACAGGGCCAGCTGTTTTCCATCCGAACATTCAGCTGAGAATACTTCATTCTAATATTGTTAATGACGAGGTTAATACTTTTAAATACCTCGTGTCATATGGAGTTTTTGTAAACAGCCTGTATACCTATGTTGCGTACACGCTCGAGCAAATTCAGGTAAGCTAACCTGTTAGATTTTGTTCCACTGGAGTTGTTAGTGTTACAGACACTTTATGCACCTGTCGTAGTTACTATAATTACTATTTTATTGGCCTTTTGAAAAACGTACTTGTTTTTTGTTAAAGACATTGAAATACTTTTCATCTGAACATGTGATAGTTACATTGAATAGCTTCACGTACAATCAGAAAGTTGTATCAAAAAATACATTAAAAATGTAACAATGCACATTAAACACTAAATATTTTCAATAAAAATTCCTGTTTACACATTAGTTTCATTTTAAGATGTCATTAACTACAACAGGTGAGTAATAAAACAAAGAATTGGTAAAATATTTCCATAATCAAGGGTTGTTCCTACACAGTGCAAGTGTGTTGAATACCACTGGATACAGTGCAAGAAATCTTATTTATAAAGACAGATATTGGCATTTAGACGACCATTGACCCAAAACGAAGGTGCTTTAACATCAAGCCGATAATAGCGTGGCAGTTCCTTGGTTCTATCCTACATTATGCCATTGTGATGTGGGTTCCGATTTACACACCAATTTCATCAACAACTGCAGAATTATTCTCAAGTTAACAATTCACTAACTTTTGTACCAATCATGGTGTATGCAGTAAGGTAAGGCTTTAATAAACCGAAAATACCCAGGCACCACCAAACTATTATTTTATCTATATATAATGGAGCAAGTGTATGTATGTATCTTCTACCCCTCCGAGAGGAGTTAACCGAAGCAGCTGAAACTTTCAGGGATTAATGACGGCTGCCTGAAGTTGTGTTTATGCAAGTTTTGAATTTATTTTTTGGATTTTTGAAATAGAGATATATATGTATGTATATATACATATATATATATATATATATATATATATAAAATATATATACATATTATAAAATGTGAAGTCCGTGGCCGATGAACACCATCCTTGGACGAATAGTCGGGATCTTTAATTCCGAGGCGAACTCCGAATAATGGCAGTTGCTTTTGGTGCGCGTGGGAATGATCCTGTGGCAAGATGGCGGACGCAAATCTCGCTCGGCCGCTTGCGATTGGCCGGCAACTGCCAATCTATATATATATATATCTATGGCGACGACATCCTCGCCCAGGTAGTTGCAGATTTAGTCGTGAGCCTGACAAAATTCAGCCTTCAACTCGACGAGACCACCGACGTTTCGAATTTGAGCCAGCTCATCTTATTTGTGCGTTATGTCAAAGGAGACGAGATCAAGGAAGACTTTCTGTTCTGCAAGCCTCTCACAACAACGACGAAGGCAGCTGATGTGAAGAAGCTTGAGGACGACTTCTTCAGAAGCAACGGTCTCTCGTGGAACATGGTGTCTGCAGTTTGCTCGGATGAAGCTCCAGCCATGCTGGGATGCAACTCCGGTCTTGGAGGGATGGTGAAGGCCGATGCACCACACATCATCGTCACGCACTGCGTCCTGCACAGACACGCGCTGGCATCAAAAATCCTGCCTCCAAAACTGGCCAATGTTCTGAAAATCATCGTTGAAACTGTGAATTACATGTGAAGCCGTGCTCTGAATCATCGCATCTTCAAAGAGCTGTGCAATGAAATCGGCTCTGAATTTGAGGTCCTTCTCTACCACTCTAATGTTCGATGGTTATCACGAGGGAAGGTAGTGAGCCGTGTTTTTGCCTTGCGTGTAGAATTAGCCCTGTTTTTGCAAGAACACCAGCATTGCCATGCAACGCACTTCCAAGAGTCAGAGTTCATCCTCGCCTTGGCGTACTTGGCTGACATCTTCGACGCACTCAATCATCTCAATTGCCAGATGCAGGGCGGTGGAGTGAATGTCATCGAATCTGAAGAAAAGCTGAGCGCTTTCCGAAAGAAGTTACCGTTGTGGAGGTGGCGAACAGAGAACGACAACTTCGCGAATTTTTCGCTACTGGACGAGTGCGTGAGCGGGATCGAAGATGAGTCTGAAGTTGGAGGCACTGCTGTACCGGGGGAGCTGAAGCAAGCGATTGCCACGCACTTGGATGAGCTGGGAAAGTCATTCGACGGCTACTTCCCCCGACCAAAAGCAATACCCAGCATGGGTGCGGCAGCCGTTTACTTTTGACGTTGCAACGGCAGATGTCAACGACCAATACCTCGACGACCTCATCGAACTTCAGCAGAGCCAAAGTCAACAACAACTCTTCGGCACAACAACGCTCTCAACGTTTTGGTGCCGCCAAATGGAAGGGTATCCTCACATCGCTAAAATTGCCCTTGAGATCCTCACGCCGTTCGTTACAACGTATCTCTGCGAGCATGCGTTTTCGAAACTGGTGGACATTAAAACAAAAAAAAGGAGCAGGCTTACATGCGAAAATGATTTGAGGGTGGCCCTTGCCAAAACAAAACCACGCATTTCCCAGATCGCCTCCCGAAAAGAAGAACAGAAAACGCATTAAGATGCAATTCTTCTTAATTTTTTGGGTCAAATTTGAGGGGTTCCGCGAGTGTTCGGTGGGTTTCGTTCGGGTTCGGTGCCTTTAAAAAGGCTAAGAACCACTGCTTTAGATGAAACCTCACTTTTCCTTTAAAATTCCCAATGCAGTCAAACCTGTCCGGGAACAGCCTTTTCAAATCATCCACGGAACTCACCTTGTCGGGCTGTTCATTGTGGCGCATTGGTTTCGGAATCATTGATGCTGGAGGTGTAGCCTTCAGCAATGTCTTCCATTGTCCAGCAATGCTGTTTATGGTGACGATGTTGAGCCGTTGACACGCTGGTAGTCCAAGTCCTGCAGGTCCAGGTACTTCAACTACATATAACCTGCACTTGAACCAATCTGAGTCTTTATATCGACACAAGACCTTGAGGATTCCGTGACACTTGATCTCACTGCCATTGTAAGCAGTGAACTTGGTCCTGTTGTTTGGTCCTGTTGTCAAAAGTCAGTTTTGACATCCATTTGTTTCCACACATATACTTCACAATACGCGTTGGCAAAGTATTCCCTGACGCACCTGTATCCACTTCCAAGTGCAGTTTGTATACACCTTTCATGTCAGGGCATACAATGTTCAACAATGTGTACATTTCATCCCTCGTCTCCTTCATACACAGCCCTGATCACGTAAAACGGCTTGGTGTGTTCATATGTGTCAGTGTCACTTTCGTAACTGTCATCATCGCATTCAGTGAAATACCCCGACACTTCATTCACCGAGGTCCCATTATTGTTACTTCCCCGAAGCATACCTCTCAACTTGCTTCTGCTGACGCGACGGGCTCTTCCACTCCTGGCAGGACGGCGGCACCACTCGTATCCATCAGCATATCTCGTGCTTCGTTTGGGATTTTCACAACAACGGGCCCAGTATCCCAGTTCACCACAATACTTATAATAATCATTGTATGCTGGGCAGTTCCGTGGTGGATGTGATAGTCCACACCTTTTGCACTTTTGTCCATGTGTCATGGCATTCACAGACTATGAAGGCCCTTCCATCTTCTGGATGGCCTGCTTTCCGATTACCTTTGCTTCGTAATTGCGTCCCTCACTTAAAACCAGGTCCAGGTCGTACCCAACCTCCTGGTCGAGCAGATGCTTTTGAAAAGTATCATGTGGTGTGCTCGCAACAATTAACTCAATAATCCGTTCCGAGAGTTCTGCTTCCGAGAAATTGCACAACCTTCCCTTCCGTCGGCATCAGTTGACGGAATTTTCAATTGACTCTCCTTTTTGCTGCCGGAATCTCATCATTTCCAGCCGGTGAATCCGAAAGTTTACATGGATGTCCAACTGATCCTCGAATAATTTATATAGTCACGTGAAAAAGTAAGTACACCCCATGTAAAGTTTTGACTTTTTCAACATATTTCAACATACAGCTATTCGATCTTCATTTCAACAATATTGATAGATAAAGGTGATATAATATTACAAATATCATGAAACATTTACATTTTGTAGTCCATGGTATACTTTAAACAAACATAAATGCAAATTCCACAGGTGGAAAAACTAAGTACACCCTTGGCTCTAATAGGTGGTTTTGCCCCCTTTGGCAGAAACAACCTCAAGTAGGCGTTTCTTATAACTGTCTACCAGTCTCTTAAATCGACTGGGAGAAATTTTTGCCCACTCCTCCATGCAGAATTCTTTCAGCTGGGCGATGTTAGAGGGGTTTCTTGCATGCACAGCTCGTTTCAAATCCCCCCACAACATCTCGTGGGATTTAGATCTGTGCTTTGACTTGGCCATTCCAGAACCTTCCATTTCTTTCTTTTCAGCCATTCCTTGGTGGATTTACTGGTATGCTTAAGGGTCATTGTCATGTTGCAAGGTCCAGCTTCGGTTGAGCTTCAACTTTCCGACAGATGGCCTCACATTATCCTCAAGCACCCTCTGGTACAATGAAGAATTCATCGTGGATTCTATGATGGTGAGCTGCCCAGGCCCTGATGCAGCAAAGCTGCCCCAAACCATTTTATTTCCACCACCATACTTCACAGTTGGTATCAGGTTCTTGTGGTCAAATGCTGTCTTGGGTTTTAGCCAAACATGTCTTCTGGCACTGTGGCCAAATAGCTCTACCTTTGACTCACCTGTCCAGAGCACATTGTTCCAGAAGTGCTGGTCTTTGCCTAGGTGTTCATTGGCAAACTTTAGTCTTGCCCTGATGTTCTTTCTGGACAGCAAAGGTTTCCTCCTGGCACACCTCCCATGTAGATCAAATTTGTGCAGCCTCTTTCTAATGGTAGACTGGTGCACTTTGACATCAACAGTGGCAAGAGCTACCTGTAGGTCACCTGATGACATTCTGGGGTTCTTTGAGACTTCTTTCAGCATCTTGTGGTCTCCTTTCACGCTGAATTTGCTGGGGTGGCCTGGCCTGAACAAGTTGGCAGTTGTTTGGCATCTTCTCCACTTGTAGATGATCTTCCGGACAGTCGAATGATTGATTTCAAATTGTTTGGAGATTTTTTTAAAATCCCTTCCCAGACTCGTAGGCATCCATAACCTTCTTTCTGAAGGCCTCAGAGAGATCTTTTGATCTAGGCATGGTGACACCGCACATTTGAACAACAAAGAGCAAACCAAACTAAATGTCTGAGGTTTAAATAAGACAGGTTCCTCCAAGATCCTCTCTAACGATGTTCTAATCATTTGCACCTGAGCTGGTGCACCTGATTCTAATTCTAGGTATTTGAAGGAGTGATAAATGTAGGGGTGTACTTGCCTTTTCCACATGCGAAATTTGCATTTATGTTTATTTAAATTATACAATGGACAAAAAATGTAAATGTTTCATGATATTTGTTATATTATATCACCTTTATCTTTCAATATTGTTGAAATTAAGATCAAATAGCTGTGTGTTGAAATATGTTGAAAAAGTCAAAACTTTGCATGGGGTGTACTTACTTTATCACGTGACTGTATAACTTATCCGGATCCTTTTTATCATCCTCACTCAGAGTCGATGCATTGATCCGTCACAGTCCTTAGTCTCCCACAGCAATTGGAAGCTTGATGGCCTGTCTGGCTTTAGCATTGATGCTCTCGTCCGACAACACCAAGTTCATTCGTTGCTTGAACAACTTGAAAGTCTCCGCCAGCTCCGAGCTGGAAAAGTCCATTGTCGGGAACTTCGACGTGTTGAAAAAACATGGAATGTGCCCCCGTGGTCATCTGCCAAGATCCAGTCCAAATTCGGGAAAGAAAACAAGACCAAAAGTCAAACTGCTTGTTGGTCTTCACGATCCAGCCGCTGCCACCATGTAGTAAGTTCAGGACTCTCCTTCAATCAAGTTGTTTATTAAAGATGATACCAAGCTCTCACAGAACACACCGCCATCATGACGAGCCGCCAGCAACCACCAAAGCCACGACCCCCAGACGTCACTACGCAGTACGTAGTATCAATCACAACAGAACCCGCTGACCGTCAACAGAAAGGTTGAAACGTGGGGACGAGCCGAAAACTCTCCTCGGCATAGCTTTTCAAAGGCTTGTACACGGCTTACTATCGGTCAGTATGAACGCTTTATGATTGGATTGAATGATGAATGGTCCAGTGTTTAGTAGCCATAGCGATTGAGAGTGCTTCAATTTCGTCGGGAAGCCAGGTGCCCTGGTGTCCTCGCAACTTGGCGCTAAAAAACCCCCCGCAAGTCGTTGGGTCCCATTGCAAGTGACAAACATCGTAGCTCCCATGCCATTTTTCTTCACTGATAATCCACAATTGCTCTTCAGGGCGTGGAAGGATAATGGTTCTGTTTGAAGAAAGGGCTTTTTGGGCAGAGTGTAATGCTTCAATGAGGTCGGAAGTCCAACGATTTTCTCTTGGGGATGAACTACGACGTGATTCTCCAGTCTCTTTGGAGGCGTGGGTTCGTATCCCAATTTTTGCCACCACGCAGGTTAGCTGAGATAGACCTTATCGTGTTCACACTCCATCGGATCACACACAGCGCGCCGTTTCTGTGAATAGATCGAGCTTTATTGGGAGCTCATGCAAAACACATCAAGCTCAAGGAAATCAGAGAGCAAAGTGGAAGATCATCAATGCGACAAAAAGGCACAACCGAGCATGTGCGGGGCGGCGCCAGATGACGTCACTATGTCCCATGTACTAAACCAACCACAACCAATACTGGCGAAGGTAATCATAAAACCTCATCCCAATTAGGGTTCCTGTAATTCTAGTCGAATGTATTATTTATAATATATAAACAGCCAGTGTGTTTAATGTCCAATGCCATTGGAATCTCGATCCGGAAAGCCGGGTTTTTACGCAAGGTGCGCGGCTCTGACGCATGGAGGAAATTACGTCATTTCGCTAAACTCGATGCTCTCTCTTCCTGTTGTTCTTCACATGATAAATTCGATATTTCTCTCAAGATAAACAAAATATACTGGACAAAACAAGTTAGGGATTGCCTTTTAAAGTTATTTTTTCCTACGAGAAAATAGTTACTTTTTAAAACTTTTCAATAATTACCACCGTCCTCTACAGCCGAGAGAGGGTACGTGTGGCTCCCAGAGATATTGCCCCCTAAACTATGTTGCTGAACACGAGGCTCAACACATTACATGGAGCATCGAGTCCTCTGGCACGGTTGTGTCATATGATAAGCATGCACACCACATTGTTCATATGGACCATACTGTGGTGGCGTTGCCGATACGCCAGCCTGTATACCCTTTGCATATGTACATCAGGACGGTCTGTTAAATAGTAGAGACTGCTATGCCTTATCGACGACGGCAATGGGCGCCAAGCAGCTTGGAGCTGTCCTTAATACATTTGGCGTCGCTGATGGCCCAGTGAAGGATGCTAGTCGGTACCTCCGCACGTGTGGCATGCGGCCTGTGACCGACTTAACGTATATCTTTTATGCTGGTTGCGTAGCCATGTTTGACCTGATGGCAGCGCAGGCATACGACTATGGAGATATTGGGATGCGTGCGCGAGCGGGGTGGCATGGAAATGTTCCCCGTGACCTATTCTTCGGTGCATGGCAAGCTGGAAACGATGCAAAAAACATTTGTGACGTTTGGAAGGGTGAAGGCGGCACACATTTACACATTCAATGTAGTCTCGAATTTTACTTTCTAGTCGCAATCAATTCACTTCGTGTAAAATTCATTTGTAAATGTAAAATTAATTCATAAAATTCAATTTTACAATTCATGTAAAATGATAGCACGTGCAACTTGTTTTTCAGCTGTGGCACGATAATTTGTCTCGGTTGCTCTAAAACCAAAGTGTACATCGTGTATCTGCCATTCTGTAGCTTCAACTGAACTTTAAGAAGGCTACCGATTTTGCTGTTTTTTAGCATTATTTGACGTTTAGTACGCTCTCGGGTTCAATTACCAGCATGAGACGGCATCTCACCTGAGCTGAAGCAGGTCGAGCAGTGGGGTTGCTGCAAGCTGGACAGTCACAGAGAAATGTGGCAGCAAATTTGAATGGGAGTCCTCGCGTCATTTCCTGGTTGTGGAATCGCTTTAATGTGACAGGTAGCGTCGCAGAAAGGCCACATTCAGGTCGACCACGTTCCACGACAGCCCAGCAGGACCACTACTTAAGCCTGTCGGTGAGGCGCAACCGCTTTACTTGTGCTGTAAAGCTGAATACTGACTTTCACCAAGCAACTGGGATACTAATTTCTGCACAGACTGTTAGGAACAGGCTTCACGAATCCAATATTCATGCTCGTTGTCCAGCTGTGCGGCCCATACTCACGTGACTCCATCGTATGGCAAGGAATCACTGGGCCAATGACCATGTGAATTGGCAACTGCGTAACTGGCGCCCTGTTCTTTTCACGGATGAGTCACGTTTTTGTGTTGACTTCCATGATGGTCGAAGACGTGTGTGGCGCTCATCAGGAGAGAGATATGCCAATTGTTGTGTTACTGAGCATGACCGTTTTGGTGGTGGCTCAGTTATGGTATGGGCTGGCATTAGCATTTACGGTCGGACGAACCTACACGTAATTGAGGGAACGCTGACCGGTGTACGATATCGGGATGAGGTTCTGGATCCCATTGTTCGACCATTTGCCGGCGCAGTGGGACACTACTTTGTTTTAATGGACGACAATGCCCACCCACACAGGGCTCGGGTTGTAGACCATTACCTTGAGAGGGAGACCATAAGCCGCATGGCCATGGCCAAGCCGTTCTCCGGACTGAAACCCGATAGAGCGTGCTTGGGACATGCTACAGCGTCGTGTTTCTGAATGCATACACCTTCCTGCAAATCGTCAGCAACTGATTGCCACGCTTCGAGGAATGGCCAAGGATCCCACAAATAAGCTTCCGGCGCCTGATTCGCAACATGTCAAGGTGGTGTCGTGCCGTTATTGGAGCCAATGGTGGACACACATCTTATTGAGACTATTAGCAAGATATTTTTAGTGACTGAATTGTTGGCCCCATAGTGAATTTCACATTGATTTTGGGGGTTGCTGGATGAAACGAATAATTGCTCCGTTATGGTTGGATGAACTTTCGCATATTCTTTTTCAAGTTGTTAACAAATTGTTCTGTTATGTTTTAGTATCGAGAATACCAATAAAATATTTTTCCACGTGAAAATAAATGAAATGCAAATTATCATCCCTAACGTATTTTGTCCAGTATATATATATATACACACACACACACACATCACATCAGGATTGTTTAATACCAGGATATCAAAGAAGATTCATAGCTGCAATGGAGGCGCCGAAAGGTTGGACATTGATGGAATTTTCGATTTTCCTCGAATCAGTGCCGGTCGGTCATAGTCGTTTGTCGTGGAAAAGGGCATTTAAATTTTTTTTAAGTTATAGCTTCTCGGCCTTTTGGCTAAGATCAAGTGTCCCAAGATGAAGGATCGTGCCCGTGCGGTCAATTCTTCAATGACGGTGGCAGCAGCGGACGAGTCGCTGTTGCCAGCTGGGATATCGGAGGAGTACAATGAGATGTTGGAGACTTTGGGTGGAGAGACTTCGTAGGTGGTGGAAGAGCTTTCGGAGGGACTTGTTTCGCAAGAATCTGCTCGGATGGTGGGGGCGGATGAGGTGGCTCCCGACTTGCACGTGCTACAAGATGGTGCCTGTTCGGAGGCTGCGCAGGGTGAGAGGGCGTGTTCGGACCAGGTTGTGGTGGAGGAATGGGGGAGCATGGAGGTAAAGTCGGCGGCGGAGGGTCCCTCGGTTGTGACGGAGGGATTGGGAGGTTGCCACCCGTAGTCGGCAGTGGCCAGTCCTTCGGACCTTCAGAAGGAACCTTGGCACAGTTCTGCTGGATTTGGAAAAGGAGGTCGGGTGAAGGGAAAATTCCCAATCCCGTGTTCTGGGGAGCCTGCTGTTGTGCCGCAGAGGGGTGGATACATCAGCGAGATTCGAGGTGCAAATGCCGGGACCCGCCTTAGTGCGGATACGGAACGACCGAGTCGTGGGGAAATTCCGGTGCCGGACCAACAGGGAGCGGCGAGTGGCGCAGCTGTGGTTGGTGCAAGAGCTCGGCGTCCGGCATGGGCACAATGGTTTCAGCCTGCAAATGTTCCAAGGAAGAACGCTATCCAATTTACCATAAATGAAGACTTTGAATTTGATATGGACCAACTTTGGTTTTGCAAGTTGGTGTTGATCCAAAAATTAAGATTCTCACCAAGTCAGTTGGATTTTGTGTTCGCTTTGCCAGGGGGGAAAAGTTTTGAGGTGGTTTTCATGAACATTGTGATGCATTTATCCTTTTGGGAAAAGTGGGAAAAGGTGAAGAATAAAAAAACACTTTCTTCCTTTGGGGTGGAAATTTTGTGTGAAAGGGGAGTTGTAAATGTTACCATTCAAATGTATATTGAGAGTGTAAAGCGTGAAGATGTCATGTTGTGGGTGAGTAGGTTTTGTCAACCTCAAGGGCACATCGACCATGTTAAAAATGTGGTGGGGATCAAAACTGGGGCAATGAGGGTGAATGTGCAGCTGTGGAATGACACGAGCAAGCCTGGCAGCTTTGTGCATATTCCAAATCGGATCAGTATTGGTCCATTTCGAGGATTCGTGTTTTATCCCGGCCAAATCCGGAGGTGCAACAGATGTAATGAGGCTGCACATCTCAGCTCGGGCTGCCCAAACCCTCGATGTCCTCGCTGTGGGCAGGTGGGGCATGTGGTTCGTGACTGCATGGAGTGGCACCTGCAATTTATGTGGGGGAGCAGGGCATGTGTTTAGGAACTGCCCCAAATCGTTTGCAAATGCCTTAAGGCATTCCCAAGATGACAGGGAGGAGGAACGAGGAAGAGCACTGAGTGGGCGAGTGGTGAAATGGGCTGCTGAGGTGGAACGGGGCACCGTGAGTGGGCGAGTGGCTGAACAAGCCGCTGAGGTGGAACGGGCCACGGAGGTGGAACGGGCCACGGAGGCGGAACAGTGAACAGCTGAGGAGCCGGCTGGAGCAATGGAGCATTGAAGGATGCTGGGGCAGGGTGTGGGGTGGTATCTCCAGTATTGGAGGTGAAAGGGAGTTTGGGGACTCAAGAAGGTGAAGAGGATTTGCAGGAGCAGATGGACAAGGGGAATTAAATCGATCCATTGAGGGTGGTGCGGCGAAGGGGTAAACGGGCGGCAAAGGTAAGCTCTGTGGGTACCTTGAAAAAGTCCTGGGTAAGTGGCTAAGTGGCGATTGTCAAACTGTTTTTGTTGAGCGTATGTTCCATAAGGCAGATAAAGAGAAGGGTGTGAGAAAAATCGCTCTGGGTTGCCTCAAAGCTGGAGCCATTGGGGAGAGACCTCACTTTATCTTCGGATGACAAAGGTTGAATTGAGGGTGGGATCAGTGAAAGGGTGGAGCATCTTGAATGAGAGTCGATGCTGGCGCATATTCGCAGAGTTGAAAGCATGGAAGTTTGGTGTGCTGTTTCTACAGGAATGTTTCTTGCCAGAAGGGGGGGGGGGGGGATTTTAATAAATGGGAGCAGGCATGGGTAGTTTGTGCCATTGTTTGGGCAGTGGGAGAAACCAGAATGATGTGGTTGTGGTGCTTTTTAGCAGAAGACTACCATGTAGGTTGGTGAAGGCGGTTGATTTAGAGCCCAGGGCCGGTATTCATATAACTTCTTAATTGAAGACTACTTAACTGCTAAGTACCCCACTTTGCTGAGTGGGGTTGTTATCTTGAAATTCATAAACACTCTTAAGTACCCTGCTTAGCTGAGTGCCCCGCATAAAGTTATGAAGATTGTCTCAAGTGGTTTCCAAGGCTCTATGTCACATTTCATTGCCGTTTATGTTAATTTCCTGTGGTTTGGCAACAGACCAACAACAGTTATTACTGAGTTCCAAGGCAAAGTCATTGTTGAATTGCTATGAATGCTGTGTATGAAGAGCCGTCTTCTCACACTGAACATGGACAAGAGGAAGAGAAAACCGAATTTCTCCGTGATTGAGAAACTCTGACTAGTGGATATGGACGAGAGAGAAATGTCGGTGATTCTCCATAAATTTGGGCCAACCGTTTCGTCCCAAAAAAAACACTTAATAATAATAATAATAATAATAAAGGAGTCTTATATAGCCCCATCAAGCAGAGTAAACTACCCTCATGGCGCTTTACATTATCATGCGAACGCACACACACCGCACACACACACACACATGTACACACACACAGACACACCATCAATCTTGCCCTATTCCTCTCCCTCCCCATTCAGAACCCACAGATGTGTCCTCCCCACCTCCTCCCCTCCCTCCCCCACACATGTACACAGACATACTCTCGATCTCTGTCCCACCTCAAACCAAAGGGAAAACAGGACTTAGACTTTGAAAGACTTGTGAAAGAGATAGGTTTTGAGGGAGGTTTTAAAGGCAGGAAGAGTCAACATGTCAAACAGAGGAAGGCAAGTCATTCCAGAGCAGAGGTGCAGCAAAGGAAAAGGATTTCTCGCCAAACGACTTGGTGCTGGTGCGCGGCAGCTCTAAGATCATAGAGTCGTCGCTTGAACGAAGCCGTCGCCGAGGTTCATAGAGAGTGAGCAAGTCGGAGAGATAGCGAGGTCCCGTTCCACACAATGATTTATAACATAGTGTGCAAACTTTATAACTTGGCATGGGAGAGACTATTGACGGCCCTGAATAGTCGTAATCCAGTGGCAAGGACATTGGCAGAGGTGCATTGGAGGTGAAAGTGGCAAAACCGAGGCTTTAACCTTCATAAACTTGACCCTAACCTAACCCTTGACCTTTAACCTAACCCTAAGTTGAAAGACGTTTTCGCGACTGGTGCAGCGAAGACCCAGGGTACACGTGGACTAATGCAGGGGGGTCACAAAGGTCAAGGTTAGATTATGTTTTTGCGTCAAAAGAAGTGACGGTAGATTTACATAGAATTTGGAATCGTTTTTCAGATAATTGTTTGCGAAATGTAGTCTTTTCTTTTGACGATTTTTTTATTTTGGGGTAAAGGGGATTTGAGGCTGAATAACTCATTGTTGGAACGTCCTGGGTTAAGATTATTAATAGCTGCTAAAATCAACGCCTGGAAGACATTGATTCCTCTGTTTGGGTCTGTGAGGGAATGGTGGGAAGAAGTTAAGGTGAGGGTCAAATATTCTTTCCAGAGGGTTGCTTGGATGGGCAAGTGAAAGGGCTTCTAGGTCCTTTCAGGCCAAGTCAGCATGCTTGCAAAAATTATGTAAGCTTAAGAAGTATGGGTTTGATGTAGATAAAGGAATAGGGGAGTTTTTCTCTCAACAGGCTCAATGTGTCCAATTTAGGAGTGGCTTGCGGAGAGAAGGGGGGGGGGAGACATGTTCGTCCCCTTTCTTTCGCAAATTAGTTAAGAAGAGGGCATGCATGAAGGGATTGGTGGAGGAGGGGGCGCTTTTAGAGTCAGGGTTTGATATGGAGGCTGCTGTGGTGCGACATTTCACCCGTCTGTTTTCTCAGGGTCCAGGGGATGTTGACAGTGATAGGAGTGAAAATTTCCTGGTAGGCTGGGATCACAGGTTGGAAAATGGGGTGCACCTCACGGGCTTCTCTCCTGAGGAGGGGGGAGCTGGTGGTTCGGGAAGGGAAGTGGGGATCTGCTCCGGGACCAGATGGGCTGCCTGCAGAATTTTATAAATGTTTCTGGGAGGAATTGAAGGACCCATTGGTAGCATTGTTCAATGAGGTATTGTGTTTGGGAGTGTGTTCAGCCTCTTGGGCTGGGTGAAATATTGGTTTGCTTCCCAAAAAGGGTGATCGCTGTTGTTGAAGTAATTGGAGGCCAATTACGTTGTTGAATGGAGATTACAAAATTCTCGGGACATTCTTGCTGGGGAAGGTGCAAGCAACATTAGGGGATCGGCTGAGTATCTTTCAGAGGTGTCTGGTGAAAGGGCGCAAGGCTACTGACGTGTCAATTGTCCTCCTTGACCTGATCATGTCGGTTAAAAGTAGGGGACAGTCGGCAGGGTTCTTCAGTATTGGTTTTGCAAAGACGTATGATACGCAATCAAGGGAATATTTGTTTTCTGTCTTGGAAAAATGGGGATTTGGAGAAACAGTGGTTAAGCTGGTTAAAACCCTGTGCACCACCCACTTCAGTTGGGCGTGTCAATGTAAACGGCCAATTGTCTCGTCCCTTTGAGATTTACAGGGGGGTTCGGCAGGGATGTCTACTACTGTCCCCCTTATTGTTTGTTCTAGCCTTGGAACCCTTGCTGCACAGATTGTCGGTACGTGTCAAGGGATTATTGGTGCCGGGTTTGGGGGTTGTAGGGTCCCCTGCTTAGCGTATATGGACGATGTTGTGGTATGCGTTTCACAAAGCAGAGACCTTGAGGTCATCATGCGGGTTTGCGAAGAGTTTGCTGTGAGTGGAGGTTTGCAAGTAAATTTTAACAAATCAAACTTGCTGGTTGCGGGAGGGGAGTCTTGTGAAGAGAACATTGTACAGAGATTTTGGATAGCGGAGGGCTGCATAAGTGTTTTGGTGGTGTGGTTGGGGTCTGATTGTTGTGTTACAAAGAATGGGGAGGCACGATCATGGGGGCAGAGGGCCCTCTCATCTGTCGGAAGGGGTTCGTTATAAAAGGGCAAATTTTTCCAATGTTGAGGTTGGTGGCAGAGGTTATTCCTCCAACAGAGAGGATTGCAAGGAAGCTAAGAAGTTTAGTGTTGAAATTTATGCAAGCCATGGTTCTATCGGCCTTCCCATGTCCGCCTAGAGGCGGGTCAGCTTCAAGGGGGAAGGGGGAGTCCTGATTTAATTGATAATTATCGAACTTCAAAGGCCAACTTTAAAATATAATTTAAAAGTTGGCCCTCGTGGCGTTGCACATGTCAATGGCTTCTAAGGAATTGGATGTCTTTTCCTATGCTGTCGAATATTATGCATTACTTGAGCGAAACCAGGTTAGAGGCAAGAGGACGTGCTTGAATAGACCATATGGATGGGATACGGGGTCGGCGCCGGTCAGTCATAAATGTGATTGTCGTGGAAAAGAACGTTTAAAAAAAAAAGTTAGCGCTTCTCGGCCTTTGGGGCAAGATCAATTGGTCGAGGATGGAGAATCGTGCACTTATTCCTTCAAAGACGGTGGCAGCAGCGGGGGAGTTGGAGTCGGTGTTGCCAGCTGGGATTTCGGAGGCCGTTAACGAGATGATGGACTCTTTGGATGGAGGAAATGTTGAGGAAGTGGAAAGGCATGTTGAAAAATTGGAGTCGCAATACTCCGTTCGTATGGTGGGGGATGCGGTTGCTCCAGACTCGTACATGCTGCTCGGTGAAGCCGATGCCGGTGAAAAGGCAAGGGGGTGGTCGGAGCAAAGTTTGCCAGAGGATTGGGGAGGCATGGAAGTGGAGTCGGTGGTGGATGATTCTTCGGCGGTTGATGGGAAGGATGGAGTGGTGGTTGCTCCTTCAAAAGTGGCAGTAGCTGGTCCTTCTCGCATTCGGGAGGAAGAGGTATTCGCAAGTTCTCCTTGGCAAAATGCTGGAAAAGTTCAAAAAGGGGCAATACTCCCAACCCAGTTTTCATGGGAGCCTGTTGGTGTGGTGCGGAGTGGGGCATCTGTTGATAACAGGCCAGGTGCAAGTGGCGGGACCCGCTTGAGCAAGGACACGGATGGATCGAGGCGTGGGGAGGGTTCAGTGATGGATGAACAGGCAGCGGTAAAGAATGGAGCAGCCGTGGTTGGTGGAGGAGCGCAGCAGTCGAGAGGGACACAATGGTTTCAGCCTGTGAATGTATCCCGGAACAATGCAACCTGGTTCTCCATAAAAGAAGATTTTGAAATGGACCAGCTGAGATTTGCAAACTGGTGTTGATCCAGGAATTAGGATTCCCACCAGGGCAGTTGGATTATGTTTTCGCTTTGCCAGGGGAGAAATGTTTTGAAGTGGTGTTTATAAACATCGTGATGTAATTATCCTTTTAGGAAAAGTGGGAGAAGGTTAAAAATAAAAATAAAACACTTTCTTCCTTTGTAGTGGAGAGTTTATGTGAAAAGGGTGTGGTAGATGTAACCATCCAAATGTACATTGAAAGTGCAAAGGGTGAAGACATCATGTTGTGGTTAAGTAAGTTTTGCAACCACTCAGGCCTCAGGTCCAGGTGAAGAACACAGTGGGCATCAAGACTGAGGCAAGAAGAGTGAAGGTGCAGCTGTGGGATGATCCAAGCAAGCCTGGCAGGTTTTTGCATATTCCGAACCGTATTAGTATTGGTCCCTTTGGAGGATTTGTGTTTTATCCCGGTCAAATCCGGAGATGTAATCGATGCAATGAAGTGGGGCACCTTAGCGCAGGTTGCCCAAACCCTCGATGTCTTCGCTGTGGCCAAGCTGGGCATGTGGTTGTGAGTGTGTGGAGAATGTCACCTGAAACTTGTGTGAGAAAGCAGGACACGTGTTCAGGAACTGTCCCAAATCATTTGCGAATGCATTAAATAAAACAGGAGGTCCGTGGGGTTCTTTGGATGACAGGGAGGGGAACAGCATGCTGAGGTAGGGGGGGATCTTGGAAAAAGTGCTGAAGTAGGTGGGGAGGAGGTGAAGAAAAAATAAGAGGGTCGCAGAAGTTTGTGCCACTGTGGAGGAGGGGAGTTCGGAGCCTTTGGTGGCTGTGATGAAAAGTCGACATAAAGCAAGTTGTTGGCCTGATACACATTACTGGCTGGTGGAGGCGGTCCCTGTGGAGATGGGCGTTATTGCATATGGAACCTGCTGTGAGAGTGGCAGCCGGATACTCGATTCCATGATTCTATGAGAGCGAGGCAAGGATTTGCTGCTTAGTAGTAGTTGCTTCATTTAAAATGTATTGCAATGTATTCCTTGCATCATGAAGACTAATGTTATGCTTATGGTGTTACGTTTTGAGATGCACCAGGTCGATTGCATTGAAGCCTCCTTTCTATTTACTAGGGCATTGCCCGTACGTGGGTGCCCGTTCCTTGCCAAAAAAAAAAAAAAACGCTACCCGTACGCTCTACCCCGCCCGTACGCCCGTAAACAAAAAAAACAACGCTCTTCGCTTCCGCCCTTCGCTCTGACTGAATTGGGAGAAATAATGCGCATAAGAAATCGAATTACGTACCGTAATGGCGGTCAGCTCGTAACGCGCTCAGCTCCGCTCGTCTCACATCGGCCACGCCTACGCAACAAAGCGTTCTGTGATTGGCTGCCGGAAGTGAAGTCGTCACTGTCCGGAAGTTCGCAAATCGCAGTTACGATGAATCGTTTTAATTTAATCGCAGTTTGAATTCGTTTTAAAACATAGTTTAACAGCAACATAGTTTTCCAACGTGAAATAAATGAATACGCTGTCAAATGTGCCGTCCGAGGCAGAGTCTGATCGCCACGTTCGGCACACGTGATAGCTCGCTGCTCTCTGATTGGTTGAAGCGTTTTTTGGACATAGCTCGGTAAGTACTTGTCCGATTAATTTAAAACCTTGAAAAGGCACATCCTCGGGTCCCCAGCAATATACCTGGCAAGTTTAAAGTATATCGGACCCGTGGTTGTCGAGAAACAGCGGTCACAGACACACAGACACACAGACACACAGACACACAGACACACAGAGATTGCTGGAATTATAGATAGATGAGAGGTCTCTGGCTCTGATTTTTACAACAATTTAATGCAATCTTCCTTCCTTGAGACGACCTCTGAAGGATGGAGAAGCTGATCCCCTCTCTCAAGGATGGAGAAGCTGATCCGCCTGGATAGATTCTCGGGAGATCTGAATGCACCTGACACCGCTGATCAGCTGAATCATTGGTTAAACTCTACTCCTTTTTACGGATCTGGTTCCGGAGATTGCAAAGGCACAGAAACTCGACGTATTATCTTGCAACGTCTCTCATGTCATCTACAGATACATGGCTCAATGCCCGACGTACGACAAAGCTGTAGCTACCTTGAAAACACTTCATGAAACCGCGCAGTACCGTCTATGCCAGGCACCTGCTGGCAATGCGCAGGCAGGACAGCTCCGAGTCTATGCACCAATATGGCCAGGCTTTTCAACAGCTGGCTCAGGATTGCGCTATTCAAGACAGCACGGCTATGCAGCACACGGATGATCTGCTCCGTGACGCCTTTATTACGGGTCTGCACTGTGCTGCCATCAGACAACGTTTGCTCGAGAAAGAGACGCTAACCTACCAAACGGCCTTCGACCAGGCTCGGGTTCTCGTCGGCTCAGGCCATATCCGACACTTATGGTCAACCCTTCACGGCTGCTCGTCCTACAGCTCACGATACGACTCGTACGCACGATTGCAGTGACCGGAAGCTGACGTCGGGCTAGCGCTGGCTCGATCGGCCGCTCAACGCGCAGTACGCGTGGAGAGCTCTGATGAAGTGAACGAGCCCCGTACAGCCGCCGTGACCTCGCCCGTTGGTCCGACCGGCAAATGCTTTTTCTGCAGCAATTGTCGCCATCCTCGCGTGAGTTGCCCCACCAGGGAATCGGTGTGCCATAATTGCGGGAAGCACGGCCATTTTGCCAAAGTGCAGTCACGTGAAAATGTAAGTACACCCCATGTAAAGTTTTGACTTTTTCAACATATTTCAACATACATGCTAATTGATCCTCATTTCAACAATATTGATAGATAAAGGTGATATAATATACCCCATACCAATTAGGGTTCCTGTAATTCAGGTTGAATGTATTATTTATAATGTATTAAACAGCTGGTGTGTTTCATGTCCAATTCCATTGGAATATCGATCCGGAAAGCCGTGTTTTTACGCACGGTTCGCGGCTCTGACGCACAGAGAAAATGATGTCATTTCGCTAAACTTTCTTCCTGTTTTTCTTCTCGTGATAAATCCTATATTTCTCTCAAGATAAACAAAATATATACATCACACCAGGATTGTTTAATACCAGGATATCAATGAAGATTCATAGCTGCAATGGAGGCGCCGAAAGATCTGACATTGATGGAATTTTCGATTTTCGCGAATCGTCGCCGGTCAATCATAGATGTGATTGTTGTGGAAAAGGGCGTTTTAAAAAAAAACTAAGTTATTGCTTCTCGGCCTTTTCGCTAATAGTGGGGCAACTTAACATAGCAATTGTGCATTTTGTGAGGAAAGCACCAAATTTGGCACACTAGTAGACTATCATATTATGAAAAGATCTGGATATTGGGCCATCTCAGATTCAGAGATTTGATTTTTGCAAGATTTCGATTCGATTGGGATCGAAGAGAACACCTTCTTCGTCTTCTGTACAGTGAAGTTGCCAGCCCTGAATTCTCTGGCTACATCTGGGTGCTTCATTGGGAGTGCAACCATGTCCCTCAGGTGAACAGGGACCCACCTGGCATAGTGTGTGTGGTCTAAGGCATGGAACCATGGGACCAGTTCCGTCAGGGCATCAAGGTACATCGTGAATGAAGCCTGCCGCAGAGAACGCACGTCGACCAGTACCAACATCTCTAGTTCCAGCACAGTTGCCCAGTACTGAAAGTTGGGAATGTCTTCTCCTCTCTGGTGACACCAGACTTCGAACTCAGGCAGGTCTTCTGCATCATCAGCATATGTCATACAGTGGCGTTCATATGCACGGTGTTGCAGGATGTGCAGTGCTGCTGCAGTGATTTGATGAGCTCTTCTTGTGCAGGTGACGTGGGCAGCTCGCAGGAAGGAGTCGGCCGTCCCTGGCGTTGCAATCTCAGCTTGCAAATCTGCAAAATCTGCAAATCTTACAAAAATCAAATCTCTGAATCTGAGATGGCCCAATAACCAGATCTTTTCATCATATGATAGTCTACTAGTGTGCCAAATTTGGTGGTTTCCTCACAAAATACACAATTGTTATGCTATATTTGAGTTAGCTGCCGGACTTTAAGATCAAGTGGTCGAGGATGGAGGATCGTGGCGGTGCGATCAATGATTCAATGACGGTGGCAGCAGCGGACGAGTTGGTGTCGGTGTTGCCAGCTGGGATATCTGAGGCATTCGATGAGATGTTGGAGACTGAGTGGAGAGACCTCGGAGGTGGTGGAAGAGTTTTCGGAAGAACGGTTTTCACAAGACTCTGCACGGATCGTGGTGGCGGATACTCCTGACTTTCACGTGCTCCAAGATAATGCCTGTGCGGAGGCTGCGCAAGGTGAGAAGGCGAGGGCGTGGTCGGACCAAGTTGTGGTGGAGGATTGGGGGACCATGGAGGTGGAGGTGGCGGGGGAGGATCCCTCAGTTGTGGCGGAGGGATTGGGAGATTCCCAGCCGCAGCCGGCAGCGGCTGGTCCTTCGGGCCTTCATCGGGAATCCTGGCGGAGTTCTGCTGGATTTTTTGGAAGGAGGTCGGGTGAAGGGAAATTTCCCAATCCTGTGTTCTGGGGAACCTGCGGTTGCGCCGCGTTGCGGTGTATCCATCGATGAGTCGATGTGCGAATGCCGGGATCCGCCTTAGTGCGGATACGGAACGACCGAGTCGTGGGGAAATTCCGGTGCCGAACCGGCAGGGAGCGGCGAGTGGAGCAGCCGTGGTTGGTGGAAGAACTCGGCGTCCAGCAGGGGCGGCGGCACAATGGTTTCAGCCTGCAAATGTTCCCAGGAAGAACGCTATCCATTTTACCATTAAAGAAGACTTTGATTTTGATATGGACCAACTTCGGTTTTGCAAGTTGGTGTTGATCCAAGAGTTGGGATTCTCACTAAGTCAGTTGGATTTTGTGTTTGCTTTCCCAGGGGGGGAAAGTTGAGGTTATTTTTACGAACATTGCGATTTATTTATCCTTTTGGGAAAAGTGGGAAAAGGTGAAGAATAAAAAACCACTTTCTTCCTTTTGTGTGGAAAGTTTGTGTGAAAGGGGAGTAGTGAATGTTACCATCCAAATGTATTGTGAGAGTGTAAAGGGTGAGGATGTTGTATTGTGGTTGAGTAGGTTTTGTCGGCCTCTCGGGTCGATCGACCACGTTAAGAATGCGGTGGGGATCAAGACTGGGGCAATGAGGGTGAAGGTGCAGCTGCGGGATGACCCGAGCAAGCCTGGCAGCTTTGTACACATCCCGAATCGGATTAGTATTGGCCCTTTGAGGATTCGCGTTCTATCCCGGCCAAGTCCGGAGGTGCAACAGATGCAATGAGGTTGGACACCTCAGCTCTGGCTGCCTAAACCCTCGATGTCCTCGCTGTGGGCAGGTGGGGCATGTGGTTCGTGACTGCATGGGGAGTGTCACCTGCAATTTATGTGGGGGAGCAGGGCATGTGTTTAGGAACTGCCCCCAATCCTTTGCAAATGCCTTGAGGCGTTCCCAAGATGACAGGGAGGGGGAACGGAGAACAGCACCGAGTGGGCAAGTGGCGGAACGGGCCGCTGTGAGTGGGCAAGTGGCGGAACAGGCCGCTGTGAGTGGGCAAGTGGCAGAACGGGCCGCTGTGAGTGGGCAAGTGGCGGAACGGGCCGCTGTGAGTGGGCAAGTGGCGGAACGGGCCGCTGTGAGTGGGCAAGTGGCGGAACGGGCCGCTGTGAGTGGGCAAGTGGCGGAACGGGCCGCTGTGAGTGGGCAAGTGGCGGAACGGGCCGCGGTGAGTGGGCAAGTGGCGGAACGGGCCGCGGTGAGTGGGCAAGTGGTGGAACGGGCCGCTGTGAGTGGGCAAGTGGCGGAACGGGCCGCTGTGAGTGGGCAAGTGGTGGAACTGGCCGCTGAGGCGGAACGGGCCGCTGTGAGTAGGCAAGTGGTGGAACGGGCCGCTGAGGCAGAATGGGCCACAGAGGTGGAACAGGGAACAGCTGAGGAGCCGGCTGGAGCATTGAAGGATGCTGGGGCAGGATGGGGGCTGGTATCTCTAGTATTGGAGGTGAAACGGGGTTTTGGGACACAAGAAGGTGATGAGGAATTTGAGGAGCAGATGGACAAGGGGAATGAACCCGATCCAATGAGGGTGGTGCGGCGAAAGGGTAAACGGGCGGCGAAGGTAACCCCTGTGGGTATCGGGAAAAAGACCTGGCTAAGTGGCGATGGTCAAACTATTTTCGATGAGCGGATGTTTCAAAAGGCAGATAAAGGGAAGGGTGTGAGGAAATCGCTCCGGGTTGCCACAAAGGTGGAGCCATTGGGGAGAGACCTCACTTTATCTTCGGATGACGAAGGTTGACTTGAGGGCGGGGTCGGTGAACGTGAGGAGTATTCTTGGTGAGAGTCGGTGTCAGCGCGTATTTGCTGAGCTACAAATATGGAATTTAGACGTCTTATTTTTGCAGGAATGTTTTTTGCCAGGTGGTGCTGAGTATAAGCAATGGGAGCAGGCATGGGGGGGTCTGTGCCATTCTTCAGGTAGTGGGAAAAACAAAAATGATGGTGTAGCGGTGCTCTTTGGGAGTAGATTAGCATGGAGGGTGGTGAAGGTGGTGGATGTAGAGCCAGCGAGAATCTATCGTGGACGCGGAGATTCAAGGAAAGTACTTTTGGTTCGTCAATATGTACCTCCCTCAGCAGCCGTGGGAGAAGAAGAAATTGCTGGAGCGGGTGAAACCATGGCTCTGCACCAACAAAGTTTTGGTTGTGGGTGGGGATTTGAACATCTCATTGGAGGAACCTACTTGTCACGATTGGATTACGTGTTTGTTTGAAGAGAAGTAACAACGGCTGAAGTGCAGATGATTTGGAATAGTTTTTCTGATCATCGTTAAATCAAAGTCGTTTTTTTGTTTGATGAGTTTTTATTTGGAGGGAAAGGGGTTTGGATGCTAAATACTTCATTGTTGAAGATTCCTGGGATAAAGGAGATGATTTCTGGCAGATTTAAAGCTTGGAAGGAGTCGGTTCTCTTTTTAGTTCAGTGAGGGAATGGTGGGAAGAGGTGAAACATAGGATTAAGGATATGTCTCAAGTGCACAGAGTGAGAGGGCTCTCAGGTCTTTCGAGCTCAGTCGGCATGTTTACAGAGATTGGGTAGGCTCCGTGTGCATAGGTTTGATGTGGGTGGAGAGATAAGTGAGTTGAAGCAGCAGATAAGAAAAAAAAAATTGCAGCAGTTTTACAGGGTTCAGTTTAGGAGTCGTTTGCAGAGGGAGAGGGAAGAGCCTTGCTCGTTACCATTCTTTCGGAAGTTGGTTAAGAATAAGATAGTTATGAAGGGAATGCTCGATGAAGGAGTGTTTTATGAGTCGTGGTCAGACATGGAGGAAGTCATGGTGAGTTATTTTTCTGATTTATTTTCCCAAGTTCCAGGGGATCTGGATAGGAGGGAGGCGTTCCTGTCAGGCTGGAGTCATGACCGGGTGAACGGGGAGCCACTCACAGCTTTCTCTATTGAAGAGGTGGAGCGGGTGGGTTTGAGATGGGAAGAAGCGGTCTGCTCCAGGGCCAGATGGATTGCCCTTGGAATTTTACAGGTGTTTTTGGGAGGAGTTAAAAGACCCACTTGTGGAGTTGTTTGATGAGGTTCTACTTGTGGGTGAGTGTCCAGCCTCTTGGGCTGAGTGCAATATTAGTTTGTTACCCAAAAAAGGGGATCTGCACTATTTGAGTAATTGGAGGCCGATTTCGCTATTAAATGGAGATTACAAGATTCTTGCGAAGGTTTTGCTGGGGAGGCTTCAGGTAGCTTTAGGAGATAGGTTGGGTGTGTTTCAGAGGTGTGGAGTCAAAGGGCGAAGGACTACAGACGTGCTACTTGTCCTTCGAGATTTGATTACGTCGGTGGAAAATAGGGGACGTTCGGCAGGGTTTTTAAGCTTGGACTTTGTGAAGGTGTGTGACACGTTATCCAGGGAATATTTGTTCTCTATTCTCGCGGAATGGGGTTTTGGAGAGTCTGTGGTCCAGTTGATCAAAACAATGTATCCCACTTCAGTTGGGCGAGTGAATGTGAATGGCCAGTTATTGCGTCTTCTCTGCAGCCGTTTGGTATTATATTTTGCCTGAGCTGAACAGGGTTCGGGAGAAGCGTGTGGGTTTGGGTAGACCGTATGAGTGGAATCCCAAGTATCCCTATTCGGTATTGAATGAATTTGTTTGGGAGAGTAGTTATGGGGATGATTTCGAGTGGATTTATCGAAACTTGATAAAGGAGAAGGAAGGACAAGAGGTTTTTCTGATAGGTGGTCTTCAAAGAAAAAGAACTTTGGCGGTGTGGCAGAACGTTTCGTCCCAGGCCCTTACTGGGGGCTCAAAGCGACCTTGCCTGGTTAGCTGTGTGCCAATTGTTGCCATGTCCAGCTGTGCAAGTTGGAAGAGGTCATGTCTCGACCAATCAATGCCCATATATTGGATGTAATGAATCGGAGTCAGTTCGGCATTTTTGGTGGGATTGTGTTTTTGCTTATTTAGTTTGGAATGACGTTTTGTGTAAGTTTTTGTGCAAGTTAAAGGTTAAGTTTACTTTCAGTTGGGAAATGATTTTGTTCGGTCCATTTGGAAATCAATGTAAACCGAAACAAATAATGTTCTGGAGAATATTGAATTGTTTGAAAATGGCCTTGTGGAAGGTGAGGGTCTCAGCATGTTATGGAATGCATCATTTTTCTGTGAATTATGTTCTTGCCTTGTTGAAGAGAGATCTCTATGTGGATTTACGAAATATGTTGCAATTGTTGTGGAAGATCTTCAGTTGAAAAATTGTGATTTGATTTGATGGTTGACACTCGTTTTGCTGGTTTTCATTTTAATTAAAAAAAATAGTCGTTTTACCTACCTCCGGGAATGGTGCACTCACTTTGGGGGAACCTGGAAAACAAAGAAAAGATTCTTCAGGTAAAACTTAAAGATTTGTTTTTGCAATTGGAGAGAAGTAATTAAACTTGAAAACTCCAATGAGTGAATAGGGAGTTTTACAGTGGTTTGTGGGTTCTTCCTCTCTCTAATATTCTTCCCACTCATGATTATTCTCCATTATCCACATCACTGACATTTTTGTACATTCAACACTGTTCATCTGAAATGGTTGGCGACAGGAAGGGCATCTGGCCATAAAACTAACACGAACAACTCGGTTTTCACCCCTGCTGTTTGTCTGTGAACAATATATATCAAGACGTTGTGGACGGTTTCAGACGAAATTTGGCAGACAGGAAGTGTATATGGCACGGACAAAATCATTAGTTTTTGGGGAAGATACGTATTCGGATCCGGCTACTAGAATGTTTGAAGTGAAACTTCACCATTGGGAGATAGGGACAAAAACAATATCTTTTTGGATGGAAGGTTTAAAAAAAGGTAAAAAAATAAAGTAAAAAAGGCCCTTCATTAGGGCCAAAAACGATACATAGCAGGATATTTCAAAAAGTTGTGACCGGATTTGGATGGAAATTGGTGGACAGGTTGGGTGTGTGAGAAGGACAAATAGATTCGATTTTGGTGGAGATCTGAATATGGATTTGGATAAGAGTTATATAATTTTTTTAAGTGATTCTTCACCATTGAGAGATCGGGTGGAAAGCGACATATAGTGTGATATTTTAAAAAGTTGTGGATGAGTTATGACTAAACTAAGTGGTTGAGTGGGGTAAGTGACAAGAACAAGCCGATTAGATTTTGTTTCAGGTCCGAATCCAGGTCCGACCTGGTAGTGGGATACAAAATGTTAAATGCTCAGCATGGTGGAGGTATGCTCTCTAACACGTGCTGTTTTAGTTTCCACCATTAATAGGCCATAATGCACAGGGAATTTACCCTTTCATCCGTGCAACAGAGCTAGGGATTACCCAATTGCTTCACTAAAATTAAGATAATATTATATTAACCTCAAAAAGTCTTATCCCCATGTGCAATAAGCAACTTATTTTTAGAAAATTGCTATAATTTGAGTCGAATTTATCAACATAATTTCGTAAATGTTCGTGAACGCGCCCGTATTCACGTGACAATTTTGGACGAATCAGCGACTTTATTCCAGAACTCACCAATGGTAATCATGTCAACGGTCGGAATTGTTCAATTGCGCATCGAGTTTTATCGAACTTCGGTTGGACAAAATGGCGACTTCCGTTCACGGAACTGCCGGAAACCTGTGCATTATGCACGTCGTTTTGTCCAATAAATCCGAGTTTATCCGTTTGACAAAGGATTCTTGGAATAAATATGTCGAATTTGCTACTAAATGGCAAAAGTATGACTGCAAAGAAGCAGATGCGGTCAGAAACGGCGACGAAACTTGGGCTACCTTTCGACGATGTACTGTCATGGGGAAATGCACTGCCATCGTCAATGTCAACAAGCAGCGTTGGGTACCACCGCGAATGCTATAAGCGTTTCTGTGACATAAGTAAAGTCAACAGAAAGAAAGAGGCCCATCAGAAACGATTATCTGCAGCTAAAGGTGAGATTTCGTAAGCTTATTTCTTGTCGGTATTAGTCGAGCTAGCGCCACACTTAAGTTGTGACTTGTGTGTACATCACATGTCGTAGGCCCAAGGCTAGGGCTGGGCTGGACTGAATTTCACACACATTCAAAAGATTCAGACATGACGATGTTTGCTCTCGTACTGAACTCTGAATTATGTTTAATTCAGAAAGCTTGTTCGTCAGGGTGGAGCTTATTTTTGAACTTTTGAAATATGATCTTCTTACCCTCTCAATTTGTTCCTATATATGAAATAAATATTCAGGCAAAATATGAGCACAATTGAACAATATGTAGGGGTAGCTCAATGATGGTAAAGTTTCTGATACCCCAAAGCTGCGGCCGCCCTTTTATTTCGCATACTACTGATAGATTAATTCTGTTGATAAATTAAGAACCCAATTTTAACTACTAAGTAAATTGACACTCTCTCCTATCATCATACACACAACATGCAATCATTGTGGTAAAATTAATTACTGGGAACACAGATAAAACCTTTAAATTATAAAACTCTGTGCTCCATTAAATAAATAATTACAGTAGTAATATGTACATTGTACATACACAATATCTGTTATAATAAAAGAGTAAAATGTTCGTTGAGCTAGAGTCTGCTAGACAATAAATGCTAAAATGAGATGTAGCGCTGACCTGGGAACGCTTATCACCATAGTATCTAAAAGTAAACACTGTACATAGGTGTATCACAGAACACTATTTGAAAATAAAAACGAAGTTATCACAGGCTTTGCAGAGAATCACAGACACAATGGGTGTATAAACATGGTATAATATTATCACAGATTATAGAAGCATAATCATTGTGGTTCAACTGGTTCATATCTATTATCCAACCAATCATCCGAATCCCATTGTTTTTCTGATAAATTGAGACTGCAAATTTTCCATGAATTTATATTCCAGACATGTTCAGACTTGTTTACTGTTTGGACTCAATGGACTGACTATGCTGACTAAGCAACAGCTGCAACACTGTTGCAGCAGTATGTTTGTGTAATTGATTGAGGCATTGTGCTCACTGCTCAGTTATTAATAGAACTGTTTGAATTTTCTTGATTCTTAATTTCTTAATGCTATGTTCTACTTCTTTCAGATTCATATCTGATTGAAAATGTCATCTGTGGAAAAAGCAACAAGATCTCAAACCAAGTTGTATCTCCTTGGCGACTCTGTGACTGAATTAAGTGGCAGCAAGTTGCCATCATTACGTATGGCTCTTGGATTCTTCCTACATCACCATCTCGATCTGAAGGAGACCGTAAGACAATCGTCGGATGTTACCATCACGGAAATAGCTAACTTTTGTAAGAAAGCTAGAATCCCGATGAGAGCTCATCAAAACTGCCAAACCAAGCTTGAGCAGACATTTGAGGAATGGCATCTTCTGAAAAAGAACAAAGCGCGAACGTCACCAACTCAACTCGCGAGAGAGTCGGCTTTTGTTTCCAGGCTTGAAGACCTTTTTGATGTCGCTCATGCTGATGCTCTGACCAATACGTCAGTATTACAAGAAGACAAGGATTTCTTGTTAGCCCAGCGAGAAAAGGGAAGAAGGGGGTCGCTGGCTGGAGTAGATGTAAAGCTTGCTGCGAAGGAGAAAACGGCGTCCAAAAGAGGAGGAAATGCTTGCCAGGCGACAGTGAATGGAGCAAATGAAACAGTTAGCAGCTTCTACAGCTGAACTGATTTCATCTGGTTCTGAATCTGAAAATAGCTCAGTAGAAGATAGTGAAAAGATGGAAACTGGGGACAATGCAAGTGAGGGAGCTGCTGGAGGCATCACATTTCAGACACAAAAAAGAAAGAGGGGGCGAAAAACTGTCGTTACTGAAGAACTCGCAGCCGCTCTAGATCGTACAAAAGTGTCAGACCGCAAAGCCGTTTTTGTTATAGCAGAAACTGCCAAAAGCTTGGGACAGAACATTGATGAACTTGCTCTAAACAGAGACTCAATTCGCCGACAAAGAGTACAACACCGAGTCCAGAGATCTGCAAATATAAAGGCGGAGTTTCAGGGTAACGTTCCCCTTGTTGTTCACTGGGACGGCAAACTGATCCTTGATCTAATTGGAAAAGAGAAGGTTGATCGCCTGCCAGTATTGGTTTCAGGGAAAGGAGTTTCTCAGCTACTCACAGTTGCCAAGCTTCCATCTGGAACAGGCGAGGCTCAGGCTGCTGCTGTCTTTGGAGCCATTGAAGACTGGGGCATAGCCGACAGCATCCGAGCTATGTGTTTTGACACGACCAGCTCAAACACTGGTCGGATCGCTGGTGCCTGTGCCCTCCTAGAGCAGAAGCTTGAGAAGGAGCTCTTGTCACTAGCTTGCAGGCATCACATTATGGAATTGATAATTGGTGCAGTGTTCCAAGTGTGTATGGGATTGGGAGCCAAATCTTCTCCCGAGGTTCCACTCTTCAAACGCTTCCAGGAATACTGGGGATTCATAGACACGGCCAAGTATGAACCAGGGATTGCAGCTGATGACGTGGCAAGTCTAGTGGAAGACATAAAGCAAGGCACTATCGATTACGCCAACAAGCATCTTGAACAGAGTCAGCCGAAAGATGATTATAAAGAATTCTTGGAACTTGTGATTGTCTTTCTCGGTGCTGCTCCTGCCAGAGGAGTGCGATTGTCACCCGGAGCAATGCACCACGCCCGCTGGATGTCCAAAGTAATATACTGTCTCAAGATCTGGATGTTCAAGGCTCAATTCAAACTGACTCCTGCAGAAAAGAGAGGATTACGTGATGTGTGTATTCACAGTACGTGTCTACCTGACAGCCTGGATCTCTGCACCTCAAGCATCAGGTGCTCCTTACAGTGACCTGCTGCTGCTGAAGTCACTGCTTGAATACTCATCAATCCATCCAGCCATCTCAAAGTCAACATCACGCAAGTTTTCCAATCACGTGTGGTACTTGTCACAGGAACATGTTAGCTAGGCTTTCTTCGACAGTCGGGTCAGTTCGTCAACCAAGAGACTGATGGTGAGTGCCATGAAGAATGAAGAAGACCAAGATCAGGATCATTCCAAGCGAATCACTGTTGCTCTTGATTCATTCAAGGACAAGAACTTGGAAGATTTCGTCACAGCAAGGTCAATGAAACTTCTGCGAATGATGGAACTTCCAGATGGATTTCTCGCGGTTGATCCGGACTTGTGGGATGACAGAGACGACTACAAGCAGGCTGCAGAAACAGTCAACTCTCGAAAAGTTGTCAATGACTACGCTGAACGTGGAGTGGCACTTATTCAGGAGTACAGTGGGTTGATAACCCGCGATGAAACTCAGCTGCAATTCCTGCTGCAAGTTGTCGAGGACCATCGCAGAATGTACCCTGATAGCAGAAAACAAACACTGTCCGGGATGCCATGAAAATAATAAATTTGGGGTTTGCTGGACATTGTCAGACTGATACTATGAACTCTGTCAGAAACTGAACAATGAATTCACTATTAACGTGTTCAAAAATAAATACTGTGTTCAAGTGTGTTGTTTAAAATAAATTAAGATATAGTCTGATATACTCGTAATTCGTTGAATTTTATAATTTTCATAATCTTTGAGGCCCTTGAGCTACCCCTAAACATAATAATTTAGTGCTCAAACTTTTTATACAGTGTTTCTATATTATATGGAACAGATTAAAGACTTTCGAAAATAAAAATTTAGTTTTAAAAAAAAATTTAAGCTCCACCCTATTGTTCGTGTTATTTTGTTTATTTGAAGTGTACAACTTGTGATCAATATAAGAGTTAAGACTTTTAAACATGTAGGGTATTTGGCAAAGTCACCAAGAATAAATATTTAGAGGTCTATTAATAATAACTTTTCCTGAACCCGAGACATATAGATCTACGTTGTCATGAAATTGTGATTGTGTCTATCGTGCTATATACAGTCACGTGAAAAAGTAAGTACACCCCATGTAAAGTTTTGACTTTTTCAACATATTTCAACATACAGCTAGCTATTTGATCTTCATTTCAACAATATTGATAGATGAAGGTGATATAATATAACAAATATCATGAAACATTTACATTTTGTAGTCCATTGTATAATTTAAATATAAAAAAAACAAAAAAAAAAACACCTTTAGAGGCCATTTTCCCCCGCAAAGCGGGGGTTGGCCTTTCTCGGGCACCGTGGTTGTTGTTGTTTTTGTTGGTCCCCTTTTTGAAGCAAGGTTTTATGGCCGGATGCCCTTCCTGCCACCAACCCTGTTTGTCGCCTTTTTACGACAAACGGAGATTACCAGTGAACTGGTACTCAATTTGCCAACCTCGGAAGGATGACATGCTGAGTCAACCCCCCTGGCGTTAATTCAGCGATCGACCGGGATTCGAACCCAGGATCCTAGGGTCCTAAGCTGGCACCCTAGCCGCTACACCAACACCAGGCTACTATAATTTAAATAAACATAAATGCAAATTTCGCATGTGGAAAAAGGAAGTACACCCCTACATTTATCACGACTTCAAATACCTAAAATTAGAATCAGGTGCACCAGCTCAGGTGCAAATGATTAGAACATCGTTAGAGAGGATCTTGGAGGAACCTGTCTTATTTAAACCTCAGACATTTAGTTTGGTTTGCTCTTTGTTGTTGAAGTGTGCGGAGTCACCATGCCTAGATCAAAAGAGCTCTCTGAGGCCTTCAGAAAGAAGGTTATAGATGCCTACGAGCCTGGGAAGGGATTTAAAAAGATCTCCAAACAATTTGAAATCAATCAATCGACTGTCCGGAAGATCATCTACAAGTGGAGAAGATTCCAAACAACTGCCAACTTGTTCAGGCCAGGCCGCCCCAACAAGTTCAGCCCGAGAGCAGACCGCAAGATGCTGAAAGAAGTCTCGAAGAACCCCAGAATGTCATCACGGGACCTACAGGTAGCTCTTGCCACTGTTGATGTCAAAGTGCACGAGTCTACCATTAGAAAGAGGCTGCACAAATTTGATCTACATGGGAGCGGTGCCAGGAGGAAACCTTTGCTGTCCAGAAAGAACATCAGGGCAAGACTAAAGTTTGCCAATGAACACCAAGGCAAAGACCAGCACTTCTGGAACAATGTGCTCTGGACAGATGAGTCAACGGTAGAGCTATTTGGCCACAGTACCAGAAGACATGTTTGGCGAAAACCAAAGACAGCATTTGACCACAAGAACCTGATACCAACTGTAAAGCATGGTGGTGGAAATATTATGGTTTGGGGCAGCTTTGCTGCATCAGGGCCTGGGCAGCTCACCATCATAGAATCCACAATGAATTCTTCATTGTACCAGAGGGTGCTTGAGGATAATGTGAGGCCATCTGTCGGAAAGTTGAAGCTCAACCGAAGGTGGACCTTGCAACATGACAATGACCCTAAACATACCAGTAAATCCACCAAGGAATGGCTGAAAAGAAAGAAATGGAAGGTTCTGGAATGGCCAAATCAAAGCCCGGATCTAAATCGCATCGAGATGTTGTGGGGAGAGTTGAAACGAGCTGTGCATGCAAGAAACCCCTCAAACATCGCACAGCTGAAAGAATTCTGCATGGAGGAGTGGGCAAAAATTTCTCCCAGTCGGTGCCAGAGACTGGTCGACAGTTATAAGAAACACCTACTTGTGGTTGTTTCTGCCAAAGGGGGAAATACCATATATTAGAGCCAAGGGTGTACTTACTTTTTCCACATGCGAAATTTGCATTTATGTTTATTTAAATTATACAATGGACTATAAAATGTAAATGTTTCATGATATTTGTTGTATTATATCACGTTTATCTATCAATATTGTTGAAATGCAGATCAAATAGCTGTATGTTGAAATATGTTGAAAAAGTCAAAACTTTACATGGGGTGTACTTACTTTTTCACGTGACTGTATTTATTGGAATGTAATATTGTAAGTAATGTGTACTCGTGTGTGTTAATGCATACATATGCACATCAAGTGTGATTTGTCATATGGCATGTATTCATGGTTACTGGCCTGCGCCTAGAGGGGGGAACTCCTGGCCAAATTTCAAACTGCTCTGTGCTTTATCAGAGGTGCTAAGCCCTGGGAGATTCCACGTTTCAACTCAACAAATTCAGTGTGCGTTCTTGCATCCCGTTTTATTTTATTGAAAAAAACCCCGACACAAATGGACCCAAAATGTTAGGTCATTTCTAGTCGACAAAATAAAAAGAAGACTACGAAAAAAAGAAATTCATTATTTCAAAAATAAAATATTCCTGAATCAAGCCAAGAAACATAAATGTTTACTGTTTTAAAAACAAATACTAGACTCAATATTTTCTTTCTTTTCCTTTTCTATGTTAATCTAAACAGATACTGGAACTGAGATGGAAGAGCTGGATGATGACCATGTGACATTGGATAGTGGAGAACCAAGCAGCAAACGTGTTTTGCGATCTTCTTTGGGTGGAGAGACACCAAGAGCATGGGCCAAGCGCCACATGTTTCCAGAGCAGTGAGTGCATCATGTGTCATGGAAATAAGTACAAGACAGATCGTCTGTCAGGGAAGAGGAGGATACAGAGGTTGGTCACGTGTGAACAAGTACAAGGTCAACTTCTACAGGCTGCACACCTATGAAAGAGGATGCAGATCTTCTTCTAGAAATTGATGGGCATGATTTAGTGTGACGTTCCGCAACCTATGGTTCGCACGATCGTTTCAGAAATCGTGGGAAAAAAAAACAAACTTCATCGACGATTTACTTCTCCCGACTGAACAGAACAGAGATCAAACGAACACCGACACAAACTTTATAGTGTGGACTCTTCTACCATGATGTACCGTGATGTACCGAGCGTGCATCCGGTCAGTCAGATCATACGTTTAGTTTCCGACACACGAATGTCCATTGCTTTTCATTCGAAAGATTGAGCTGTGAGCGTAAGGTACTCGCCATGGCTAGAAAGTATCAGCCTGTGTTCCTGAACGATGGGTTCACCTTGAATATCAATAAGCACAATGTTCATCGACAACAGTGTGTGATATGCCTTGACGTGTTGGCCAACGAGTCCCTCAGACCCCAAAGGCTGAAACGGCACCTCGGGAAGAAACATGGAGATCATGTCAACAAGTCACGGGAGTTTTTTCTCCAGAAAGAACGTGAGATGAACAACAGCAAGTCAGTAATGAGTTCGGCTGTTTTTCCGTCAAAGGGACTGACCAAAACCAGCTACCTGGTGGCGGAGAAGATAGCCAAAGAAAAGAAACCGTACACTATTGCGGGTAAGTTTTTTGGGTTTTTTTCGTAAAAGTATTTCACTGCATTGGCGGTTTGTAGGTTCATAAAGTAATACATGGCGCTGTAAGTATAGTTAAATTTAGTCTTTCATTTCGTCTTTAGAATATTGATGTGTAGGGTTCTTGCTTACTATTACTCATGCCATGTATACGTTGGTATATCACAACTTCGTAAGTTTTATTGTTTGTTGCAATACAGCCATTCTTAAACTTTGCCTCTTTTTTAAAAGTACGTAAGGCAATCACATCGTACATATTGAATTTTTATAATGCCTTGGAACAGCGGTTCTTAACCTGGGGATCGTGCTGTATGCGCATACGCGAACAAAATACTGTGTGGTATGTAACTTTGTTAGGTTCCTAAAAATTGGCACAACAAATTGTTATTTATGACCCCTTCATGACCCCCGGAAAACCCCAACCGACCCCCAGGTCCGTGCCCGCTGCCTTGGAACAAAATCAAGATTAATCATAAAGTGAAAGAAATGTTCATGTGTTATTTTATTTATCTTGTATTGCAGAGCAACTCATCCTGCCATGCGCCAAGGCGATGTGCAGAGAAGTGCTTGGAGAGACGGCAGCTTCCAAGATAAGCACCATTCCGCTTTCTGCCGACAAGATTCGCCGACGGATAATAGACATGGGCGAAGACATCGAGCACCAGCTGTACGCAAACCTAGAGGCCAACAAGTTTGTCATCCAGTTGGACGAGTCAATGGACATCGCATAGAAGGCGTTGATCCTCATCTTTGTTTGTTATCGGCATGGCGATGATTTTATGGAGGATCTTCTGGCATGTGACGAGCTACAGACCAAGACCACGGCCGCATAAATATTCGCAGTCGTCAACAAACACATCGCATTGCATAGCCTCAGGTGGGAAGACTGTGTTGGCGTTTGTACCGTTGGTGCGGCATCGATGACAGGTCGGCGCAGCGGTGTCATTAAGCTCATCCAAGATGTGGCACCAGAGGCAAGCTGGACGCACTGCTTCCTCCACCGCGAGGCATTAGCGGCGAAAGAGATGTCACCTGGACTTGCCGAAGTAATGGACATTGCAGTGAAAACAATCAACCATCTCAGGAAGAGCGCCCTAAATTCGAGGTTGTTTGCAGAGCTGTGTAAGGAGCAAGATGCAGAACACACCACGGTGATGTATTTTGCAGCTGTTTGCTGGCTCTCCAGAGGAGTTGCTTTGGCAAGATTGTATGAACTTCGTGACTAGGTCTTCGCATTCTTGGAGGTGGCGAGGTCAGACCTGGCAGTCTACTACAAAAACAACAAATTCTTTGCAACATTGGCATACATGGCAGACATCTTCAACTTGCTGAACAATCTGAACATATCGTTCCAGGGCAAAACGAACAAGCAGGCGAAATCCGTGTTCGTAATGTATGACAAGATAGCGGCGTTCAAATCAAAGCTGGATCTATGGAAGAGAAGAGTACAGACCAATGATGAATTTGACATGTTCGAAAACCTGGATGATCTGCTCAGCAAGTGTTGAGGAACGTGTGGACATTAAGGATGTCATCGTCGAGCATCTGGTGAACCTGCGCAAACTATTTGACAAATACTTTCATGTTGATCCACGCGTGGAGAAGAAGTGGATCCGAGACCCTTATTCAGTCGACGTTCAGCAGTGCTGCAACTTGTCCAACAGATTGAAAGAGGACCTGATCGACATCGTGTCCAACGGTACACTTGACACTGTTCACTTTCAGGAAGGACACTTTAGTAAAGTTTTGGCTGACAGTGTCTCATGAGTAACCAGAGATTGCACATCTCGCGGTAAAGTTCCTGATGCCATTCACAACGACGTGGATGTGTGAGGCAGGTTTCTCAACGGTGACATATCTGAAGTCCAAGTATCGAAACAAACTGGAGACACTGGCCCTGTGCGCCAACCTGAGAATCGCATTGTCGCCGTTTCAAAGCCGAAATCGATGATCTCGTAGCCAATATGCAAAGTCAACCATCACACTGATGTGGATAATCCACATCTACAATGTTGCTAACAGAACATTTGAATTAGGCTTGTAAGTTTCACTTTCGGGTTTAATCAGTGAAAGTTGTTTATTTAATGTTGTTCATGATAACGGAACATTGAACCTGGATATAAGTTCAGATGCATATCGGGTTTTTCAGTAAAAGTTATTCTTGTTTTGTTTATTAGTTCATGTTACATTTTAAGTTCATAATCTATTCACGATGAAGATTAAAATAAAGTTCAAACACCTTATCTTGGCGTGTCACTTTAATAATTAAAGTTTTATTCTATTTCACAAAAGACACACCGCCAATGAATGTTGTGAAATTCATCTTCATCTTCATCATCTTCTTCATCTTCATAATCATCTTCATCTTCTTCATTAAATCTTCATCCGGATTCATCATAGGGGCGGATTCATCTCTTCCGAAGCTGCTAACAAGGCAGGGAGTTTACGCCTGATTGGCTGACAATAATATCAAGTGGGCGGTGTCTGTGATCGAAGTCGCTGCTCATTCTCAAGGGGGGTGTTGTCTCTCGCTCTCTCTCTCTCTCCTCATGGTCGTGGAGTTCCGTACAACATAACAACTAAATAAGGACAGTGTTTGGTATGATTGTCGTCACTTTGCTTTATTGTTCAATACGAATTGTACTACTGTACAAAGATGATGAACCGAACCCTTACCAAGATATTAACGTCATAAGCAATCGATATTTCCGTGACGGTTTGTGGGGGGTGAAGGGGGGTGAAGGGGGGTTCGATAGGTCGCGACTGGATGCCTGGGTTTTTTATTGGGTCCTGGGCTAAAAAGGTTGCGGAACGCATATTTAGTGGCACGAGAATTGAAATACCATCCAGAGTGCTACAAGAATTACAGAAGATATTTGAGCAAACCATCCAAGCCATTGACACCAAGCCAGACTGGTTATGAAGAAGCATTCACAAGCTTTTGCAATGATGTAATTAGGCCAAGACTTCTGCAGAAAATGGAGATAACAACTTTGGCATGGTTGAACAGATTGTTTGTGCACACCATTAGAAATGTCCATGGGGTTGATGCCCCATACCGCACTTGGAATCTGAAGAAGCGGCTGCAGAAAAGCTTTCCGCAGTTAGTGTTCCTATCGCCATCTAACCGTCAAATGAGCGATATTGTCTTCAGTGAGAAATTGTCTGCAGAAGATTTGGTCCAAGAGGTATTGGATGATACTTCATGTTCGTCAGCAGAGAGCTCAACAGATGATGATGCTGAGATCATCACTGGCAGAATGCAAGGGCATCCACGGTCATCTGGAAATGCGACTGATTTGCGCACTTTGTACAATGCAGCACTTATCATCAAGACGTCATTTACAAATGTGTCGTCCGATAAACCCTGGCCACGGACTGCAGTTCACCTTTCATTAAGCAAAGCAACGGACATGGTTCATCATCATCTGTACAACTTCCTTGCCTGGCTTGTTGGACCATCTTCAGAACCAGAAGATTCTAAGTTTGTGTCTGTGTCGGATGAACAGCACCAGAAACTACTGTCTATTGCCCAGGATATACTGTACATAGCATCAAAAGGCAAGACCAAGACTCCTAAACATGCAGCACTTGCAGTAGCAGTTAGACACATGACAGGTTCAGCTCAATTGGTTGGTATTCTAAATGGCATAGGGCACAGTGTATCACATCTAACATTAATGGAGCACAACACAGCTCTTGCTAAACTGCAAATAGAATTGGGCACCATTTCAATCCCAGCTGGCATCCAACCTAGTAAATTCACCACATAAGTATGGGACAACATAGATTTCTGGTGAAGAAACGTTATCAGGGAAAGGGACGACACACAGCACTAATGGCATCATGATCCAAAGACTAAGTGATGGACAGGTTACTCCACCAACCACTAGCAGTAATCAAAAAAACACGTGAGAGAACATTGCATCCTCCGTCAACTGAGCTCAGTCTTTTCTTTGGCCTAGGAAAGAAACATGGACCAGACTGCATTGGAAAGCAAGTCACGTTTTCTCAGAATGCGTATGCACAGGCAGCTACTTATCCAAGGAAGGTGGATATGGCATTCAGTCTACTAAACTTTAAGTACTCTGGAATACCAGGGTGGACAGGCTTTAACACCACACTCATCTCAGATCAACCTGGAAAGTCCACTGTTGCTTATCTACCTGTTATTGATGCAAGCCCCACACAGATGGACACTGTACAAACTATACTTGACCGCAGCATAAGCTATGCTGACGAGCTGAAAGAAGAAGTGGTGGTTGTTGTGTTTGACCAGGCGATATATGCCAAGCACAGCAAATCAGATGGCGTGACAATGCATTTCAAAAGCGACTTGTCATAAGACTAGGCATGTTCCGTACCAAGATGACATTTTTGGCTTGTATCGGAAAGAGGTACAAAGATGCTGGGCTAAGTGATATTCTGATAGAGGCTGGTGTTATTGCACAGGGATCTTTGAATGGTGTGATGAATGGTCACCACTACAACAGGAGCATGCGGGCTCACAAAGTGATTTATGAAGCATTACTTTGTCTGCAGTGGGAGGCCGATACAGTCACGTGAAAAAGTAAGTACGCCCCATGTAAAGTTTTGACTTTTTCAACATATTTCAACATACAGCGATTTGATCTTCATTTCAACAATATTGATAGATAAAGGTGATATAATATAACAAATATCATTCATTCATTGACATTTTGTAGTCCATTGTATAATTTAAATAAACATAAATGCAAATTTTGCATGTGGAAAAAGTAAGTACACCCTTGGCAATAATAGGTGGTATTGCCCCCTTTGGCAGAAACAACCTCAAGTAGGCGTTTCTCATAACTGTCTACCAGTCTCTGACATCAACTGGGAGAAATTTTTTCCCACTCCTCCATGCAGAATTCTTTCAGCTGTGCGATGTTTGAGGGGTTTCTTGCATGCACAGCTCGTTTCAAATCCCCCCACAACATCTCGATGGGATTTAGATCCGGGCTTTGACTTGGCCATTCCAGAACCCTACATTTCTTTCTTTTCAGCCATTCCTTGGTGGATTTACTGGTATGTTTAGGGTCATTGTCATGTTGCAAGGTCCACCTTCGGTTGAGCTTCAACTTTCCGACAGATGGCCTCACATTATCCTCAAGCACCCTCTGGAACAATGAAGAATTCATAGTGGATTCATAGTGGATTCTATGATGGTGAGCTGCCCAAGCCCTGATGCAGCAAAGCTGCCCCAAACCATAATATTTCCACCACCATGCTTTACAATTGGTATCAGGTTCTTGTGGTCAAATGCTGTCTTTGGTTTTCACCAAACACGTCTTCTGGTACTGTAGCCAAATAGCTCTACCTTCGACTCATCTGTCCAGAGCACATTGTTCCAGAAGTGCTGGTCTTTGCCTAGGTGTTCATTGGTAAACTTTAGTCTTGCCCTGATGTTCTTTCTGGACAGCAAAGGTTTCCTCCTGGCCCACCTCCCATGTAGATCAAATTTGTGCAGCCTCTTTCTAATGGTAGACTCATGCACTTTGACATCAACAGTGGCAAGAGCTATCTGTAGGTCCCGTGATGACATTCTGGGGTTCTCAGAGACTTCTTTCAGCATCTTGCGGTCTGCTCTCGGGCTGAACTTGCTGGGGCTGCCTGGCCTGAACAAGTTGGCAGTTGTTTGGAATCTTCTCCACTTGTCGATGATCTTCCGGACAGTCGAATGATTTCAAATTGTTTAGAGATCTTTTTAAATCCCTTCCCAGACTCGTAGGCATCTATAACCACCTTTCTGAAGGCCTCAGAGAGCTCTTTTGATCTCAGCATGGTGACGCCACACACTTCAACAACAAAGAGCAAACCAAACTAAATGTCTGAGGTTTAAATAAGACAGGTTCCTCCAAGATCCTCTATGACGATGTTCTAATCATTTGCACCTGAACTGGTGCACCTGATTCTAATTTTAGGTATTTGAAGTAGTGACAAACGTAGGGGTGTACTTACTTTTTCCACATGCGAAATTTGCATTTATGTTTATTTAAATTATACAATGGACTACAAAATGTAAATGTTTCATGATATTTGTTATATTATATCACCTTTATCTATCAATATTGTTGAAATGAAGATCAAATAGCTGTATGTTGAAATATGTTGAAAAAGTCAAAACTTTACATGGGGTGTACTTACCTTTTCAGCTGCCTGTATGGATACCCTCGGTCGGAGGAGAAGTACAGCAATCAGCTGCAGAAGTAGTGATGGAGCGACTTCATACAGCTTACATCAAGAAAGATCTGTCACCGGTCATCAGCAGCCTCTCATTTGCCAGGCTATTAACATCATTCAACTCATTTGTTGAGACAAGGAGCAAGGAGAACACCACAATTGCCTTTTGGACATCCTACATCAAGATGGTAGCGGACGTACTGCTGCTCACAAGAGCTTCCCGTACCGGAAACTGGAATCTGCACCTTGCCTCTGTGCGTAATATTCTTCCCTGGATGTTTGCCTATGACAGACCAAACTATGCCAGGTACTTGTCAGCTTACTACATGGAGATGGTTGATTTACCACAGACTCATCCCACAGCACATGCAGCTTTGCCCAGTGGAAAATTTGCCGTGCAGCGTCAAGAAGGATATGGTTTTTCCCAAAGTGGTGTGATTTATGCATTGTAGTGAGGCGGCATAGCTAAAAAATCGTTCATTTGTGTGATAGAAGCGCCAGATTTTCTACATTTATAGCTTAATATATGTTGAATAAATCTGGATATGGGGGCATTGCAGATTGGCATTGTGATGACAGTGGCAGCCATTTTCCAAAATGGCTGCCAGCGGTTACTGGAATAGAACACTTTGGTCACCCCCAAGCTGCTGTTACCATGTTTTCAGCACTACAAATATAATTTAAAGACCAGTTAAAGTGAAAAAAAATGTATTCCAATGTAGGACAATATTAAATTAAAGAAATCTAACAACATGGTGTGATATAGTGGATTACACTGTAGCTGTATTACCAAAGGCCATTTAACAATGTTCAGTGAACATACTGTTACGGTTCGCGGTTAAGGATGGTATGTTTGCCGAGCGGAGGCACCGCGACCTAACAGTTTCCCCGATTCACCCGATTCACCCAGACGTTGGCCGTATCGCGCCACAGCTATTCAATATGGAAAAGACAAAGATGACACGGATGTGAAGAAGAGGAAGACGAAGGCAAAAAAAGGTTTGAAATACGATTACTATTTATTACTATTTACAGGCTCAAAATAACCAAGGAGAAGGAAAGATAAGAAAATAATATACAGAAGCTTTTAGAGACACAGTGAAAATATTAGCTTATACAAACTTAATTAACTACCCAGGACAGAACAAACAAAACAAACTCACGTACGCAAAAGGATGTAAGGGCAGGAATCGTTTGGAGGGATGAGCAGGTGGAATCACAGGGCACAGCGAGCAGGTCCACTCCGGGCGGGAAGCGAGGAGCCGGCAGCTCCTTGTATTCGGCTTTACACCGCACACCGTCAGGGCTTCACGCGGCTGGTTGAAACGGGGCTGGTTGAAACGGCTCTTTGTCAAAGGCTTTTCGTATCTCTCACGCAACAACCACCCAAAGGCTTTTCGTATCTCTCACGCAACTCCGGTGCAACTCTCAACTCTCTCCCGGTGGACTGCCAACCCTCTTACGCACCTGGACTCATCTGCCGTATCTCTCGTGTCTCTTTTTCCAGCGATCGTCGCACCCTTCTCTCATACCTTTAGCGCGGGTGTGACACGCCCTCCTCGGTTTCGGTACCGCCCTCCCCCCGTGCTCTGTTTCATGACCTTGTATGGCAATCCCACGGGCTTGTCTCCTTATTTGGGCATGGCGCCGACGGCACGCCCCTCGTGGCGAGCCACGGGCTTGTTTCCTTATTTGGGCATGGGGCTGAACAGCCCCGCCCTTCGTGGCGCGCCCTGGGCTTGCCTCTCCCTGGCGACCCCGCCCCTCCTGTTCAAACAGAGCACGGAGCACATATTCACTATAGCAGCGAAATGAGAGGGCGTGCACCCCACGCTTGTGAACTGCTTTACCCACAGATGGAGAGTTTGGCTGGGAAATGGAATTATTGAAGGGGAGCTATTCTTAATTGATTCGGTGCAATGGAGTATTATTTTAATGGAAGACAAGGCCTTACCCTAAAACACATAATAAGGATATAAGCTACTGAACAAGGGTATTATAGTGTCCTTCAATGGATGCTTTATGGAATTAACTACCGGAACGCCCTTTTAACCTTTACACAACACTGGAGGCAGGAGGGGCCAGACTCGAGCAATAATTCATAACCATTTCCAATACAATACAACACAATTTTAAAAATGCAATCCTCATATCCGCAACACTGCACCCTCCTCTCTCCTCTTACGCACGTCCCGGGCCTATAACTTTAATTTAGTGTGACACGTAGGTGTAGTTCCCTCTACTTTTAACCTGACCCTGAGTGCGACAGTTTTAAAACATAAATAAATCTGTCCCGCTGCTCCATTGCACCCTGCCTAACAGACTCACACCCACAGTTAACCGAATTGCGGAATGGTCTTCAAACTATACACTGACGGTGGGGGGAGCATTATTTACAGTGACGCTACTTTTATTTACAGAACGCAACCCAGGACCTGTGATTGTTCTTTCTGGGGGGGGGGAGACAGTCTGCTCTGCATCGACGCACCATGAAAGCACCCAAAACGCACCAACACACCCTCAAGCACCAATCGGTGCACAGTCATCATTGTTCATGAATAAAAATAAAAACAACAACCCCTCACCCTGCAGGTGGTCTCTTGCTCTTCGGCTCCCTCTGCTGGCTATTATTATTTCTTCCAGATGTTGTCTTTCTTTCATTTTCTTACTGGCGGCCTATTTGCAATAAAACTTGCCCAAACGTGTCCATGTTTATTTATTTTATTTATGGCCCACAGGGCCGACTAGTGTGGTTCACCTGTGGGGCATCGGTGCCCTGTGGCCAAGGTCCGCCAGCAAGATTTCGGCCCTTCATGGCCGGTTCCAGCAGAGGGGCCATGCCCCAACCCATGGGGTCCATCAGTGGTGCTCGGCCACAGACATGTGGTCCATAATGTGGTGCATCGATGCAGACAGCTGGTTCTGGGAGTTCCGGGCGCACAATGGCGGACTCACGCACGCTCCCCTCGGCGCCCAGTGGCGCTCAGGTCCTCATGTGGGAGACAAAGGGGGGGACAGACAGATGAGCGAGGGGTAAGGTCACAAGGGTACACATCAAACAAGGCAATGCAAGGCGAAATGCGTACGGAGAGCGAAATGAGAAAGCTCGTCCCTACCGTACGTCACCCCCCCTGTCACCTACACTCCCCTTGCCCTTACCCCATATGTACAAAATCTACACATTTACAAATTCGTCACTACTGTCACGTCTTCCCCATATTTCTTCTATTCCAAATTCGTCACCACAATCCCTCTAGCCAAAATTTGCCATCACCAATTCATCATCAATCCTCATAAGGAGGAAGAGATGGAACTCAAAGCACAATGTCACACCCACGTCATGATGCGTCTCACAATCCAAACATTTGCATCAAAAATAATAAAACAACCTGGCATGGTGTGCAGGTACGTCACCTCAGGTGAGTGGATGCAGATGGTGCGAGGAGACTTCAATCCTACTATCCTCTAAATGACTTTAACACACTTTACTCTACCCAGGGTCTCTCCCTGCCAATCCATTGGACAACTTACACTATGGGTTCTAAAAATCAATTCCCATTGACCAAACTGTGGTGCTTCTCAATTTGGGGTCTCACTCCCCCGATTCATCTCCCGGTGCCCTTGCACAATTTCCGGGCTGGGTCGTGTAGCTCTCCCAGCAGGTCTACCCACCTGCACACCTCCACCACTGTAGTTGCCACCCGAGCTTACCTAGCTCCTCACCCTAACCTATCTACTGGGGAAGGCCCCTCCTGGCTCTGTCACCCCTCGGTGCCCTCTGGCACTGGGCTACCCGGGTCCGTCCTCCGGATCCTCGGGCCCCATCCACAACAACTCTACCGGCTCCCAGAGCCCACCTGCGGCCTCACCTGGCCGACATCCTCACAGTGGTGGAGTGCCCAAACCAACTACACACACTAACAGGCTACACGCCCAGCCATTTCCACAACACTAATGCACCCATCCAAATACCATTCTTTCACCCGCACCACAGATGCCAATATCCAACCACAATTTACCTATACCCTCTACCTAACACTTGCACTACCCGCCCCGGGTATTCGTGATGGGGGTCCATCCTTCCCCCATTCACACCTTCGCACCATCCACTCCACTCCATAGTTTCCACCATACTCACTCCACGACCATCCATTCCAATTCTCCATATACTCCAGACCATTTATTCCATACAACCATTCTCCATACACCTGTCGTTGCACACCTGTGCAATCACACCTGGTGCCACCTGCACCCTCCTCCTCTTCCTGGACCATTTGGTCAGCACGACTCATCACTATCACTCCCTCATACACTGCTCCATCCACCTGTTCAGTTGCACACCTGTGCAATCACACCTGTTCCTCACACACTTCTGAATACACTTCCAACGCTCACACGGCATCATCTAAACTACCTGTTGCCCTGCTAACTTAGTGCTCCCCGTCTTCCCTTTAAACTAAGCACATACCACGTCATTATCATCCACTCTAATCTACCTGCGTCCCCACTACAGGTATCCTTGACACTAACTAATCTTAACGTTACCTAAGGTCATCTCTCTAGATCCCTACACACGATATATCCTAACCCACCCGGGCTAGTTTTCACTGCCATCAACCCCATAAAGCTAGTGCTCCTTTGCCCCCCGTTGTGAGGGATGACAGAGTTGCCACCCCACCACATCGGGGACGTCCTACTATCAATTTTGCTTACCAAATTCCAACCAATCAAAAATTTGCCAATCATCTGCCGATCACTGTACCATTACCAATCATCACTCTGCCAATCATCAAATTTTGTTTTTCAATTTCGGGCCAAAACACTATTCTCGTCATCAGTCTTCTCACTAGTGCCTCTCGGTGCGCCAATTCATCTCGAAAGCTCGGCTTCGTAAAACCGAGCAATGAATGCGGGTTGTTTGGTGCCGGCGGCTGGATACGTCCGGCACTCGGTGCAGGGAAGGAGGTTTACCCGGGCCGAGATCCCACGCACCACCTCGGCACGGAGCCATCCCATGGCCCGATCTCGACCTGCCGGAACGCCTCAACAAAAGGGGGTCGCCATGACGACCCTTCCTATCGGGCTGCCCGTTCCGCCTAGCGGAGCACGGACGCGACCGTTCCAAGCGCGGCCCAGCGTGGATCACGTACGGCGGTCCTTTCGAACCCGCCGTGGTTCGGGTCCCCGCTGGTCCTCGCGGCACGCGAAACCCGGCACGCACCGAGGGCCCGATTCGGCTATAAGTCGCTCTAACCGCTAACCCGGTTACCGTCGATGCCTCACCTGCATGCTTACACGCATACGCTACACCCCTTTCACCCTCAGAGCCCGGCGCTCCAACGCCGCCCGCACACCCCGCATACTTCGTCATTGCATTTGTTCTCTCGCTCACAGACTTGGTCACACACCTGACCACCGAACACCTTGGCACACACGTCGTTCGCACACCTCACCAACACACCTCTTCGCGCCCCTCCTCGGTCACCTCCTCTGTGACAACCACAGGTGTGCTCTCACTCGCACACCCAACTACGTGCCTTACTACCAGTTCCAGCGTGCATTCCCACACACGCTCTACCATTCCAGGTGTGCATCCCTCCATTCCAGGTGTACTTCCTCTCTCACCTGTCACAACCAACGCATGCTCCGTGTCACTCTCACTACTTTCACCACCACTCTTGACAACGCACTCACCCTTACTCTCGACAGCGCACTCTTTCCTCATGCACCTGTCCGTTACACACCTTTCTCACGCACACTTCCGTTACACCCTCTGTAACACTCACCACAGGTGTGCATTCTCCCTCACTCTTGACAGTGCACTCTTTCCCCATGCACCCGTCCGTTACACACCTTTCTCGCACACCCTCTTGCGCACACTCTCCCGTTACACCCTCTGTAACACTCACCACAGGTGTGCATTCTCCCTCACTCTTGACAGCGCACTCTTTCCCCATGCACCTGTCCGTTACACACCTTTCCCGCGCATCCTCTTGCGCACTCTCTCTCGTTACTTCCTCCGTAACACTCCCCACTCCGCGCTTCCATGTGCCCCCTCGCACACGCGCAACGACCGACTCACTCTCGACAGCACACTCACTCCTTGGCGCGCACTTTTTCCTCACACACCCCAGAGTCGGACATTCTCGCACACCTCCTCCTTCGCACACCGTACCTGTCGCACACTTCACCAACGGCCTCTCACGAACACCCGGATCCAAATCAACCCCCAAGCCGACTGAAGCTCCCCTCACATCATATACATTTCCTCGTATATCGCCACTCACCTTGGCACCTTGTCTCCGCACCTCCTTCACCACCTGCAAACTCTTTATTTGGTTAGTGAGCACACCATTATGAGTTGAGCACCGACCTTGTACATATTCCATCACCTCCTCCTGTATTTCTCTCTTAGTTTCTGTCCGTCTCTTCTTAATTTCACTCACCCCCTCTTCCACCTCCTTTATCTTTTGCTTCACCTCTTTTATCTCCCGGTGCGTCTCCTCTATCTCGTCCTCTAAGGCTACCTTGACCGTTTCTATGTGCGTCCTCACCTGCCGGTCCTAAGTCTCCATTACCTCTGTCACCTCGTCCAACCTCATTGTCAGTTCCTTACGTACCATCTGACATTGCCTCTGTGTCGCTATCAAGTCATTTTTAATGTCGTTTTGTGTCGCTTTTAACCCTCCTAGTACCGCAGTGTTCCTTTGAACCTGCTCCACTAACTCCGTCTGTCCCACCGTCAGCTGTTCCACCTCCTCCGTCAGGTCCTCTATTCCCCCTTGTAACCTAGCCGTATTATTCCTCACCTTTCTCCATACGCTTTTCACCTCGCTTTACCTCCTCGCGTACCCCCCGAGACCTCCTCACTTACACCTCGTCGTATCTCCTCTTTCATCTCCTCCCTCTCTTTTGTAGATGCCACCCTCATCTGTCCCAATTCATCCCTCTGAGCATCCAGTTTGGTTTCTACCCCGATTTTCACCTCCTCTATCTGCTCTCCCATTTGTTTAATTTCTCGGGCGGATTGCTTCCCTATTTCCCGCAATTTGCCTTCCATCCTATTTTCTAACCCCATTAACCCATTTTTCACCCCCTCTATCTGATTCTCCTGGGCAGCCATTCTATTTTCCACCCCCGTTAACCCATGTTTCATCCCTTCTATCCCATTGTCTAATCCCTCAAATATATTTCCCATATTGTTTAACCCGTCTCTTAATTGCTCACTCTGAGCATCCATCTGGTTCCCCAAATGCTGACTATTAGCCCTCATCTCGTCGTTCTGCAGGTTGAGGGACGCCTGCATTTGTGCCATGAATTGGGCCATGAAGGCTTGCATTTGGACCACGCCCATTGGTTCCGCGGCCGTGGCCCCCTCAACCACATGCGCGAGAGCGCCATTTTGTGCGCCTGATACCCCCTCAACCACATTGCCAATGTTCTCCTCCTCTCTTTCCTCCACATACATTTCCCCGAGGTCCTGGGTCGATTCTAACCCGTTTATCTCTCCCACCGACATCCCGTCGCCTTGACCAGCCATGGCGCGATTTCAAAATTCGGGTTTTGCTTTAAAACAACACAAATTTCCAGCAGCTCGTAATTTTGAGCGCGTTAAGCGTGCTTCGGGTCCGACCCCGCTCCCGACACCAATTGTTACTGCCAATAGTACAATTGGTGTTCCAAAATTTGGGCTAAATAAATTTAGTCCCAGGTCCGAATCCGACACTCCTGACACCAATTGTTACAGTTCGCGGTTAAGGATGGTATGTTTGCCGAGCGGAGGCACCGCGACCTAACAGTTTCCCCGATTCACCCGATTCACCCAGACGTTGGCCGTATCGCGCCACAGCTATTCAATATGGAAAAGACAAGATGACACGGATGTGAAGAAGAGGAAGACGAAGGCAAAAAAAGGTTTGAAATACGATTACTATTTATTACTATTTACAGGCTCAAAATAACCAAGGAGAAGGAAAGATAAGAAAATAATATACAGAAGCTTTTAGAGACACAGTGAAAATACTAGCTTATACAAACTTAATTAACTACCCAGGACAGAACAAACAAAACAAACTCACGTACGCAAAAGGATGTAAGGGCAGGAATCGTTTGGAGGGATGAGCAGGTGGAATCACAGGGCACAGCGAGCAGGTCCACTCCGGGCGGGAAGCGAGGAGCCGGCAGCTCCTTGTATTCGGCTTTACACTGCACACCGTCAGGGCTTCACGCGGCTGGTTGAAACGGGGCTGGTTGAAGCGGCTCTTTGTCAAAGGCTTTTCGTATCTCTCACGCAACAACCACCCAAAGGCTTTCCGTATCTCTCACGCAACTCCGGTGCAACTCTCAACTCTCTCCCGGTGGACTGCCAACCCTCTTACGCACCTGGACTCATCTCACAGTGGGCTGGAGCCTGGAAATTACCAAAAATGGACTCTTATCAGGCATCAATGGCTCTGAGTGCTTCAGAAACTAGAAAAAAAATCCAGTTTAACAAAAAAAAAAGTAAGTCAAAAGCTCAACTCCAAGAAAAATGGTGAACGTTAGAAGATCGGCAATATTTCAATTTCGCGATAACCTTAGCTCAATGGTTTCGCGGAAACTGTATTTTGCCAATAAATCTGTCAAAGGCTAAGAAAATGACAAAATTATGCCCATTAAACCTAATTCTTTCATACTAAACCATAAATGTACCAAGTTCACTGAATCTAATCAAATATTAGGCTGTACAGCCTTCAAGTGCCAAAAATTTGAGGTTTTCGGTCAAATTTTTTGCCGATTTTTGATTATTTACCCATAAAATCGATGTTTTTTCCACCCAAAATTTGCCGCATATCTGTAAAAATTTCAAAATGCCACAAGCCAGATTTACTCCAGTGTATATTTTCTGAAAATATAGGTCTCAGTGCCTTAGAAAATGCATATATTGTGAAATCTGACTTGTGGCAATTAGAAAAAATGAATTTCACACAAAAGTCAATTTTCGAAAATCTATTGCAAGCCGTTTCCGGGGCGTCTATTTCCATTTTAACATTTTCTTGAATAATTTGAGTTTGAATCAAGTTCTAGGGCTAAAATTTCACACAGGGAAGTTTTTTGACCTGGGAAATCCAAAAATGCAATCAGATTTACCCCTAAATCAACCCTTTTCATGTTGCCCAAATGCCCAAATATGGTAATTTGGGCCCAGACCCCTCAAAATCAAAATTTAAAAACAAATTTTTTTCTCGTTGTAATAAGCTTAGTAATACGCTTCTAACGAGCCCTCAACCACTATCAGGGGATTCTTTTAAGCCAAGATATACCCGAAAATGTGTTTTGAGCCCGAAATGCCCAAATATGGTAATTTGGGCCCAGACCCCTCAAAATCAACATTTAAAAACAAATTTTTTCTCGTTGTAATAAGCTTAGTAATACGCTTCTAACGAGCCCTCAACCACTATCAGGGGATTATTTTAACCCAAGATATTGAGATATTTCCAATATTTCACCCTCTCAGCCCACTGTGCATCTGCCGTATCTCTCGTGTCTTTTTCCAGCGATCGTCGCACCCTTCTCTCATACCTTTAGCGTGGGTGTGACACGCCCTCCTCGGTTTCGGTACCGCCCTCCCCCCTGTGCTCTGTTTCGTGACCTTGTATGGCAATCCCACGGGCTTGTCTCCTTATTTGGGCATGGCGCCGACGGCACGCCCCTCGTGGCGAGCCACGGGCTTGTTTCCTTATTTGGGCATGGGGCTGAACAGCCCCGCCCTTCGTGGCGCGCCCTGGGCTTGCCTCTCCCTGGCGACCCCGCCCCTCCTGTTCAAACAGAGCACGGAGCACATATTCACTATAGCAGCGAAATGAGAGGGCATGCACCCCACGCTTGTGAACTGCTTTACCCAGTACCCACAGATGGAGAGTTTGGCTGGGAAATGGAATTATTGAAGGGGAGCTATTCTTAATTGATTCGGTGCAATGGAGTATTATTTTAATGGAAGACAAGGCCTTACCCTAAAACACATAATAAGGATATAAGCTACTGAATAAGGGTATTATAGTGTCCTTCAATGGATGCTTTATGGAATTAACTACCGGAACGCCCTTTTAACCTTTACACAACACTGGAGGCAGGAGGGGCCAGACTCAAGCAATAATTCATAACCATTTCCAATACAATACAACACAATTAAAAAAATGCAATCCTCATATCCGCAACAATACTAACAATTACACTGTAACAGTTTGAACATACGATATCTAACAATGTTCAGTGAATGTACTGAAGCCATTAAAGGGGCATTTTGCAGATTTTCAACCAATTTTTTATCGTGTGAAAAACACCTGCAGTGTTTTCTGTGTCTCTGGGGTGCAGTTCCAAAATGTGTGGTTCTTCCGGACACCTGCGTGTCATTTGATGTTTTTTTGGGTCAGAGAATTTTCGGGTCAGCTCTCACATTCTCCTTCACAGAAGCAGAGGCCTGTGCACTGAAGAGCAGCCTTCTTACACTTGCAGCGCGTTCTGCAACCACTGTTGCAGCCACAAGAGATCAGCTCGTAGCAGGATTTTGATGCTTGTGGTAATGTCGTCCAGTGGGGTTCATACAATCCTTCTGTCTTCACCCATCCCCAGTCAGTTGGTGATGGCAGCACAGGGTCTGGTAGCAGTGTCTTTCCCCAGATGTGACCACCCTGGTAAACTGCTCTCTTGACGTGCTCCACCAGAGCAGCTCGGGTAGGTGGTATTTTCTGCACTGAGTTTTTCCGTAGAAAGAGCTTCCTTCTTGCATCGTCCACCTTGGTGCAGGTGCTTGTTCTGTCAAAGAGAAGTATGACAAACCTCTCAATAATGTTCATTGCATCATCTGGGATCTCGTTTGGTCCACTTGCCAGCATCAGTAGTGCATCTGTCAATTCTGGAAGCGACTTCCATGTAGACCATGCTGCCTTCTTTCCATGTCCAGCAAAGCTGGATACGGTGTCACAGCCTGTCGAAGCATGAAACATTGGAAGGGCACATGACATCGCTGGTCCGAGACATTTTCTAGCCAGCAGTACTCTTCCTTGATGCTCTGGTCAGAGTTCTCCCTGCTCAAAGATGCCACAGTGCTAGGTGGTACAGGTGCCTTTGTGGTGCTACCGACAACAGGTGGAACGTCTGTAGTAATACTGCGGTCAAGTCCTTGACCTGCAAAGGCAGGGAGTTGAAAGAGTGAGATACCTGTGCCATGGAAGGACTCCTTTGAGGTAGTTGAGCTCGGATTATGGTCAATATTATCAACCGCAGCAGTTGTGAAGACGCCACCACGCATCTTTGGAGGGCAGACCACCTGATCCTTGTGGTACTGCTGTATGACACTTTCTCCTAGCTGGGCTGACAGACGAAGCACACGGTCATATGTGATACTGACACCGAGATGTGAAAGCCGTTCCACAACTTCCCTCTTCCTGGTTTGGGCATGGACCATCAGGCCTATATACATTGGAACAGGGGTTTCCTGAGTGGCATTGTGTCTGACGTTGACAGATGTGGATCCTTCAAGCCGCCTGTGCTTGACGCTGTTAAACTTAAGCAGTTGTGCGATGGTTAAGGCTGCTGACTTTGCTGGATATGCACTCTGGTCTCTGATGCTTGGACCTTCAAGGACCATATTTACCAGTGCCAGGAGTAGCTTCGGCACAGAATCTCTTTGGCAGCCTTCATGGAATCCAGTTTCAGCTCAAACATGTGGCGACGTACAATGTTTGCAGCACGGCCCAAGTACACAGCATCACTGTCACTGTCCCATTCACATGCCTTAGTCAGGGCTGCACCAATGTCATCAGAGAATGCAAGGAGAACATCCCACCCCTGGGGCTGAGCTCGCAGGTCTGGGATCTGAGCCAAAAGTCTTTCCTTCAATCTTGTGGTGTTTACTTTAGATTCAAGCTTAATGCCAAGCTGCTCCATCCTTGACCTGTACAGATCAGCCAGATCAGCCAGCTTGAAAACTGGTGCAGTGCTGTCATCAAAACGTGATTCTTCAATGGACATGACAACTTCAGCAAAAGCGATTCCTGATAGCATTTTTTCCTCATTGGTTCCCTGCTTTTCTTGAGTTTTGTGTTTTCTGACACGGTTGTAGAGGCCCACCAAGCACTTATTGTGATATTTGGATTCAAGCGCAATCATATCTCCTGCACTTAGTCGAGCCAGCAGTTCTGTGTCCTGTAAGAGCTCTGCACATGTCCGAACTTGCTTGTCCAGATGGAACGTTGCCGCCTCATGAAGACCATCTGTGCCAGCTGGCTTGCAACAGAAAAAACAGAGTGCTTCCTTTGCTGGGTTCTCAGTGCTAGAACGTCCCCTTCTCTGTTTATTTGGGACTGCAATGGTGTCATCGTCACCTGTACTGCTAGACTTTTTCAGAGCTCTCTTCTCGGCCCGTTGAACTTCGTTCTTGTTGAAGGCCAGCCTGCATGATTGATGCCACTGAGCTTTGTTGTCAACAAGAGCAGCTTCAAGCCCATTTCCTTCATCTAGTATCTCTATCTGTAAATCTCCGGGTAGTTCATTCAGTCTCAGGAGACTTTCAGCTAAAGACGTGTATGCACTCCCAGCATCCTTCCTCTTCGTCAGTGTTGGATCAGTCAGCTTCTCTTTACGGTCTTCTTGGCAGATGACACACAGTGCCCAGTTTATCTTGTTTGCAGGCTGTGATTTAGAAGATGTCGAGGGTGTTGGACACCCTGTGTCTTTTAGCAGAAACCTTTTTGACATAGTCAATTAGTTGCCACCATCTTGATTATTATGTGATCTGCAATAATACAAGCACCACAGATTCAGAAATTGTCAGAAAGAACATTTTGTTTTTTAATCCTAATATAATAAGCACGAGAACAAGTAGTTCTTTCTATATTTTACTAGTATGATATTAATACTCTTTCTAGTTTCTAGTACCTCTACTACTACTACTACTACTACGCCAAATGTAGTTAACTTTAAAGCATAATTTAGCTAACTAGCCTAGCTTGGCTTACTTTAGCTAGCTAGAAAGCTAATTTAGCTAGCTAGAAAGCTAAAATCGCTCAACCTAACCTAGCTTGGCCTACTTTAGCTAGCTAGAAAACTAATTCAGCTAACTACAGTAAAACTCGCATAAGACGCCATCGTCTAACCCGTCAATTCGCTGAAGTCGTCATGGAAGTCAAAGTCCCGATTTTCTCCAATGGAAAATCAATTTGAATGACCATGTCAAAGTCGTCATATACAAGTCGTCAATATCCACAAGTCGGCACCCTCAGACCGGTCCCATCTAATACAAACAGCAGTAAAATCCGTCGTAAGTCGTCATAAGAAATTCCATGGCGCAGTGTATGCAGCCCACTGTACAGAGTGATGAGTCATTGTTTCGTCGAAACACAACACGCAGGCCAGTCTCGCTCAATCCAGTTCAAATTATAGCTAGCGTATGCAACTAGTAGATATGAAGCCTGACGATATACAAGCTTGACCTTCAAGTCGTCAACATGACGGCTTTCTAAGTCGTCGAAATGACGATATACGCATAAATCGGTCATTTTGACGACTTACACAGAAGTCGCCAAAATGACGACTTATGCGTATATCGTCATTTTCGTAAGTCGGCACTAAAATTCTGGTCCCAAAAGCGCCGACTTATGCGAGTTTTACTGTAGTAAGCTAACATTGCTCAACCTAGCCTAGCTTGGCCTAATACTATAGCTAGTCAGAAAGCTAATTTAGCTAGCTAGAAAGCTAAGATCGCTCACCTGATTCACTTCTTTATACACGGGGCCAGATGTATAACACTTTACCTATGGTGTTCAACATGTGTAACGATTATATAATATAATAGTTATTGCAGTTCAAATAAAATGTTTAACATGCCTTGGACAGTCGACTGCACTGGTTGTGGCATGACGCATGTGCTGGCTGGCCTGCTAGCGGTGGGTAGCTTCGCAGAAAATGTGTGTGAGTGACTGTGTGTGTGTCTAATTGTATTTTTCTTAATTTAATGTGTATTTAAATGTATTTTTTTTTTTTTAAATCGTTTATGAATCAAATGGCTGCTATGGCCACCAGGGGGCGCGTTTCTGATGCCCCAATATCCATATTTGTTCTAAATATATTTGTCAACACATCTGCCGAATTTGGTGCTTCTATCACAAAAATGAACGATTGTGGATATATATTGAGCTATGCCACCCCACTATTGAGCAACCATGCAATAGAGATGCCAAAACAAAGGGCGGAATCATCGGTTTTACAACCAAACCAGGGGCAATTTTGCGATGGCTTCTCACCTGTCATGAGTGTTCTGCCATTACCAATGAATGCAAGGATGGCTGGCAAAATGACGAATACAAGGGCAAGGAAGGAACCACCTTTAGATGCCATTTTTCCCCACAGAGCAGGGGTTGGCCTTTTTTGGGCACCGTAGTCCCCTTTTTGAAGCAATGTTTTATGGCCGGATGCCCTTCCTGCCGTCAATCCTGTTAGTGGCCTCTTGCGACACACAGGGAATTACCAGTGAACTGGTACTCAATTTGCCGACCTCGGAAGGATGACAGGCTGAGTCAACCCCCCTGGTGTTAATTCAGCGATTGACCGGGATTCGAACCCAGGATCCTAGGATCCCAAGCCGGCGCCCTAACCGCTAAGCCAAAACCAGGCTAACAAGGGGCAAGGAAGGATCTTGACAAATCAAGAATATCTCGGGATGAAGTAGACGTCACAAATGTCATGACACCCCAGCGTAGTATGGTCAACCCTTTTGATTTAGAGGGCAATGATTTGGTCCATATATCATCTGGAATTGTTGCACCGGAATTCGTCAAAAACGACCTAATAACAGCTGAATGTAGTGGAAACGAGGCTTTCATCACCTTTGCTAAAGATCGCCTGCAGACTGGGACAGATGACTTCAGGCCGATAAAACGACAAGCTGACAACGTTTGATAACATGAACAAGAAATCTGTTTCAAAGGTAAAAGGAAAGACTGTTACATTGAAAGCTGACCGTCACCTCTTTGCAAGGCTTATGCTAATTGGAAAGGTGATAAATGTAGACATAAGACACATGTTGACATACTCTCTTGGCCCCCTCCCCTTGTCATTTGCCACAGAGCAAGGTGCTTTAGTGAAGACAAATGAAGCAACACTAATGCACCACTTGGAATCTTCAGTGGAGGAATCAGCCACCGTAGAGATTTTACCACCAGGAAGCGTATGGGTCATTTACGGCATGGCCATGTTGCAGCAGATGCATTCTCCAACAGCACCAACCACATTCTACAACCTGGCTGGATTTATTCTTCAGAAGCTGATCAAGCTATGAAAATTGATGAAATATGAAATTGGCGGCCATTTTGGAAAATGGCCACCAAAATGGGTTTAGCTACCGAATTCAAATGTCCATCACATTTTTTCATGGAGGCAATATATAATTCCAACTGAAAAATATAGTGGTGACTCGCCCTATTTTTTGGTAGTCAAACTTCAAAATTCGACGGTGGGCACAAGGACTATTAGAAAAGTTATTGAGTACTGAGAAGAGAATGAAGAGGAGCAGAATACCGTCAGTAACCTCGTGGACAAAATGGCTGAATACCTTGCTGATTCTGAGAGTGAACCATATGGTTTTACTTACATGAAAGACCAGATCCAGAAACATTTCGGCAATAAAATAATCATAACAGAGATAAATGGAAAAGCAAATGTGGTAAACATGTGGAGCACTGCGTCAACCATTCTTCATGACTTTCATTCTCATCCAAAACCAGAAAGCCCAGAGGAAGAAAAGATCAGAATTATACAGACCGCTGCACAACTGATAAAAAATGACATAAAATCACGAACTCAACAGAAGGATTTGTATCCTAAATGTCAGGAAATGGATTCGGTGGAAGAAGTTACCTTATTCTTGCCAGTATCAGTGAGCATATTTCTTCACGGCTTATTCACCAATGCAGATGCAAAGATGAAGGTGGCTTCAGTAGGTCAAGCAATGGTTCAAGCAACTCATCCCCGTGTAATATTATCTCCACTTCAGTTGGGACTTAGTGTCCAGCTGCATCACCATTTCGCGTCAAAATTTCTCATAGACACACTGCACAAACATGGCTTCTATTGCAGCTATGCGGAGGTTACCAAATATGAACGTAGTGCAGCTGTAAACCACGGAGTAGACCCTCCAAATCTCACCCAAGACAACTTCATACAGTACGTCGCAGATAACGTGGATCACAACATCCGTACCCTAGATGGCCACAACACCTTTCATGGAATGGGGATGATAGCTACTATAACACCTGGAACATCAAGCAGTAGGAGCATACCACGTGTCACTGTCATGATGGGAGAGATCACCACTGTCGGTCGTGTGAATATCAAGCATTTTGTATCGACATGTGATGGTCTGCAGTCACTATATTATGACACATTACAAGCACAAGTTGTGGAGGATCCATCAAGCAATGCTGACTTCTTGTGGAGCATCTCATTGTCTCTTCGAACACCTCGACCTGCATGGTCGGGCATGATGCAGCTGGTGCATAAGGGTGACTATCCAGGGCAATCGTCCGTCATATTTTTGCCAATGATAGACCTGAGTTCAAGTGACATGACCTGGATGTACTCAACAATGATATATATTAGCTCACATGCCGGACGTTACGGGGTCACACCTGTTCTAACATTCGACCAGCCCCTTTGGTAGAAGGCCCGAACAATCCAGGAGAGTAGCCCTACCGATAGCGAGGTCAAATCAATTGTACTCAGACTCAGTGGATTTCACACTATGATGAGTTACCTCAGCTCCATTGGACATATCATGGCAGGCACAGGACTGCAAGAATTGTTGGAGTGCGTATATGCAAGCAACGCCGTAAGCCAAATGTCCTCATACCTGACTGACAGAAATCCTGTTAATGATAATCCAGCACTGATGAGTATTGTGACTGGTGTCACCGCTGATGCCAATGTGAATACTGACAGTTGGAAACAAGATATTGACAAATATGATTGGAAAAAGTGTTGCACAGCATTCGTTCAAGAAAAAAGAACAAGTCGTCACCCTTAGTACAAACAGTGCAGTGAAAATCAGAGAGGAAGTGATCCATATAGACCCTCAGCTACTCTTTCAAAGGCTTGTTACTCTGGGAACGTGTAATGATATGGCAGAAGTGTTTCAATATGAGCTCTGCAACTATCCACCCTCTCTCTTCGAGAACAAATTCACACCTCGCCTGGCAAATAAGTCGTCCTTGGCCGACACACTCTGGAAGATGATGCCTGCAGACATGCCTGTACCTTCGGGAGATATTCAGTATATATTAGATGGGGGACCATTACTTCATCGTATCCCATGGAGTCAAGGATCAACATGTGATGAGATATGTCAGCAATACGTCAGCTACGTAGCGAAACACTATGGCCGGCCAGTTATAGTGTTCGATTGTTACGTAAATGGAAAGTACAAAGGACACAACACACCAACGTAGAACAGGCACTCATGTTGGAGCAACTGTAAAGCTATCAAGGTCTATGGTTTTCACAGGACGAAAGGACGATTTCCTTCGCAACTAGGACAATAAACAATAGTTAATCAACCTGCTGAGTGACCAACTGGCACGTAATGAATGTCATCCAGAACATGCAAAGGCAGATGCTGATCTCCTAATTGCACAGACTGCTATTGCTGCTGCTGAAAGAACAAGAGTACCAACTGTCCTCATTGCCGATGACACAGACGTTCTGATACGACTTTCCTGCCACTCTCAGCTCGGCACACACAATATATATTTTCGAAGAGATCCCCGCCAAGGTGTGACAAAAATACCAAAATGCTGGAACATTGCTGTTTTAAAAATGCACTTGGACAACATATATGTGACAACCTATTGTTTGTACACGCTATTCTTGGGAGTGGTACAACATCACACATATATGGAGTGAGCAAGGATGTTGCACTTAAACTGATCTCAACCAAGCAAGTTTTTCAGGAGCAGGCACGTGTATTTAGGGAACTCGACACCAGTAAGGAAGAAGTAATAGTTGCAGGAGAACTGGCAATCGTCGCACTGTACAACAGTCAATCAGGTGACAATCTGGATTTCCTCAGACTGCAACACTTTCACCAGAAAGTAGGCACGAGCACATCTTGCGCTCAGCCTCGTGTTCTTCCACCAACATCAGCAGCTGCCAAATTTCACAGCATGCGTGTTTACCTACAAGTACAACAGTGGATGGGATGTGAATATCACCTAAAACCAGTGGACTTGGGCTGGTATGAGCAAGATGGGATGTACCTGCCAGTCCTCACAGATGAGGATGCAGCACTAACAGAACTCCCAGATGTGGTTCGGTGTAATTGCAAAATGGGATACAGCACCAGACAGTGTAGCTGCAGGAAGCATGGGCTCGATTGTTCAACAGGGTGTGGACAGTGTAGAGGCTTCTGTACCAATGCGACAAGCAATGAAGATGATGAGACATTTGACAAATAATACGAATCAATGAACAATCAAAATGAACAGATATTGCGTATTAGTTTCAACAGTATTATGTTATTTTCTAGCCTATTTTTAGTCTATGATCACAAAAAGTGTATTGATTTGGTGTCATTTGCTTTCAGTACTGAAAAGCAAAGTGGATAATCTATAGCGGACGGATTTGCGAGCGGATAGAGGCATGTGGCCTCTATCTATGATCTCTAAGATCTCGAGAACCCGTGGACGGATTTGCGAGCGGAAAGTACTGTTCGACTCGGGATGGTCCCAGGAATGTCACGGAGACATAAACATTTAAAAAATTTCGGGTTTTAAAATTAGCGTATTATTAGCACTAGCAGAAGAGAGAGGGATTCGAAGGGAGGGAGCGCAGCGCTTCTAGCGCTTCTGACTACAGCACACCTTCTATATATATAACGTAGAGTTGGCCTCTATCTATGATCTCTAAGATCTCGAGAACCCGTGGACGGATTTGCGAGCGGAAAGTACTGTTCGACTCGGGATGGTCCCAGGAATGTCACGGAGACATAAACATTTAAAAAATTTCGGGTTTTAAAATTAGCGTATTATTAGCACTAGCAGAAGAGAGAGGGATTCGAAGGGAGGGAGCGCAGCGCTTCTAGCGCTTCTGACTACAGCACACCTTATATATATATAAAGTAGAGTTGGCCTCTATCTATGATCTCTAAGATCTCGAGAACCCGTGGACGGATTTTGCGAGCGGAAAGTACTGTTCGACTCGGGGATGGTCCCAGGAATGTCACGGAGACATAAACATTTAAAAAATTTCGGGGTTTTAAAATTAGCGTATTATTAGCACTAGCAGAAGAGAGAGGGATTCGAAGGGAGGGAGCGCAGCGCTTCTAGCGCTTCTGACTACAGCACACCTTCTATATATATAAAGTAGAGTTGGCCTCTATCTATGATCTCTAGATCTCGAGAAACCCGTGGACGGATTTGCGAGCGGAAAGTACTGTTCGACTCGAGGGTCCCAGGAATGTCACGAGACTAAACATTTAAAAAATTTCGGTTTTAAAATTAGCGTATTATTAGCAACTAGCAGAAGAGAGAGGGATTCGAAGGGAGGGAGCGCAGCGCTTCTAGCGCTTCTGACTACAGCACACCTTCTATCTATATATATAAAGTAGAGTTGGCCTCTATCTATGATCTCTAAGATCTCGAGAACCCGTGGACGGATTTGCGAGCGGAAAGTACTGTTCGACTCGGGATGGTCCCAGGAATGTCACGGAGAACATAAACATTAAAAAATTTCGAGTTTTAAAATTAGCGTATTATTGCACTAGCAGAAGAGAGAGGGATATCGAAGGGAGGAGAGCGCAGCGCTTCTAGCGCTTCTGACTACAGCACACCTTCTATATATATAAGTAGAGTTGGTCCTGATCTATGTATCTATGATCTCTAGATCTCGAGAACCCGTGGACGGATTTTGCGAGCGGAAAGTACTGTTCGACTCGGGATGGTCCCAGGAATGTCACTGAGACATAAACATTTAAAAAATTTCGGGTTTTAAAATTAGCGTATTATTAGCACTAGCAGAAGAGAGAGGGATTCGAAGGGAGGGGAGCGCAGCGCTTCTAGCGCTTCTGACTACAGCACACCTTAAAATTAAAAAAACTTCGGGTTTTAAAATTAGTGTGTTACGCGTAATTAGCGCTAGCAGAAGAGGGAGGGAATCTAAGGGAGGGAGCGCAGTGCTCCCTCCAGCGCTTCTGTTAGCGTAATTAGCGTATTTCGGAACGTTAATTTTTCAACTTCATTATTCGGAATCAGTACGTCCCAGAGAACCTTCGTAACGTTAATTTTTCAACTTCATCCGATTGACATGGGACCAACGGCATGTGACAAAGAGTGAAACATACAGGCTACATTTATTTGACGACAATGAGTTCCGACTTCCGACCTCGTGTGGGATGACAGGCTGAGTCAACCCCCTGTGTGTGAAGGGGGAGGAGGAGGGGAGGGGGAAGAGAAGGGAGGGGAACGAGGGGGAAGGGGAGGGGAACGAGGGAAGGGGAGGGGGATGGGAGGGGGGAGAGGGGGAGGGGGAAGGGGGAGGGGGGAGGGGAAGGGGGAGGGGGGAGGGGGGGGAGGGGAAAGGGGGAGGGGGAGGGGAGGGGCCCTCTCTTCCCCTGGGCACCCCCGCACCCTTCCCTCCCCCTTCTCCCTCCCCCCTCCCCCCCTTCCCCCTCCCCCCCATTCCCCCTCCTCCCTCCTCTTTCCCCCTCCCTCCTCCTCCTCCCCCGCTTCCCCCTCCCCCCTCCCCCCCGTTCCCCTCCCCTCCTCTTCCCCCTCCCCTCCTCCTCCCACTCCCGTGCAAAGCCGGGTACCTCTGCTAGTGTAACATAAAAGTGAAAAACAACAGAATAATGTAAAATTGAAATATATAACAAAATTCACAGAAAATCTATAACCAGAAATTGATAAAATAGAGATATTTTGGCATCCATTTTGATTTTTTTTTTGGAATAAATATTTGATTTTACACTACATCTTCTTGCTGTCGGATATATATGTGATAATACAAGTTCTCGTGCCTTTCAAGAATGAAAAATGTTTCATTAGAAGCGATAATTCAGCAAATTTGGTGAATTTCTAAAATCATGGGAGCCATCTTGGATTTATGCAAATTAGGCACTTCCACTACTTGGATTCACTCGGACTTTTTATGTTATTCTTTGGACACTTCTGGTACACATATGGTGATAAAATAAATTATTTTGCAATTTCTGGTGGGTTGATCCCATTTTTCTCATAATTACTGACTACATACAGTGTAGTTTTTGCAACAACAAAAAAACCTCGTCGGACTCCGAGACCCAACCACTGCATCCAAGGGTTAATAAAAAGATGTATTGTTCCGTGGATTCGCCATTTTCCTGACCACGTTGCCGAAATTTATATCGTTCTCCCACCACACTAACTCTTGGGCCAAAAAAAAATTCCTCAAGGCCGCAAGTGCAGTCTCATAGCTAATATGACCCTACTGCAAACCCGCAATGAGCCGGCGCAGCCAAAGCCTCTAGCCACTATTTTACCCATAACTATGGCATCAGTAGGTCAGGTAGTTGGTCGTAGGTAGGTGTCGTAGGTACCGTGCCTAGTTCAAAATGACACCACTTGCATTCTGGATGAGATAAAAATTTATAAAATTTACTTCTTGATTAATTCGGTGAATTCCGTCTCAACTTCGGATATTTCTGGCTGTGAAAAACTATCCCCGACGGCCGCGAGATTTCTAAAAAAGAATTCTTCGTCAATTTCAGAATATTTGACGCCGTTTTCAGCCTCCAAAATGCGGTAATAAGCTTTTTTGAAATACTTTTTCAAATGCTCGAATCTCATTGGTTCCGGTGTTTCGTGAAGATTTTCGTTGAACAAAACTAGGGCCCGTGTGGGCCCGGGGAACGAGGTTGGTCTTCAAGTATTGTTGCGGTTTTGAGAACCCACACAGATAACATCATTAAAGGTTGAAGGTTGCACCCCATAGGTCGGCCACAAGCAACACGTAGGTCACCATAGAAGAAAAGAACCACCTTTAGAGGCCATTTTTACCCACAGAGTAGGTCACCATAGGACGTCAGTTATTTCTTAGTATGGGTTTAGGCAAGGCCATGTCCAGTAGTTGCATCTGCGTTGTGTCAAACAAATAAGAGTAGGCCCCTTTTGTTCATTTTGGCAGCCTCCCTCCAAGCGACGGCATTAAGCGCTCTCCAGTCTGTGCCCCATCGGCCCTCCCAATTTGTTACGCTCCTTGGCCAGCAGCCTTCGCTGCCCTTGGGCTTCCGCTCGAACCAGCCCAAAGGCCACGAGGTGAGGCCCGAAAGGGGAGGGAGAGGTTTGGGGGGGGGGGGCGGAGCGCAAGGAATGGAGGTGCGGCCACGTCAAACAGCCATCAAGGCGGAGCCGGTAAGCCATCACCAGCCAATCAGGGCTAAAGTGAGATTGCCTGACCGGGCGTGGTTGGGGCTTCGAGAGCGTTCGCTGGCTTGGCTTATAAAGCGCGGACAAAAAGCCCTTACACAGGACTGTGCGGAGAGGATTTGCGCAGCAGCGCTCATTACAAAGGACTCGAGAGAACTTATTGTGGTTGAGAGGACTTGAGGGGGCGAGCGCGTTGTTGAAAGGACTCGTGCCAAGAGAGAGTGGAGAGGAGATGGTAAAAGGACTCGTTGGAAGAGCGCGCTAAAGAACGGCGTTACAACGACTTATTTCAAGAACTCGCGTTATGAGCCTTGATTGAGGCGGCTGCAATTGGAAGGACGTGTGGGAAAAGCGCTTCGTATAACCGCCAGTTTACCGACCTTCCCCTGTATGATTGTCCGCTCGCGCCTACGCTACGCGGAGAGCTGTCTGCCGTCCACCATCATCGCCTGGTACGGGTCGAGGACCGGAGCCTGAACGCCATCGCCGGACCTTCCACCCTAACTTCAACATCCCCGCGTGAGTCTGCGTCCGAGACCGAATCTGAGAGTGATCGTGCCCGTGTCCAGGGAATAGAATAAGACTGTTATTAAGGCTGCCCTGTGTACTTTTTCTTCCTCTTCCTTGTACATTCTTTCCTTTCCTCTTCTTTGCACATTGTTAATAAATCACCTGTTCTTTCTGGTTTCTTCTTAATCCGAATCTCCTAGTCATTTCTCAATTGGGTAAGCGTGGCACGATCCCAACCGCTATAATCGGGTCTAGTCATTGTTAACGGCCCGAATCGCGGCTCGCTTCGCTCGGCGTGTCCACCAATGCCGTGGTTCGGGCGGGAGTTATTTCCTTGCTTCACCGTCGGTGTTAGTACTTAGGTAATAGGACTAAATTCGACCAACATCCCTATTTAACACCGACCGGAAGGAACGTGATAACTTCGGGATCGCGTCGGCCAGATAAAAGACAAGGGAATTAACCCCCTCTTGATAAGGGGAGAGCCGACGTCGGAGATCAGCAACAGTATTTTAATTACAAATTAGAAGTGCTTAAGATTGTGAATCAAACAAAGACGGGTGAAACAAACTCCTATTGAATTTGTTTCACCCGTCTTTGTTTGATTCACAATGCGGCCTCCATGGTGCGATTTGTTGCGTCAAAGCTTCGAAATGCTCAAAGGATCCAGCAAAATCTGGCTTTTCAACATAATAGGCGTTCATTCACAACACCGGCTTTGCCGCCTATTATCAGCTACTGTTAATGTATAGAAGAGTCTCTGACCTTGGGTGCCTGAGCAATGTATCAAAAGTGCGTGCTTTCTTGCATCAGCCAGTGTATTCTCCTGTATCGCCAGCACGAAGTTTTCAAAGAAACGAGTCCAGGCCGTAAAAGCTCACCAGGGTTTGGCAGAAAGGATGTCGGTGGATTCAAGTTCAGTCCCATTCTCATCGCCAGTTTGTGGTGTCGTAAAGTACTCCGAGAATTAAGAATTCAGTAAGGTCTAACTGTTTTATTCCATCCAACATCGGCAGCACGTCCCGTTCCAATCTTCTCCAAGCTCCATCCTTTTCCCGGAACTCCCCCTCTTCACCACGCCCCCTCTAGCGTACCTTCTATGCACAACACCACACCCCAATATCAATTAGGGTTCCTGTAATTCGAGTCGAATGTATTATTTTTTAATGTATAAACAGCTGGTGTGTTTCATGTCCAATTCCATTGGAATCTCGATCCGGAAAGCCGGGTTTTTATGCGCAGCTCTGAGGCACGGAGGAAATTACATCATTTCGCTAAACTCTATGCTCTCCCTCTTCCTGTTGTTCTTCACACGATGTATCCTATATTTCTCTCAAGATATATAAAATATATACATCACATCAGGATTGTTTCATACCAGGATATCAAAGAAGATTCATAGCTGCAATGGAGGTGCCGAAAAGTCATACATTTCGATGGCATTTCGATTTTCGCGAATCTGCGCCAGTCAGTCATAGATGTGATTGGCGTGGAAATGGGCGTTTAAAATAATAATAATAATAATAATAAAAAAAGTTATCACTTCTCGGCCTTTTGGCTGAGATCAAGTGTCCGAAGATGGAGAACCACGGTGGCAGCAGCGGACGAGTCGGTGTCGCTGTTGCCAGCTGGGATATCGGAGGCGTTCATTGAGATGTTGGAGACTTTGGGTGGAGAGACTTCGTAGGTGGTGGAAGAGCTTTCGGAGGGACTGGTTTCGCAAGACTCTGCTCGGATGGTGGGGGCGGATGTGGTGTCTCCCAACTTGCACGTGCTCCAAGATGGTGCCTGTTCGGAGGCTGCGCAGGGTGAGAAGGCATGGTCGGACAATGTTGTGGTGGAGGAGTGGGTCGCATGGAAGTGGAGTCGGCGGCGGAGGGTCCCTCGATTGTGGCAGAGAGATTGGGAGCTTCCCACCCGGAGTCGGCAGTGGCCGGTCCATCGGACCTTCAGAAGGAACCTCGGCAAAGTTCTGCTGGATTTGGAAAAGGATGTCTCCATCGGAAAAGGATGTCGGGTGAAGGGAAAATTCCCAATCCCTTGTTCTGGGGAACCTGCTGTTGTGCCGCGGAGCGATGTGTCCATTGGTGAGAGTCGTGGTGCAAGTGTCGGGACCCGCCTTTGGGCTGATACGGAAAGACCGAGTCATGGGGAAATTCCGGTGCCGGACCAACGGAGCGGCGAATGGTGCAGCCGTGGTTGGTGGAAGAGCTCGGCGTCCGGCATGGGCACAATGGTTTCAGCCTGCAAATGTTCCCAGGAAGAACGCTATCTGATTTACCATTAAAGAAGACTTTGATTTTGACATGGACCAACTTCGGTTTTGCAAGTTGGTGTTGATCCAACAGTTAAGATTCTCACCAAGTAAGATGGATTTTGTGTTTGCTTTACCAGGGGGGAAAAGTTTTGAGGTGGTTTTCATGAACATTGGGATGTATTTATCCTTTTGGGAAAAATGGGAAAAGGTGAAGAATAAAAAAACACTTTCTTCCTTTCGGGTGGAAAGTTTGTGTGAAAGCGAGTTGTAAACGTAACCATTCAAATGTATATTGAGAGTGTAAAGGGTGAAGATGTCATATCGTGGTCGAGTCGGTTTTGTAGGCCTTTGGGGGTCCATCGACCACGTTAAAAATGCGGTGGGGATCAAGACTGGGGCAATGAGGGTGAAGGTGCAGCTGCGGGGTGGAACCGAGCAAGCCTGGCAGATTTGTGCATCTATCTATAATTCCAGTAATCTCTGTGTGTGTGTGTGTGTGTCTGTCTGTGTGTGTGTTTGTTTGTCTGTGACCGCTGTTTCTCGACAACCACGGGTCCGATATACTTGAAACTTGCCAGGTATATTGCTGGGGACCCGAGGATGTGCCTTTTCAAGGTTTCATATTAATCGGACAATTACTTACCGAGATATGTCCAAAAAACGATTCAACCAATCAGAGAGCAGCGAACTAGCGCGTGTGCCGAACGTGGCGGACACACTCTGCCTCGGATGGCACATTTGAGAGCGTATTCATTTATTTCACGTTTGCAAACTATGTTGGCGCTATGTTGGCGTTAAACGATGTTTTAAAACTAATAAAAACGAATTTGCGATTCATTCGCTTTCCTGCGCGTTTGTGTACGCGATGGCGATTTCTTTACCAAACTCCGGAAGCCGTTCGCTTTGGACCGAACCATTTCATGTAAATAGAGGGGGGGGTTCTGTGGTCGTTGCGAATGGACCAAACCATTCATGTAAATAGAGGGGGGGGATTGTCACTGTACTCGCAAGCCGTTCGCCGTTCGCTTTGGCGTTGCGAATGGACCAAACCATTTCATGTAAATAGAGGGGGGGGATATAATTTTAGATAGATATATAGTACGGGCATATATATAGTACGGGCATGCCCTAGTATTCCAAATCGGATCAGTATTGGCCCATTTAGAGGATTCGTGTTTTATCCCAGCCAAATCAGGAGGTGCAACAGATGTAATGAGGCTGGACACCTCAGCTCGGGCTGCCCAAACTGGGCAGGTGGGGCATGTGGTTTGTGACTGCATGCAGAGTGTCACCTGCAATTTATGTGGGGGAGCAGGGCATGTGTTCAAGGAACTGCCCCAAATCGTTTTCAATTGCCGTAAGGCGTTCCCAAGACAACAGGGAGGAGGAACGGGGAAGAGCACTGAGTGGGCGAGTGGTGAAATGGGCTGCTGAGGTGGAACGGGGCGCCGTGAGTGGGCGAGTGGCTGAACAAGCCGCTGAGGCGGAACGGGCCACGGAGGCTGAACAGGGAACAGCTGAGGAGCCGGCTGGAGCATTGAAGGATGCTGGGGCAGGGTGTGGGGTGGTATATCCAGTATTGGAGGTGAAAGGGAGTTTGGGGACCCAAGAAGGTGAAGAGGAATTGGAGGAGCAGATGGACAAGGGGGGGGAATCCACCTCACACCTAGCTCGGCTTCACGCTGTTGAAACCAAAGCTTTCAGAATCATTGGAATCTCCCGCGATGAAGCCATCTCTGAGGGCCTTTCACTCACTCACCGCAGGCAGGTAGGTGGTCTTTCTGTCTTCTACCGACTCCTCTCCGGCCTTGCTCCCCCAGCTCTCTCTGTGCTCTGTCCCCCAAATATTCCTACAAGTCGCACAAGATCTGCCAGCAAGCCTCTGATGGTTAAACTGCCAAAATCTCGGCTCTCTGCTCACCTTCACTCCTTCATTCCTCTTTTCCCCCGCCTCTGGAACAAACTCCCACACTCCCTTCAATCCCACTCCTCCCTCCAGGTCTTTAAAACAGCTGTTCACCACCATCTCTTATCTTCCCCCATCCAAAACCTTGATCTTTTCTACCCCCACTAATTCACCCCAGATCCACCTTGTTTGTAATTCCAACTTCTTTCCTGGTAGTCCTGGCAGTGTCCATATGTTTTATGACTCTCCCACCCCCTTTCCTATGCCTCCCCCGCAAAGCCCTCTCCCTCCCACAGATCTCTCGATGTCTCCATGTCTCTCGGTTCCTGCTCTCAAATGTTGTATTTTTGTCCTTCTCCCTCTCTCCCCATCTTGTCTACCGCTCCCGATGCTTTTTGTTTTATGTGTCGGTTTGTCGGTTATGTGTCGGTTTGTCGGTTTGTCTTTGTGTGATAAATGTTCGCTCCTTCACGAGCCTCGATCTTGTATACAAAAAAATAAAAATAAAAATAAAAATAAAATGAACCCGATCCATTGAGGGTGGTGCAGTGAAGGGGTAAACGGGCGGCAAAGGTAACCTCTGTGGGTACCTTGAAAAAGACCTGGCTAATTGGCGATGGTCAAACTGTTTTTGATGAGCGTATGTTCCAAAAGGCAGATAATGGGAAGGGTGTGAGAAAATTGCTCTGGGTTGCCTCAAAGGTTGAGCCATTGGGGAGAGACCTCACTATCTTCGGATGACAAAGTGTGAGTTGAGGGTGGGATCAGTGAACGTGTGGAGCATCTTGAATGAGAGTCGATGCTGGCGCATATTCTCCGAGTTAATAGCATGGAAGTTTGATGTGCTGTTCTTACAGGAATGTTTCTTGCCAGAAGGGAGGGGGGGGGGGGTGGGGGGTTTAATAAATGGGAACATTGACCATGGGTCGAGCCCCAAAATTCCTACGAGCCCCAAAGGATATCTTTAAGTTGAAACACGTTTTCGCAACTGATGCAGCGAAGACCCAAGGTACACGTGGACTAATGCAGGGGGGTCACAGAGGTCAAAGTTGGATTATGTTCTTGTGCCAAAAGAAGTGACAACGGTAGATTTACATAGAATTTGGAATAGTTTTTCAGATCATTGTTTGCTTAACGTGGTCTTTTCTTTTGATGATTTTTTTATTTTGGGGTAAAGGGGCTTGGAGGCTGAATACCTCATTGTTGGAACGTCCTGGGGTAAGATTATTAATTGCTGCTAAAATCAAAGCTTGAAAGACGTTTATTCCTCTGTTTGGGTCTGTGAGGGAATGGTGGGAAGAAGTTAAGGTTAGGGTCAAATATTCTTTCCAGAGGGTTGCTCGGGTGGCAAGTGAGAGGGCTTCTCGGTCCTTTCAGGCCAAGTCAGCGTGCTTGCAAAAATTATGTAAGCTTAAGATATATGGGTATGATGTAGATAAATAAATAGGGGAGTTTTTCTCTCAACAGGCTCAGTGTGTCCAATTTAGGAGTGGCTTGGAGAGAAAGGGGGGAGACATGTTCGTCCCCTTTCTTTCGCAAATTAGTTAAGAAGAGGGCGTGCATGAAGGGATTAGTGGAGGAGGGGGTGCTTTTTGAGTCATGGTTTCATATGGAGGCTGCTGTGGTGAGAGCATCTTACAGACGTGTGTGTTGAAAGGGCGCAAGGCTACCGACGTGTTAATTGTCCTTCATGACCTGATCATGTCGGTTAAAAGTAGGGGACAGTCGGCAGGGTTCTTCAGTTTGGATTTTGCAAAGGCGTATGACACTATCAAAGGAATATTTGTTTTCTGTCTTGGGAAAATGGGGATTTGGAGAAGCAGTGGTTAAGCTGGTTAAAACCCTGTACACCTCTTCAGTTGGGCGCATCAATGTAAACGGCTCATTGTCTCGTCCCTTTAAGTTTTCCAGGGGGGTTCGGCCGGGATTGTCCACTGCCCTCTTATTGTTCGTTCTCGCCTTGCAACCCTTGCTGCAGAGATTGTCAGTACATGTTGAGGGATTATTGGTGCCTGGTTTGGGGTGTTGTAGGGTCCCCTGCTTCGCGTATATGGATGATGTTGGGGTATGTGTTTCACAAAGCGGAGTCCACAAAGTTATCATGCGGCTTTGCGAAGTTTCCTGTGAGTAGTGGTTTGCAAGTGAATTTTGACAAATCAAACTTGCTGGTTGTGGGAGGGGAGTTTTGCGAAGGGGACATAGTGCAGAGATTTTAGATAGTGGAGGGCTGCATAAGTGTTTTGGGGGTGTGGTTGGGGTCTGTTTGTTGTGTTACAAAGAAGTGGGAGGCACTATCAAGTTCGGTTGAAAGTTTGTTGGGTGAATGGGGGCAGAGGGCCCTCTCATCTGTCGGAAGGGGGTTTGTTAGAAAAGGGAAAATTTTTCCGATGTTGAGGTTGGTGGCAGAGGTGTTTCCACCAACAGAGAGGATTGCAAGTAAGCTAAGAAGTTTAGTGTTAAAGTTTATGTGCAACCCATGGTTCTATCGGCCTTCCCCTGTCCACCTAGAGGCGGGTCAGCTTCAAGGGGGAAGGGAGAGTCCGGATTTAGTCGATAATTTAAAGTTGGCCGTCGGGGGAGTTGCAGTCGGTGTTGCCAGCTGGGATCTCGGAGGCCGTTAATGAGACGGTGGACTCTTTGGATGGAGGAAATGTGGAGGAAGTGGAAAGGCATGTTGAAAAGTTGGAGTCGCAAGACTCCGTTCGTATGGTGGGGGATGTGGTTGCTCCAGACTCGGACATGCTGCAAGGTAAAGCCAATGCCGGTGAAAAGACAAGGGCGTGGTCGGAGCAAGGTTTGCCGGACGATTGGGGATGCATGGAAGTGGAGTCGGTGGTGGATGACTCTTCGAGAGGAAGAAGTATTCGAAAGTTCTCCTTGGCAAAGTGCTGGAAAAGTTCAAAAACAGGGAATACTCCCAACCCAGTTTTCGGGGGGCAAGTTGGTGTGGTGCGTCGCAGGGCATCTGTTGATAACAGGGCAGGTGCAAGTGACGGGACCCGCTTGAGCAAGGACACGGATGGATCGAGGCGTGGGGAGGCTTCTGTGATTGATGAACAGGCAGCGGTGAAGAATGGAGCGGCCGTGGTTGGTGGGGGGGAGCGCAGCAGTCTGGAGGGACACAATGGTTCCAGCCTGTGAATGTATCCCGGAAGATTGCAATCCGGTTCTCCATGAAAGAAGATTTTGAAATGGACTAGCTGAGATTTTGCAAACTGGTGTTGATCCAGGAATTATGATTCCCACCAGGGCAGTTGGATTACGTTTTCGCTTTGCCAGGGGAGAAATGTTTTGAAGTGGTGTTTATAAACATCATGATGTATTTATCCTTTTGTGAAAAGTGGGAGAAGGTTAAAAATATTTTAAAAACACTTTCTTCCTTTGTGGTGGAGAGTTTATGTGAAAGAGGGGTGGTTGCTGTTGCCATCCAAATGTACATTGAAAGTGTAAAGGGTGAAGACATCATGTTGTGGTCAAGTAGGTTTTGTAAACCACTCGGGCTTCAGGTCCAGGTGAAGAAAGCAGTGGGCATCAAGACTGGGGAAAGCAGAGTCAAGGTGCAGCTGTGGGATAATCCAAGCAAGCCTGGCAGGTTTTTGCATATTCCGAACCATATTAGAATTGGCCCCTTTAGAGGATTTGTGTTTTACCACGGTCAAATCCAGAGATGAAATCGATGCAATGATGTGGGGCACCTTCGCGCAGGTTGCCCAATCCCTCGATGTGTTCGCTGTGGCCAAGCTGGGTATGTGGTTTGTGAGTGTGTGGAGAACGTCACCTGCAACTAGTGTGGGAAAGCAGGACACGTGTTCAGGAACTGTCCCAAATCATTTGCATTGAAGAAAACAGGAGGTCCTTGGGGTTCTTTGGATGACAGGGAGGGGGAACAGGGTGCTGAAGTAGGTGGGAAGGAGGTGAAGAAAAAGGAGAGGGTCGCAGAAGTTGGTGCCACTTTGGAGGAGGTGAGCTCGGAGCCTTTGATGAAAAGTCGACAAAGCCAGTTGTTGGCCTGATACACATTACTGTCTGGTGGGGGCGGTCCCTGTGGAGATGGGCGTTATTGCATATGTAACCTGCTGTGAGAGTGGTAGACGGATACTCAATTCCATGATTCTATGAGAGCTAGGTAAGGATTTGCTGCTTCGTAGTAGTTGCTTCATTTAAAATGTATTGCAATGTATTCCTTGTATCATGTAGATTGCAGACTAATGTTATGCTTATGCTTATGGTGTTGCTTTTAGATGCACCAGGTCAATTGCATTAAAGCCTCCTTTCTTTTTATGAGAGGTCTCTGGCTCTGATTTTTACAACAATTTAATGCAATCTTCCTTCCTTGAGGCGACCTCTGAAGATGGAGAAGCTGATCAGCCGAGAGAGATTATCGGGAGATCCGAATGCACCCGACGCCGCTGATCAGCTGAATCATTGGTTAAACTCTCTACGCCTTTTTATGGATCTGGTTCCGGAGATTACAGAGGCACAGAAACTCGATGTATTATCTAGCAACTTCTCTCATGTCATCTACAGACAGATCGCTCGATCCCCGACGTACGACGAAGCAGTGGCCGCCTTGAAAGCACTCTTCATAAAACCACGCAGTACGGTATATGACAGGCACCTGCTGGCAACGCGCAGGCAGGACAGCTCCAAGTCTATGCACCAATATGGCCAGGCTTTTCAACAGCTGGCTCAGGATTGCGCTAATCAAGACAGCACGGCTATGCAGCACACGGATGATCTGCTCCGTGACGCCTTTATTACGGGTCTGCAGTCTTCTGCCATCAGACGTTTGCTCAAGAAAGACACGAACCCACCAAAGTGCCCGACTCGAGCCCGACCGAGGCTATGGGAGATGACGCTGCCTCGCCGTACGAAATCATGTCTCCCTTGCCTCCGGCTGTGGACTCGCTCGGTTCTGATAGGAGATCGCTGGGTGATGGCGAGCGGTCTATGCCTAGCGCCTGGGGCTATGGGGACGACGGTGTGTATCGCACTCGCGGCGGTCGACTGTCAACCTCCGACCCGCTTCGGTTTTGATTATTCCTATTAGTGGTATTCTTAAGACAGGGAGAATGTGATGAAAAGTCAACATAGAGCTCGTTGTTGGCCTGATACACATTACTGTCTGGTGCCTGTGGAGTCCCTGTGGAGATGGGCGTTATTGCATATGTAACCTGCTGTGAGAGTGGTAGACGGATCCTCGATTCCATTATTCTGAGAGATGGGTAAGGATTTACTCCTTAGTAGTAGTCGATTCATATAAAATGTATTGCAATGTATTCCTTGTATGTAGACTAATGTTATGCTTGTGGTGCTTTGTGTTTAGATGCACCAGGTCGATTGCATTAAAGCCTCCTTTCTTTTTATGAGGTCTCTGGCTCTGATTTTTACAACAGTGGCATTGAGGGAAGTCGGGGTAGAGAGTGGTGAAGTATCGTTGGCAGTGGAGGTAAAAAGGGGGGTTGTGACCCAGGAAGAAGGTGAAGAAGGTGAGGCAGAGGAGGATCGGGGATATGAGGAAAACGATCCTGGAAGACCCTTGAATGGGTGTGAAGCGTCCAGGGAAACGGACAAAATCTCCCACTTTGGGCTTTTTGAAAAAAACAGAGCTCGAGAAATGGATTGGTCAATGATGGAGGTGGTGGTCAGGCCTCAGCCTCTGCTAGTCTGTCCTCTGCAAGATGGGTAATGTAGGAAAAAGGGATAATGATGGGCAGGGAGCAAGAAAATCTCGGAGGGTTGCTTTAAAGTCTGAAAGATCACAAAGTTTCCCAGCATCAGATGAGGAAGTTTGATTTGCAGCTGGGTTCGGTGAACGTGAGGAGTATTCTTGGTAGGTGTCAGTGCGCATTTGCTGGGCTAAAAATATGGAATTTAGAAATCTTATTATTGCAGGAATGTTTTTTGCCAGGTGGTGCTGAGTATAAGCAATGGGAGCAGGCATGGTGGGGGGGGGTTGTGCCATTTTTCAGGTAGTGGGAAAAAAAATGATGGTGTGGCGGTGCTCTTTGGGGGTAGATTAGCATGGAGGGTCTTGAAGGTGGTGGATGTGGAGCCAGAGAGAATCTGTATTGTGGACGCAGAGATTTTAGGAAAGTATTTTCGTTTCGTCAATATGTACCTCCCTCAGCAGCCGTGGGGGAAGAATAATTTGCTGGAGCGGGTGGAAACCATGGCTCTGCACAAACAAAGTTTTGGTTATGGGTGGGGATTTGAACATCTCATTGGAGGAACCTACCTGTCGTGCAGTGGCAAAATGGGCGACGGAATTCATAGAGATTTTTACGTTGAAAGATGTCTTTCGTGACTTCTTTAGTGGAGATCCGAGGTTCACATGGACGAATGTGGGGGGCTCACACAGGTAAAGATTGGATTACGTGTTTGTTTTAAGAGAAGTAACAACGGTTGAAGTGCAGAGGATTTGGAATAGTTTTCATGATCATTGTTTACTCAAAGTAGTTTTTTCATTTGACGAGTTTTTATTTGGAGGGAAAGGGGGTTGGAGGCTAAATACCTCATTGTTGAAGAGTCCTGGGATAAAGGAGATGATTTCTGGCATAATTGAAGCTTGAAAGGAGTTGATTCCTCTTTTTAGTTCAGTGAGGGAATGGTGGTAAGGGGTGGAACCTAGGATTAAGGATATGTGCCAGAGGGTCTCAAGTGCACAGAGTGAGAGGGCTCTCAGGTCCTTTCGAGCCAAGTCGGCATGTTTTCGGAAATTGGGGAGGCTTCGTGTGCATGTGTTTGATGTGGGTGGAGAGATAAGTGAGTTGAAGCAGCAGATTAGTAACAAAAAAAAATTTGCAGCAGTTTAACAGGGTTCAGTTTCGGAGCGGTTTGCGGAGGGAGAGGGAAGAGCCATGCTCGTTACCGTTCTTTCGGAAGTTGGTTCAAAATAAGATAGTTATGAAGGGATTTCTCGAAGAATGAGTGTTTTATGAGTCGTGGTCAGACATGGAAGAAGTCGTGGCGAGTTATTTTTGTGATTTATTTTCCCAAATTCCAGGGGATATGGACAGGAGGGAGGCGTTCCTGTCAGGCTGGAGTTATGACCGGGTGAACGGGGAGCCACTCACAGCTTTCTCTATTGAAGAGATGGAGCGGGTGGTTCGAGATGTGAAGAAGGGCTCTGCTCCAGGGCCAGATTGATTGCTCTTGGAATTTTAAATGTGTTTTTGGGAGGTGTTAAAAGACCCACTTGTAGAGTTGTTTGATGAGGTTCTATTTGTGGGTTAGTGTCCAGCCTCTTGGGCTGAGTGCAATATTAGTTTGTTGCCCAAAAAGGGGGATCTGCACTATTTGAGTAATTGGAGGCCGATTTCGCTATTAAATGAGGATTACAAGATCCTTGTGAAGGTTTTGCTGGGGAGACTTCAGGTAGCTTTCGGAGATAGGTTGAGTGTGTTTCAGAGGTGTGGAGTCAAAGGGCGAAGGACTACGGATGTGTTACTCGTCCTTTGAGATTTGATTAGTCGGTGGAAAACAGGTTTTCTTTGTGCGTCAGTGGGTTATTGGTGCCAGGTGCAGGGGGTTCCAGGGTCCCATGTCTTGCTTATATGGATGATGTGGTAGTTTGTGTTGCTCAGAGTGGGGACCTGGAGGAGATAATGCGGGTGTGCGAGGACTTTGCCAGTTCCAGTGGACTGAATGTGAATTTTGATAAATCAAATTTGTTGGTGGTGGGAGGGGGGGAGGTCATGGGAGGGGGCCCTCTTGCAAAGATTTAGGCGTGCAATGGTGTGTCACAAGACTGTGTTGGAGAGTCTGGAAAGACTCCTGATCAAAAGGTTTCTTAGAACACACAGGTGGAAGCAAATTTATTGACAACTTACCAGAGACAGCCAAAGTGAAACTGAATGAAATGAAATCCTCATCAACAAAGGATACACTTCATGATTGCATCAATGACCCAGACATCGCTGGTTACATTCGGAAGTACTGCCAGTTTCGGGAGGAGGTGGCTGATGGTGAATTGGGGAGGACAGAAAAAGTGTGAAAAGGAATGACTTTCTGCTTTATGCCGAATGCATTCAACGCATGCCAGAGCTGTTCTTTGCATACAGTGGCCAGAACTATGCGAGGTATATGACAATGTTTTCTGGATTCATTGCAAACATTGATCAAACACATCCAGGGGAACTAGAATTTCTGAAACTAGGAGCATTCAGTGTGGCTCAATCAATGGTGCCTGGATGTCGCACAGATGTGGATAAAACAATGGATGAAACCTTCATGAAACACTCAAAGTCCCATGGTGGGGCTAGTGGTGACGGTATCTCTGGTATTACAAGGAACAACGCAGCTTACCAGAGATGGCTGTTCACCACACATAAGCGGTCCCAATACTTGGCTGCAACATTTGCAATGGCAAAAATGCACACATATTCATCAGATGAACAAAGAGATGTATTGAAAGCCGAGATCAAGAGAGGTCAGCAGTATGTTAACATAACAATGGAGGCCTTTTCCACCTTCCTCGACCCATTTGATTCTTCAATTGACAGAAGCAGACTCTATAACATATCCTCAGATTCTGCAGTATCAGCTGACATTGAAACTGATCCCCTTACAGCTGAGAAGCAAGGGGCCAGAGCAAGGTCCAATTTTGTAGAGCTAAGACTAAAGAAGAAAGAAGTTGACTTCCTTGAGCCAATTAAGAGAATCAATTTGAAGACGATGGCCAGTGCAAAAAAGAAGGTTAAACTTACATCTTCTCAAAGCAAAGTGGTTGAATACAAGCACCAGGGTAACATTGTTACCAAGCTTCTAATGAAATCACAAGACACCACAGTCAACATGGCAGAGGTAATGAAGTTCTGTCTCACCCGTGCCAGGTGTGCCATACTCCACAGGTACCGCTGACGGTTACCTCGCAAAGACAAACAAGGCAGTACATTTTCATTTCTCACAAAGGGAGTAATGGATGAACAACTTCCAAGTGCTGGTGTACTCACAATAGAAGATGGGAGTGCCCTGTTCTACTACATGAAGGAAATACCTGATGCATTCAAACAGATATGTGCGAAGTTGTGCAATCAGACCAAGAAGTATGATGATGTAGTAGTCAGTACTGACATGCACAGTACAAATTCTGTGAAGGCTCTTGAACGAAAGCGGGGAGGTATTACAGGGAAACTCTAAGTGAAAGGAGCTAACACTAAGAAACCCCGTGATTGGAAGGCTTTCTTGTGAAATGAAGAAAACAAGGAACAGCTAATTGGGCTAATGCACACCTGTTGGTCAGAATTAGTACAAGATGATCGGAGAGTAATTTTGATAAAGAACGGAGAAGCCTTCGATATCGCCCAGGAAGAAAACAATCCTGAATTTAGGTCAAACCACGAAGAAACAGACTGTTGGGTTGTTCTCTACTGCATCTATGCTGCAGAACAGGGATACCAGTATGCAAGGGTCAGGAGTCCAGACAGACATATTCTGGATCTTGCTGTATCATTCCAGGGAAATAGACATTACTATCTTCTTCGATACAGGTCATGGCAACAATAAGCGCCTCATTAACATTACAAATCTCTCTAAACACGACACAGAGCAAATGTGTGAGGCGATGCTGGCGCAACATGCATTGACCGGTTGTGATTCGGTCAGCCCTTTCAGGGGTATTGGAAAGATTAAACCTCTCAAGTTGTTACTAAAATCTCCTGCACACTGTGATGCCCTGAAGCATTTGGGAGATGACTGGTATGTTGATGATGATCTTCTGATCGGGTGTGAAAAGTTCACCTGTGCACTGTATGGGCAATCCAAGTTGGAGAGCGCAGATGAGGTGCAGCACTTGATGCTCAAGTCAAAGTGCAATAGGGATATTTCAGTTGACAGTGTAACATCCAGTACCATTGACCTGGCTAGAATGCCTCCGAGTAGGGCGTGCTTGAGAGAACATGTTGCTCGATCAAATTAATCAGACAAGAATATGGAAAATGGCAAATGTTGCCATATATGAGATCCCCAAACCCTGGGAATGACATGGATGGAAAGAGGATGGAGAACCACTCTGGTGTGCAGATGAAATGATCTTACCACAAAAACGAATTGATGTGCTGGAGAGATGCAACAGAACTGGAGGAATCCGACAATGAAACAGGAGAACAGGAATATGCTGCAGATAGTGATACAGATAGCTCCTCTGATGAAGACTAAAACAGTAAAAGTGAAATTTGTGATAATGGAGTACTGGGACATTATATTTTACTGTGGGCATGCAGGGAAAGGACATTAGCAGAATGGATTGTGTAACTAAGTGTTATCGAAGGCATTATAGATTCCCTATGATATGTGTTCCTACTGGGACTAAAATAAGAAACAGGTGCCGATAAATCTCTTCCAAAAGCTGAAATAGGGTCCAATTAAACTTATTCACCTAAAATATTGACAAAGAAGACATCCTTGAGGGGAAAAAGTGACGCGTTTTCATTTTCCGTTTTCCCACCCCCCTATCTCGTGCAATTTCTACTGCTTTAAAGCCGGTATTGTTTTTCGCCAAAAAAACGTCGATTGTGACACATTATTCTTTGGGTACATGTTTTAGAATTTCACCAGATACTTAATAATTAAGAAAATAGTGGTCCTGATGAATGCTGAGGGGGGTTCATGGTGGGTCCTCCTGGCCCCCCATAACTCCAGTCATTATATGGATAGACCCACCACAAATTGCAAAATAATACATTTCTTCACCAGTCATCTCAGCAAAGCTTCCAGAAAAACATATCAAAAATCCTCCAAAATCAAATTGGTGGAACAATGCTAATTTACATAAATCCAAGATGGCCACCATGATATTTTGAATGTTCCGATTTTCACCAAATATTCACTTAAAATCAAACTATTTTCAATATATGTGTGTTTACTGTTTGATCATTAGTGCAATAAAACACAATATATGTACTACGGCTCATTATCGATATTTTGCCATTTGCATAAATTAAAAACGGTTGCCCAAATATTCCATTTTTGCTTCATTTTATTGTATTGCGTTCATGTTGTTAAAAATCATGGATGTTTCTTTAGCAAATTGACACAAATATATTATTATTTATTGTTATATTTGTTGCTATGAAACTCGAACAGGACAAGGAACAGAACTATGCTCTATTTTCTTTTCGCTTTCTATGCCGTGTGTACAATTTACTTCTTTTTTTTTTTTTTTTTTTTTTTGTATACAAGATCGAGGCTCGTGAAAGAGCTAACATTAATCACACAAAAAGTCAAACCGACACACAAAACACAAAAAACAAGGGGAGCGGCAGACAAGATGGGGAGAGAGGGGGTAGGACACAAACACAACATTTGAGAGCAGGGACATCGGGAGGACTTGGGGGGGAGGTGGGAGAGGTATAAAACATATGAACACTGCAAGGACTCTGGGGTGAATTAGCGGGGGTAGAAAAGATCAAGCTTTTGGATGGGGGAAGATAAGAGATGGCGGTGAACAGCAGTTTTAAAGACCTGGAGGGAGGAGTGGGATTGAAGGGAGTGGGGGAGTTTGTTCCAGAGGTGGGAGAAAAGGGGGGTGGGAGAAATGGGGAATGAAAGAGTGAAGGTGAGCAGAGAGCCTAGATTTTGGCAGTTTAACCATAATTTACCTTTTGTAATAATTTCTTCATTGCAGATATAACAACAGGTTGAGAATTACTTGTATAACTGTGATTTTTGTGATTTTAAATGATATTTGGCCTCGTTTTATTTTCACACTGAAATGTTGGAATCATAATTATTTTCCACTCTTACAAGTGGCAACAACTTTCACCATGTTAAGCCTCAGAGGAATTTGGAGTGAGGAACGGCTGATCTGCGTTTGTTACCTTCGCAAAAGCGGAAGGTTATGTTTTGATCGCTGTGTATTTATTTGTATGTCTGTGTGTGTGTGTGTATGTTATTCGCATAACTCAAAAAGTATTCAACCGAATTGCATGAAATTTGGTGGGATGATTGGTTATTATACGGGACACATTTGATTAGATTTTGGGAGCAATCGGGTCAAAGGTCAAGGTCAAGGTCACGAAAAGGTCAAAATCGTATTTTTACCAAGTACAGAACAGTAGCTGCGGCGAAGGTATGCGCTCTACCGAGTGCCCGTTCTAGTTTTGCTTAATTTGATTTCAAAGTCATCCAAGTAAAATTTTCTCTTTCTTTTGACCCATGCTTTTCTCATTGCAAACCCGAACCCTTCAGAATGTCCGGACTTTATTTCAATGGAAGATCAGGAAGAAGAGATGGTGGAGATTAACATCTACGAAATCATCTTTCATGTTGTGTGCAATTCTTTGGCAATTCGCTGGATTATTTTCTGTTTTACAAAGTGGATAAAGAGGCTGAAAAAGATGTACACCAATAAAATGCACCACAAAAAGAGGAAGAGGAGATGCACTTGCAAGCTTGAAAGCAAAGGACCAACCCTACGGTCAAGTTTATGGGGTAAGGTGCTGCAGGATATGTGGGCAAGAAGCTGACCCAATCATGGAGCGTTACCATGATGCTCCTCTACAACGAGCACACCCTACAACGACAACGACACCCACACACTACAACGAGCTGACCCAGTAATGGAGCATTACCATCATGCTCCTCCACAACGAGCACACCCCACAATGACGACACCCACACCTTACAACGAGCTGACCCAGTAATGGAGCATTACCGCTAGTTTAAGAGGGGTTGGATGACATTATGCTCCTCTACAACGAGCTGACCCGGTCATGGAACATTACCATGATGCTCCTCTACAACGAGCACACCCTACAACGACAACACCCACACCCTACAACGAGCACACCCTACAACAACCCTACAACCTTGTATATTAATATTCATATGTCCTATTTTTTTTTCGCTATACATTTCAAAAGAGCTTATATATTTTATAACTGGGAGTTTGACCGTTATTCCACATTTTCGTTAGGTCCGTATTTTGATGTGGTCCGGCTTTTGTAAACCCCACACAGGCAAACTACTTGTGTGTTCCGGACTGGAAGTGCTTTCGCACGTTTTCGCATTAAATTCCAATGCATGCAACAACTCGACGTATTTCTGAGACAGGTAGGCAGAGTTTAGTCTAAATTTAGCGTAGTACATATATAGTAGAGAAGTTGTAGCACATGAAGAACCTATTTTGAGATGCTGTCCGGTGCTACTTGTGTATAAAATCGACGTGGGAGATTCGTTCAACTTTAGGTCAACCTCGTCCCGAGGATTTCCAGTTGGAAATATCACTGTTCCCATACTAGTTTTGATCATATCGTGCGTATTCATGATTATTATTATTACCCAAGTTGAGACGCACATTTTGATTATCGATTTGATATGATTTACGTTCCAACCTCATCCGCAGTTTTCATATTAGAATGCATTTTTTTATTTTTACAGTTATTTGCCATGTTGAGGTTCCATATTATTGGCTAAAGTATTTAGGACCAGTCGGAGAGTGTATAGCTATTTTGTGGGAAAAGCAGCTATCCAATAGCTAACCAACAATAGCTTGGGCTGTTGTGCACACGTCCTTCGAGTTGGACCAGATAACTTAAGTTAAGGTAGGAGATAAGGTAGGACATAAATGATGGCATGACATGTGTTTTTTTTAAATTCTCCGACAGGATAAAAAGTGAGCAATGATGGATGAATTCCAGTGTCAGATATGCCAACAACCAATATCACCAGGAAAAACAAGTTGTACTCTTACGCAGAAAGGGTGTGAGGGAATCAAAAGGGCAAGTGATGCCAGAGGTGTAGACATTCATATCTTCTTCTTCTTTCGTGTATCATCAGATGGCCAGCTCAGTGTCGTGCAGCCATGCCCTCGTCTATGGTCCTACGTCGAAGAGGCCGGCTTCTGAAGGTGGTCTGTATAGGTGGCAGGTGGTAATTATGTGTTCGGCAGTCTGCTCAGGCTCGCCGCACTGTCTGCCAGGCCCCACATCTTCAGCGATGATTTGAAGTGGCCGACCCCCGTACGTAGACGGTTCAGCAAGGTCCATTGCAGGCGTGGTAAGGTCTTCTCCTACGACGCCACCTCCTGGGTCCCAGATGTAGAGGTGGATGCGGGTGGGCCCGGCCGTTTCCCCACACCTGCTTCCAAGATGCCGCCAGCCATGCGCTTCTAGACAGGTCCTCAGGGATAGAACTGAGCATCTTTTGCGCCGCCTTGTGGTAGGGATGGCGGGACTTGAGTCTGCTTGGAGGCGCCACTATCGTTGTGGTGTTGTGCAGGATGTTGTACTCTCGCGAAGCACTCGAGTGGAAGGTTGGCATTTAACAGGACTCGTGCGAGAGCGGCGCTATTAACAAGACTGCGTGGAGGACTTATTCAGCGGCGCTCTTGAGAGAGGACTTGGAGGGGAGAGCGCTTGTGGTACGAGACTTGTTGGAGGCGCGCACGCGTTGTAAGAGGACTCTTTGGGAAATGCGCATTGAACAGGACTGAGAAGAAGAAGGGCACGCTTGATTAAGAGAACATTGGAGAGAGGGCGTTTGGCACAAGTGCTCGTCTATTACGTACGCCGTAGGACACCAGCTTCCCCCCGTTATATAAGGTCCGGTCGTGTTCAACTATACGCGGAACTGCCTGCCGGGTTTCGCCGCTGGACCAGAGCCTGGACTGGAGCCGACTGAAGCCTGGACAAGCCGGTGACCATCTACAATCCAGCTACAATCCCTGTGTGGGTGTGTACGTTTGTCTGGGGTATTAAGCATGAAACTGTTTTAAGACTGCCCTGTGTTCTGCTTCTTCCTCTTCCTATCCTGTACATTCTTTTGTTTCCTCTTCTTCTTTCTTGTATATATAATTAATAAACCCATCTTTGTTCTTCCTATACTCTGGTTTCCTCTTGTCCGATCGCATCCGCCCTTTCTTCCATTGGGTAAACGTGACACGATTAGGAACCGCTCAGAATCGGGTTTAGTCATTGTTAACGGCCCGAGTTGCGGCTCGCTTCGCTCGGCGTATCCACCAACGCTGCGGCTCGGATGGCAGGTTATCTCCTTGCTTCACGGTCGGTGTTGATAATTAGGTAACAGGACCTAATTGACCAGCAACCCTAACTAATACCGACCGGAAGGAACGGGGTAACTTCAGGATCACATCGGTCAGTCACAGACAAGGGGATTAACCCCCTCTTGGTAAGGGGAAAAGGCTGACGTTTGAGATCCGCAACAATTACAATGATACATTCATATTGTTCCTGGTCAAAACGTTCATCAGGATTGTCGGCGAACACATTGCAATCCAACAGCGATAGCGGCATACAATCGCAAGCGAGCTTCGTCTTCAACGCCGTTCCAATTAAGCCACAGTTTGAGATCTGCAGAAGCCCCATTTAACTATCATAAAGATTGTATATTCTGCGGTACAGGAGACATCTATGATGGAAAAAAAGAAAGATTTTCAGTTGGGGCAGGTCCGAACATAAGACTTCCAGGACACAACAGTAGATGTTTGCACGAAGAGGATTGATGAGTGGGCCCAAAAAATTAAAGCCAGAATAGATTTTGTACATGATCTTCACGCTACCGACGCGGTATATCATCAGGCCTGTAACGTAAATTTTTGAACTGGTAAGCAGATACCTCAGAAATACATTCATCACACTGATACTATGGTAAAGCATGTTAAATTTGGTAGACCGCAGGACTTCACACAGACAGAAGCATTTAGAAAAGTTATTGAGTACTGAGAAGAGAATAACGAGGATCAGAATACCGTCAGTAACCTCGTGGACAAAATGGCTAAATACCTTGCTGATTCTGAGAGTGAACCATATGGTTTTACTTACATGAAAAACCTCACATGAAAGAACAATCCAGTGACATGACGTGGATGTACTCAATTACAAGCACAGAAACATTTCGGCAATAAAATAATCATAACAGAGATAAATGGAAAAGCAAATGTGGTAACCATGTGGAGCACTGCGTCAACCATTCTTCACGACTTTCATTCTCATCCCAAACCAGAAAGCCCGGAGGAAGAAAAGATCAGAATTATACAGACCACTGCACAACTGATAAAAAATGACATAAAATCACTAACTCAACAGAAGGATTTGTATCCTAAATGTCAGGAAATGGATTCGGTGGAAGAAGCTACCTTATTCTTGCCAGTATCAGTGAGCATATTTCTTAGCGGCTTATTCACCAATGCAGATGCAAAGATGAAGGTGGCTTCAGTCGGTCAAGCAATGGTTCAAGCAACTCGTTCCCGTGTAATATTATCTCCACTTCAGTTGGGACTTGGTGTCCAGCTGCATCACCATTTCGCGTCAAAATTTCTCAGACACACTGCACAAACATGGCTTCTGTTGCAGCTATGCGGAGGTTACCAAATATGAACGTAGTGCAGCTGCAAGCCACGGAGTAGACCCTCCAAATCTCACCCAAGACAACTTCATACAGTACGTAGCAGATAACGTGGATCACAACATCCGTACCCTAGATGGCCACAACACCTTTCATGGAATGGGGATGATAGCTTCTATAACATCTGGTACATCAAGCAGTAGGAGCATACCACGTGTCACTGTCACGATGGAAGACATAACCACTGTCGGTCGTGTGAATATCAAGCATTTTGTATCGGCATGTGATGGTCTGCAGTCACTATATTATGACACATTACAAGCACAGGTTGTGGAGGATCCATCAAGCAATGCTGACTTCTTGTGGAGCATCTCATTGTCTCTTCGAACACCTCGACCTGCATGGTCGGGCATGATGCAGCTGGTGCATAAGGATGACTATCCAGGGCAATCGTCCGTCGTATTTTTGCCAATGATCGACCTTAGTTCAAGTGACATGACCTGGATGGACTCAACAATGATGTATGTTAGCTCACATGCCGGACGTTACGGGGTCACACCTGTTCTAACATTTGACGAGCCCCTTTGGTAGAAGGCCCGAACAATCCAGGAGAGTAGCCCTACCGATAGCGAGGTCAGATCAATTGTACTCAGACTTGGTGGATTTAACACTATGACGAGTTACCTAGGCTCCATTGGACATATCATGGCAGGCACAGGACTGCAAGAATTGTTGGAGTGCGTATATGCAAGCAACGCCGTAAGCTATATGTCCTCACATACCTGACTGACAGAAATCCTGTTAATGATAATCCAGCACTGACGAGTATTGTGACTGGTGTCACCGCTGATGCCAATGTGAATGCTGACAGTTGGAAACAAGATATTGACAAATATGATTGGAAAAAGTGTTGCACAGCATTCGTTCAAGAAAAAAGAACAAGTCGTCACCCTTAGTACAAACAGTGCAGTGAAAATCAGAGAGGAAGTGATCCATATAGACCCACAGCTACTCTTTCAAAGGCTTGTTACTCTGGGAACGCGTAATGATAATATGGCAGAAGTGTTTCAATATGAGCTCTGCAACTATCCACCCTCTCTCTTCGAGAACAAGTTCACACCTCGCCTGGCAAATAAGTCGTCCTTGACCGACACACTCTGGAAGATGATGCCTGCAGACATGCCTGTACCTTCAGGAGATATTCAGTATATATTAGATGGGGGACCATTACTTCATCGTATCCCATGGAGTCAAGGATCAACATATGATGAGATATGTCAGCAATACGTCAGCTATACAGCGAAACACTATGGCCGGCCAGTAGTCGTGTTCGATTGCTACGTAAATGGACCAAGTACAAAGGACACAACACACCAACGTAGAACAGGCACTCATGTTGGAGCAACTGTGAAGCTATCAAGGTCTATGGTTTTCACAGGACGAAAGGACGATTTCCTTCGCAACAAGGACAATAAACAATGGTTCATCAACCTGCTGATTGACCAACTGGCGCGTAATGGATGTCATACAGAACATGCAAAGGCAGATGCTGATCTCCTAATCGCACAGACTGCTATTGCTGCTGCTGAAAGAACAAGAGTACCAACTGTCCTCATTGCCGATGACACAGACATTCTGATACGACTTTGCTTCCACTCTCAGCTCAGCACACACACTATATACTTTCGAAGAGATCCCCGCCAAGGTGTGACAAAAATACCAAAATGCTGGAACATTGCTGTTTTAAAAAATGCACTTGGACAACATACATGTGACAACCTATTGTTTGTACACGCTATTCTTGGGTGTGGTGCAACATCACACAAATATGGAGTGAGCAAGGGTGTTGCACTTAAACTGATCTCAACCAAGCAAATTTTTCAGGAGCAGGCGTGTGTATTTAGGGAACTCAACACCAGTAAAGAAGAAGTAATAGTTGCAGGAGAACTGGCAATCGTCACACTGTACAACAGTCAATCAGGTGACAATCTGGTTTCCTCAGACTGCAACACTTCCACCAGAAAGTAGGTGCGAGCACATCTTGCGTTCAGCCTCGTGTTCTTCCCCCAACATCAGCAGCTGCCAAATTTCACAGCATGCGTGTTTACCTACAAGTGCAACAGTGGATGGGACGCGAATATCACCTAAAACCAGTGGACTGGGGCTGGTATGAGCAAGATGGGAAGTACCTGCCAGTCCTCACAGACTCCGAGATGTGGTTCGGTGTAATTGTAAAATGGGATACAGCACCAGACAGTGTAGCTGCAGGAAGCATGGGCTCGATTGTTCAACAGGGTGTGGACAGTGTCGAGGCATCTGCACCAATGCAAAAAGCAATGAAGATGATGACATTTGACAAATAATACGAATCAATGAACAATCAAAATGAACAGATATTGCATGTTAGTTTCAACAGTATTATGTTATTTTCTAGTCTATTTTTAGTCTATGATCACATAAAGTGCATTGATTTGATGTCATTTGCTTTCAGTACTGAAAAGTAAATTGGATAATCTATATATGTAAAAGAAAGTTTTTGTATGTTTGTTTGTTTGTCTGTCTGTTTGTCTGTGCAAGCTAATCTTCTGAACAGTGAAAGATAGGAGGAAACTTCTGACACAAAAAATGTCGGGACAGGCCCCGGGAAGGTTATAGGCTAGGTGGCGAGGCCGGTCGAGGCCCAGCTCTGCCAGGCTGGGCCCATTTCGCAATTAAAAGCTAAGCTGAATTATAGTAGTCAATCTTCTTCGGCCGCAAGTAAAAGCTGAATTATAATAATAATAATGCATTTATTTTATATAGCGCTTTTCAGGAAGCCCAAAGACGCTTTGACAGAGTGCAAAACATAATGCATAGCAAAACATAAAAAACAATTGCAAAAAAAGAAGAATCAATAGTGGAATATTCAAAGCACAAAGGAGGGAGAAGGAGAGGAGATAGTCAGGGGTTAGATGCTGTGGGTTAAATGTTGAATGCAGTGTTGAACAGGTGGGTCTTGAGTGATGTTTTGAATGTGGTGAGTGAGGAGGAGTCTCTGATGGTGTGAGGTAGTGAGTTCCAGAGGCTGGGAGCAGCGATGGAGAAGGCCCTGTCCCCCCAGGATCTAAATTTGGTCCGGATGGGGGGGGGGGTCAGGAGGTTGGTACCAGCAGAGCGGAGGTTGCGGGTGGGAGAGTGTCTGGAGAGGAGGTCAGCCAGGTAGGATGGGGCCAGGTTATGGAGGCCTTTGTCGGTCAAGAGGAGGATTTTGTACTGGATTCTCTGGGAGATGGGGAGCCAGTGAAGCTTGTAAAGGACGGGGGTGATGTGGTCACGGGTCCGGGTGAGTAGACGGGCAGCGGAGTTCTGAATGTATTGGAGTTTATTGGTGATTGTTGAGGGTGAACCATAGAGGAGGCTATTGCAGTAGTCCAGACAGGAAGTGATGAAGGCGTGGATGAGGGTTTCTGCAGCCATGGAGGAGAGGGATGGACGGAGACGGGCGATGTTTTTCAGGTGAAAGAAGGCTGTCTTTGTGATCTGTTTAGTGTATTTGTCGAAGGAGAGGGTTTGGTCAAAGATGATGCCAAGATTCCGGATGTGAGGGGAGGTGGATACTGGGATACCATCGATGTTGAGGGCAAAGTTATGGGTGGATTTTATGAGCGTTTTTGGGTCAATGATGATTATTTCAGATTTATCACAGTTAAGTTTGAGGAAGTTGATTTGAAGCCAGGATTTTATTTCAGTGATGGTTTGTCAGGATAGAGTGGGTGGCGGTGGAGATGGACTTGGTGGAGATGAAAAGCTGGATGTCATCGGCGAAGCAGTGGAATTGGAGACCATGACGGCGGATTAAGTGACCGAGGGGGGACAGGTAAAGGATGAAGAGGAGGGGGCCAAGAACTGAACCTTGGGGGACACCTTACCTTGGGGGAGGGGAGCAGTGGGGGCAGTGGGGGATTATAGCAGTAAATTATAGAAGTAAATTATAGTATAGTAGCAAATAGTAGAATTATAGTAGTAAATAGTAGAATTGTAGAAAATAGTAGAATTAATTATAGTATAATAGAATTATAGTAGTAAATTCATTCAAAAAGAACCAAAAATGTTGGGACGGGCCCTGGGAAGGTTATAAGTGAGGTGGCCAGGCCGGTCGAGGCCGCCTCGGCCAGGCTGGGCCCATTTCGCAATTAAAAGCCGACCTGAATTAGAGTAGTCAATCTTCTCCGGCCACGAGTAAAAGCTGAATTATAGTAGTAAATTAATTCAAAAAGAACCCGGGCAACGCCGGGTGCTTTCGGCTCGTGTAACAGAAAAGTGAAAAACAGAATAATGTAAAATTGAAATATATAACAAAAATTCACAGAAAATCCATCATCAGAAATTGATAAAAATAGATATTTTGGCATCCATTTTGATTTTTTTGGGAATAAATATTTGATTTTGCACATCTTTTTTATATAGGATATATATATTGTTACAGACGCGGTTGTGGATGTTGGTTCACCGAGCGGTTTGGTATGACCGCGCCTGCACGTTTACCCGATTATGCTCGAACGTTGACTAAGTCGCGCTATGCTAAATCAATGATGGAAAAGACACAACGGCTGGATTAAAATGACACGACACCAAGGGTTCAGTTCTCAAGACCTCCGGAGGAGGTTATATTATGGCGGAAGGTTAGATTACAGGAATGAGAGGGACAGCATAGAAAGGCAGGCACTTAAACACGGTCTTATCATAACCCCGACAGACGACAGATAAACAGGACAAAGGCTGACTCACACGGGGATTGATGGCAAGGAAAGCGGGTAGTCGATGGCTCAAGGTGCACTCTTGGCTCAAGGACAGAATCGACCCGGTCCGGTCCAGAGATGTGGGAGGTCTCTCTCAGCGCTCGAGGTCGCGACTTGTCTCTTCTTCAAGCTCGGGGCGCATCTCTCGTCACGTCCGGTAAGTCGCTGCGTATATCCGGCGGGGAGTGACACGCCCTCGGCTCGTTAGCTCTGCCCCAGATGGAATCGGCCCGTTGCTTCTCATTGGGTGCGTGCGGGGGGGTTACCGGCTCCGCCCTTGACGAGGGGCCGACAGGCAGCCCCTTCTTGGTAACCCCGTCGGCGCACATGGGTAATGCGGCTAACCGAGCCGGAGTGAGGACGCACACTCCCCGCACGCCGCGCCGCGCCCCTCTGTTGTTGTAGTTGTTGTTGTAGTTGTTGTTGTAGTTGTTGTTGTAGTTGTAGTTGTTGTTGTTGTAGTTGTTGTTGTTGTAGTTGTTGTTTCATGGGGAAGATGGGAGGAGGTAAGGGGAGGTCCTAAACTCACTACTGGTGCCATACGATCACATTCTGGTGCAACGAAGAGTCAGAATTAATGGAAACGAGTCCTTAACTGACATAGACTAAGAATAACTAGCAAGATGTCCGAAAGTTGTCTACGTGAGATGCGGTGGACCTGGGCACGACATTTAATGGGGGAAAAAGGGGAAGGTCGGTTCTACAGAGTGTTATTTACAGGCAATGGGACTAGGGAATGGGGGATTGGGGATAGTTGGGGAGTATTGGAGAAATAGGGGAATATTTACAAGCGGATATGGAGGCCAAATGCCATATTCGCAACAATATATATATCTATATATATATATATATATGATAATACCAGTTCTAGTGCCTTGCAAGAATGAAAAATGATTAATTAGAAGCGATAATTCGGCAAATTTGGTGAATTTCTAAAATTGTGGCAGCCATCTTGGATTTATGCAAATTAGGCACTCTTCCACTGCTTGAATTCACTAGGACTTTTTATGTTATTCTAGGGACACTTCTGGTACATATGGTGATAAAATAAATTATTTTGCAATTTGTGGTGGGTTGATCCCATTTTTCTCATATAATGACTTGACTACATGTACAGTTTTTGCAACAAAAAAAACCTCGTGGGCTTCTGAGGCCCAACCACTGCATCCAAGGGTTAACAAGCGTTACGCCTAGGTCCCCCGTCGGTGAAGTGATGCGAGTTGACAAAGTGGAAGACGCAGAAAACATGCTATTATATGATATTTCGCTCACAAGGTTCAGACATATATATGGCGGCCATCTTGGATTTTGACGTGGCGACCCAATTTTCAATAGCGTTCTTCCTTATGCCGAGATACACCCACACACCAGATTAGAAGTTGGTACTTCGCTTATTTTTCAAGATATTCATCTCACAAGGTTCAGACACATGGCGGCGGCCATCTTGGATTTTGACGTGGCGACCCAATTTTCGATAGCGTTCTTCCTTATGCCGAGATACACCCACACACCAAATTTGAATGCGGTCCTTCGCTTACGCACGCACGGACGGACATACGGACGGAGGGGAAAGCCATAGTCCCCCTTTCGCTACGCTGTGCGACGGGGGACAATAAAAAGATGTATTGTTCCGTGAATCCGTGGATTCGCCATTTTCCTGACCATGTTGCCGAAATTTATATCGATCTGCCACCACATTAATCAACTCTTGGGACAAAAAAAATTCCTCAACTCAAGGCCGCAAGTGCAGTCTCATAGCTAATATCAGCTACTATTAATGTATAGAAGAGTCTCTGACCTTCGGTGCCTGAGCAATGAATGTATCAAAAGTGCGCGCTTTCTCGCATCAGCCAGTGGCAGTGTATTCTCCTGTATCGCCAGCACGAAGTTTTCAAAGAAACGAGCCAAGGCCGTAAAACTAAAAGGAATCAAAGGCTCACCCGGGTTGGCAGAAAGGATGTCGGTGGATTCAAGTTCAGTCCCATTCTTGTCACCAGTTTGTTGTCTCGTAAAGTACTCCAAGAATGAAGAATTCAGGAAGGTCCAACTGTTTTATTCCATCCAACATCGGCCGCACGTCCCGTTCCAATCTTCTCCACGCGCCATCCTATTCCCGGAACTCCTCCTCTTCGCCACGCCCCCTCTAGCGTACCTTCCATGCACAACACCACACCCCCGTATCCTGTAATTTGAGTCGAATGTATTAAAAACTATTATTTATAATGTATAAAACAGCTGGTTTGTTTAATGTTCCAATTCCATTGGAATCTCGATCCGGAAAGCTTGGGTTTTTACGCACGGAGGAAATGACGTCATTTCGCTAATCTCTTCGCTCTCTCTCAGTCTCTCTCTTCCTGTTTTTCTTCACATGATATATCCTATATTTCTCTCAAGATATATAAAATATATACATCACATCAGGATTGTTTCATACCAGGATATCAAAGAAGATTCATAGCTGCAATGGAGGTGCCGAAAAGTCATACATTTCGATGGATTTTCCATTTTCGCGAATCTGCGCTGGTCAGTCATAGATATGATTGTCGTCGAAAAGGGCGTTTAAAAATAATAATGATGATAATAATAATAATCATAATCATGATAATAATAGTAATAATAATAAATAAATAAATGAATAATAATAATAATTTTAAAAAAAAACTCAGTTATCGCTTCTCGGCCTTTTGACTATTAAAGATCAAGTGGTCCAGGATGGAGAATCGTGCCCGTGCGATCAATGCTTCAATGACGGTGGCAGCAGCGGACGGGTCGGTGTCGGGGTCGGTGTCGGTGTCGCCAGCTGGGATATCGGAGGCGTTCGGTGAGATGTTGGAGAGTTTAGGTGGAGAGACCTCGGAGGTGGTGCAAAAGCTTTCGGAAGGACTCGTTTCGCAAGACTCTACTCGGATGGTGGGGCAGCTGTGGTGGCTCCCGACTTGCACGTGCTCAAAGATGGTGCCTGCTCGGAGGCTGCGCAGGGTGAGAGGGCGTGGTCGGACTAAGTTGTGGTGGAGGTGTGGGGGAGCATGGAAGTGGAGTCGGCAGCGGAGGGTCCCTCAGTTGTGGCGGAGGGATTGGGAGGTTCCCAGCCGGAGTCGGCAGTGGCCGGTACTTCGGGCCTTCATAGGGAACCTTGGCAAAGCTCTGCTGGATTTTGGGAAGGAGGTCGGGTGAAGGGAACATTCCCAATCCCGTGTTCTGGGGAAACTGCGGTTGCTGCGGGGAGCGATGTGTCCATCGATGTGAGTCGTGGTGCGAATGCCGGGACCCGCCTTAGTGCGGACCGAGTCGTGGGGAAATTCCGGTGCCGAACCGGCAGGGAGCGGCGAGTGGAGCAGCCGTGGTTGGTGGAAGAGCTCGGTGTCCGGCTGTGGCACAATGGTTTCAGCCTGCAAATGTTCCCAGGAAGAACGCTATCCGTTTTACCATTGAAGAAGACTTTGATTTTGATATGGACCAACTTCGGTTTTGCAAGTTGGTGTTGATCCAGGGGAGTTGGGATTCTCGCCAAGTCAGTTGGATTTTGTGTTCCCTTTGCCAGGGGGGAAAAGTTTTGAGGTTGTTTTCACGAACATTGTGATGTATTTATCCTTTTGGGAAAAGTGGGAAAAGGTGAAGAATAAAAAAACACTTTCTTCCTTTAGGGTGGAAAGTTTGTGTGAAAGGGAGTAGTAAATGTTACCATTCAAATGTCTATTGAGAGTGTAAAGGGTGAAGATGTCGTGTTGTGGTCGAGTAGGTTTTGTAGGCCTCCAGGGTCCATCGACCACGTTAAAAATGCGGTGGGGATCAAGACTTGGGCAATGAGGGTGAAGGTGCGGCTGTGGAATGACCCGAGCAAGCCTGGCAGCTTTGTGCATATTCCAAATCGGATCAGTATTGGCCCATTTAGAGGATTCGTGTTTTCTCCCAGCCAAATCCGGAGGTGCAACAGATGTAATGAGGCTGCACACCTCAGCTCGGGCTGCCCAAACCCTAGATGTCCTCGCTGTGGGCAGGTGGGGCATGTGGTTCGTGACTGCATGGAGAGTGTCACCTGCAATTAATGTGCGGGAGCAGGGCATGTGTTTAGGAACTGCCCCAAATCCTTTGCAAATGCCTTAAGGCGTTCCCAAGATGACAGGGATGAGGAACTGGGAACAGCACTGAGTGGGCGGGTGGTGGAACGGGCCACGGAGGCGGAACGGGCCGCGGAGGCAGAACGGGCCGCGGAGGCGGAACGGGGAGGCGGAACGGGGCCGCGGAGGCGGAACGGGGCCGCGAAGGCGGAACGGGGCCGCGGAGGCGGAACGGGAACGGGGAGGTGGAACGGGGCCACGGAGGCGGAACGGGGCCGCGGATGCGGAACGGGGCCGCGGAGGGCGGAACGGGGCCGCGGAGGGCGGAACGGGGCCGCGGAGGGCGGAACGGGGCCGCGGAGGGCGGAACGGGGCCGCGGAGGGCGGAACGGGGCCGCGGAGGGCGGAACGGGGCCGCGGAGGCGGAACGGGGAACAGCTGAACAGGGAACAGGTGAAAGGGAGTTTGGGGACCCAAGAAGATGAATAGGGATTTTTTATTTTTTTTTTGTATACAAGATCGAGGCTCGTGAAGGAGCGAACATTTATCACACAGAAAGACAAACCGACACATAACCGACAAACCGACACATAAAACAAAAAGCATCGGGAGCGGTAGACAAGATGGGGAGAGAGGGGGAAGGACACAAACACAACATTTGAGAGCAGGAACCGAGAGACATGGAGACATCGAGAGATCTGTGGGAGGGAGAGGGCTTTGGGGGGGAGGCATGGGAAAGGGGGTGGGAGAGGCATAAAACATATGGACACTGCCAGGACTACCAGGAAAGAAGTTGGAATTACAAACAAGGTGGATCTGGGGTGAATTAGTGGGGGTAGAAAAGATCAAGGTTTTGGATGGGGGAAGATAAGAGATGGTGGTGAACAGCTGTTTTAAAGACCTGGAGGGAGGAGTGGGATTGAAGGGAGTGTGGGAGTTTGTTCCAGAGGCGGGAGAAAAGAGGAATGAAAGAGTGAAGGTGAGCAGAGAGCCGAGATTTTGGCAGTTTAACCATCGGACAGAAGCTTGCTGGCAGATCTTGTGCGACCTGTAGGAATATTTGGGGGACAGAGCACAGAGAGAGCTGGGGGAGCAAGGCCGGAGAGGAGTCGGTAGAAGACAGAAAGACCACCTACCTGCCTGCGGTGAGTGAGTGAAAGGCCCTCAGAGATAGCTTCATCGCGGGAGATTCCAATGATTCTGAAAGCTTTGGTTTCAGCAGCTTGGAGGCGCAGATGGACAAGGGCAATGAACCCGATCCATTGAGGGTGGTGCAGTGAAGGGGTAAACGGGCGGCGAAGGTAACCTCTGTGGGTTCCCCCTAAAAAGACCTGGCTAAGTGGCGATAGTCAAACTGTTTTTGATGAGCGTATGTTCCAAAAGGCAGATAAAGGGAAAGGTGTGAGAAAATTGCTCCAGGTTGCCTCAAAGGTTGAGCCATTGGGGAGAGACCTCACTATCTTTGGATGACAAAGGATGAATTGAAGGTGGGATCAGTGAACGTGCGGAGCATCTTGAATGAGAGTCGATGCTGGCGCATATTCACCGAGTTGAAATCATGGAGGTTTGATATGCTGTTCATACAGGAATGTATCTTGCCAGAAGGGGGGGGGGGGGAGGGGGTTTAATAAATGGGAACATTGACCATGGGTCGAGCCCCAAAATTCCTACTTTGCCTGATCTGCAAGAGAGAAGTACTTAATTTGACCTTTAATGATCCGAGAGTATATTTATAAGTATGTCTATTAATGTTCCCATCTTCAAAACATACGTGTATTTGACAAATCTGAAGAAAGGGACGCTAAAATTTACTCTTGCAGCCGACGATCTCAGGGAAGTGATGACATCAGCTTAGTTCTTAATTGGCCAAGCATAGTGCTTTTAACAGGGGCTCCACCAAAACAAGCCAATCACAGTCATCGTACAGTGGGTGTCGTTGTAACGCAATTTAACAAAGAGCGAGTAAATCTACGCGTAGTAAGACGCGACATGGAGTGCTGCATGCATTTGGTGGACCAATCTGCAGACAAACTTATTAGTTTTTTGGATGTTAGCTGGAGAAAATTTCGCGAATGTGTCCATCAGTGGAAGGACTTTAATACCAGAGAAGGTGCCATTGCTACCAAAGCTAGCCAAAGATTCCATTTAGAGCTCGTGTTGGCGGAAGAACAACTCGATGTTGTCCCTGCTGGCCCTGACCACTCCAGTGGATATCATCGTGCATGTTATATGCGATTTACTGACAAAACAAAGATCGAGAGAGCCAAGAAAAGACAAGAACGAGAAAATCAAGCTAAAGAGTGTAAGTCCTGTTTATTGAGAACGAGAATCCTATTTTGTTTACCTTTTTTTAATTAAATGATTCGGCCCTTTCATCTTCCCCCCAAGTGTACAATAATGGCGACTATTGTCTCTCACTTATCCCACGTATTACAATTTACATTAGTTGATAATGATAGTTATGCGACTTGCGGTGACAGTATAATAATTGTCTACAAAAATTATTGTATGAACATTTTTATGAACTTATATCCATCTCCACGTCTCATAGGAATCTTCTGACTCTATACCGTTGTATTGTATGGTATTATATTGTAACTATCATTCCAAGCTAAGGCAATGCCATACACATGATATACTTCCACTCTTACTCTTAATCTTATTTCTGAACAGCAACATTTAAATCTAAAAATGCTAAAATTTTAAAGTAGAGTCTAACGTAGATCTACATCTAAAAACTTAGATCTAGTACTAGTAATAGGGTCTAGTTAACGAGTATACTACTCGCACCAGTAGCAGTTACAGGTCGAGTAACTTCTAGTAGGAGTCCATAGTCTAATAAATCCGATGTAACTAAAGTAGCTCTCTTTTATCACTTGACGTTGACATTACCCTCCCACAGTACGGGGCGTCGGATTTATACGCATCCCATTGCTGTGCGAAGTGCGAACAGCGCTCCAACATTTGTTTGAGTACCCAACGTACATGTAAATCTAAAAACAGTCCCACCATATTTGTATGAAGACATTGAAGCATACACCTGTGAACTCCATGGGCAGAAGGGCTGTCGAGATGTTAATGAGGCAAGATACAGAATGTTCAAGACAGGGCACTGTGGAGAGAAAAGTTTGCCTCCAAACAGAGATGCTCTGCACAAGCACATATTACGGGCCAACTACCAGGCTGCCATTCACAAGATGTGCCGAATCAGCAAACCAGAAATACCATCACCAAAGAACAATGGTTGGAAGATTGAAAAGGGCTTGCTGACCATAGACTGGATGGGCCTTCCCCCAGCACCACTCAGTGTAATGGAACTTGCGCACTGTTTTTGCAAGAAGACACAGTGTACTCAAGGTAGATGCTCATGCTTTCTCAACAAGCTTCCATGTACGGATTTATGTTCATGTGCAGACTGTGCAAACGTGGCATCTGTTCCTGACCTGTCCCAGGATGGGGAAGAAAGTGACGATGATGACGATACTTAATTACATGTACTTATTTTTTTCTGTTTTCTTGACTCCACATATCATTTATTCATTGCTTCTCATCTTTTCCGACAGAATGCACAAATAGGATTGCATTGCAATTTTGTATCAGCTGATACCTTGATCTCTTTTCAATAGAGAAGAAAAACTTGTAGTTTTTGAAAGAATGTATCCCTTTTCTGTTAAACATTTCATCACGTTTGATTGTTATGACCATGGAATATTTAATATTCAAGAGTACTTATGTTTGTTAGGGAATGAATGACACTAGTTTTAGAAGTATCACAGACACCAGTATTTTAAGTTTATGAAATAATGGCAGCCCAGGAGTTTTAATCTTTCTGGAATTTATGATTTATTCATTTAATATGAAAATCAGCACAACCAGTTTGCTATCAAAGAGAAATCTCATTGTAATGAAAAGTCATAACAGTTAGCAGAGATTTTTTTTTTTAAAGCGACAGTAACTGTCTGATTTGAGATGTTCAAACATGAAGAAAGACATTTTTTTTAAACAAATGTGATCAACTCTGTTTTGTGACTTTCATCGTAATGTGTGTTTTCACAATTTTAAAATCTGTTATCGCAACACTTACTATATTGTATACACCTTAGTTTTTAAAAATTATGACACATATAGGTTGTACATTAAGTTTCATTGTATAGTTGTAAAGAGTAGTGATGATGTGATACATGTATGTAATTGCTGCACCATGTGCTTCAGGATCAACAGTAGGAATAAAACACATATCTTCCGTCGGGATAGTCAAGTCAGGTTTTTAAGATTTGGCATCTTCTATTTATTAAAAGAACAAAGTTACATGTATTCAATGTAATTAAGCTTTATTTAATGACTTTACATAGCAAATTTGAGTTGTATGCTTGTAAAACAATTCACAACCTGACATCCTATTGGAAATAACATGCTTATTTCATCAATGAAATGACAGTAAAGTAATATACCTGTAATAGCTGATGCAGCATTTGTGTGGAAGCATTACTTTCACATGTATAAATCATTAAATGTATGTATGATTCCTGTGCAGCATAACATGTCAGAAATGACTGAGAAACTGGTATGCGTCAACAATGAGCTAATATACAGACTTGGCATTTAATATGGAATATTTTTTTTTTTCTTGACTTGGGATTCCTTTCTGAACTCGGTCTATCAATCTGGTGAGTTTCTTTTACGCTTCGGTGATTTCTTTGTTAAAAGAACCATGTCACTGATTGTCTGTCGCAGCAAGAAGTCAATAACAGGATTATATCACAGGTGGTGTGACAAAATGTACGGACAGGTGCATTTGACGATTGGCTTCACAATCGGGTATACAAGGGTTGTTGCGTTCTGTATTAGTGGAAAACAACTGCTGCACATCTACAAATGTTATTGCCGCTTCCTCTGGAGATGGTCCGTCAACTCGACAATGCTGTTTGTCATGGAGTGGTGGATTTACGAAATTCCAGCATGAAACAGCGTGCAATTGGTCGGCAGTATGGCATCACTCAAGGTCAGGTGTCAAAGATCCTGAAACGAAATGCTCAGAGGGGTGTCCCTACTCCAATACCGAGGCCAGGACGTTCCCGCAGAACCACAAGGAGGGATGATCGCCAGCTGCACCGGTTAGTCCGCAATGGCCGTACCAAGTCAGCTAATCGGCTTAGGGCTGAGAGGCAGCAACTGACAAATGTGCCTGTATCCAGAAGGTTAGTCAACCAACGACTGGTTCAAGCAGGCTATCGTGCCAGGCATCCCCTGAGAAAGCCACGCCTGACCAGACAACACCGCCAGCGCCGATTGCAGTGGGCCAGAGAGCACCGTCAATGGCAGCCAGGACACTGGAATCACGTGATCTTCAGTGACGAGTTTAGATTTCTGGTCTGTCGTCAAGATGGCCGCGTCCGAGTGTGCAGACAAGTGCATGAAGCCTACAACGAAGATTGTATAGTGCCAAGAGTCCAAGCTGGAGGTGGTGGGGTGACCGTTTGGGCTGCTTTTCATGCAGGGGGCAAAACTGACCTGGTTGTACTGAATGGAAACTTGAACCAGTTCAAGTACAGGGCCATTCTGGAAGAAACATTGCTCGTGCAGCCTTTCGAGGAAACGTTGTCTTCCAAGATGACAATGCACGGCCTCATCATGCTCGCATGATCCAACACTTTCTTGCTGACCGTGGTGTGGAGCATATGGAGTGGCCTGCCATGTCCCCGGATATGAATCCGATAGAGAACCTGTGGGCAGAATTAACGCGTCAAATCGACAACTTGGACCAGCAGCCGACCTCTGTGCGTGAATTGCAGCAGGCTATTGTCACTGCATGGCAAGCGATTCCTGTCCAAACCTTGGCAAATCTCGTGTACAGCATGCCTCGACGTGTACGTGCTCTCCTGAATGCTCGTGGGGGTTACAAGAAGTACTGAACTGTAATTTTACTGTCCGTAATCCCAGTCGTAATTTAACTTTTGTTTTTGTTAAAAATAAATTTGGCTAATGTGCAAAATAAAGAGATACTTCTGGAAAACGCACAGAAGTTTAACACAGTACTGTCCGTGAATTGAGTTCGATATCAGTGTACATCACTTTCAAGGATCAATTTATTTGCTTCGAAATGTCAAATGTGTTTTTTTGCTTCTTTTAAAGGTCACATTAACAAAATCTAGAATAATTTCAACATAATTCCAATGAACTTTTGGTTTTAAGTCATGTTGAAAAGTAAGTTCACCCCCACCAAAAAAAATGTTCCATATTAAATGCCAAGTCTGTATAAACGTTACATGAATGGTATCTCTTGAGTAACTTTTGATTATATTTAGTACAGTTTTAGATTAAGACATACATACATGTAGCTTAAGAGAGAAAAGGGAATGGTAGCAGAGAGTGAGAGATAGAGGAGAATAAGATTTTAAAATAAAACCAACAATATCTGAGTTTTTTGTATGATTGATATGTATATGTGTGTGTGTGTGGGAGGGGGGTTGTTTGTGTGTGTTAAATGTAGCAAAATGTAACAGTAACAAGTAAATGGTGATCTTAAAAATGAAACAACAAGATATGTGTGTGTTGGACTGTGTATATATAGTTATGCATTTTATCAAAAAGACGGAGTGGTCTGAACAGACATCTATATATATGTAAAAGTGTGTGTGTGTGTGATGTTACCGATAGACTCCAAAACGGAGAGGCTCACGTGCTTGATATTTGGCATAGACATGGTCATTGAGCCTGGGAAGAACATGGCCGACCTAAAAAAAAAAATTTCATATTATTTTTTTACCATATTTTTACCTCAGCGCATTTCAGTGAGGAATATTATGCACGGAATCTGAGGCGGAGGCAGAGCAGCGCGCTGATTCGCTCAGAGCGATCACGTGATCTTCCTTGCCGCCATAAACTCACAGTTACGCGTTCGCACGTAATTCAGAGCGAAAAGCGATTGCGTTTTTTCACATTTCAGCAAGGAACATTGCCATTCACACCACATAGGTTTTTTTTTTTTTCATCTTTAGATCCATTTTTTTTTTCAGCGAAGAATATGATACACGGAATCTGAGGCGATGGCAGAGCAGCGCGCTGATTCGCTCAGAGCGATCACGTGATGTTCCTTGCCGCCATAAACTCACAGCAAGTAGCATAGATTTTAGCATGATTAGCATTTAGCATGATTTAGCATAGATAGTGTTGTGAAAATCAATCAAGTCCACAACTTTGTCCCATAGGTAGGTTTAATAACAATCAGATCTCTGGCATCATCCTGAAGAATACAGTCATGCAATATATATCAGGATCGTGGCATCATATAGGAAGGATCGATAATCTATCTATAATTCCAGTAATCTCTGTCTGTACGTTTGTCTGTGACCGCTGTTTCTCGACAACCACGGGTCCGATATACTTTTAACTTGCCAGGTATATTGCTGGGGACCCGAGGATGTGCCTTTTCAAGGTTTCATATTAATCGGACAATTACTTACCGAGCTATGTCCAAAAAACGATTCAACCAATCAGAGAGCAGCGAACGATCGCGTGTGCCGAACGTGGCGGGCACACTCTGCCTCGGATGGCACATTTGAGAGCGTATTCATTTATTTCACGTTTGCAAACTATGTTGGCGTTAAACTATGTTTTACAACTAATAAAAACGAATTTGCGATTCATTCGCTTTCCTGCGCGTTTGTGCACGCGATGGCGATTTCTTTACCAAACTCCGGAAGCCGTTCGCTTTGGACCAAACCATTGCATGTAAATAGAGGGGGGGGATTGTCACCACTCGCAAGCCGTTCGCTTTGGACCAAACCATTTCATGTAAATAGAGGGGGGGGATATAATTTTAGATATAGATATAGTACGGGCATGCCCTAGTATTAGTCAATGCAAGCAAGCCGAGAATGTCTGCATGTACGTACCATCCGAGTCTACATGTCAAAGAGTAAATGTCGCAGGAGTGGTCCGGAGTCGCGGACGTCCGAGGTCTTATAGTCGCCTCTCAGTGGTTTAAGTGAGCATCACACCTGGGTTCAACTTTGATACATTTTCACTACAGATAGTAGCATGCTTCACATAGATTCTTTTTCAGCGAGGAATATTATACACGGAATCTTAGCCGGTGGCAGAGCAGCGTGCTGATTCGCTCAGAGCGATCACGTGATGTTCCATCCCCGCCGCCAGACCATTGAACATAAAACACAGTTTGTGTGTGTGTAATGTAATGTTATCTCCCCTCCCCCCTCCATCCTCCCCTCCCCCTCCATCCTCACCTTCCCCCCCCCCTTCCCCTCCCCCCTCCATCCTCCCCTTCCCCTTCCCCCTCCCTTCCCCCTCCACCCTACCCCCTCCCCTTTCCCCCGCCCTTCCCCCTCCACCCTACCCCCTCCCCTTTCCCCCTCCCCTTCCCCTCTTCCCCTCTCCTCCCCTCCCCTTCCCCCCTTCCCCTCCCCTCCTCCTCCCCTTCCCCTCCCCCTCCCCCTCCCGCTCCTCCCCCTCCCCTCCCCCTCCCCCTCCCCCCTCCCCTCCCCCTCCCCCTCCCCCCTCCCCTCCCCCCTCCCCCCTCCCCCCTCCCCCCTCCCCCTCCTGACCCCCTCCCCCTCCCCCTTCCTCCCCTCCCTCTCCCCCTCCCTCCCCTCCCCCTCCCCCTCCCTCCCCTTTCTCTCCCCTCCCCCTCTTCCTCCCCTCCCCTACCCTCCCCCTCCTCCTCCCCTTCCCCCACCTCCCCCTCCCCTCTCCCTCCCCCGCCTCCTCCCCTTCCCCCACCTCCCCCCTCCCCCTCCCCCCTCCCCCTCCTCCTCCCCTTCCCCCACCTCCCCCCTCCCCCTTCCCCATCCCCACCCCCTCTCCCTCCCTCCCCTTCCCCCTCCCCCTCTCCCTCCCTTCCCCCCTCCCCTCCCCCTTCCCCCCTCCCCTCCCCCTTCCCCCCTCCCCTCCCCCTTCCCCCTCCCCCACCCTCCCCTTCCCCCTCATCCCCCTCCCCTCCCCCCTCTCCCTCCCCCTCCCCCCCCCTCTTCCCCCTCCGTCCTCCCCTCCCCTCTCCATCCTCCCCTTCCCCTCCATCCTCCCCTTCCCCTCCGCCCTCCCCTCCCCCCATCCATCCTCCCCTTCCCCTTCCCCCTCCCTCCCCCTACACCTTTCCCCCTCCCCTTCCCCCCTTACCCTCCACCTTCCCCCCTTACCCTCCCCCTTCCCCCCTCCCCTCACCCCCTCCCCCTCCCCTCCCCTCCCACTCCTCTCCCCTCCCCTCCCCCCTTCCCCTCCCTCCCCTCCCCCCCTTCCCCTCCCTCCCCTCCCCTCCCCCTCCCTCCCCTCCCCTCCCCCCTCTTCTCCCCTCCCCCCCTCTCCTCCCCTTCCCTTCCCCCTCCCCCTCCCCTCCCCCACCCAGCAATGCCGGGTACTTCTGCTGGGTGATTTTGGGTGATTAGTACACAATCTTTTTTGTTCATTATAAATACAAGAATATGTATGGTTGGTAGGGTACTAGGATTACTTGTCCATTCACAAGTTCTATCTCGAGTCTAAATATTTACTGAACTTACTGATTCAATTTATGTGTTTCACCAGAAATGGTTGCTAGGGACATTTTTCCCATAGCAACGACCATCACAATGATTTTTTAATATAAAAAATTCACAGAATTAAATCTTCTATCATTTGGTGAACTGCACAATTACCAGTTTGCTTGACCATTCAATTTTAGTTCTCAAGAAAACGATTAAGAAGTATGAATATCGCCATTGCTAGGGAAAGGAACGTCCTTAACAACGGGATTTAACTTTTCCTTTGTTTTTAACATTCCTACTTTAATGTGCAAATTTCAAACGTGGGAACATGTAATTTATGTTTAATACACACCTATTTAACATACCTAACACACTTGTAAGTACTTCTCAGGTGTAGATCACGGAACTCAAAAACTAAGCATAATTTTTGGGCTTGGCCCATGGTCTAACAGGGATGGGGTGGTTTGTGCCATTTTTCAGGCAGTGGGAGAAACAAGAATGATGGGGTTGTGGTGCTTTTTAGCAGTAGACTACCATGGAGGCTGGTGAAGGCGGTTGATATAGAGTCTGGGAGAGTGTGTGTGATGGACATCGATATACAAGGGAAATTTTTTCGATTAATCAATATGTACCTTCCCCAGCAGCCATGGGAGAAGAAAAGAATTGTGAGACCGGATTAAGCGATGGCTGTGTACAAAAAAAGTTTTTATAATTGGTGTGGACTTGAATGTGTCATTAGAAGAACCCACAAGCCACGTTGCGGCAAAAGGGATAATCGAGTTACTGGATATCTTTAAGTTGAAAGACGTTTTCGCAACTGATGCAGCGAAGACCCAAGGTACACGTGGACTAATGCAGGGGGGTCACAGAGGTCAAAGTTGGATTATGTTTTTGTGTCAAAAGAAGTGTCTACGGTAGATTTACATAGAATTTGGAATAGTTTTTCAGATCACTGTTTGCTAAATGCAGTCTTTTCTTTTGACGATTTTTTTATTTTGGGGTAAAGGGGATTGGAGGCTGAATACCTCATTGTTGGAACGTCCTGGGGTAAGATTATTAATTGCCGCTAAAATCAAAGCCGAGAAGACGTTGATTCCTCTGTTTGGGTCTGTGAGGGAATGGTGGGAAGAAGTTAAGGTGAGGGTCAAATATTCTTTCCAGAGGGTTGCTCGGATGGCAAGTGAGAGGGCTTCTAGGTCCTTTCAGGCCAAGTCGGCGTGCTTGCAAAGATTATGTCGGCTTAATATGTATGGGTTTGATGTAGACAAAGAAATCGGGGAGTTAAAACAGCAGATTGGGAAGTTTTTCTCTCAACAGGCTCAGTGTGTCCAATTTGGGAGTGGGTTGTGGAGAGAAAGGGAGGAGACATGTTCGTCCCCTTTCTTTCGCAAATTAGTTAAGAAGAGGGCATGCATGAAAGGATTGGTGGAGGAGGGGGTGCTTTTGGAGTCATGGTTTGATATGGAGGCTGCTGTGGTGCGACATTTCACCCGTCTCTTTTCTCAGGGTCCAGGGGATGTTGACAGTGATGGTGAAGATTTCCTGGTAGGCTGGGATCACAGGTTGGAAAATGGGGTGCCACTCACGGTCTTCTCTGCTGAGGAGGTGGAGCAGGTGGTTTGGGGTTTGGGAAGGGAAGAGTGGATCTGCTCCAGGACCAGATGGGCTGCCTGCAGAATTTTATAAATGTTTCTGGGAGGAATTGAAGGACCCATTGGTAGCATTGTTCAATGAGGTATTGTGTTCAGGAGTGTGTCCAGCCTCTTGGGCTGGGTGTAATATTGGTTTGCTTCCAAAAAGGGTGACCGCTGTTGTTTAAGTAATCGGAGGCCGATTTTGTTGTTGAATGGAGATTACAAAATTCTCGCGACAGTCTTGCTGGAGAAGTTGCAAGTAGCATTGGGGGATCGGTTGAGCATCTTTCAGAGGTGTGTGGTGAAAGGGCACAAGGCTACTGACGTGTTAATTGTCCTTCATGACCTGATCATGTCGGCTAAAAGTAGGGGACAGTCAGCAGGGTTTCTCAGTTTGGATTTTGCAAAGGCATATGATACACTATCAAGAGAATATTTGTTTTCTGTCTTGGGAAAATGGGGATTTGGAGAAGCAGTGGTGAAGCTGGTTAAAACCCTGTATGCCTCTTCAGTTGGGCGTGTCAATGTAAACAGCTAATTGTCTCGTCCCTTCGAGATTTCCAGGGGGGTTCGGCAGGGATGTCCACTGTCCCCCTTATTGTTTGTTCTAGCCTTGGAACCCTTGCTGCACAGATTGTCAATACGTATTGAGGGATTATTGGTGCCGGGTTCGGGGGGTTGTAGGGTCCCCTGCTTGGCGTATATGGACGATGTAGTGGTATGTGTTGAACAAAGTGGAGACCTCGAGGTCATCATGCGGGTTTGCGAGGAATTTGCTGCGAGTAGTGGTTTGCAAGTGAATTTTGACAAATCAAACTTGCTGGTTGTGGGAGGGGAGTCTTGGGAAGGGGACATAGTGCAGAGATTTCGGATAGCGGAGGGCTGCCTTTGTGTTTTGGGGGTGTGGTTGGGGTCTGTTTGTTGTGTTGCAAAGAATTGGGAGGCACGATTAAGTTCGGTTGAACGTTTGCTTGGTGAATGGGGGCAGAGGGCCCTCTCATCTGTCAGAAGGGGATTTGTTATTAAAGGGCAAATTTTTCCTATGGTGAGGTTTGTGGCAGAGGTGTTTCCTCCAACAGAGAGGATTGCAAGTAAGCTAAGAAGTTTAATGTATACTGTTGCGGAAATGGCCCTTAGTGGTTTATTAAATATAGAATTAGTTCAGGTCCCCTCTTAGATGTATGTTTACCATAGATCGTCTGTACTGGGATGGTAGTTTTGTGTCGGAAGGTGTAGCAGGCTGTTATTCGAAATAACGCGAGCGAGTTATTCTCTCGCGAATAACGAGAGAGAGAGAGAGAGAGAGAGAGAGAGAGAGAGAGAGAGAGAGAGAGAGAGACAGACAGACAGACACAGACAGACAGACAGAGAGACAGACACAGAGCACATCCCTGGCTGGAGAGGCCGACAAGTATTTCGCGGCCTGCGACACGCGGTCGGTGTACGGTGCTGCCGTAGTGGATCCCGGCGCGGAGGCTACAGCGCCTCCTGCTTCCCTCGTGGCCGCTGCTCTGCCCCGCCCACTACCACCGCCACCACCACCACCGCCGCCGGCATGGCCGCCGCGGGGGCCACCGACGCAAACCTGGTGCTACCTGGGAAACGACCGGTCCGGCGCTCACTAGCGTCAGCCATTCCGGCAGCGTCCTGTTCATCACGGACACCTCGTCCGGGCACCGTTTTCTTTGCGACACGGGAGCGCAGGTAAGTGTCCTCCCTGCCTCCGCATCTGACAAGCAAGCCGCGGGCTGGGGCCCCGCTTTGCTTGCCGCCAACGGTACACCCATCCGCACATTCGGGAAGCGTTGCCTCTCACTGCGGTTCGGAGGGCAGCGCTTTCAATGGTCGTTCGTCACCGCCAGCGTGCCAATGGCCCTGCTCGGCGTGGACTTCCTATGTGCGCATGGGCTGTTGGTCGACGTTAAGCGCAGACGTTTCGTGCAGGCCGAAACCTTCAGCTCGCTCGCTTGTTCGCTGAGCGGCTCGTTGAGCAGCTCGCTGAGCGGCTCACCGAGCGTCTTGCCAAGTGGCTTGCTGAAAGGTTCCGTCCCAGCGAGGTTAGTCTGTACGCTTCCGGCAGCGGACGAGTTTACCCGCCTCCTCGCCAGTTTCCCGGCCCTCACGCGGCCCACCTTTTCAGCGGTGGCCGTCAAACATGGGGTGGAGCACCATATCCCCACTGTCAGGCCGCCGGTCTACGCCCGGGGCCCGGGCACGCCGCCTCGACCCCACGAAGCTCGCCGTGGCGAAAGCAGAGTTCGCCACGCTGGAACGGCTGGGTATCGTACGGCGCTCCAACAGCGCTTGGGCCTCTCCTCTGCACATTGTGCCGAAGCCCAGCGGTGGATGGCGGCCATGCGGTGACTAACGCCGGCTCAATGATGCCACCACCCCCGACCACTACCCGGTCCCGCATATCCAAGACTTTTCCACCCGGTTGGCAAACACGACCGTGTTCTCCAAGGTGCACCTCATCCGGGGCTACCACCAAGTCCCCGTACAACCGGATGATGTCCCAAAGACGGCCGTCATCACCCCTTTCGGCCTCTTTGAGTTCCTGCAGATGCCTTTTGGGTTGAAGAATGCGGCCCAGGCGTTCCAGCGGCTCATGGACAGCGTCTTGCATGACTTAGCTTTCATCTTTGTCTACCTGGACGACATCCTAGTCGCGAGCGCGTCCCGGGAGGAGCACCTGCTCCACCTCCGCACGCTTTTCGAACGCCTGGGCCAGCATGGCCTGATCATCAACCCCGCAAAGTGCCGCTTCGGCGTCGCCGCCATCGACTTCTTGGGGCACCGCATCACCAGGCATGGGGCCGTCCCTTTACCGGTCAAGGTGGAGGCCGTCAAGAGTTTTCCGTGCCCCCGCATGATCAAGGGGCTCCAGGAATTCCTGGGCATGGTCAATTTTTACCACCGCTTCGTGCCCCGCGTCGCCCAGCTCCTCCGCCCGCTACACGAGGCCCTCCGGGGGAAGCCGGGCAAAGGTGACATCGCCTCGTCGGAGCCGATGGCCACGGCATTTGCGGGCGCAAAGCTGGCCTTGGCCAACGCCACCATGCTGGCGCACCCGGCGCCCGATGCACCGATCGCCCTCACCACCGACGCGTCGGACTACGCGGTGGGCACGGTGCACGAGCAGTGGGTGCGTGGTGCTTGGCAGCCCCTGGCGTTTTTTAGCCGGCAGCTTCGCCAGCACGAACGCCGCTACAGCACCTTCGACCGCGAGCTGCTTGGGCTCCACCTGGCGGTCCGACACTTCCGCCTTCTGCTCGTGGGCCGCCCGTTCACGGCTTTCGTTGATCACAAGCCCCTTGTGTTCACGATAGCCAAGGTCGCTGAGCCATGGTCGGCCCGGCAGCAACGTCACCTCTCTGCCGTGTCCGAGTACATGACGGACATCCGTCACGTCGCGGGTAAAGACAACCTGGTGGCGGATTGCCTTTCCCGGTCCGTCGCGCAAGCGGTCCACCTCGGGATCGACTATGCCCGGATGGCGGAGGACCAGACTGCCGACCCTGGCGTCCAGGCCTTGCGGACCGCCGTCACGGGCCTCCGCTTCACCGAGGTGCCGTTCGACGTCGTGGGCGCGGCCCTCCTGTGCGACGTCTCCCTCGGCTGGCCTCGCCCCATCGTGCCCGCTGGCTGGCAGCGCCCGGTTTTCGACGCCATCCACGGCCTGTCCCACCCGGGCACGAAGGCCTCCCAGAAGCTCGTCGCGGCGAAGTTCGTCTGGCATGGCCTCAGGAAGGACGTCTGCGGCTGGGCCAGGATGTGCCTCGCGTGCCAGCGCGCAAAGGTCCACCGCCACACCCAGGCCCCGTTGGCCCCGTTTACGGTGCCCGAGCGTCGGTTCGACCACGTCCACGTCGACTTGGTGGGACCTCTGCCCCCCTCGCTGGGGTTCACCCACCTCCTCACCATGGTGGACCGCACCACACGGTGGCTGGAGGCCGTGCCACTGGCGGCGACGTCTGCGGCTGATGTGGCGCAAGCCTTCATCGCCACTTGGGTTGCCCGGTTTGGTGCCCCCTCGGACATCTCGTCCGACCGCGGCCCCCAGTTCACCTCGGAGCTCTGGGGTGTGGTGGTGCAAGGGCTCGGCGTCAAACTGCACCACACCACGGCCTACCACCCCCAGGCCAACGGCCTGTGCGAGCGCTTTCATCACTCGATGAAGGCCGCGCTCCGGGCCAGCCTCCGCGACAGCAGCTGGGCCGACAGGCTCCCCTGGGTCCTGCTGGGCCTCAGGACGGCGCCCAAGGACGACCTGCGCGCGTCCTCGGCAGAGCTGGTCTTCGGCAACCGCTGCGGGTACCGGGCGAATTTATCCCCAACTCCACGGCTCCTTGGTCCGCGGCGCAACAGTGCTCCACCCTGCAGGAGACCGCCCGGAGGTTCGCCCCGGTGCCGACGGCACACCACGGTTGCCCATCCTCCCACGTCGCCCCGCAGCTTCGCACGGCGGAGTACGTTTTCGTCCAGCACGACGCCCACCGGGCACCGCTACGGCCCCCGTATGACAGGCCTTTCCGCAGACCGGGGACAAACATTTCACCGTGGACATCGGCGGTGCCCCGGATTGGATCTCCGTGGACCACCTCAAGCCGGCCCACCTCGATCTGGATCTGGGTCACACACACACATGGGGGAGTGGATCTCACACACACACACACACACACACACACACACACACACACACACACTCACTCACGGGGGAGTGGGTCTCACACACACATACACACACACACACACACACACGGGGGGGAGTGGGTCACACACACACACTCGCACACGGGAGAGTCGGTCACACACACACTCACACACGGGAGAGTGGGTCCCACACACACTCGCACAAGGGAGAGTGGGTCACACACATACTCGCACACGGGAGTGGGTCACACACACACACACACACACACACGGGAGAGTGGGTCACACACACACTCGCACATGGGGGAGTGGGTCACACACACACTCGCACATGGGGGAGTGGGTCACACACACACTCGCACATGGGGGAGTGTGTCACACACACACACACACACACACACACGGGGGAGTGTGTCACACACACACACAGGGGAGTGGGTCACACACACACACAGGGGAGTGGGTCACACACACACACAGGGGAGTGGGTCACACACACACGGGAGTGGGTCACACACACACAGAGACATGCACACACAGGGGAGTGGGTCACACACACACTTGCACACAGACGGGGGAGTGGGTCACACTCGTACACGGGAGAGTAGGTCACAAACACACACTCGCACATTGGAAGAGGGGGTCACAAACACACTCACATGGGAGAGGGGGGTCACACACACTCACACGGGGGAGTGTGTCTCACACACATATATATACACACACACACACATGGGGGAGTGGGTCACACACACACACACACACACACACACACACACACACACACACACACACACACGCACACACACACACTCATGGGGGAGTTCGACACACACACACACACACACACCTGTAGATATGAAACACATCTTGTTTGGGCGGTGTACAATCACACGAACGAAACAGGCATTGCCTGGTTTCCTTTGCTTGAGTTGTAATCAAAATGTACCTTTGTTTCTTCAAAAAGTAATTTATTGTTGCAGTTTTGTGGTTTTTATAATAAAGGTTAATTTCCCCTCCAAGTTAGTTACACAACAACATGTAGCCTCGTTTAAGCTCAGTTATATCTTAGTAAATGTAAGCGTAGACCTTTCCTGTGTTCGTTTTGCGTTGAGTAGGATAATGGAAATTAGGTGCCCTTACAATGCTTTTGGTTTTGGCGCGAAATACCACGAGGCAGGCTTGAACAAGTCGACCAACGCCGAAGGAAGGCGGAGGAGGAGCCAACGGTAAGCGCGAGCCACCAATCAGGGCTCGAGGGGAGTGACTTACCACTGCGGCAGAAGGCGGGGTTTGGAACGTTCGAGTCGGGCTAGGGCTGGGCAATATACAGTCACGTGAAAAAGTAAGTACACCCCATGTAAAGTTGTGACTTTTTCAACATATTTCAACTTACAGCTAATTGATCTTCATTTCAACAATATTGATAGATAAAGGTGATATAATATAACAAATATCATGAAACATTTACATTTTGTAGTCCATTGTATAATTTAAATAAACATAAATGCAAATTTCGCATGTGGAAAAAGTAAGTACACCCTGACATTTATCACTACTTCAAATACCTAAAATTAGAATCAGGTGCACCAGCTCAGGTGCAAATGATTAGAACATCGTTAGAGAGGATCTTGGAGGAACCTGTCTTATTTAAACCTCAGACACTTAGTTTGGTTTGCTCTTTGTTGTTGAAGTGTGCAGCGTCACCATGCCTATTGCCTAGATCAAAAGAGCTCTCTGAGGCCTTCAGAAAGAAGGTTATAGATGCCTACGAGTCTGGGAAGGGATTTAAAAAGATCTCCAAACAATTTGAAATCGATCATTCGACTGTTCGGAAGATCATCTACAAGAAGAGAAGATTCCAAACAACTGCCAACTTGTTCAGACCAGGCCGCCCCAGCAAGTTCAGCCCGAGAGCAGACCGCAAGATGCTGAAAGAAGTCTCCAAGAACCCCAGAATGTCATCACGGGACCTACAGGTAACTCTTGCCACTGTTGATGTCAAAGTGCACGAGTCTACCATTAGAAAGAAGCTGCACAAATTTGATCTACATGGGAGGTGTGCCAGGAGGAAACCTTTGCTGTCCAGAAAGAACATAAGGGCAAGACTAAAGTTTGCCAATGAACACCTCGGCAAAGACCAGCACTCCTGGAACAATGTGCTCTGGACAGATGAGTCAAAGGTAGAGGTATTTGGCCACAGTACCAGAAGACATGTTTGGCGAAAACCAAAGACAGCATTTGACCACAAGAACCTGATACCAACTGTAAAGCATGGTGGTGGAAATATTATGGTTTGGGGCAGCTTTGCTGCATCAGGGCCTGGGCAGCTCACCATCATAGAATCCACTATTAATTCTTTATTGTACCAGAGGGTGCTTGAGGATAATGTGAGGCCATCTGTCAGAAAACTTGAAGCTCAACCGAAGGTGGACCTTGCAACATGACAATGACCCTAAACATACCAGTAAATCCACCAAGGAATGGCTGCAAAGAAAGAAATGGAGGGTTCGGGAATGGCCAAGTCAAAGCCCAGATGTAAATCCCATCGAGATGTGGGGGGGATTTGAAACGAGCTGTGCATGCAAGAAACCCCTCAAACATCGCACAGCTGAAAGAATTCTGCATGGAGGAGTGGGCAAAAATTTCTCCCAGTCGATGTCAGAGACTGGTAGACAGTTATAAGAAACGCGTACTTGAGGTTTTTCTGCCAAAGGGGCAATACCACCTATTAGAGCCAAGGGTGTACTTACTTCCACATGCAAAATTCCACCCAGAGGAACCAAAAGACCCTTAAGAAAAGGAAGGGGGGAGAGGGGGATGGGGGCAGCGGGGGGAGGTGTGGTCGGGGGAGGGCAGAGGGGGGGAGGGAGTGGGAGAAGGAGTGTGAGGGAGGGAGGGGAAGTGTGAGGGAGGGAGGGGGATGGGGGGGAAGGAGGGGAATGGGATGCGAGGGGGGGAGGCAGGGAGAGGAAGGGGGTTCATATATATGCTGTTGGGTGAATGTGGCGTTCATCATGTTTCTGAGTTGAATGTGATGCTAATCAGGAAGAAGAAGAAGCCAGACTACCAACTTGGTACACTTCCGGAATTGTTTGATTTATTTGTATTCAAATGTCTGGTGATTGTTTTGTATTCATTTATGCGAATGTGTACTTGTATATAACTGTCATTAATTTTAAAAGGCTTTGGCACGATTGAGCGATGTTTTTTCTTTTTTACTTCAAAAAAACGATCTTTTTTTTTTCATAATTTTTTTTTCCGAAAACACACCCAAGCACTCAATGATGAACCTCTGAAAGTTTGACGAAGATCCGTTCAGCCAACTCTGAGAAAAATGGCGACACAGACAGACATCTCTCTTATGTAGCAGACTAGCAGAAGTACCCGGCATTGCCGGGCGGGGGAGGGGAACGGGGGGAGGGGGAAGGGGGAACGGGGGGGAAGGAAGGAGAGGGTGGAGGGGAGGGGGGGAGGGGGGAGGGAAGAAGGGGAATGGGTAGGTGGGAGGGGAGAGGGAAGGGGAGGGGTAGGGGGAGGGGGGGGAAGGGGTAGGGGGGAGGTGGGAGGGGAGAGCAGAGGGGAGGGGGGAAAGGGAGGGGGAGGGGAGGGGGTAGGGTTGGAGGGGGGGTAGGGTGGAGGGGGAGGGGAAGGAGGGGAGGGGAGGACGGAGGGGGAAGGGGAGGGCCAGTCAACAATGACGTTGCAGTTCTCATGGTAGGAGAGCACCACTACAATCGCGACATCGTCCTGCATCTTTGCAACAACAGCACAAAGCGGATTTGGAGACTCACCGATCCTGTGACGCCCCTACAGTACCGGCGTTGCCGGGCGGGGGAAGGGAGACCCATACATTCCCAACCCGTACATTCGCCCTCTCGGCTCAAGCTCACTCGGACAAAAGCCTCGCACAAATTACACCGTGAAGGCCCAATGGCCATGTCTATGCCACAAATCAAGTACGTGAGCGAGTCTGGCGCACTGAATTGAAAATATATAGAACGCTCATACTCCGTGAAAAGTGAAGCCGCCGTGTCGCCATATTGGTTAGCACGACTCGACCAACACGCTTCGCGGATCTCGTTTGTTTTGAACGTGTCCCAGATTTTAAAAACCAGACAACTGTTAAAATGCCATTTTGTGCGGCAATAAACTGCTCCAATCGGTTACGGAAGGGTTGTGGAAAGACGTTTCACAGCTGTTTCAAAGACGTTTAAGTCATATCGCACAAAATCGACAAAAATCGACACAAAACACGATCGCATAAAAGGTGAAAAAACGCAATCGCTTTTCGCTCTGAATTACGTGCAAACGCATGACGGAAATCACCATCGCCCAGCATCGAGTGCCAACCAAGATGGCGCCCAGTAGCTGCATCTCCACCTATGTGGTGTGAATGGCAATGGTCATTCTATATATTTTCAGTTCAATGGTCTGGCGGCGGGGATGGAACATCACGTGATCGCTCCGAGCGAATCAGCGAGCTGCTCTGCCACTGGCTGAGATTCCGTGTATAATGTTCCTCGCTGAAATGCGCTCGCTGAACCTCGCTGAACTGTACGTACGCGCAACCGCTGATTCTCATTCAAAACAGAGGCGACGTACAGTATTCCTTTACTGTGTCTGTGTTAGCCATGGGTCCGAAGAAGGATAATGCTAGTGTTTCCAAGCGTAATGTGGTTACAATGGACGATAAGGTAAATCTGATTAAAAGGTATGGAAAAGGTGGAAAAGTGTCGGTGATAGCGCATCGACCTTATCGCGAATCGGAACCGCAATGCGTCATGGGATCGGAAAGGGGCAATAGCGCCGCCACAAACTACACCATGGAATTGCAGCTGGCCCGGTTTTTTAAACCATTGATATTAAAATAAAAAATTAGCCTATAACCACCGGAATTTTATGCTGATTCCGAATCTGTCTAAAACTTTTCTCCGATGTGTAGTTCTTGGTTATAAGCGGACATCCAGACAGACACTCCTCCTTTATATATAGAGAGAGATAGGTTTTACAGGCCAATCTTTCAACACAAATGTGTGTTCACTATGGCCTATTTTGAGGATTAGGTATGCTATTTGCCAATTGATTAAGAAATTAATTATTTTATTATTATTAGCCCCCGTTGGGCTTCGTCTGAAACGTGGGTTTGTGGATTTGGCCGTGTCCATCCGCAACCATATCTCTGGATATGTATGGACCGATTTGGTCCTACTTGGCACAAAGACAAGGCATGACATATGCACATCATTTTTTTTCGAGATCAGATCCAAGATGGCCGGCTGGTGGCTATTTTAGTTGTAAAAAACCCGATGTTGAACACGTCCTCAACCATTTCTCGGACATGTTTGCCAATCTTGTTCAAACTTAGCAAACAGATAATGAATGATGGGTTACATAGGCACATCATTTTTTTTCGAGATCAGATCCAAGATGGCCGTCTGGTGGCTTTTTTGTTACTTCAACCTATCCCCATCCATTTATCGGACATGCATGGACCCATTTTTTTCAAACTTGGCACAAAGACAATGCATGAGTATAGATATGCAGAAGAGTTTTTGTCAGATGGCCGACTGGCAGCCTTTAACTCCGTACAGCAAAATTACTAAACCACGGCGGAGCCAGTGACATTTTATGTCTTTTCACCTCCTCCACCTAAGGTGGATATGTTTATATTTTCACCCATGTCTGTTTGTCTGTCAACAAGATATATCAAGAAGTTGTGGACGGATTCGGACGAAATTTGGCAGATAGGAAGTGTATATGGCATGGACAAAATTATTAGATTTTGGTGAAGATGCGGATTCGGATCCGGCCACTAGAATTTTTAAAGTGAATCTTCACCATTGGGAAATTCGGACAAAAACGATACATAGCAGGATATTTCAAAAAGTTGTGGACAGATTTGGACGGAAATTGGTGGACAGGTTGGGTGTGTGACAAGGATAAATAGATTCGATTTTGGTGGAGATCTGAATATGGATTCGGACACAAGTTATTTGGAGGGGAGAAGTTTTTTTCAAGGAGGGGAGGAGGGGGGAGGGGGGGATGGGAACGGGCGGAGGGGAGGGGAACGGGGGGAGGGGAGGGGAGGGGGAGGGATTGGAGGGGGAGGAGAGGGGGGAGGGGGAGGGATTGGAGGGGGAGGAGAGGGGGGAGGGGGAGGGATGGGAGGGGGAGAGGAGTGGGAGGGTGGGGAGAGGAGTGGGAGGGTGGGGGGAGGGAGGAGGGGGAGGTGGAGGGAGAGGGGGAGAGGAAGGGGTAGGACAGAAAGGAAGGGGTAGGGGGGAAAGGGAGGAGCATGGGGGAAAGGGAGGGGAGGGGGGAAGGGGATGGGGAAGGGGTAGGGCAGAAAGGAAGGGGTAGGGGGGAAAGGGAGGGGCATGGGGGAAAGGGGAGGGGGGAAGGGGAGAGGGTAGGGTGGAGGGGGAAGGGAGGGCGAGGGGGAGGGGGAGCGGGGAAAGGGAGGGGGAGGAGGGAAGGGGAGGGGAGGGATATAGATGGTTACTGGCAATATTGATCACATCCAGAAATGATGTAATCCACACAATTTATGTACTTTACGTAACGTTAATAGGAATACATGGCCGTGTAGATGGGAAATACAGTTTGTTTGAAATAAATCACAAATATCAGATGAAAGTGAAAAAAAACCTATGTGGTGTGAATGGCAATGTTCCTCGCTGAAATGTGAAAAAACTGAATTACGTGCGAACGCATAACTGTGAGATTATGGCGGCAAAGTTGGAACATGACGTGATCCTCGCAGAAGTACCCGGCATTGCCGGGTGGGGGAGGGGAGACCCGTACATTCCCAACCCGTACATTCGCCCTCTCGACTCAAGCTCGTATTCGATTCGTATTCGAAATCGAAAGGGGAAATCCTTCGTATTCGAATTCGTAAACACGAAATATGAATTAAAATATAATTCATATCGCACAAAATCGACACAAAACACGATCGCATAAAGGTGAAAAACCGTAATCGCTTTTCGCCCTGAATCACGTGCAAACGTGTGACGTGTGACGGGATGGAACATCACGTGATCGCTCTGAGCGAATCAGAGAGCTGCTCGCACTGGCTGAGATTAGCGGGTACTTCGCTGAAATGCGCTGAGATAAATATGAATAAAAAATATGGATCTCGTCAAATATGGTCTCAGCCATGTTCTTCCCAGGCTCAATGGCCATGTCTATGCCAAATATCAAGCACGTGAGCCTCTCCGTTTCGGAGTCTATCGGTAACATTACACACACACACACACACACACACACACACACACACACACAAACTGTGTTTTATATATATATATATATATGTATTAAACAGCTGATTTGTTTAATGTCCAATTCCATTGGAATCTCGATCCGGAAAGCCGTGTTTTTACGCACGGGACGCGGCTATGACGCACAGAGAAAATGACGTCAGTTCGGTAATCTTTCTTCCTGTTTTTCTTCACATGATAAATCCTATATTTCTCTCAAGATAAACAAAATATATACATCACACCAGGATTGTTTAATACCAGGATATCAATGAAGATGCATAGCTGCAATGGAGGCGCCGAAAGATCGGACATTTCGATGGAATTTTCGCGAATCGTCGCCGGTCAATCATAGATGTGATTGTCGTGGAAAAGAGCAGGCGGACACCAGGCGCAACCAAAAGAACGTGTTTGTTGCCTGGTTGGACCTTCGTAATGCATTTGGGAGTGTTCCTCATGGAGCAATATTTGCCACGATGGGCGCTTCGGCGGAGCTGATCCAACTGCTCCGGGATGTTTATACCGGCGCGTCTACGAAAATTAATACTGACGAGGGCCCGACGACCGCGGTCCCGATCCAGTCTGGGGTGAAGCAAGGTTGCCCCATATCGCCGATCCTGTTCAATCTGACCATTGAGCTGATTGTGCGCGCGGTGCAGGCCTCAGCAGCAGCGGGAGGCCACGGAGTTAAAGTCCATGGCGAGCCTGTCAACATCCAAACATTTATTCAACCCTGTTTGTCATTCGCATTATGCGCGGGGGGGCGTCCCGAAGAAATACGTCCACAAGTTGGTTGCTGTGATTGTCGCTGCTGCCAAAGAAATCTGCCAACTACCTGTCCGCGCAACAAATAACTATATATTCGCGGGCCGAGATGTTGGCGGGTTGGGGTTGCAGCACCCCGGGTCTGAGGCAGATATCCAAACCATCGTTCAGACGGTGTGGATTCTGGCCTCAAAAGACCCTTCTTTGCGCAGCATTGCCTCACAGCAACTCTTGTCGGTCGTCCGCCGAACGATCCACCGCGACCCTGAGGAGTCAGACGTAGACAAGTTCTTGTCTGGCTCTATGGAGGGGCTGTTGGCGAATTCTGGGAATAGCGGCCAAATTTCTACCCTATGGTCAAGGGCGAGGGCTGCGGCGAGAAGATTGAAAATAACTATCAGCCGCGCCCTTTCAGGCGAGCCAGTGGTCTCTCTGGCCCAGTCCCAGGAGTGTGGCGTGGGTGAAATCTGCGCTGCACTGAGGAGCTGGACCAGAGAGAAGTTTGCCCAACAGTTGCTTGCCATGCCAGACCAAGGGAAGGTGGCCGCTTGCCTGAAGGGAGATAGGTTTGCCAACGACTCCTCATGGATTCGCGCGGGATCCTTCATGCGTTTTTGCGACTGGCGCTTCATTCACAGGGCGAGCCTCAACTGTCTGCCTACGAATGTTGCCATACACCGGTGGAACCCCTCCTGCCCAATGAAGTGCCGGCGGTGTGACTATCCTCGAGAGACTCTGGCACACATTGTGGACCACTGTCTCCCGAGCATGATGCCCATCCGTCGCCGGCACAACATGATCCAGAACCGCCTGGTCAAGGCCATTTGTCATGGGGAAGTCTTTGTTGACCAACACGTCCCTGGTGATCCCTCCCCACGTGAAAGACCTGACATCACTGTGGTGGAGGGAAACAAGATCACCATTGTGGATGTGGCTGTCCCCTTTGACAATGGCCCTGATTCCCTCACTGCCTGTGCAACGGCCAAACAAGAAAAATATTCAGAGTTGCGCCGAGCATTGGCAGCGGAGGGCAAGGACGTCCAGGTGTGTGGGTTTGTGGTCGGGGCGTTGGGGTCGTGGTTCGCAGGCAATGAGTCTGCCCTGAATCGTCTGGGGATTTCACGACCTTACCGCAGACTGATGAGAAGATTGTGCTGTATTGACGCAATCAAGGGATCGCGGGATATATACATTGAACATATGTCGGGCCACCGTCAGTATGCCGAGGGAGCCTGATTGTCTTGTCTGGTCTTGTATTTGTTGATGTTTGTTTTAAATTGTGTTGTTTTTTATTCACATGAGTTTCTTTCTGTTTACTGTGAATGGATGTATGTGTGGATCGTTGAATCTTGGCGGCCAAAAGGTCGAGGAGCGAGTGCCGATAAGAGACTGGCCCCGCTTTTTAAACCTGGCTTTGTGCCCCTTATTGGTCCCTGGATGATTTTTTGGAAATTTCCAGGGTCCCTTCTTCTTTCTATTTTATATGTGATTACCCCTTTTGTGGGGGAAACTTTTGTTTGTTTGTTTTTAAACGTTGTGTTTTGATTTTTTAATTTTTTAATAAATCTGGTCATCAGTTTAATAGCTGATATGTTCCGCAATGCGGGACTAGTCTATTAAATGGATTTTTGGTATCGGGAATTGGATTAGGGGCTTGCTCCGTCTGCTCCACGTATCGACCCGGTATTGCAGTACCTCCGGGAACGGTGCATCCCCTTTGGGGGGACCTGGAAAACAAAGAAAAGATCCTTAAGGAGAAACTACAAGATTTGCTTTTACAACTGGAGAGAAATATTTAAACTTGAAAACTCTGATGAGTGAATCGGGAAGTTGTGCAGTGGTTTGTGGGTTCTTCCTCTCTAATAAATCTTCCCACTCATGATTATTCGCCACAAGTTAAAAAAAATTTATGCTAAATTAAAAAGGCAATGTGGGGATGACAAGCTTCAGTCTAAAAAAGGTCCTAAACAAGCTCGGGATTATGTTGGTTTAGAGAGTCGACAACAGCGTTACCGTCACATAACAATCCCTACATCACTGCCTCATTTACAATTCATCAATCATTGCTTCAAGCTTCCACAAACATTTCACTGGTTACAACAGTACTTCATTACTCTTGTAGTGTAGCCACACACTGAGACTGTACAAATTAGCAATCCGAGTATAATGTTATAATATCAGTACATGATCATCAACTTCTTACAAACTGCATGAACATCTCTAATTTCAGTATTATATAATTATGTCCATTTGTGATTGGTTACTCTATGTTGATAAAAAAGAAAAGTAGGAAAGAAAACTGAAACTGCAGGAAGTCCCTGAAATTATATAGGAGCTTCTTATACTTTTGCAGAAATTATATATAGGAGCTTATGATACTTTTCGCTAGGCCGAGCTCTCGACAGTAGTCTGGAGGCAGTGATGTCGGGGTTGTTATGTGACGGCAATACTGTGAGCTACTCTCTTAACCAACATCATCCCTATCTTGTTGAGGACCTTTTTTAGAATGTAGTTTGTCATTCCCACATTGCCTTTTTAATTTAGCATAATTTTTTTTATTAACTTGTTTCTGTCATTTTTTACAATGTGGAATAACACAATGGTATATGGTACTCAGAGGATACCCAATCTTGGAGCAAAAGTGCCAAGATATCTTAGTCAGCAATGTCAAACACTGCACATGTTCCAATATTGTCTAACCGCTAACGTAACCCTGACTGTATCTTGCAGCTCTGTCTTATTGCTCGTTTCTCAAAGAGTAATGTCTTCATCCAGCCTCAGGCCACACAATGACCTGCACATAGAAATGCCCAAAATAACTGATGTGGTTTCCCTTTAACCAATAGGGTAGGGACAGAGGGAAGGGGCGGAGCCCATATCAATTAATTGACCATTGACCACTCCAGGCGATGCAGTGTGCCAAAACAAAGATGAAAGGAACACAAAATGTCAGTTCAAATATTTATTAAACTAGGGGGCCCGTTGGTCCATTGGACCAAATTTTAATTGGGGACTTTTGGATCTTCAGGGATTTTTGGGTCTTTGATGACTTTTGGGTGTTTGGGGATTTTTGGGTCTTTTGGGTCTTTTTGGTCCTTGGGGACTTTTGGGTCATCTGCGGTTTTTGCGTCATCTGGGGTTTTTGGGTTTTCGGGGACGTTTGGTTCATTGGGACTTATTGGTCATCTGAGTCCTTGGGGCTTTTGGGTCATCAGAGACTTTTTGGGTCCTTGGGGACTTATGGGTCCTTGTGGACTTTGGGGTGATCTGGGTCTTTTGGGTCCTCGGGGACTTTTGGGTGATTTGTGTCATCTTGGTATTTTGGGTCCTCGGGGGTCTTTTGGGTCAAGTGTTGAAGGGTCTGCCAAGGTCTAAGGGGTCTCGGCAGTCTAAAGGGTTAAAAGGCACATTTGAATCGTGCGGAATTAATTAATAGACGTGAAAAAGTATGACACACTCGGCTAAATAGACACACACACACACACACACACACACACACACACACACACACACACACACACACACACACACACACACACACACACACACACACCTCCATTTATCGTAGATTCAATTTGACTGGATTCCTTGTTCAGTCTGTTTTATACGACGGCATAAGTGATGAGCCGACGTAGCGAATCTGGCGCCGAGAAACCGTGACTCGAGATGGTTTATTGATCACGTGGTTTCCTTTTGCATTGACCCGCGACTGGAGGGTTCATGATCACGTGTCCCATGTGCGGTGTATAGCACTGGTACCTTGCTATTATTTTATTTTCACAAATGTAAAACTGAAAAACAAGGCCTTTCCCGAGACATGATATTTCTGCTGATATTATTTTATGCCACATAACATTATCATGCAGAACGCCGACACTGAGGAAAATGTGTCCAGCGGCTCCGCCCCCATCAAACTGGTTGACAGTCATAGCCACGCCCACCCCAGCCCTATTCTTTTACAAAGGAATGTCGTTTTGTGTACTTTTTGAGGAATCATTTCAAGCCACGAGAATTATAATACCAAAGGATGTTGCAGGAAGTAAAACTTTGTCAAATGGTAGCAGAATCATTGCCATTGATCGAGGCAGCTCGGAAAAATGCCGTCTGAGGAAGATTATTATTATTATTATTATTATCATTATTATTATTATTATTATGAACAAGAAGATGAATTCCCGGGTTTGACCGATCGCGTTTTTTCGCTATATTTTGCTTTTGCATTGGTCTGGAGAACTGAAAAGTGATCCCTTCCTCGACAATCAGCTGAACAGACCAGGTCGATCTCATAGGTAGCCAAAGTGAGTTTTAAAAGAAGATAATGTGGCGGACACATTGTCAGTGGGCAATAATTCCGCGCACCAGCGGGTGGCGCGAGCGTCCGGGCGTGGAAGCGCAGCTCGGGCCACGCCCGGAACGAAGGCGTCACGCGGCGCAGGGTGGAACTGTGGACATGCCCCGCCTTTCGGCCGACCGGCCATGCCCGGGGGCAAGGCGTGGCCTCGGGACATATATGCGGGCTAGATAGTCGAGCCCGCCCAGTTCTTACGTGCGAGCTGTTAATAAAGCATTTCAGTTTGTACAACGCGTTGTGGCGTACCTTCTTGGCAAACGAATCGTGTGTGCACAGCACCACACTGGTGACCTCGACTGGTTCAGCCGTTGCTGACCCCTGAACGCGCCATGGCTACCAACGCTGTCGCCGTCAAACTCCCGGAGTTCTGAGAAGCACAAGCCGACGTTTGGTTTGTGCAGGCCGAAGCTCAATTCCAGCTCCTGGGCATCACGGCGGATGAGACCATCTACTACCACGTGGTCGCCGCCCTCGGGCCCGGCACTGCCGTCCACGTCGTGTCCATCCTTCGGCGCCCGCCGGGTGACCACAAGTACGCGGCGCTCAAACGTCTCCTCGCCACGTTCGGGCTCACGGAGGTCGAACGCACCGACCGCCTCCTGGACCTTCCCGCCCTCGGCGACACACGACCGTCCGTTCGGATGGATTTTATGCTGTCCCTCCTTGAAGACCAGCGCCCGGATTTCCTATTCCGAGCGCTTTTCCTCCGCCAGCTACCTGTGCAGGTGCGGCTCGCGCTGGCCGGTTCGAAATTAACAGAACCCCGCGCCCTGGCCGGAGAGGCCGACAAATTTTTCGCGGCCTGCGACACGCAGTCGGTGTACGGTGCTGCCGTAGTGGATCCCGGTGCGGAGGCTACAGCGCCCCGTGCTTCCCTCGTGGCCGCTGCTACGCCCCACCCACTACTGCCACCACCACCGTCGCCGCCACCACCACAAACCTGGTGCTACTATCATGCCAGGTTCGGCCGCAAGGCTAGAACGTGCCGCCCGCCGTGTTCTTTCGACGGGTCGGGAAACGACCGGGCCGGTGCTCACTTGCGGCCATGAGCGTCGGCCATTCCGGCAGCCTCCTGTTCATCACGGACACCTTGTCTGGTCGTCGTTTTCTGTGCGACACGGGAGGGCAGGTAAGCGTCCTCCCTGCCTCCGCGTCCGACAAGCGAGCCGTGGGCTGGGGCCCCGCCTTGCTCGCTGCCAACGGAACACCTATCCGCACATTCGGGAAGTGTTGCCTCTCACTGCGGTTCGGAGGGCAGCGCTTCAAATGGTCGTTCGTCACCGCCAGCGTGCCAATGGCCCTGCTCGGTGCGGACTCCCTTTGTGCACATGGGCTGTTGGTGGACGTTAAGCGTCGACGTCTCGTCCAGGCTGAAACCTTCAGCTGGCTCACTTGTTCGCTGAGCGGCTCGTTGAGCAGCTCGCTGAGCTGCTCACCGAGCGGCTTGCTGAGTTGTTCCGTCCCGGCGAGGTTAGTCTGCACGCTTCCGGCAGCGGACGAGTTTACCTGCCTCCTCGCCAGATTCCCGGCACTCACGCGGCCCACCTTTTCGGCGGTGGCCGTCAAACACGGGGTGGAGCACCATATCCCCACCGTCAGACCACCAGTCTACACCCGGGCACGCCGCCTCGAGCCCACGAAGCTCGCCGTGGCGAAAGCGGAGTTCGCCACGGTGGAGCGGCTGGGCATCGTTCGGCGCTCCAACAGCGCTTGGGCCTCTCCTCTGCACATTGTGCCCAAGCCCGGCAGCGGATGGCGGCCGTGCGGTGACTACCGCCGGCTCAATGACGCCACCACCCCCGACCGCTACCCAGTCCCGCATATTCAGGACTTTTCCGCCCGGTTGGCAAACACGACCGTTTTCTCCAAGGTGGACCTCATCCGGGGCTACCACCAGGTCCCTGTACAACCGGACGATGTACCAAAGACGGCCGTCATCACCCCTTTCGGCCTCTTTGAATTCCTGCGGATGCCTTTTGGGTTGAAAAATGTGGCCCAGGCATTGGCCCAAGCCCAAGCGCTGTTGCCGAACAAGGCCCAAGCGCTGTTGGAGCGCCGAACGATGCCCAGCTGCTCCACCGTGGCGAACTCCGCTTTCGCCACGGCGAGCTTCGTGGGGTCGAGGCGGCGTGCCCGGGCGTAGACCGGTGGTCCGACGGTGGGGATATGGTGCTCCACCCCGTGTTTGACGGCCACCGCCGAAAAGGTGGGCCGCGTGAGTGCCGGGAAACTGGCGAGGAGGCGGGTAAACTCGTCCGCTGCCGGAAGCGTGCAGACTAACCTCGCTGGGACGGAACAACTCAGCAAGCCGCTCGGTTCCAGCGGCTCATGGACAGCATCTTGCATGACTTACCTTTCATCTACGTCTACCTGGACGACATCCTAGTCGCGAGCGCGTCCCGGGAGGAGCACCTGCTCCACCTCCGCACGCTCTTCGAACACCTGGGCCAGCATGGCCTGATAATCAACCCCGCGAAGTGCCGTTTCGGCGTCACCGCCATCGACTTCTTGGGGCACCGCGTCACCAGGCACGGGGCCATCACTTTACCGGCCAAGGTGGAGGCGGTCAGGAGTTTCCCGTGCCCCCGCACGATCAAGGGGCTCCAGGAATTCCTGGGCATGGTGAATTTTTATCACCGCTTCGTGCCCCGCGTCGCCCAGCTCCTGCGCCCCCTGCACGAGGCCCTCCGGGGGAAGCCGGGCAAAGGTGACATCGCCCTGGACGGAGCCGATGGCCGCGGCGTTCGCGGGCGCAAAGCTGGCTTTGGCCAATGCCACCATGCTGGCGCACCCGGCGCCCGATGCACCAATCGCCCTCACCACCGACGCGTCGGACTACGCGGTGGGCGCGGTGCACGAGCAGTGGGTGAGTGGTGCTTGGCAGCCGCTGGCGTTTTTTAGCCGGCAGCTTCGCCCGCACGAACGCCGCTACAGCACCTTCGACCACGAGATGCTCGGGCTCCACCTGGCTGTCCGACACTTCCGCCATCTGCTCGAGGGCCGCCCATTCACGGCTTTCGTCGATCACCAGCCCCTTGTTTTTGCAATGGCCATGGTCATGGTCGGCCCGGCAGCAACGTCACCTCTCTGTCGTGTCCGAGTACACGACGGACATCCGTCACATTGCGGGTAAGGACAACCCGGTGGCGGATTGCCTTTCCCGGTCTGTCGCACACGCGGTCCACCTCGGGATCGACTATGCCCGGATGGCGGAGGACCAGACCGCCGACCCCGACATCCAGGCCTTGCAGACCGCCGTCACGGGCCTCCAAGGTGCCGTTCGACGTCGTGGGCTCTGCCCTCTTGTGCGATGTCTCCCTCGGCCGGCCTCGCCCCATCGTGCCCGCTGGTTGGCAGCGCCCGGTTTTTGACGCCATCCACGGCCTGTCCCACCCGGGCATGAAGGCCTCCCAGAAGCTGGTCGCGGCCAGGTTCGTCTGGCATGGCCTCAGGAAGAACGTCCGCGACTGGGCCAGGACGTGCCTCACGTGCCAGCGCGCAAAGGTCCACCGCCACACCCAGGCCCCGTTGGCCCCGTTTACGGTGCCCGAGCGTCAGTTCGACCATGTCCACGTCGACTTGGTGGGACCTCTGCCCCCCTCGTGGGGTTTCACCCACCTCCTCACCATGGTGGACCGCACCACCCGGTGGCCGGAGGCCGTGACATTGGCGGCGACGGCTGCGGCTGACGTCGCGCAAGCCTTCGTCGCCACGTGGGTTGCCCGGTTCGGTGCCCCCTCGGACATCTCATCCGACCGTGGAACCCCAGTTCACCTCGGAGCTCTGGGGAGCGGTGGCGCAAGCGCTCGGCGTCAAGCTGCACCGCACCACGGCCTACCACCCCCAGGCCAACGGCCTGTGCAAGCGCTTTCATCGCTCAATGAAGGCCGCGCTCCGGGCCAGCCTCCGTGACGGCAGCTGGGCCGACAGGCTCCCCTGGGTCCTGCTGGGCCTCAGGACGGCGCCCAAGGACGACCTGCGTGCGTCCTCGGCGGAGCTCGTTTTCGGACAACCACTGCGGGTACCGGTCGAATTTATCCCCGACTCCATGGCTCCTTGGTCCGCGGCGCAACAGCGCTCCACCCTGCAGGAGACCGTCAGGAGGTTCGCCCCGGTGCCGATGGCACACCACGGTTGCCCGTCCGCCCACGTCGCCCCGGAGCTTCGCACGGCAGAGTACGTTTTCGTCCAGCACGACGCCCACCGGGCACCGCTGCGGCCCCCGTACGACGGGCCCTTCCACGTGCTGGAGACCGGGGACAAACATTTCATCGTGGACATCGGCGGTACTCCAGATCATATCTCCGTGGACCGCCTCAAGCCAGCCCACCTCGATCTGGACCACCCCCCGCAAGCAGCTCTGCCTCCATGTCGAGGCCGCCCCCCGGCGGTCAGACCCCCGGCACCCCCCAGTCCTGCCGTCCCGCTGCCCCCCCCCCCCCCCAGCCCTGCACGCATCGCCAGAGGGCGTTTCGGCCGGGTCATCCGGCTTCCCCGCAAGCTCACCCTTCAGGTGCGCGGGAATTCTGGGGGGGCGCGTGTGGCGGACACATTGTCAGTGGGCAATAATTCCGCGCACCAGCGGCGGGTGGCGGGAGCGTCCGGGCGTGGAAGCGCAGCTCGGGACACGCCCGGAACGAAGGTGTCACGAGGCGCAGGGTGGAACTGAGGACATGCCCCGCCATTCGGCCGACCGGCCACGCCCGGGGGCAAGGCGTGGCCGCGGGACATATATGCGGGCTCGATAGTCGAGCCCGCCCAGTGCTTACGTGCGAGCTGTTAATAAAGCATTTCACTTTGTACAACGCGTTGTGGCCTACCTTCTTGGCAAACGAATCGTGTATGCACAGCACCACAATAATCCAACTGTAGTTTTGCATGCAGCAGATGGGAGCGACATTTTTTTCCATGCCATCCCTACAAAGAGAGTACTGGGGTACTCTCTGATTATCCACATCACTGACATTTTTGTACATTCAACACTGGTCATCAAAAAGGGTTGGCGTCAAGAACAGCATCCGGCTATAAAACATTGTATTTTGTATTTTTCCTTTTGGTCGAACTTCTTCCTGAATCCGGCAGACAGCATTAGCCTTTTATATCAGTAGAGTATTGTGAATTTCCAAAATAATAATATTTCTTCATAGTGCAGCAGATATGTGAAATATTTTGACAGAATTGTGGGTTTGATGATAAAAGCATGGCATTTGGCACACAGTTAGGACATACCCTTAGGAATATTTTTGGATATAGGGACATCGCATATTTGTCCCATGGTAGCTGTGGCGGCCATTTTAGAAAATGGCGGCCAAAATTTACTATTTTCGCCCATAAGTTGAATTATAACACACCTCTTGTTGATTCTCCTTCCCGATTGGCTAAAACACTGTCATGTGTGGTTCACTAGTATAGCCGATTGCATAGCCAGTGCACATTTTACCACTATGGACCGGTCCATAGTGGTAAAAGTTGCAATGGTTTTTACAAAGATCGTCTGAGTATTATGATACTTGTCGTTAATGTTTGACAGTTTACAGCGCCCTCAAGAGGTGGTGTGTTATAAAACTCATATGGACTGGCATAATTCGGTCACTAGTCACATATATGCGCCCCTCGGGACTGTGAGTGACCACATGAGGGTCCTATTTCCCTCATGTGGTCACTCAACGTCCCTCGGGGTGCATAGATATGACTAGTGACCGAATTATGCCAGTCCATATGTGTATACTATATCAACTATGGTTGGTGCAAAACACATTCTAGTGGATCTATGTATCATTTGTTATTGACATGTTATGCATAGGCCTCACATGGACTTGAACACAATTTTGTATGGTGGCCTAACAGGGACGCAAATAACGTTTTTCTTCTTTGTCATGCTTATATCTGACAGATCTGTATTGCTACATATGTACTAGAGCTGAGACATTGTGCATATCTTTATTCTGCTAATTCTGCTTTCAGGTCACGGTGGTGGTTGCATCTGGTGGCTGTACCCTAAACGTATTCTGACTGACTGACAATGGCCCAACGTTTTATGGTGTTGGACCCCCAACAGCCCGGCTCATCTGGAACACATCTTCCATGTCTGACAGATTGGGACCAGTGTGTGCTATGTCAGAAAGACACCTCTGAGAAGCTATGCTGTCCAGCTGAATCAAAGCGTAGCACCGGTGGTTCTGGGTTCCAGGCTCTTGCAGACAATCTCCTCGCCTTCAGCAAGATCGGATGTCTGCCAAAGACTATAGATCTCTCTAAACTGGATGATGGTGAGGGCATTCAAGCAACATTCGAGCACCACAGAGCCAGGTGGCATGATTCATGTAGACTCGAATACAACAAAACCCAACTGTTTCGAGCCGAGAAGAGGAAAACCTCCTGTGAGCACAGTGCAGATGTCCCAAGGAAGTACACCCATCATAGTGTAGACCAACCACAACCTTCAGTTGACAAGTGTTTCTTTTGTGACGGACAGGCGGGTAAGGAGACTCTGCACGAGGCTTCCACCTTTGAGCTTGATGCCCGTGTCAGGAAATGTGCCCTGAAACTAGAGGACAAACCACTGTTGGCTAAACTAAGTGGAGGAGATCTTATAGCACAGGAGGCCAAGTACCATGTGAAGTGTCTAGCCTCCCTGTACAACAAAGCCAGAGGCACGAAGATGAATGAGGGTCCAGACCAAGACGATGTAAATCACGGCATAGCCCTTGCTGAACTGGTGTCCTACATTGAGGAAGCCCGTATGGACTCTGCTGTGGCACCAGTGTTCAAGCTGATAGACCTGGCAACCCTGTACAACACCAGGCTGGAGCAGCTTGGAACAGTCCTGACTGGGCGTGTTCACTCAACCGAACTCAAAAAACGAATTTTGAGGCATTTTCATGACTTAGAAGAGCACAAGCGAGGCCGAGACATTCTACTTGCTTTCAACCAGGATGTTGGAACAGCCCTGCGCAAGGCATGTGAGCAGGATGCCGACAGTGATGGCATTCATCTGGCTAGAGCTGCCAACATAGTCCGAAGAGACATGCTGAAGATGACGACTGCCTTTAGTGGTTCATTTGACACCCACTGCCAGGAAGAGTCGGTGCCAAATTCACTCATCGCACTGGTTTCTATGATCTTGAATGGCCCCAATATCCATGAACAGTCAAGCCACTCATCTATACCAGCTCCTACACTTACAATCTCCCAGCTCCTGATGTTCAACAGCTGTGCACGCCGTCGCAAGAGCACCGGTTCCGTACAATCTACCAAGCACAGTCACAACAGGGAGACACCTGTGCCTGTGTACCTGGGTGTGATGATGCACACGAAGACACGCAGACGAGACCTCGTTGATGAGCTGTACCGCCTTGGTGTGTCCATCGCCTACGACAGGGTGCTGAGCATTTCGTCTGAGTTGGGGAACAACATCTGTCGCTACTTCATGTTGGAGGGAGCAGTTTGCCCACCCAAACTGAAGGGTGGCTTGTTTACCATGGGAGCAGTCGACAACATAGACCACAACCCCAGCTCGACAAGTGCTCAGGACTCGTTCCAAGGTACAGGAATCTTTGTTCCAACACCCGAATAGTGACGTCCCTGGAGTTCAACGGATTGTGGACACAGACAACACTGCAACAACTGTGACAACAGTTGCCCACCTGCCAGAATCATACACCAGTGTGCCTCCCGTGCCCCTGAGTAAACGTGACCCACCTATACCAAAGTTGGCGGGTCCCAACAGAAGTAAATACCACCTAATACCTCAAGCAGTGAAGACTGAGTACAGGTAAATACGCAATGATATTACTGCATATTCTGGACTGGCTGTATTTGATGTTCGGACAATGACAGTAGCCCTGTGTGTCTACACCAACTAACCACCACTGTTTTGTTTACTGTCTTGTTTCATTTGTCTCATTCAACAAGTGGCTGGATCTGATGAGGAAGATGGTGACTGCAGGCACACCGCTCACTGGAGACGAGACAGTGTCATGGGCTGCATACCACGCCAGCGAGCAATCAGCACCAGTGGATCCAAGCAGTGTGGCCATTACCTCATTGCTGCCCCTCTTCTATGATCAGGCCAACTCCGTGGCCATGATTCGCCACTCCATGGACGTCATCAAGAGGGCAGTGGATATCCTGAATCCTGGTCAGGTCCCAGTCATCACCGCGGATCAACCACTGTACACACTGGCCAAACAGATCCAATGGAGCTGGCCTCACACACATGGAGAAGATTCCTTCATTATCCTGTTTGCCGGATTCCACATCGAAAAGGCATCATTCAACACTCTGGGTGACCTTCTGGATTGCAGTGGATGGGCGGAAGCCCTGGTCCAGGCAGGAGTTGCTACACCTGGAACAGCCGACTCCTTCATCAAAGCCGCCCATGTGACGCGCACTCGATGGGCTCACCAGGTCACAGCTCGTGTTTTGTATCTCCTTCGACAGGAGGGTTACACCCAATACTGTGACGGGTTGGATGAGGGACAGGTTCCAATGTCAGTAGAAGACTGGTGTGCTAGCCGAGCTGATACAAGTCCCCAGTTCAAGTTCTGGTCGATTATCCTGCAGCTGTAACTGGAAATCATGATCTACGTGAGATCGCTACGCGAGGGCGACTTCATGCTCTACATCGATGCCTTGACCAATATTGTACCCTGGTTCTTTGCCCTGGGGCACACAAATTACGCAAGGTGGATTCCAGTTCACTTGCGTGACATGGTGGCACTCGAAGACAAGCATCCAGATGTGTTCGCAGAGTTCATGGCTGGGAACTTCTCAGTGAAGAAGACAACACATGCATTCTCTGCTTTGGCCATCGACCAGGCACATGAGCAGAATAACGCATCAGTGAAAGGTGATGGCGGAGCAGTCGGACTGACTGAGAATCCTGCAGCATTGCGGCGCTGGATGGTGTCCGGTCCTGAGATGGCAAGAGTGATTGCTGAGTTCCAAGCCACAGCAGAGACGAGAACAAAGAAGACTGATTCCAGGCACCATGAGCAGACAAAGCATACACAGCTGGCGTTTGCTCGAGATGTGAAGTCACTCTCCGGTGTCATGAGAGAGATGGGGAACCCCTTCTGTGATGACAGCAATGATCTCCTGGTACTAGACAGCAGGGACCTGGCAGACCCAGCAGTCATCAACACTGTGCGCCAGATCGAGAAGCTGGGGCAGGAGCAGTATCACACGTATGTCAATGAGTGGCTTGTGAACCAGACGAAGCCCATCACCAACCCAATCAGGAGAAGCAACCTTCCTCTCTTCAGCCGATCTCCAGTCAGAGAGAAATCAGGAACCCAGCTTCAGCTGTCATCGCTCAAGAATGACTGCTCCCTATTCTCCCGGTTGTTCATTGCATCCCAGATGCGTGATGGAGATCTCGACGACTTTTTTGCTCATGAGAACCAGGCCTGTCCCCCTGCCCTGTCACAGATGGGCAAAATGAGACTGGGCAAAAAGTCTGACCTCGTGGGATGCTTAGAAGATATGATCCCTCCACAAGAGAATGTTGCCAGTCCTCACGTTGAAGTCATCATCCTTGATGGAGCAGCTATCACCAACATGCTGGCACCTGGTGGTGCGAAGACCTTCTCTGACTATGCAACACAGGTTTTCTTGCCGTACATCACATCTCAGCTACAGCATGCAATTAGAGTGGATGTCGTCTGGGATTAATACCTGCCAGACAGTTTGAAGTCCAACACTCGCACAAAGAGAGGTAGAGGCATCCGGAGATGAGTCGAGCCATCTAGTTCCATACCAGGAAACTGGCAGGCCTTCCTATGGATCGACGAGAACAAGGTGGAGCTGTTCTCCTTCCTAGCGACGAGACTAGCTGCTCAAGAGACAGAGAAACAAGTCATCAGCACTCTCCACAAAGACGTGGTCTGTACGCATGCCAGAGACATCGCTGGTCTTGCTCCATGTACACATGAAGAAGCAGATACCAGGATGCTGCTCCACGTGGAAGATGCTGTGAAGCAGGGCTACACCAAGGTGTCGATCCGCACAGTTGACACGGATGTCGTAGTCCTTGCGGTGGCAGCAGCCGAACGCCTCAACATAGATGAGCTGTGGGTTGCCTTCGGTACCGGGAAGAGCTTTAGGTTCTTAGCAGCTCACGAGATGGCCCAGGCATTGGGGCCTGACAAGTGTCGAGGACTACCCTCATTTCATGCCTTCACTGGGTGTGATACCATGTCAAGCTTTGGAGGCAGGAGCAAAAATACTGCATGGGAGACGTGGAAGGCCTGTGATGAGGTCACTGCGACCTTCTGTGCCTTGGGCGCTACACCAAACCCCTCAATCGTAGATGACAGCCTGGACACCTTGGAGCGTTTCGTCGTTCTCCTGTATGATCGCACTAGCAGCCACGAGCATGTCAACGATGCACGTAAGCAGCTCTTCACCCAGAAGGGTCGAGCAATAGATGCTCTCCCGCCAACTCGAGAAGCCCTCAGACAGCACATCAGGAGAACTGCCTACCAAGCTGGCTACTGTTGGGGCCAGATGATGGTTGCTGCTGCAGAGCTCCCATCCCCTAGCGAATGGGGGTGGGTGAAGAGTGACACTGGCTGGGACGTCTGCTGGACAACCCTCCCGGAGGCAATGCAAGCATGCCGGCAACTTCTCAGATGCGGCTGCAAGAAGGGATGCAGAGAACATGCAAGTGTAGGAAGGCTGTACTCCAGTGCACGGCACTATGCCACTGCGGCGGACAGTGTGCTCGGGAGTAGAACTTGCAGTATCATGGACGGCTTAGAGAACACAACCATAACCCCTTTGTATAGGTCAACTGGGGATTGCAGACCCCATCTACTACCATGCATTAATACCCAATGAGAATATTTCGTTAGCTGATAAGATCCAACTACATAACGTACATGTGTAAATGGGTGGTTGGCATTAATGTACGTTTGACGCTCGGTTTGCTCACCTAGATCGCCTTTGTCCGCATGGCGGATTGTTATATTTTAATATGATGTAGACATGTACCCACTGACAATGTAAGGGTAAAAGATAAATGTAAGATAATATGTAAGGGTAAACGCACTTCCACAGTGGCAGTGCAGTTTAATGTTAAACCGATCATTTTCAGAGTGCAAAATACGGACAAAACTCATAAGAAAACCCAAATTTTGCGTAATTGTTGCCTAATAGGCCCAATAAATCGGTTATGTAAGGTGTATGACCTTTAATTGGCATCCCAGGTTATATTTTAAGTGATATTGCATCACTTGCATGCATCTCCAGTTGAAAAACGTGCACAACTCCTACAGATTATGTGTTATGTAATACCCGATCACGGCCATTTTGGCCCCAGGAGGAATATGCAATGTCCCGATATCCAAAAATCTTCCTAGTGGTATGTACTAAATGTGAGCCAACTTCTATGCTTTTATCATCAAACCCACAATATTTGCACATATCTGCTGCACTATAACAGCAAATTAAAAAAAGTCGGGAGCAATCCAGGAGCGGTTTCTTCCTTTATACATCGCCCAGGTAAACAGGGTCAATTTTTTTGATTGAATTGAAAAAATATATACAATTTCCTGGAGGATTGCAAATATTTTGAAGCAACGTTTGCTTCTCATTTTCTTTCCCAGGAGCATTTCCGTGTTTCAAGGTGGGACCGAGACAAACGAAGTCAGCTTTTCCTCTGTGCTGCAAAAAAACTCGGAAGAGGAAGGGAATAGGACCTCCTCGTAAAGAAAAATCTGCTTCGAAAATCTGGTACATCATCGAACATCACGAAAACCTGGTGCATCATCGAGCATCACGAAAACCTGGTGCATCATCGAACATCACGAAAATCTGGTGCATCATCGAGCATCACGAAAACCTGGTGCATCATCGAACATCACGAAAACCTGGTGCATCATCGAGCATCACGAAAACCTGGTGCATCATCGAGCATCACTAAAACCTGGTGCATCATCGAGCATCACGAAAACCTGGTACATCATCGCGCATCACGAAAACCTGGTACATCATCGCGCATCACGAAAACCTGGTACATCATCGAGCATCACGAAAACCTGGTACATCATCGAGCATCACGAAAACCTGGTACATCATCGAGCATCACGAAAACCTGGTACATCATCGAGCATCACGAAAATCTGGTACATCATCGAGCATCACGAAAATCTGGTACATCATTGAGCATCACGAAAACCTGGTACATCATCGAGCATCATGAAAACCTGGTACATCATCGAGCATCACGAAAAGCTGGTACATCATCGAGCATCACGAAAATCTGGTACATCATCGAGCATCACGAAAATCTGGTACATCATCGAGCATCACGAAATCTGGTACATCATCGAGCATCACGAAAATCTGGTACATCATCGAGCATCACGAAAATCTGGTACATCATCGAGCATCACGAAATCTGGTACATCATCGAGCATCACGAAAATCTGGAAAATAATCCTGAAAAACTGAGCGAGATTTCAAATCCAAAGCAATTTTGATGCGTGCTCTGCAGGAAGAAGTTGTCTTACAGTGTTACATGAAGAGTAACTCTGTAATGCATAAGCATCTGAAGCCATTCCATCCAAGGGAAGCTCGTGGTCATGGAATGGAAAGTCTTGCCAAACGTCACCGAGAACAATTGCCATCGTCGGCATGCCGGAAACAGCCATTCACAAGCGGGGTCACGCAACGCAAGCCGGCTCAATATTCAATCTTGATAAGATACCCACTCCTCCCCGAGTCTTTGGGGGTCTTAAGGGTCTTTATAGTCTTTAACGGTCTTAGGGTCATTTGGGTCGTCGGGATGTTTTGGGTCTTTTGGATCTTTGGGGTATTTTGTGTCTTCAGGGTCTTGAGGTGAGGTCTGTGGGGTCTTTTGGTCTTCAAAGGTTTTCAGGGTCCTTTGGGTCTTTTAGCTCTTCAGGTTATTTTGGGTCATCTGTGTCTTTTAAGTCTTTAAGGGTCTCCAGGGCTTTTAAGGGCCTGTCGGGGTCTTTGTGGTCTTAAAGGGTTTTCGAAAGTTTAAGCGGTCGCAGCAGTGTAAAGGAAGGGTAGAAAGGTATATTCCAACAGTACATAATGAATAGTGTCGCGTGATTCCCCTCGGTGAAGACCGGGAAATCACGGATAGCAATGGAGCGTTCCTTCGAGGCATTGTTCAACAGCGGATTTATTATCTCCGCGCGAGAGGAAGAGAGAAGAAGAAGAAGAAGCTGAAAGCTTTTACCTGACGCGATCCTCGAGCAGTCTTCAAACCTGCAAAAGGTAACTCAAAGGAAAACCGATTTACAATGTACAAAAATAACAGGTTTCTTTCACGGAACCCGAGAACAATGAAAACGCGACGCTCAAATTAATGTCCTAAATTGGGATCCCTCACACCAGACTTAAACACAGACACAGGACAGATAAATAGAAATAACAGGGCACGTGTGTGTGTGCTTAGCTTAACCACTCCTGTTCTCGTCGGGGATGGTGTCGGCCCTGTGTGCACAGTCAGGACGCGGCTCCGTGCGTGCCAAAACGCCTTGGCGCCAAGAAGGCCTCGAATCGCCCTTGTTTGTTCGGCCCCGATGAAGGCCTCCTGCGCGAAGCGAACGAGCGTGCAGCAGGCTTGCTCCGCCGTGCAATGTCCTCATGAATTTGGCACGGAACGGTGATGCACCCAACATCCGTATCAGAAGGGAGAGAGGGTCGAGGGTGAAGGAAGGCTTGAGGGCAAGAGGTCGGAGTGGAGGAATCTTAAGGGCAGTAGCGAACGAGGTCCAGGCACCAAGGGATCCATAAACGAGAGGGCAAAATGCCAGCCAGCCGTGGTTTTTACATCCTGTCTCTTGACGTCATCGGTCCTCCCTTCCAATCAGTCCATTGCCTCTCGACCTCCAGAATGTTCTTCCCACGTCAGTCCTTCAACACTGGCCGAGCGCTTTGTGCTCTCCTCCTCATACCATCGGTCGGTGACCAATCAGTCGCTTCTTTACACCAATCAGCGGGTCGCTCCTTGCTCCGCCCCTGGCCAATCACAAGTCCTTCCTTACTCTGGCCTTTCGTTGGTGTGATCTCCCCATCAAACCACCTCGACCAATCCGACGTGAGGTGGGCACGGCCTCAGCCTGCATGAGCAATGTTTTATCGCCATGTTGGCACAATGCATGGGCGCTTCCTGCCTGCACTTCCGGTGAGTTTTATTGTGGGGAGAAATTAATTGGTATGTGTGGTGCTATCGGGCCTGCCGAGTGTCGATTGGTGTCGTGCCAAAAGGGACAATGGATAAATCACAAGGTCTCACACACAGGGGAATGAGCATAATCCCTGCGATAATTAGCACAAGGCCATCCTCGTATGACCATATATATACGAGCTTAAACCGACATCTGGGCTGAAGAGGTCTTCTACTTATTACAAGGGGTGGTTCTTCTTCACGACAGTCGGAGCATGATACCTACACAGATCTACCTGATCTATATATCACTCTAGCCCTATATTCATAACAACAGACATATGCCATTAATAGACAGGATGGAACAGACGTTCAAACAGTCCGTAATTAATAGATATTTAGTCACACGGCTTGATGGACTGCTTGTGTTTTTTCGGTTTGTTCTATATTTTAAGAAGAAGACGTTTTGGTCACAATTATGTACCATATAAAATACAATGTCAGTATGTTTGTTTGTCCAGATGTCTACCTCTTCAAAAGAGAAGGTTTTACAGGCCAATCTTTCAACACAAATGTGTGGTCACTATGGTCTATTTTGAGGATTCGGTATGCTATTTGCCAATTATTTGGAAATTAATTATTTTATTATTATTAGCCCCCGTTGGGCTTATGGATTTGGCCGTGTCCGTGCATCCGCAACCGTATCTCTGGATATGTATGGACCGATTTGGTCCTACTTGGCACAAAGACAAGGCATGACATATGCACAGCATTTTGTTTCGTGATGCGATCAAAGAAGGCCGGCTGGTGGCCATTCTCGTTGTAAAAAAAACCCGATGTTGAACACGTCCTCAACCATTTCTTGGACATGTGTTTGCCAATCTTGTTGAAACTTAGCAAACAGATAATGAATGATGGGTTACATAGGCACGTCATTTTTTTTCGAGATCAGATCCAAGATGGCCGTTTGGAGGCTTTTTTGTTACTTCAACCTATCCCCATCCATTTATCGGACATGCATGGACCCATTTTTTTCAAACTTGGCACAAACCAATGCATGAGTATAGATATGCAGAAGAGTTTTTGTCAGATGGCCGACTGGCAGCCTTTAACTCCGCACAGCAAAATTACTAAACCACGGCGGAGCCAGTGACATTTTATGTCATTTCACCTCCTCCACCAAAGGTGGATATGTTTATATTTTCACCCATGTCTGTTTGTCTGTCAACAACATATATCAAGATGTTGTGGACGGATTGGGACGAAATTTGGCAGATAGGAAGTGTATATGGCACGGACAAAATGATTAGATTTTGGTGAAGATGCGGATTCGGATCCGGCCATTAGAATTTTAAAGTGAATCTTCATCATTGCGAGACAGGGCCAAAAACGACATATAGTGTGATATTTATAAACGTTGTGGACGAGTTATGACTAAACTTGGTGGATGAGTTGGTTCGGTGACAAGAACATAGTCAGGTTCACTATGTTAACAAATATAATTTCGTTCAAAATTTTGGGATTAGCAAACCTGTACATTTTTGGAATCATCAGAGCATGGAGAATCCGAAAATCAATGTTGGCATTTGCAGACACCTGCATGGCCGCCATTTTGGATTTTCAATATGGCCGCCATAAAATACATATTTTGTGCTATCTCGGTTTCTAGTCAACCTGGAAACTTAATTAAATATGCTAATCCTATGTTTTCTGGGTCAAGGAATCCAATAAAGGCCTCAAAATAGTGCTCATGATTATAGAAAAGCAACAAACAAAGGTAATTGTACTAGGTCTACACCCTTCAGGAATATGCGTTTACAGATCTTCATCACTGTCCTGAGTGTCATTTTCGCAAAGGTGTCTAAGCAAATGCCAACATTAATTTTTGGAATCCTCATGCTCTGAATATTCCAAAAATGTATAGTTTTGCTAATCTCCGAAAAATATTGAACGAAAAAACATAGTGAACCTGACTAACAAGCCGCTTAGCTTATGTTTCAGGTCCGAATCTCGGCCCGACCTGGTCGTGGGATACAAAATGTAAAATGTTCAGCATGGCGGAGGTATGCTCTCTCACAAGTGCTGTTTTAGTTTCCACAGTTAACGACGAATCAACGAGCTTATTTAAAGATCGGTTCATTTGAATCATTGTAATAATAGTTCTCTCTTTCGGTCACTCGTTTCTCGGATCCTCATGACGTCATCGCACGAACCAGCATCGCCCTCTTCCTCTTCGACCTCCTCTGATGGGCGGAGCCTGCAAAGCTCGATGGAATAACCGAAACGGAGTACGAGTGGATTAACATCGGGAAGTCATGTGCACAACTCTACAAGCACCACGTGACCTCCTCCCCTTTTCGCTGCTTCGCAACAAAGCACGTGATTTGATCCCAGTAAAAATCATAAACCCCCATACCCATTAGGGTTCCTGTAATTCAGGTCGAATGTATTATTTATAATGTATTAAACATCTGGTGTGTTTAATGTCCAATTCCATTGGAATCTCGGTTGGCAAGCCGGGTTTTTACGCACGGGACGCGGCTCTGACGCACAGAGAAAATGACGTCATTTCGCTAAAACTTTCTTCCTGTTTTTCTTCACATGATAAATCCTATATTTCTCTCAAGATAAACAAAATATATACATCACACCAGGATTGTTTAATACCAGGATATCAATGAAGATGCATAGCTGCAATGGAGGCGCCGAAAGATCGGACATTTCGATGGAATTTTCGATTTTCGCGAATCGTCGCCGGTCAATCATAGATGCGATTGTCGTGGAAAAGAGCGTTTTTAAACTTCTTACGTTATCGCTTCTCGGCCTTTTGGCTAAGATCAAGTGTAGTGTAGGGCTGTGCAAGCAGTACGAGGTCATGTCTCCACCAATAAATGCCCATATATTGGATGTCAAGAATCGGAGTCAGTTCGGCATTTTTGGTGGGATTGTGTTTTTGCTTCCTTAGTTTGGAATGAGGTTTTGTGTAAGTTTTTGTGCAAGTTAAAGGTTAAGTTTACTTTAAGTTGGGAAATGATTTTGTACGGTCCGTTTGGTAATCAATGTAAACCGAAACAAATCGTGTTCTGGAAAATATTGAATTGTTTGAAAATGGCCTTGTGGAAGGCGAGGGTCTCAGCATGTTATGGGATGCATCATTTTTCTATGAATTATGTTCTTGCCTTGTTTAAGAGAGAGATGTTTCTTTATGTGGATTTACGGAATATGTTGTAATTGTTGTGGAGGATCTTCAATTGAGCAATTGTGACTTGCTTTGATGGTTGACACTTGTTTGCTGGTTTTCATTTTAATAAAAAATCGTCGTAGTATCTGTTCTTATCAGTTTAATAGCTGATATGTTCCGCAATGCGGGACTAGTCTATTAAATGGATTTTTGGTATCGGGAGTTTGATTAGGGGCTTGCTCCGTCCGCTCCACGTATCGACCCGGTATTGCAGTACCTCCGGGAACGGTGCACCCCCTTTGGGGGGACCTGGAAAACAAAGAAAAGATCATAAACGAGAAACGTCAAGATTTGCTTTTACAACTGGAGAGATATTTAAACTTGAAAACTCTGATGAGTGAATCGGGAAGTTGTGCAGTGGTTTGTGGGTTCGTCCTCTCCAATAAATCTTCCCACACATGATTATTCTCCACAAGTTAATAAACAATTTATGCTAAATTAAAAAGGCAATGTGGGGATGACAAACTTCAGTCTAAAAAAGGTCCTCAACAACATCGGGATTATGTTGGTTTAGAGAGTCGACAACAGTGTTGCCGTCACATAACAATCCCTACATCACTGCCGCATTTACAATTCATCAATCGTTGCTTCAAGCTTCCACAAACATTTCACTGGTGACCACAGTACTTGATTACTCTTGTAGTGTAGCCACATAATGAGATTGTACAAATTAGCAATCCGAGTATAATGTTATAATATCAGTGCATGATCATCAACTTCTTACAAACTGCATGAACATCTCTAATTTCAGTATTATATAATTATGTCCATTTGTGATTGGTTACTCTATGTTGATAAAAAAGAAAAGTAGGAAAGAAAACTGAAACTGCAGGAAGTCCCTGAAATTATATTGGAGCTTCTTATACTTTTGCAGAAATTATATATCGGAGCTTATTATACTTTTCGCTAGGCCGAGCTCTCAACAGTAGTCTGGAGGCAGTGATGTCGGGGTTGTTATGTGACGGCAATACTGTGAGCTACTCTCTTAACCAACATCATCCCTATCTTGTTGAGGACCTTTTTTAGACTGTAGTTTGTCATTCCCACATTGCCTTTTTAATTTAGCATAATTTTTTTAATGAACTTCTTTCTGTCATTTTTTACAATGTGGAATAACACAATGGTATATGGTACTCAGAGGATACCCAATCTTGGAGCAAAAGTGCCAAGATATCTTAGTCAGCAATGTCAAACACTGCACATGTTCCAATATTGTCGAACCGCTAACGTAACCCTGACTGTATCTTGCAGCTCTGTCTTATTGCTCGTTTCTCAAAGAGTAATGTCTTCATCCAGCCTCAGGCCACACAATGACCTGCACTTTGAAATGCCCAAAATAACTGATGTGGTTTCCCTTTAACCAATAGGTTGGGGGCAAAGGAAAGGGGCGGAGCCCATATCAATTAATTGACCATTGACCACTCCAGGCGATGCAGTGTGCCAAAACAAAGATGAAAGGAACACGAAATGTCAGTTCAAATATTTATTAAACTAGGGGGTCCGTTGGTCCATTGGACCAAATTTTAATTGGGGACTTTTGGATCTTCAGGGATTTTTGGGTCTTTGATGACTTTTGGGTGTTTGGGGCCTTTTGGTTCTTTTTGGTCCTTGGGGACTTTTGGGTCATCTGGGGATTTTGCGTCATCTGGGGTTTTTGGGTTTTCGGGGACGCCGAAACCGGCCGGCGGTTCATTTCCGGCCGTTCATTGGGACTTATTGGTCATCTGAGTCCTTGGGGCTTTTGGGTCATCAGAGACTTCTTGGGTCCTTGGGGACTTATGGGTCCTTGTGGACTTTGGGGTGATCTGGGTCTTTTGGGTCCTCGGGGACTTTTGGGTGATTTGAGTCATCTTGGTATTTTGGGTCAAGTGTTGAAGGGTCTGCCAAGGCCTAAGGGGTCTCGGCAGTCTAAAGGGTTAAAAGGCACATTTGAATCGTGCGGAATTAATTAATAGACGTGAAAAAGTATGACTGTGACACACACACACACACACACACACACACACACACACACACACACACACACACACACACACACACACACACACACACACACACACACACACACACACACCTCCATTTATCGTAGATTCAATTTGACTGGATTCCTTGTTCAGTCTGTTTTATACGACGGCATAAGTGATGAGCCGACGTAGCGAATCTGGCGCCGAGAAACCGTGACTCGAGATGGTTTATTGATCACGTGGTTCCTTTTGCATTGACTCGTGACTGGAGGGTTCATGATCACGTGTTCCATGTGCGGTGTATAGCACTAGTACCTTGCTACTAGTACCGACTGCAAAGCCGCAATGAGCCGGCGAAGCCAAAACCTCTTGCCACTATTTTACCCATCACCATGGCATCAGTAGGTTAGGTAGTTGGTAGTAGGTAGGTAGGTAGTTGGTAGTAGGTAGGTGGTAGTAGGTCGGTGTAGTAGGTACCGTACCTGGTAAGACTTGGTTAAAGAGAACAGCAGACAGTCCTCCCCAATACCTGCATACCTCTTGCCACTATTTTACCCATCACCATGGCATCAGTAGGTTAGGTAGTTGGTAGTACGTAGGTGTAGTAGGTACCGTACATGGTAAGACTTGGTAAAAGAGAAGAGCAGACAGTCCTCCCCAATACCTGCATACCTCTTGCCACTATTTTACCCATCACCATGGCATCAGTAGTAGGTTAGGTAGTTGGTAGTAGGTAGGTTGGTAGTAGGTAGGTGTAGTAGGTACCGTACCTGGTAAGCCTTGGTAAAAGAGAAGAGCAGACTCCTCCCCGATGGCAATACCTGCATACAATACAATAAATGTCACAAGAAGCTTAAGGAAGTAAGTATACGATGTGCTAGCTTAAGGCCTATTTTTAACTGGGTTTAACATACGTTTTCACAGTAAGTGTGTAGTCTTCTAACTTCAGTCGCTGTCAGGCGCCAGGGCTGGTTCTCTGACTCTCCGGGCACGGCAGCTTCGTCCACCAGAAGACGTTAGCTTGCAGTGATTAATTCGGTGAATTCCATCTCAACTTCGGATATTTCCGGCCGTGAAAAACTATCCGTATTTCTAAACTAAATATGTAAACCGCTTATACCATATTTCTGGCCGTGAAAAACTATCCCGTACGGCCGCGAGATTTCTAAAAAATAATTCTTCGTCAATTTTAGAATATTTGACGCCGTTTTCACCGTCCGAAACGCGTAATAATAATTGGTTCTGGTGTTTGATGACGATTTTCGTTGAAGATAACGAGGTTGGTCTTAACGTATTTTAATTACTAATGAGAGGTTTCATTAGATTATTAATCAAAGAACGACGGGTGAAACAAGCTCCGATTGACCTTTTTCGCAATTGTTTTATGCAAACTTCCGCATCCGGTAGATGGCGCCCATCATTGAGCGCTTTCATTTTAGAAATATTTTTGCAAATGCTCGACTCTCATTGGGTCCGGTGTTTGGTGACGCGTTTTGTTGAAGATAACCAGGCCCGTGCGGGCCGATGTTGGTCTTAAATTATTTTCGTAATACATCGGAGGTGCATAAGATTGTGAATCAAACGACGACGGGTGAAAGAAACTCCTAATGAACGTTTAAAATTTGTTATGCATACTTCCGCCCACGCAAGATGGCTGCGCCCACGGCGCTTCGGATTCTCGAGCCAAGGCATAATCAGGTTTTCAACATAATACGTACTCGTTTATTGACAACACCGGCTTCGCCGGCTATTATTTTATTTTCACAAATGTAAAACTGAAAAACAAGGCCTTTCCCGAGACATGATATTTCTGCTGATATTATTTTATGCCACATCACATTATCACGCATATAATAGCATAACGCCGACACTGAGGAAAATGTGTCTAGCGGCTCCGCCCCCATCAAGCTGGTTGACAGTCATAGCCACGCCCACCCCAGCCCTATTCTTTTACAAAGAAATGTCGTTTTGTGTACTTTTTGAGGAATCCTTTCAAGCCACGAGAATTATAATACCAAAGGATGTTGCAGGAAGTAAAACTCTGTCGAATGGTAGCAGAATCATTGCCATTGATAGAGGCAGCTCGGAAAAATGCCGTCTGAGGAAGATTATTATTATCATTATTGTTATTACTAGGGCATGCCCGTACTATATCTATATCTAAAATTATATCCCCCCCCTCTATTTACATGAAATGGTTTGGTCCAAAGCGAACGGCTTGCGAGTACGGTGACAATCCCCCCCCTCTATTTACATGAAATGGTTTGGTCCAAAGCGAACGGCTTGCGGAGTTTGGTAAAGAAATCGCCATAGCGTGCACAAACGCGCAGGAAAGCGAAAGAATCGCAAATTAGTTTTTATTAGTTTTAAAACATAGTTTAACGCCAACATAGTTTGCAAACGTGAAATAAATGAATACGCTCTCAAATGTGCCGTCCGAGGCAGAGTCTGTTCGCCACGTTCGGCACACGTGATAGCTCGCTGCTCTCTGATTGGTTGAATCGTTTTTTGGACATAGCTCGGTAACTACTTGTCCGATTAATTTCAAACCTTGAAAAGGCACATCCTCGGGTCCCCAGCAATATACCTGGCAAGTTTCAAGTATATCGGACCCGTGGTTGTCGAGAAACAGCGGTCACAGACAAACAAACAAACACACACACAGACACACAGACACACAGACACACACACACACACACACACACACACACACACACACAGAGATTACTGGAATTATAGATAGATGATGATGCTGACCAAGGGGATGAATTCCCGGGTTTGACCGATCGCGTTTTTTCGCTATATTTTGCTTTTGCATTGGTCTGGAGAACTGAAAAGTGATCCCTTCCTCGACAATCAGCTGAACAGACCAGGTCGGTCTCATATGTAGCCAAAGTGAGTTTTAAAATAAGATAATCCAACTATAGTTTTGCATGCAGCAGATAGGAGCGACATTTTTTTCCGTGCCATCCCGACATAGAGAGTACTGGAGTACTCTCTGATTATCCACATCACTGACATTTTTGTACATTCAACACTGGTCAAAAAAAGGCTTGGCGTCAGGAACGGCATCCGGCTATAAAACATTGTAATTTGTATTTTTCCTTTTGGTCGAACTTCTTCCTGAATCCGGCAGACAGCATCAGCTTATTATATCAGTAGAGAGTATTGTGAATTTCCAAAATAATAATATTTCTTCACAGCAAATTAAAAAAAGTCGGGAGCAATCCAGGAGCGGTCTCTTGCTTTATACATCGCCCAGGTAAACAGGGTCAATTTTTTTTATTGAATTGAAAAAATATATACAATTTCCTGGAGGATTGCAAATATTTTGAAGCAACGTTTGCTTCTCATTTTCTTTCCCAGGAGCATTTCCGTGTTTCAAGGTGGGACCGAGACAGACGAAGTCAGCTTTTCCTCTGTGCTGCAAAAAAAACTCGGAAGAGGCAGGGAATACCTAATTCCCGAAAATCTGATTCTAGTGAAGCAATGCCAATCTTTTGGACCTAGTTAGGTCCAAAACTTCAATTCCGTGACCATTTTCTGGCTAGTAAGGTTTGACGATTGATTTGACTTCTATTGACATTTTATAACAAAAATAGCCTCTATGTCCCTCCCAAAAATCCCGGCATTTTTCGCCAGAGGCCCGAATCCAAGATGACCGCCGGCACTATCTTGAAAAATTAAGTTTTGAACCAGAACACCTAGAATCACGTACAAAGACACTTTTTTGGGTAATTTGACCACGAGGATTCCGAATCTGACATTAGTTTGACGTTATGACATTATTTTGACCCAGAAATCCAAGATGGCCACCGTCCAGTAGAGCGAAAATGCAACTTTTAAATGGGAGAACATATGATCATGAATTAACACATTATTTTGGCTAAATCTATACTGGCCACGGAATTGAGGTCCTGATTAGTGAATTGCTATTTTCTTGTTTTTTATTTGTCTGTGTGTGTAATGTCATATACTTATTTCTGTCTTTCCAGGGAGTATACGAGCGAATGAGACGGCACTGAGAAGCGCAGTATTCAGAAGATAGCTGTCAAGAGAATGTCCACCGTTCCGTGTGTCCTCCAGTGTGGCGGGCTTTGCAATGAAGCCACTGATGTCGTTACCTCCGTTGAGAGTTGGGAAAATCTCAAGAAAAAAGCCCTGTTATGGAGCGGTCTTGACAAGTTCGGAGACGTTTATGCAACAGTCAATTGGGATAATGGTCCCGGCAGACAATGTGTCCATAAATCATGTAGGCTGACCTTATGGAATGCTAATAAACTGGAGCAGGCCAAGACAAGACAGAAAAAACGAGAAGTCAAGGAATGCCAATCTCAGTCTTCGTCCATGTCTGAGGCTTTCCCCCCGGCTGCTTCTCCACCTGCCAAGCGGCTGCGATCAAGTGTAGAAGGGCTGATACATGAAAAAACAAAATGTGTCTGGTGCTGTAAACCGGAGTCGGCAAAGCACCCAGAATCAAAGCTGTCCCTGATTTCGTATGATAATGCATGGGCAACGTTCAAGAGTCACACGGTGGTCCTCGAAGATCAGAGCATGCGAGACAGAATCAATTGTGTGATCGATTATGCAGCTGATGACCCATATGCGATTGAGATCAGATATCACAACAAATGCTGGTTGAAATATGTGCGTAGTTACCAGAAAATGAGTGAAGATGACAAACTCCCACGCATGCACAATGTCAATCTCCGTGAGGCTCAGACTATCTTCTTTGACCACATCAGAACAGTTATCTTTGAGGAACGTGAGCTAAGGTCACTACAGAGCCTCCTCAAAGACTACAGCTCTATCATATCTCGGTATGGCTTCTCAACATCCAGCATCAAGTCATCCTTTATCAAAGATATCCTGACCCGGGAGTTTGAGGGCAAGATCGGCTTCCACTCCCGCCCTCAGAGAAACCAGAGCGACCTAGTCTATGACATGTCTGGGGGTGGTTCATATGTTGAAGCAGCACTCTCCGCCATCGGTGTTAGCAGTGAACAACTGGTGCACAATGTGGCTAAGCGGCTCAAGAATGATGTCAAGTCAATCAAACCCATCCCATGGCCGCCAAGAGTCGAGGAGCTAGAAGAGGAGGAAGAGCTCTCGCCTCTCATGGTGCAGCTGCTATATGCTTTGCAGGGGAAGAAGGAGGTAGATCTGTCTCCCAGCACACTCTCTCTCACCTCTCTCATCACGCAGTACATTACAAAGCGACCCACCACTACCGCCATCAATGCCACCGTCACCCTTCATGGGATGACTCGCAGCAAGGAGCTTATTGACTCTTACTACAAGATGGGCATGGGGATCAGCTACCCGAACGTGCTTCTCCTACGTGACCTCTGGACCATGCATGACCTCGAGCGATGTTTGATCTGTCCTGATGAGACAGGACATCGCGACAACACAAGACCAACACAACCTGCTCTCCCGACACATCTACCTGCACCAGGGCCAGCTGAAGAGAGTGAGGAAGATGAGAGCCAGGAGGGGAATGAGGAGCGAGATGATGATGTACAAAGGCGGGGAGATTCATCGGAATCTGATGATTCAGATCCTAGTGAAGCAGAATGCTCTGATTCGGACTAATCATATAATTAAAGGTCATATTGATTAATTACTTCATTTGAAAACTGTTCAAGTCACAGCTATTAAAAATAGCTTATTTTGAAGTGTAATGAGTTTACTTGTCATGCAATCATCAATTACTTTACTGCAAGATATCCTTATGGAGGTAGTTTCTTTAACATGTTTAAGTACAAAAGTTGCATTTTCGCTCTACTGGATGGTGGCCATCTTGGATTTCTAGGTCAAAATAATGTCATAACGTCAAACTAATGTCAGATTCGGAATCCTCGTGGTCAAATTACCCAAAAAACTGTCTTTGTACGTGATTCTAGGTGTTCTGGTTCAAAACTTAATTTTTCAAGATAGTGCCGGCGGTCATCTTGGATTCGGGCCTCTGGCGAAAAATGCCGGGATTTTTGGGAGGGACATAGAGGCTATTTTTGTTATAAAATGTCAATAGAAGTCAAATCAATCGTCAAACCTTACTAGCCAGAAAATGGTCACGGAATTGAAGTTTTGGACCTAACTAACCTCCTCGTAAAGAAAAATCTGCTTCGAAAATCTGGTACATCATCGAACATCACGAAAACCTGGTGCATCATCGAGCATCACGAAAACCTGGTACATCATCGAACATCACGAAAACCTGGTGCATCATCGAGCATCACGAAAATCTGGTGCATCATCGAGTATCACGAAAACCTGGTACATCATCGAGCATCACGAAAATCTGGTACATCATCGAGCATCACGAAAACCTGGTGCATCATCGAGTATCACGAAAATCTGGTACATCATCGAGCATCACGAAAATCTGGTACATCATCGAGCATCATGAAAACCTGGTACATCATCGAGCATCACGAAAATCTGGTACATCATCGAGCATCACGAAAACCTGGTACATCATCGAGCATCACGAAAATCTGGTGCATCATCGAGCATCACGAAAATCTGGTACATCATCGAGCATCACGAAAATCTGGTACATCATCGAGCATCACGAAAATCTGGTACATCATCGAGCATCACGAAAATCTGGTACATCATCGAGCATCACGAAAATCTGGTGCATCATCGAGCATCACGAAAACCTGGTACATCATCGAGCATCACGAAAACCTGGTGCATCATCGAGCATCACGAAAACCTGGTGCATCATCGAGCATCACGAAAACCTGGTACATCATCGAGCATCACGAAAACCTGGTGCATCATCGAGCATCACGAAAATCTGGTACATCATCGAGCATCACGAAAACCTGTTACATCATCGAGCATCACGAAAACCTGGTACATCATCGAGCATCACGAAAATCTGGTGTATCATCGAGCATCACGAAAATCTGGTGCATCATCGAGCATCACGAAAATCTGGTACATCATCGAGCATCACGAAAATCTGGTACATCATCGAGCATCACGAAAACCTGGTACATCATCGAGCATCACGAAAATCTGGTACATCATCGAGCATCACGAAAACCTGGTACATCATCGAACATCACGAAAACCTGGTACATCATCGAGCATCACGAAAATCTTGTACATCATCGAGCATCACGAAAATCTGGTACATCATCGAGCATCACGAAAATCTGGTACATCATCGAGCATCACGAAAATCTGGTACATCATCGAGCATCACGAAAATCTGGTACATCATCGAGCATCACGAAAATCTGGTACATCATCGAGCATCACGAAATCTGGAAAATAATCCTGAAAAACTGAGCGAGATTTCAAATCCAAAGCAATTTTGATGCGTGCTCTGCAGGAAGAAGTTGTCTTACAGTGTTACATGAAGAGTAACTCTGTAATGCATAAGCATCTGAAGCCATTCCATCCAAGGGAAGCTCGTGGTCATGGAATGGAAAGTCTTGCCAAACGTCACCGAGATCAATCGCCATCGTCGGCATGTCGGAAACAGCCATTCACAAGCGGGGTCACGCAACGCAAGCCGGCTCAATATTCAATCTTGATAAGATACCTACTCCTCCCCGAGTCTTTGGGAGGTCTTAAGGGTCTTTATAGTCTTTAACGGTCTTAGGGGTCATTTGGGTCGTCGGGATGTTTTGGGTCTTTTGGATCTTTGGGGTCTTTTGTGTCTCCAGGGTCTTGAGGTGAGGTCTGTGGGATCTTTTGGTCTTCAAAGGTTTTCAGGGTCCTTTGGGTCTTTGGGGTCGTTTAGCTCTTCAGGTTATTTTGGGTCATCTGGGTCTTTTAAGTCTTTAAGGGTCTCCGGGGCTTTTAAGGGCCTGTCGGGGTCTTTGTGGTCTTAAAGGGTTTTCGAAAGTTTAAGCGGTCTCAGCAGTGTAAAGGAAGGGTAGAAAGGTATATTCCAACAGGACATAATGAATAGTGTCCCGTGATTCGCCTCGGTGAAGACCGGGAAATCACGGATAGCAATGGAGCGTTCCTTCGAGGCATTGTTCAATAGCGGATTTATTATCTCCGCGCGGAGGAAGAGAGAAGAAGAAGAAGCTGAAAGCTTTTACCTGACGCGATCCTCGAGCAGTCTTCAAACCTGCAAAAGGTAACTCAAAGGAAAACCGATTTACAATGTACAAAAATAACAGGTTTCTTTAATGGAACCCGAGAACAATGAAAACGCGACGCTCAAATTAATGTCCTAAATTGGGATCCCTCACACCAGACGTAAACACAGACACAGGACAGATAAATAGAAATAACAGGGCACGTGTGTGTGTGCTTAGCTTAACCACTCGTGTTCTCGTCGGGGATGGTGTCGGCCCTGTGTGCACAGTCAGGACGCGGCTCCATGCGTGCCAAAACGCCTTGGCGCCAAGAAGGCCTCGACTCGCCCTTGTTCGCTCGGCCCCGATGAAGGCCTCCTGCGTGAAGCGAACGAGCGTGCAGCCCGCTTGCTCCTCCGTGCAATGTCCTCGTGAATTTGGCACGGAACCGCGATGCACCCAACATCCGGATCAGAAGGGAGAGAGGGTCGAGGGTGAAGGAAGGCTTGAGGGCAAGAGGTCGGAGTAGAGGAATCTTAAGGGCAGTAGTGAACGAGGTCCAGGCACCAAGGGATCCAAAAACGAGAGGGCAAAATGCTGGCTCGCCGTGGTTTTTACGTCTTGTCTCTTGACGTCATCGGTCCTCCCTTCCAATCAGTCCGTCGCCTCTCGACCTCGAGAATGTTCTTCCCACGTCAGTCCTTCACCACTGGCTGAGCGCTTCGCGCTCTTCTCCTCATGCCATCGGTCAGTGGCCAATCAGGCCGTCGCTTCTTTACACCAATCAGCGGGTCGCTCCTTGCTCCGCCCCTGGCCAATCACAAGTCCTTCCTTACTCTGGCCTTACATTGGTGTGATCTCCCCATCAAACCACCTCGACCAATCCATCGTGAGGTGGGCATGGCCTCAGCCTGCATGAGCAATGTTTTATCGCCATGTTGGCACAATGCATGGGCGCTTCCTGCCTGCACTTCCGGTGACTTTTATTGTGGGGAGAAATTAATTGGTATGTGTGGTGCTATTGTGCCTGCCGAGTGTCTATTGGTGTAGTGCCATAAGGGACAATGGATAAATTACAAGGTCTCACACACAGGGGAATTAGCATATTCCCTGCGATAATTAGCACAAGGCCATCCTCCTTTGACCATAAATATACGAGCTTAAACTGACATCCGGGCGAAAGAGGTCCTCCACTTATTACAAGGGGTGGTTCTTCTTCACGACAGTCAGAGCATGATACCTACACAGATCTACCTGATCTATATATCACTCTACCCCAATATTCATAACAACAGACATATACAATTAATAGACAGGATGCAACAGACGTTCAAACAGTACGTAATTAATAGATATTTAGTCGCACGGCTTGATGGACTGCTTGTGTTTTTTTCGGTTTGTTCTATATTTTAAGAAGAAGACGTTTTGGTCACAATTATGTACCATATAAAATACAATGTCAGTATGTTTGTTTGTACAGATGTCTACCTCTTCAAAAGGGAAGGTTTTACAGGCCAATCTTTCAACACAAATGTGTGTTCACTGTGGTCTATTTTGAGGATTAGGTATGCTATTTGCCAATTATTTGGAAATTAATTATTTTATTATTATTAGCCCCCGTTGGGCTTATGGATTTGGCCGTGTTATGGATTATGGATTAGTCTGAAGCGGGGGCTTATGGATTTGGCCGTATCCGTGCATCCGCAACCATATCTCTGGATATTGTTACGTGGTCCTCCCGGTGACTACCTGGTCTCGGTGACCCCCGGACCGTGGGAGGAACTCCGCCAGAAAGATCTATGATTTATACGCTTTCGAAACGCAATCAATATGAATTCCAGTCAATAAGAAACCCCACACCAAGGATCCGGAGTAATCAATCATATATTCCCCCAAGGAATCCACAACCATCAACAATCAACAATCAATATTACAAAGATGGCCATCTTACATATGTGTCCCCCCCTGTCCCCACTCACGACCACTTGGGTCACGGTCACTGTCCCTCACAATGTCTCTCTTCTCTGCACACGTGCGGTTGAACGAACCCCGGGCGGACGTGCTCCAAACGTGCACGTCTCGTACCGGGGACAGCTGCTGCAGCGCACACCTCCTTGCCAAGCAACAGGGCAAAACCAAGCATGGCTTGCAACGCGCGCGAGGCCCAAGGTGCGACCCGTATGCGTCCTTGTAGACGGTGAGGCGAACTGTGCCGGACGCTTGGTTCCTTGCACGAACCCACGGCGACTTGACGTGTAAATGGGTAATTACACGTCCAGGTAACTCCTCTCGCCAGACGGGCTTTCACACGCAGCGTTCCCCACGCTGCTCAATATCGATACCGCTCTTCTCGGCGCTGGGCGAGGAAGAGGAAGAAGATTGCCACTTCTGCCGGACCTCGTGTCTTTTCTTCTTCCGTTTCCGGTCTCCTTTTTCCCAGAAGGGCTCCTGACCCTTTAATCACAACAACCTTTAATCGACTACACATTAATAAGCAAAGACCTGAATAGTAATTCACATCAATTCACATAAATCCGTAACACTCCCCCCCTTCAAGAAAGAAAGTTTGAACCCAGCGAAAACTTTCTTTGCCGGCCAACTTGGATAAACAAACCAGATAACTCACCCCCCCCCCCCCCCCAAATCATCAGTTCCCCCCGGGCACAGTTATCACTTAAAAATAAAGCAACAAAATTTTACACAATCCCCGAGATTAATTCCCTCTGGACCAGGCGTCAACCATTTCTAGTTTCTCTTGAATGACAGTTAAGAGGTGGTGACCAAAGCCCCCAAATTTAAACCTCTCGATAGCACTTTTTCGGGAGGCCCAGCTGAGTATTCCCTACATGGACGCCTTAAGGAATGTGGAGTTCACGGTTAGTCCGGGGAGGAAAGTTCATTACATGGACGCCTTTAAGAACGTGGAGTTCACGGTTAGTCCGTGCAGGAAAGTTCACTACCTGGACGCCTTTAAGAACGTGGCGTTCACGGTTCGTCTGTGTAGGAGCCCCGGCTCGGCGGCTCCCCCGTATATAGTGCTTCAACTTCTCCAGAGTCCTAACAGTTACGGTGGGACCCCTGGTCCCAGCCGTTACCTGACTGGCGGTCTCCTTCTCGGCCAGTGCTCTGACGTTCATTCTTTCGGGAGGTGCCGTAACTCTGGGAGCCTCCATAGTAATATCGGCTGCTGCCAACTCCAAAACTACTGCCAAGTTATCCTCTTCTGTAGACCTCTCGATGCCTACGAAATGCCTTCCCTACTGTTATGGTCCGACCCTCCAAATCCTTACCATTCCAATTCTTCTCTGCCTCTCTGGCGTCTCTTGTGCTTGCAAACGTGACAAAGCCAAACCCTCTTGACCGTTGCGTTTCCCTGTCTTTTACCACCGCACTTCCACCAGCGGCCCATATCTGTTGAAGACAGAGGTCAGAACTTCTTCCTCTGTGTTGAAGTTCAGTCCCCCTACAAATAACTTGGAACTTTTGTCGCCATCCCGAGCGGGGGTGGTGTTATTTCCCCTGCGGGGCTCTTTACCCACCCTCGGGTTACCATAAATTTGCCCCCCGGCCAACTCATTCCCGATAATCACAGATACTCCCTCTACAGGAAGCGTGGCTTGTAAACCGACGGTGACCGGTCCTGACACCAAATCGGATTCCAAATGGATGACATGAAGTGGGGCCCTAACACAGCCACCGATCCCTTGTAACCAAACACTATCCCCAGTTGCGGTACTCTTTGACAATGGCAAAATGCCTTCAAGCATTAAGGATTGATGGGCTCCTGTGTCCCTCAAAACCCTAACCGGTCTTGGGTTAGTCAAGTCTCCCTTGAGTGAGACCAACCCCTCATAAATAAATGGTTGGTAACTCTTCTGTGGGCGATTTCTTACGCTTGCCATCACATTCGGAGTGGTAATAGTCGGATTCCGCTCTGGGTCTTCCCTTTTCATGAGGTAACAACTGGACATCAAGTGTCCAGGTTTCTTGCAAAAAGCGCAAGTAGGCCCGGAGGAAAAACTCCTGGTCTGCCTCGGGCCCCCCGAAAAATAAGTTTGTCTTGGGCCCGTAGCCCTCTGATTTCGAACAGGTGGGGTATCCGCGTTGTCCCCATAATCCTCTCGAGGCCGCCGCCATGTATTGTCGTTCTCCGCACCTGCTGTTCCACACCTCCCCTGCGGAGATCTAGGCGAGGAGTTAGGTTCGTGGACCCCTATCCCGTGTGTTAAGGCATAATCATCTGCCATGGTGGCTGCGTCCCACAACTTCGGTACTTTCTTTTCCTGCAGGTACACTTTGATGTCCTCGTGGACACACTGTTGAAATTCCTCCACCAGCATCAGGTCACGCAATGCTTCGAAGTCGTTCCCGACTCCTTTTGACTCACACCACCGATCAAACATATTTTCTTTCACTCTAGCAAACTCCACATGGGTCTCACTCTCCCTCTTCCTGGCATTCCTGAATTTTTGCCGGTAAGCTTCCGGAACCAACTCATAGGCTTTGAGGATGTGCTTCTTCAATACCTCATAATCTGCACATTGGTCCATTGGTAGCGCCGAATAAATCTCTTGAGCTTTACCCACCAGCACACTTTGCACTAGTATGGTCCAGGCCTCCTCCGGCCAGTTTAACTGTCGAGCCACTTTCTCAAAGTGTGGAAAAAATTGAGTGACTTCCTTTTCACTGAAGGGTGGAACCAGCCTCACATGTCTGCCCACCTCCCAGGTGTTCTGGCTAGGTGTCGACCCCGTCAACAAGGGTGGTACCTCTCCCCGTTCTCTCATTAAATCCAGCTCCTTGAATTTAATCTCTTGCTGAAGCGCCAGATCACGTTCCTTCAACTCCCTTTCGGCTTTTCTCTCCTCTGCTTCGAGTTCCCTGGCAGCTCTCCTCTCCTCTGCTTTTCTCCCTTCTAACCTTTCCTGGAGTTCTCGTTCCACTCTCCTTTCCTCTGCTTGTTTCTCTTCTCTCCTCTCTTCTGCTTTCCTTTCTTCTTCTGCTCTTTCCTTTTCTGCTTTCCTTTCTTCTTCTGCTCTTTCCTTTTCTGCTTTCCTTTCTTCTTCTGCTCTTTCCTTTTCTGCTTTCCTTTCTTCTTCTTTTAACCTTTCTGGAGTTCTCGTTCCCCTCTCCTTTCCTCTGCTTGTTTCTCTTCTCTCCTCTCTTCTGCTTTCCTTTCCTCTTCTGCTCTTTCCTTTTCTGCTTTCCTTTCTTCTTCTTTGATCCGTTCCTGGCTCCGTAATTGCAACTCCAGTTTCCGGAGCTCAACGTCTTCTGGTTCTTCGGGTAGCCACTCCCAGGCTAACTCGTCCCATGTTCCTAATCCCACCATAGACTGTATCACCGTGGTCTGCAACTCTGCCTTCCTCAAATTAGTTCGGACCTCCAAGTTAAAATGTTTGGCCAATTTCAAGAGGTCCGCTTTTAGTAACGCTCGGAACTGTGCCTCACTCGGTGTTACCACAAAGTTCTGTGCCACAAACGCCATGGTGCCTATCGTAAACACCTGTTAACCTTCACCCAAGACTTTACCCCTAATTTCCCAAACATTTACCAATTAATACTTAATTAATAAATTTTAATTAATAAAAATATTATTTTATTATTTTATACAATTTTAGATCCCGGACGAGCCCCCAATTCTGTTACGTGGTCCTCCCGGTGACTACCTGGTCTCGGTGACCCCCGGACCGTGGGAGGAACTCCGCCAGAAAGATCTATGATTTATACGCTTTCGTAACGCAATCAATATGAATTCCAGTCAATAAGAAACCCCACACCAAGGATCCGGAGTAATCAATAATATATTCCCCCAAGGAATCCACAACCATCAACAATCAACAATCAATATTACAAAGATGGCCATCTTACATATGTGTCCCCCCCTGTCCCCACTCACGACCACTTGGGTCACGGTCACTGTCCCTCACAATGTCTCTCTTCTCCGCACACGTGCGGTTGAACGAACCCCGGGCGGACGTGCTCCAAACGTGCACGTCTCGTACCGGGGACAGCTGCTGCAGCGCACACCTCCTTGCCAAGCAACGGGGCAAAACCAAGCGCGGCTTGCAACGAGCGCGAGGCCCAAGGTGCGACCCGTACGCGTCCTTGTAGACGGTGAGGCGAACTGTGCCGGACGCTTGGTTCCGTGCACGAACCCACGGCGACTTGACGTGTAAATGGGTAATTACACGTCCAGGTAACTCCTCTCGCCAGACGGGCTTTCACACACAGCGTTCCCCACGCTGCTCAATATCGATACCGCTCTTTTCGGCGCTGGGCGAGGAAGAGGAAGAAGGTCGCCGCTTCTGCCGGACCTCGTGTCTTTTCTTCTTCCGTTTCCGGTCTCCTTTTTCCCAGAAGGGCTCCTGACCCTTTAATCACAACAACCTTTAATCGACTACACATTAATAAGCAAAGACCTGAATAGTAATTCACATCAATTCACATAAATCCGTAACAATATGTATGGACCGATTTGGTCCTACTTGGCACAAAGACAAGGCATGACATATGCACATCATTTTGTTTCGTGATGCGATCAAAGATGGCCGGCTGGTGGCCATTTTAGTTGTAAAAAACCCGATGTTGAACACGTCCTCAACCATTTCTCGGACATGTGTTTGCCAATCTTGTTCAAACTTAGCAAACAGATAATGAATGATGGGTTACATAGGCACGTCATTTTTTTTCGAGATCAGATCCAAGATGCCCGTCTGGTGGCTATTTTGTTACTTCAACCGATCGCCATCCATTTATCGGACATGCATGGACCCATTTTTTTGGGAGCCTTTAACTCCGTACAGCAAAATTACTAAACTACGGCGGAGCCAATGACATTTTATGTCCTTTCACCTCCTCCACCGAAGGTGGATATGTTTATATTTTCACCCATGTCTGTTTGTCTGTCAACAAGATATATCAAGAAGTTGTGGACGGATTGGGACGAAATTTGGCAGATAGAAAGTGTATATGGCACGGACAAAATGATTAGATTTTAGTGAAGATGCGGATTCGGATCCGGCCATTAGAATTTTAAAGTGAATCTTCATCATTGCGAGACAGGGCCAAAAACGACATATAGTGTGATATTTATAAACGTTGTGGACGAGTTATGACTAAACTTGGTGGATGAGTTGGTTCGGTGACAAGAACATAGTCAGGTTCACTATGTTAACAAATATAATTTCGTTCAAAAATTTGGGAGATTAGCAAACCTGTACATTTTTGGAATCATCAGAGCATGAGGAATCCAAAAATTAATGTTGGCATTTGCACAGACCTGGATACAAAATGTAAAATGTTCAGCATGGCGGAGGTATGCTCTCTCACAAGTGCTGTTTTAGTTTCCACAGTTAACGACGAATCAACGAGCTTATTTAAAGATCGGTTCATTTGAATCATTGTAATAATAGTTCTCTCTTTCGGTCACTCGTTTCTCGGATCCTCATGACGTCATCGCACGAACCAGCATCGCCCTCTTCCTCTTCGACCTCCTCTGATGGGCGGAGCCTGCAAAGCTCGATGGAATAACCGAAACGGAGTGCAAGGGGATTAACATCGGGAAGTCATGTGCACAACTCTACAAGCACCACTTGACCTCCTCCCCTTTTCGCTGCTTCGCAACAAAGCACGTGATTTGATCCCAGTAAAAATCATAAACCCCCATACCCATTAGGGTTCCTGTAATTCAGGTCGAATGTATTATTTATAATGTATTAAACAGCTGGTGTGTTTAATGTCCAATTCCATTGGAATCTCGGTTGGCAAGCCGGGTTTTTACGCACGGGACGCGGCTCTGACGCACAGAGAAAATGACGTCAGTTCGGTAATCTTTCTTCCTGTTTTTCTTCACATGATAAATCCTATATTTCTCTCAAGACAAACAAAATATATACATCACACCATCATCACACCATCACACATATATACAGACCTCTTCTCTGCAGCCGTTGGGTATTATATTCTGCCTGAGTTGAACAGGGTTCGGGGGAAGCGTGTGGGTTTGGGTAGACCATATGATTGGAATCCCAAGTATCCCTATTCGGTATTGAAAGAATTTGTTCGGGAGGGTAGTTTTGGGGATGATTTTGAGTGGAGTTTTCGGAACTTGATGAAGGAGAAGAAAGTACAAGAGGTGTTACCGATAGGTGGTCTTCAAAGGGAAAGAACTTTGGCGGTGTGGCGGAATGTTTCGTCCCAGGCCCTTACTGGAGCTCAAAGTGACCTTGCCTGGTTATCTGTGTGCCAATTGTTGCCATGTAGGGCTGTGCAAGCAGTACGAGGTCATGTCTCCACCAATAAATGCCCATATATTGGATGTCATGAATCGGAGTCGGTTCGGCATTTTTGGTGGGATTGTGTTTTTGCTTCCTTAGTTTGGAATGAGGTTTTGTGTAAGTTTTTGTGCAAGTTAAAGGTTAAGTTTACTTTAAGTTGGGAAATGATTTTGTACGGTCCGTTTGGCAATCAATTTAAACCGAAACAAATCGTGTTCTGGAAAATATTGAATTGTTTGAAAATGGCCTTGTGGAAGGCGAGGGTCTCAGCATGTTATGGAATGCATAATTTTTCTATGAATTATGTTCTTGCCTTGTTTAAGAGAGAGATGTTTCTTTATGTGGATTTACGTAATATGTTGTAATTGTTGTGGAAGATCTTCAATTGAGCAATTGTGACTTGATTTGATGGTTGACACTTGTTTGCTGGTTTTCATTTTAATAAAAAATCGTCGTAGTATCTGTTCTTATCAGTTTAATAGCTGATATGTTCCGCAATGCGGGACTAGTCTATTAAATGGATTTTTGGTATCGGGAGTTGGATTCGGGGCTTGCTCCGTCCGCTCCACGTATCGACCCGGTATTGCAGTACCTCCGGGAACGGTGCACCCCCTTTGGGGGGACCTGGAAAACAAAGAAAAGATCATAAAGGAGAAACCTCAAGATTTGATTTTACAAGTGGAGAGATATTTAAACTTGAAAACTCTGATGAGTGAATCGGGAAGTTGTGCAGTGGTTTGTGGGTTCGTCCTCTCCAATAAATCTTCCCACTCATGATTATTCTCCACAAGTTAATAAACAATTTATGCTAAATTAAAAAGGCAATGTGGGGATGACAAACTTCAGTCTAAAAAAGGTCCTCAACAAGACAGGGTTGATGTTGGTTTAGAGAGTCGACAACAGCGTTGCCGTCACATAACAATCCCAACATCACTGCCTCATTTACACTTCATCAATCGTTGCTTCAAGCTTCCACAAACATTTCACTGGTTACAACAGTTCTTGATTACTCTTGTTGTGTAGCCACATAATGAGATTGGACAAATTAGCAATCCGACTATAATGTTATAACATCAGTGCATGATCATCAACTTCTTACAAACTGCATGAACATCTCTAATTTCAGTATTATATAATTATCTCCATTTGTGATTGGTTACTCTATGTTGATAAAAAAGAAAAGTAGGAAAGAAAACTGAAACTGCAGGAAGTCCCTGAAATTATATTGGAGCTTCTTATACTTTTGCAGAAATTATATATAGGAGCTTATGATACTTTTCGCTAGGCCTAGCTCTCGACAGTAGTCTGGAGGCAGTGATGTCGGGGTTGTTATGTGACGGCAATACTGTGAGCTACTCTCTTAACCAACATCAACCCTATCTTGTTGAGGACCTTTTTTAGACTGTAGTTTGTCATTCCCACATTGCCTTTTTAATTTAGCATAATTTTTTTAATGAACTTCTTTCTGTCATTTTTTACAATGTGGAATAACACAATGGTATATGGTACTCAGAGGATACCCAATCTTGGAGCAAAAGTGCCAAGATATCTTCGTCAGCAATGTCAAACACTGCACATGTTCCAATATTGTCTAACCGCTAACGTAACCCTGACTGTATCTTGCAGCTCTGTCTTATTGCTCGTTTCTCAAAGAGTAATGTCTTCATCCAGCCTCAGGCCACACAATGACCTGCACTTTGAAATGCCCAAAATAACTGATGTGGTTTCCCTTTAACCAATAGGGTGGGGGCAGAGGAAAGGGGCGGAGCCCATATCAATTAATTGACCATTGACCACTCCAGGCGATGCAGTGTGCCAAAACAAAGATGAAAGGAACACGAAATGTCAGTTCAAATATTTATTAAACTAGGGGGCCCGTTGGTCCATTGGACCAAATTTTAATTGGGGACTTTTGGATCTTCAGGGATTTTTGGGTCTTTGATGACTTTTGGGTGTTTGGGGACTTTTGGGTCTTTTTGGTCCTTGGGAACTTTTGGGTCATCTGGTGATTTTGTGTCATCTGGGGTTTTTGGGTTTTCGGGGACGTTTGGTTCATTGGGACTTATTGGTCATCTGAGTCCTTGGGGCTTTTGGGTCATCAGAGACTTCTTGGGTCCTTGGGGACTTATGGGTCCTTGTGGACTTTGGGGTGATCTGGGTCTTTTGGGTCCTCGGGGACTTTTGGGTGATTTGAGTCATCTTGGTATTTTGGGTCAAGTGTTGAAGGGTCTGCCAAGGCCTAAGGGGTCTCGGCAGTCTAAAGGGTTAAAAGGCACATTTGAATCGTGCGGAATTAATTAATAGACGTGAAAAAGTATGACTGACACACACACACACACACACACACACAAACACACACACACACCTCCATTTATCGTAGATTCAATTTGACTGGATTCCTTGTTCAGTCTGTTTTATACGACGGCATAAGTGATGAGCCGACGTAGCGAATCTGGCGCCGAGAAACCGTGACTCGAGATGGTTTATTGATCACGTGGTTCCTTTTGCATTGACTCGCGACTGGAGGGTTCATGATCACGTGTCCCATGTGCGGTGTATAGCACTTGTACCTTGCTATTATTTTATTTTCACAAATGTAAAACTGAAAAACAAGGCCTTTCCCGAGACATGATATTTCTGCTGATATTATTTTATGCCACATAACATTATCACGCATAACGCTGACACTGAGGAAAATGTGTCTAGCGGCTCCGCCCCCATCAAGCTGGTTGACAGTCATAGCCACGCCTACCCCAGCCCTATTCTTTTACAAAGGAATGTCGTTTTGTGTACTTTTTGAGGAATCATTTCAAGCCACGAGAATTATAATACCAAAGGATGTTGCAGGAAGTAAAACTCTGTCGAATGGTAGCAGAATCATTGCCATTGATAGAGGCAGCTCGGAAAAATGCCGTCTGAGGAAGATTATTATTATCATTATTGTTATTATTGTGGCGGACACGAAAGCCCACTGGCGTGGGGACATCATTCCGCGCACCAAGTGGGCGGCGGCCACGCCCGGGGGGTAGGCGTGGCCTGAGGATATACACGGGGCGCGCAGCCCGGAGCGCGCTAGTGTTACAGTGAGCTCCTCAAATAAAGACGCTTATAAGTTACCGCTTGTCCGCTTCCTCCTTGCTCACAAGCAGCGCGCGTAACACCGCGCTTTACTGGTGACCGTCGACGTTGGATCTGCCGGAGCGATCCTTCCACACACGACGCCATTGCCATGGCCAACAACGCAATGTTGATTAAACTTCCCGAATTTTGGGAGGCCCAGGCCGAAGTCTGGTTCGTCCAAGCCGAAGCCCAATTTCAGCTTCGGCGCCTCACCGGCGACGACACGCGCTACTGCCATGTCGTCGCCTCCCTCGGGCCCGGCACGGCCGCTTGAGTTGTGTCCGTCCTTCGCCACCCACCGGACGGCCACAAGTACGAGGCACTCAAGCGGCTACTCCTAGCCACATTCGGCCTCACGGACGACGCACGGACCGACCGCCTCCTGGATCTCCCCGAGCTCGGCGACACGCGCCCGTCGGTCCGAATGGACCATATGCTGTCACTATTGGGCGACGAAGCCCCCGGTTCTCTATTCCGGGCGCTTTTCCGTCGCCAACTTCCAGCGCAGGTTCGCCTCGCGTTGGCCGGGACCGTGCTAACGGAACCCCGAGCATTGGCAGCCGAGGCGGACAGGTACTTCGCGGCTTCGGACACACGGACCTCGAGGCTGATGCTGATCCACAGCATCAGCTTACACAGCATACGCAGCATGCTGATACGCACCTCGTGACCGCCGCCACGCCCCGCCCACTGCCGCGGCGAAAACCGCCACTGCGGGGAAAACCGCCAACTCCACCGGCCTGGCGGAGCCAGCCGCACTCCTCCAGCTCCACCACCTGGTGCTGGTTCCACGCCAAGTTCGGCCACGAGGCTCGGCAGTGTCATCCGCCATGCTCCTTCAACAGGTCGGGAAACGCCCGGGCCGGCGCTCAATAGTGGTGATGTGCGCCGGCCGTTCGAGCAGCCTGCTGTTCATAACGGACACCTTATCCGGGCGCCGTTACCTGTGCGACACGGGAGCGCAGGTGAGTGTCGTTCCCGCCGGTACGTCAGACAAGCACGCCGCGGGCGGTGGCCCCGCGCTGCTTGCCGCGAACGGGACGCCCATCCGTACGTACGGAAAACGCTGCCTCTCTCTGCGGTTCGGAGGGCAGGTTTTCCGATGGACGTTCGTCACCGCCGACGTGCCCATGGCACTGCTTGGCGCGGACTTCCTGTGCGCTAATGGGCTCCTGGTCGACGTAAAGCGCAGACGTCTTGTCCAGGCCGAGAGGTTCAGCTCGCTCGCTTGTGCGCTGCCCAGCTCGTCGAGCAGCTCAACGAGCGGCTCGCCGGGCGGCTTGCCAAGCGGCTTGCCGAACGGTTCGGTTCCGGCCACGTTGATCTGTTCGCTTCCGGCAGCGGACGAATTCAACCGCCTCCTCGCCGGCTTCCCGGCCCTCACGCGGCCCACCATCTCGGCGGGGGCCGTCAAGCACGGGGTGGCCCATCACATCCCCACCGTCGGGCCACCGGTCTACGCCCGGGCACGCCGCCTCGAGCCGACAAAGCTGGCGGTGGCAAAAGCCGTGTTCGCTACCCTGGAGCGACTCGGCATCGTTCGGCGCTCGGAGAGTGCTTGGGCGTCGCCGCTGCACATCGTGCCGAAGCCCGGCGGGGGATGGCGACCGTGCGGGGACTATCGCCGTCTCAATGACGCCACCACTCCCGACCGCTACCCCATCCCCCACATTCAGGACTTTTCCGCCCGTTTGGCGGGCATGTCCTTCTTCTCGAAGGTGGACCTCATACGTGGCTACCATCAGGTCCCCGTCAGGCGGGAGGACGTCCCAAAGACGGCGGTCATCACGCCATTCGGACTCTTCGAGTTCCTGCGGATGCCCTTCGGTCTGAAGAATGCGGCTCAGGCGTTCCAGCAACTGATGGACAGCGTCCTGCGCGACTTGGATTTTGTCTACGTCTACCTGGACGATATCCTCGTCGCCAGCGCGTCCCGCGAAAAGCACCTACGCCACCTCCGCACGCTCTTCGAACGCCTGGGCCAGCATGGCCTGATTGTGAACCCCGCAAAGTGCCGGTTCGGCATCGCCGTAAACGATTTTCTGGGGCACCGTGTCACCAGGCACGGAGCCGTCCCCCTGCCGGCCAAGGTGGAGGCGGTGAAGGGGTTTCCGCGCCCCCGCACGATCAGAGGGCTGCAGGAGTTCCTGGGCATGGTGAACTTTTACCATCGGTTCCTGCCCCGTATCGCCCAGCTCCTGCACCCCTGCACGAAGCTCTCCGAGGTAAGCCGGGCAAAGGCGACGTGACCTGGACCGAGCAGATGGACACGGCGTTCACGGGCGCGAAGCTCGCCTTGGCTAGCGCCACCATGCTCGCGCACCCGGCGCCCGATGCACCGATCGCCCTCACCACCGACGCCTCGGAATACGCGGTGGGCGCGGTGCACGAGCAATGGGTGCGTGGAGCTTGGCGACCGCTGGTGTTCTTTAGCTGGCAGCTTCGCCCGCCCGAACGCCGTTACAGTACCTTCGACCGCGAGTTGCTCGGGCTTCACTTGGCGGTCAAGCACTTCCGCCATCTGCTCGAGGGCCGTGCGTTCACGGCCTTCGTCGACCACAAGCCGCTGATCTTAGCGATGGGCAAGGTCACCGAGCCGTGGTCGGCCCGGCAGCGGCGTCACCTCTCGGCTGTGTCCGAGTACACGACGGACATCCGGCACGTCGCGGGGAAGGACAACCCGGTGGCGGATTGCCTTTCCCGGGCCGTCGCCCACGCAGTCCACCTCGGCATCGACTATGCCCGGATGGCAGCGGACCAGGCCGCTGACCCCGACGTCAAGGCCTTGCGGACCGCCGTCACGGGCCTCCGCGTCACCGAGGTGCCGTTCGACGGCGCGGGCGCGGCCCTCTTGTGCGACGTCTCCCTCGGGCGGCCACGCCCCATCGTGCCCGCGGGCTGGCAGCGCCAGGTGTTTGACGCCATCCACGGCCTGTCCCACCCGGGCGCGAGGGCCTCCCAAAGGTTGATCGCCAACAAGTTCGTCTGGCATGGCCTCCGGAAGGCCGTCCGTGGCTGGGCCAGGACGTGCCTCGCGTGCCAGCGCGCCAAGGTGCACCGGCACACCCAGGCCCCGTGCACGGTGCCGGAACGCCGGTTTGACCACGTCCACGTGGACCTGGTGGGACCTCTGCCCCCCTCGCGGGGTTTCACCCACGTCCTCACCATGGTGGACCGCACCACCCGGTGGCCGTGCCCTTGGCATCGACGATGGCGGCGGACGTCACGCAGGCTTTCATCGCCACCTGGGTCGCCCGGTTCGGCGCCCCCTCAGACATCTCGCCCGACCGCGGCCCCCAGTTCACCTCGGAGCTCTGGGGGGGTGGTCGCGCAGGGGCTCGGGGTCCGGCTGCACCGAACCACGGCCTACCACCCCCAGGCTAACGGCCTGTGTGAGCGATTTCACCGCTCATTGAAGGCCGCGCTCCGGGCCACCCTCCGTGACGGCGGCTGGGTCGACAGTCTCCCCTGGGTCCTGCTGGGCCTCCGGACGGCGCCCAAGGAGGACCTGCGCACATCCGCGGCGGAGTTGGTCTTCGGGCAACCGCTGCGGGTGCCGGGCGAGTTCCTCCCCGACTCCACGGCACCATGGTCCGCGGCACAGCAGCGCTCCGCTCTGCAAGAGACCGCCCAGAGGTTCGCCCCGGTGCCAACGGCATGCCACGGACACCCACCGACGCACGTCGCCCCGGAGCTTCGCACGGCGGAGTACGTCTTCGTCCGCCACGATGCCCACCGGACACCACTGCGGCCCCGGTACGACGGGCCTTTCCGCGTGCTGGAGACCGGGGCAAAGCACTTCACCCTGGACATCGGCGGTACTCCTGACCGCGTTTCTGTAGATCGCCTCAAGCCGGCCCACCTCGACGTGGACCATCCACCGCCAGTGGCCCGACCCCCGCGTCGGGGCCGCCCCCCTGCGGGCGGACCCCCGGCACCGACCAGCCCCGCCGCCATGCTGCCCCCCGGTCCTGCACCCATCCCAGGGGCAGCCAGGGGCATCCCACCTGGCATCCCTGCACCCCGGACGCCGCCGATCGCCAGGGGGCGCTTCGGCCGGGTCATCCGTTTGCCCCGCAAACTGGCCCTCCAGGTGCGCGGGAATTCCGGGGGGGCGCGTGTGGCGGACACGAAAGCCCACTGGCGTGGTGACATCATTCCGTGCACCAAGTGGGCGGCGGCCACGCCCCGGGGGTAGGCGTGGCCTGAGGATATACACGGGGCGCGCAGCCCAGAGCGCGCTAGTGTTACAGTGAGCTCCTCAAATAAAGACGCTTATAAGTTACCGCTTGTCCGTTTCCTCCTTGCTCACAAGCAGCGCGCGTAACGCCGCGCTTTATTATGATGATGATGACCAAGGGGATGAATTCCCGGGTTTGACCGATCGCGTTTTTTCGCTGTATTTTGCTTTTGCATTGGTCTGGAGAACTGAAAAGTGATCCCTTCCTCGACAATCAGCTGAACAGACCAGGTCGGTCTCATATGTAGCCAAAGTGAGTTTTAAAAGAAGATAATCCAACTATAGTTTTGCATGCAGCAGATGGGAGCGACATTTTTTTCCGTGCCATCCCGACATAGAGAGTACTGAAGTACTCTCTGATTATCCACATCACTGACATTTTTGTACATTCAACACTGGTCAAAAAAAGGCTTGGCGTCAGGAACGGCATCCGGCTATAAAACATTGTATTGAAGGAGCTGCGCTCCAACGCGAGTCGAAAGAATTGACGCGACCAAAGACGGAATTCGTCCGAGTTGCTTTATTAAAACAAAACAGCTCAGGTATTCTGACAAGCCCGTTTATCGGGCAGCAATATATATACACATTTATGCCGGGGCGTTTGCCCGGGAAAACCGAGACCGGGCATGCCCGGGTGTCAAGGGCGAGTCCTGGAAAGGCGAGTCTGGACATGCCCGGGCGTCCTGGACGCGGCCTGGCAAGTCGAGGCTGGGCGTGCCCGAGCGCTCTGGGCGAGCCCTGGAAAGGCAAGAGCGGGCATGGCCGGACGCTCTGGGCGAGCCCTGGAAAGGCGAGTCTGGACATGCCCAGGAGAGGCGCGTCTGGGCCCGTCCGGACGAGCCCGGCATGGCGATCGCGCCCTGGCCGCGTCCTGGCAGGTGCAAGGCGATTGTGTCCATGTCCATTCAGCGGGAACCGCTACAGTATTTTGTATTTTTCCTTTTGGTCGAACTTCTTCCTGAATCCGGCAGACAGCATCAGCCTATTATATCAGTAGAGAGTATTGTGAATTTCCAAAATAATAATATTTCTTCACAGCAAATTTTAAAAAGTCGGGAGCAATCCAGGAGCGGTCTCTTTCTTTATACATCGCCCAGGTAAACAGGGTCAATTTTTTTTATTGAATTGAAAAAATTTATACAATTTCCTGGACGATTGCAAATATTTTGAAGCAACGTTTGCTTCTCATTTTCTTTCCCAGGAGCATTTCCGTGTTTCAAGGTGGAACCGAGACAGACGAAGTTAGCTTTTCCTCTGTGCTGCAAAAAAACTCGGAAGAGGCAGGGAATAGGACCTCCTCGTAAAGAAAAATCTGCTTCGAAAATCTGGTACATCATCGAACATCACGAAAACCTGGTGCATCATCGAGCATCACGAAAACCTGGTACATCATCGAGCATCACGAAAACCTGGTGCATCATCGAACATCACGAAAATCTGGTGCATCATCGAGCATCACGAAAACCTGGTGCATCATCGAACATCACGAAAACCTGGTGCATCATCGAGCATCACGAAAATCTGGTACATCATCGAGCATCACGGAAATCTGGTACATCATCGAGCATCACGAAAACCTGGTGCATCATCGAGCATCACGAAAACCTGGTACATCATCGAGCATCACGAAAATCTGGTACATCATCGAACATCACGAAAATCTGGTACATCATCGAGCATCACGAAAACCTGGTACATCATCGAGCATCACGAAAACCTGGTACATCATCGAACATCACGAAAACCTGGTACATCATCGAGCATCACGAAAACCTGGTACATCATCGAGTATCACGAAAACCTGGTACATCATCGAGCATCACGAAAACCTGGTACATCATCGAGCATCACGAAAACCTGGTACATCATCGAGCATCACGAAAATCTGGTACATCATCGAGCATCACGAAAACCTGGTACATCATCGAGCATCACGAAAACCTGGTACATCATCGAGCATCACGAAAACCTGGTACATCATCGAGCATCACGAAAATCTGGAAAATAATCCTGAAAAACTGAGCGAGATTTCAAATCCAAAGCAATTTCGATGCGTGCTCTGCAGGAAGAAGTTGTCTTACAGTGTTACATGAAGAGTAACTCTGTAATGCATAAGCATCTGAAGCCATTCCATCCAAGGGAAGCTCGTGGTCATGGAATGGAAAGTCTTGCCAAACGTCACCGAGATCAATCGCCATCGTCGGCATGTCGGAAACAGCCATTCACAAGCGGGGTCACGCAACGCAAGCCGGCTCAATATTCAATCTTGATAAGATACCCACTCCTCCCCGAGTCTTTGGGAGTCTTAAGGGTCTTTATAGTCTTTAACGGTCTTAGGGGTCATTTGGGTCGTCGGGATGTTTTGGGTCTTTTGGATCTTTGGGGTATTTTGTGTCTTCAGGATCTTGAGGTGAGGTCTGTGGGGTCTTTTGGTCTTCAAAGGTTTTCAGGGTCCTTTGGGTCTTTTAGCTCTTCAGGTTATTTTGGGTCATCTGTGTCTTTTAAGTCTTTAAGGGTCTCCAGGGCTTTTAAGGGCCTGTCGGGGTCTTTGTGGTCTTAAAGGGTTTTCGAAAGTTTAAGCGGTCTCAGCAGTGTAAAGGAAGGGTAGAAAGGTCTATTCCAACAGTACATAATGAATAGTGTCGCGTGATTCCCCTCGGTGAAGACCGGGAAATCACGGATAGCAATGGAGCGTTCCTTCGAGGCATTGTTCAACAGTGGATTTATTATCTCCGCGCGAGAGGAATAGAGAAGAAGAAGAAGCTGAAAGCTTTTACCTGACGCGATCCTCGAGCAGTTTTCAAACCTACAAAAGGTAACTCAAAGGAAAACCGATTTACAATGTACAAAAATAACAGGTTTCTTTAACGGAACCCGAGAACAATGAAAACGCGACGCTCAAATTAATGTCCTAAATTGGGATCCCTCACACCAGACTTAAACACAGACACAGGACAGATAAATAGAAATAACAGGGTACGTGTGTGTGTGCTTAGCTTAACCACTCGTGTTCTCGTCGGGGATGGTGTCGGCCCTGTGTGCACAGTCAGGACGCGGCTCCATGCGCGCCAAAATGCCTTGGCGCCAAGAAGGCCTCGACTCGCCCTTGTTTGCTCGGCCCCGATGAAGGCCTCCTGCGCGAAGTGAACGAGCGTGCAGCCCGCTTGCTCCGCCGTGCAATGTCCTCATTAATTTGGCACGGAACGGCGATGCACCCAACATCCGTACCTATCAGAAGGGAGAGAGGGTCGAGGGTGAAGGAAGGCTTGAGGGCAAGAGGTCGGAGTAGAGGAATCTTAAGGGCAGTAGCGAACGAGGTCCAGGCACCAAGGGATCCAAAAACGAGAGGGCAAAATGCCGGCCAGCCGTGGTTTTTACATCCTGTCTCTTGACGTCATCGGTCCTCCCTTCCAATCAGTCCGTCGCCTCTCGACCTCTAGAATGTTCTTCCCACGTCAGTCCTTCACCAGTCACCACTGGCCAAGCGCTTCGTGCTCTCCTCCTCATACCATCGGTCGGTGACCAATCAGTCGCTTCTTTACACCAATCAGCGGGTCGCTCCTTGCTCCGCCCCTGGCCAATCACAAGTCCTTCCTTACTCTGGCCTTTCGTTGGTGTGATCTCCCCATCAAACCACCTCGACCAATCCGACGTGAGGTGGGCATGGCCTCAGCCTGCATGAGCAATGTTTTATCGCCATGTTGGCACAATGCATGGGCGCTTCCTGCCTGCACTTCTGCTGAGTTTTATTGTGTGGAGAAATTAATTGGTATGTGTGGTGCTATTGGGCCTGCCGAGTGTCTATTGGTGTCGTGCCATAAGGGACAATGGATAAATCACAAGGGTCTCACACACAGGGGAATTAGCATAATCCCTGCGATAATTAGCACAAGGCCATCCTCGTATGACCATATATATACGAGCTTAAACCGACATCCGGGCTAAAGAGGTCTTCTACTTATTACAAGGGGTGGTTCTTCTTCACGACAGTCGGACCATGATACCTACACAGATCTACCTGATCTATATATCACTCTAGCCCTATATTCATAACAACAGACATATGCCATTAATAGACAGGATGCAACAGACGTTCAAACAGTACGTAATTAATAGATATTTAGTCACACGGCTTGATGGACTGCTTGTGTTTTTTTCGGTTTGTTCTATATTTTAAGAAGAAGACGTTTTGGTCACAATTATGTACCATATAAAATACAATGTCAGTATGTTTGTTTGTACAGATGTCTACCTCTTCAAAAGGGAAGGTTTTACAGGCCAATCTTTCAACACAAATGTGTGGTCACTATGGTCTATTTTGAGGATTCGGTATGCTATTTGCCAATTATTTGGAAATTAATTATTTTATTATTATTAGCCCCCGTTGGGCTTATGGATTTGGCCGTGTCCGTGCATCCGCAACCGTATCTCTGGATATGTATGGACCGATTTGGTCCTACTTGGCACAAAGACAAGGCATGACATATGCACATCATTTTGTTTCGTGATGCGATCAAAGATGGCCGGCTGGTGGCCATTCTCGTTGTAAAAAAACCCGATGTTGAACACGTCCTCAACCATTTCTTGGACATGTGTTTGCCAATCTTGTTGAAACTTAGCAAACAGATAAGGAATGATGGGTTACATAGGCACGTCATTTTGTTTCGAGATCAGATCCAAGATGGCCGTTTGGTGGCTTTTTTGTTACTTCAACCTATCCCCATCCATTTATCGGACATGCATGGACCCATTTTTTTCAAACTTGGCACAAACCAATGCATGAGTATAGATATGCAGAAGAGTTTTTGTCAGATGGCCGACTGGCAGCCTTTAACTCCGCACAGCAAAATTACTAAACCACGGCGGAGCCAGTGACATTTTATGTCCTTTCACCTCCTCCACCGAAGGTGGATATGTTTATATTTTGCGATGATGCGTGATATATGATATATATATGCGATTTTGCGATGAAGGTGATATATGCGCGATCTCGGCTTCTAGTCAACCTGGAAACTTAATTAAATATGCCAATCCTATGTTTTCTGGGTCAAGGAATCCAATAAAGGCCTCAAAATAGTGCTCATGATTATAGAAAAGCAACAAACAAAGGTAATTGTACTAGGTCTGCACCCTTCAGGAATATGCGTTTACAGATCTTCATCACTGTCCTGAGTGTCATTTTCGCAAAGGTGTCTAAGCAAATGCCAACATTAATTTTTGGAATCCTCATGCTCTGAATATTCCAAAAATGTATAGTTTTGCTAATCTCCGAAAAATATTGAACGAAAAAACATAGTGAACCTGACTAACAAGCCGCTTAGCTTATGTTTCAGGTCCGAATCTCGGCCCGACCTGGTCGTGGGATACAAAATGTAAAATGTTCAGCATGGCGGAGGTATGCTCTCTCACAAGTGCTGTTTTAGTTTCCACAGTTAACGAGGAATCAACGAGCTTATTTAAAGATCGGTTCATTTGAATCATTGTAATAATAGTTCTCTCTTTCGGTCACTCGTTTCTCGGATCCTCATGACGTCATCGCACGAACCAGCATCGCCCTCTTCCTCTTCGACCTCCTCTGCTGGGCGGAGCCTGCAAAGCTCGATGGAATAACCGAAACGGAGTACGAGTGGATTAACATCGGGAAGTCATGTGCACAACTGTACAAGCACCACGTGACCTCCTCCCCTTTTCGCTGCTTCGCAACAAAGCACGTGATTTGATCCTAGTAAAAATCATAAACCCCCATACCCATTAGGGTTCCTGTAATTCAGGTCGAATGTATTATTTATAATGTATTAAACAGCTGGTGTGTTTAATGTCCAATTCCATTGGAATCTCGGTTGGCAAGCCGGGTTTTTACGCACGGGACGCGGCTCTGACGCACAGAGGAAATGACGTCATTTCGCTAATCTGTCATCCTGTTTTCTTCACATGATAAATCCTATATTTCTCTCAAGATAAACAAAATATATACATCACACCAGGATTGTTTAATACCAGGATATCAATGAAGATGCATAGCTGCAATGGAGGCGCCGAAATATCGGACATTTCGATGGAATTTTCGATTTTCGCGAATCGTCGCCGCTCAATCATAGATGCGATTGTCGTGGAAAAGAGCGTTTTTAAACTTCTTACGTTATCGCTTCTCGGCCTTTTGGCTAAGATCAAGTGTAGTATCTGTTCTTATCAGTTTAATAGCTGATATGTTCCGCAATGCGGGACTAGTCTATTAAATGGATTTTTGGTATCGGGAGTTGGATTAGGGGCTTGCTCCGTCCGCTCCACGTATCGACCCGGTATTGCAGTACCTCCGGGAACGGTGCACCCCCTTTGGGGGGACCTGGAAAACAAAGAAAAGATCATAAAGGAGAAACCTCAAGATTTGCTTTTACAACTGGCGGCCATCGCAAGGCGGCCATCTTGGATTTTGACGTGGCGACCCAATTTTCAATAGCGTTCTTCCTTATGCCTAGATACACCCACACACCAGATTAGAAGTTGGTACTTCGCTTATTTTTCGAGATATTCCGCTCACAAGGTTCAGACATACATGGCGGCGGGCATCTTGGATTTTGACGTGGGTTGCACGCACACACCAAATTTGAATGCGGTCCTTCGCTTACGCACGTACGCATACCCGCCCGCACGGACGGACGGACACACGGAAGGAGGGGAAAACCATAATCCCCCTTTCGCTCCGCGGTGCGACGGGGGACAAAAAGGGCCAAATTTCATTGATTGTAAAAAGGCTCACGGGACACCCAGAATGTTCTACACCAATAAAGAGGCACTTGCAGGATGGTCCAGACTCGAGAAGTATGCACACTCACCTCTCATCCTGACCCAACTTCAAAGTTTCACAGGTAATGCGATTCATCAGTGTGCTTTCCCTCTGATAGACGTTGAACGGGCATCCTGTCCGCCGACATTAAAGACACCCACGGTGTCCTCCACGAAGACAACGCGAGCACCCTGGCCATATTCCACATTCCTGCCCCAACCTACAGGGAGCATCAGCAGCACAGGCACAACCCCCCGGGCAATGACGCAACTCGCAGCCTTGTGAGACTGTGCACACAAAAGAAGAAACAACACCCGTGCTGAGATATTCTAAATAAGCAAAGAAATTACAGATTTCCATTTCTTCCTTTGTACCTCCACCACCAAAGGTGAATGGACGTTATGTTCTCACCTCTGTCTCTACACAGGATATCTGAAAAATTTGTGGACGGATTCGGACAATTTGGTGTGCAGGGTGGGCATGTGCTGAGGAAGAAATGATTCGATTTTGGTGAATATCCTGATCCAGATACTACAATTTTTAATGATTCTTCACCATTGGGTGATTGGACCATAAACGATATTTAACCAGGATGTCTCAAAAAATTATGGATGGATTTGGACGAAACTTGGTGGACAGGTTGGGTTTGTGACAAGGACGAATTGATTCGATTTTGGTGAAAATTCATTCAGATACGAGAATTTTTTTTATTTATGATTCTCACCATTAAGACACAAGGCCAGAAACGATATTTCAAAAAGTTGTGGATGAGCTGGGTAGGTGACAAGAACAAGCCGATTCGATTTTGGTTTAAGTCCAGAACGTAAACTGTTCAGCCTGGTGGAGGTATGCTCTCTACCTAGTGTGCCGGCCTAGTTTTAGTGAGTGAACCAGATTGAACCAGCTGTTCAACGGCCGGCCACAACCACAAGGTCGCATTTAGTCGTTGTTCCATGATCTGCAGCTTAGCGACCGTGATCGGGGTTGTTCCCTCATCGCGGCTACGTGCCGTCGGCATCTCCCTCATATTGCAGCTGGTGTCGAGAAACTGAATGTGCAAGACGCACGCCTAGTGGTCAGACGCAGTGGGTATGTGTTGGCCTTCTTATAAAAGTCGGCAACTTGGGCCAGGACCAGCCACGCCGCCGCCCATTTTGGGGGAACAGCAGGACGGCAGGTGCGCTTTGCCACCACACCCAGTGGCGTAGTGATGGTTTGTGCCACTCGGGGCGAATGTCAAAAATATCGCTCCCTGCAGGCACTGACATAGCCAGAAATTCCTATTGAGGGGCCATATGAAAGAGCTTAAGCTTCCCCAGTGGGCTCAGCAGCAGAGCCCTGGAACCTGTTAAAAATGAGAATAGGTTTAGATATGATCTCCTGAGATGATCCGGCTAATTAACTACAAATAATCCGGAAGAATTCCTGTTTCTAAACACGTGCCATGTTAAGGTGTATAGAGCAGGTTAATAGGTCTTTCCATGACATGGTAATTCCTATTACAAAATAAACAAGAAAGAGCAATCAGAGTTTGCAAACCCTCACCAGGATGTATTTTCAGTGGTTTTTAAAGCTTTTGTGTTAAAACAAATATGGCGGACGAACCACGTGACCGATGACGTCATCATTTTTTTTTTCTCCACCAGTTTATGCCGACATGGCCCTCAAGAAATTTCATCTTGATAGGATGAAGTTTTGTACTTGTCGAATTATGACGTCATAATGGAGGCACCTATGACATCATTGACATATTTTATTCCCCATGGAGAGTTCTTTACAATGAGCCATGTCTCAATTTTTTATATTCAGCGTTTTCGGAGATATGGCGGTGCAACGTTTTTCGATTTTTCCAAGATGGCGGCCGAACCACGTGATCTATGACGTCATAATTATCATTAAAAAATTCCACAGATGGAGATGCACCTATGGTCAAAATTTCCTGTCAACCCGACCAAGGGTTGCAGAGAAAAATCATATTTATTCTGTGCGGACAAACAAACAAAGACAAACGGACTCAAATGCAATACACTCTCCTCAGGCGAGACAACAAACAACAACATGCATTTTAAAGGCCATTTTCCCTGCTAGAGCGGGGGTTAGCCTTGCGGTCCCCATGACAATATTCTCCATTTTGCCCTATTTTCTGCATCTCCCCTTGTTAACCCCCTTGCCCGCATTTCTTCTTCGACCATCTTTAGCCAAGTCTTTCTCGGTCTTCCCCATCCTCTACTTCCTTCTACATTCATTTCCATCACTCTTTTCAACCAGTCACTTTCATCCTTCCTCAACACATGACCAAACCATCTCAACCTGTTTCTCTTCACAGCATCCATCACAGGCTCTATTCCCATCATCTTTCGCAATTCATCATTTGTCTTCCTCTCTCTCAACGATACTCCGCACATCCGTCGAACCATTCGCAGGTTACATCCTGCGAATTACATCCACTCTCCTCAGGCAAGAGTAATAACAAAAACAATGATAACATTGTAACAAGGCATTTATTAATAGTAATAATATTAACAACAATAATAATATTCGTACCATTTGTCAATAATAAAATGAATGTATAATTCCCACCCTGGTCCAAGCATACCTGGGCTTGGCAAAAGGTAAACTCGTGCTGAAGCAGTAGAGCAGGCAGGTATGGTACAAGGCCGTTAACAAAAACTACATCAAACATGCATACAGCATGGTGTGGTATTTGTATTTATATGGCCTAAAGACTCGAGCGGTGAGACAGAGCAGCAGAGGAAGGAAAGGAAGTTAAAGAACTCACTTGACATGTGATCCTGGCCTCCGCTGATTGGGACATACACCGTGAGATATCTAGATTTGATCGACGTAATTACGACGTAATTACATAACAAATGTCCAACAGTTACACCCCTCCATCCCTGGAGCCAATGGGCGATCTTCATGTTACAGAGTGCATATTAAACCTCACTAGCAACGGTACCAGCCCTATGGGCAAGGCTTCAATTGGAAGGTCCAAATGAAAAGGCAAAATATCAGAAATTGAAGGCTTTTTATTTTATTTTAAACGATTCATATAAACATCCGTTAAATCATATCACACGCAAATCATCAAAATCTAAACAGTACATGGCGCACATTTTGGAAAAAGATTGAATTCTGCAAAACGGAAGCGGCCGCTACACGTCTTTCTCAGTCGCACGTTTATGTGTGAAGAGTGCGCGCCGAATCTGTAACACAGAAGCGGCCGCTACACCTGTTTCTCAGTCACTTTGCACACGCTGCCATGTTACTTCGGAGCCGCACGTTTATATAGGAAGAGTTCGTCAGAAGTCGATCTACTCTCTCCTGGTACGTAGAATAAACAGTATTTGTAGAATTTCAACAAAAGCCACATCACTGTTCATATCGGTAAATATTATTCCATCGTGTTTGGAAAAACTAGAAAATTGGAAAACTTGGAAAAACAATATAGCCTATTTTACTCCCAGGGGTCCCAGGAATACCCACCCAAAATATCGTTGCGATCGGTTGAGCCGTTTTTGCTGTACCATCGAACGGACGGATGGACATTTGGTGAATTATTGTAAGATTATACAAGATAAGAGATCTACGCAGCAAGCAGCCCGATAATTACAACCACCGGAACACGAGCTTATTTACTGTGCGAGATGATAGAAATAGGAATTAGGAAAAAAGTGAATCCGGATGGAAAGGAGTTTGAAAACATCAACCTGACACATTGACACGTGACATGGAGTTTAAACTGTAAAACGTGGTTCTAAAAGTTGCTTCTCGTGATCTCACGAGTTCATTGTATTATAATTTATATACAATACAACCAAATGGAGCATTAAAACGTTTTTTTTTAGGGTGTCATTTGGCTTTTGTTGTTGTGCACTGTAAAATATTTCATCCCACCACATTTTATAGGCATTTTTTGGAATAAGTGACCCTGAATTACTGTAAGAAAGTGTTGCTACTTTTTATAAAATTCGACAAATCACACATTTGGCGAAAGCAGCCCAATAGCGGCGATACCCAATTTTTACCCAATCCTGGTGAGGGGTCTAAACAAAATCGAAAATCCGAAATATTTTAGAGAAATGCTATATGGAGCCAGTGGGCCAAAAAAAAAAAAACATGACTCGATCAACATGAGTACTTTTGAAAAACCGGGCGTTTGATACATCTTAGCAGAGAGTTTTGAGAGTAGTGCAGGATGCTGGACTGTATCAAAATATCCATATCCAGATGTTTTTCGTTTTTGTTTTTTTTGTACACAACATCGAGGCTCGTGTAAGAGCTAACATCAATCACAAAAAAACAACAAACGCACACACAAAACATCCAAAAAAGGGAGCGGGAGACAAGATGGGGAGAGAGAGGGAAGCACACAAGTACAACAGTAGAGAACAGGGACAACGGAACATCTGCGGGAGGGGGAGCGCTTGGGGGAAGGAGGCATGGGAAGGCGGGGGGGGGGGGGGAGTATAAAACACATGGACACTGCTGGAACTTCAAAGATAAAAGTCGGTATTTCAAAAAAAAAGTTGATTGATGGTTAATTAACAGGGGTAGAAGAGATCAAGGTTTTGGATGGGGGAAGACAAGATATGGTGGTGAACAGCTGTTTTAAAGACCTGGAGGGAGGAGTGGGATTGAAGAGAGCGAGGGAGTTTGTTCCAGAGGCGGGAGTAAAGAGGAATGAAGGAGTGAAGGTGAGCAGAGAGTCTTGATTTTGGAAATTTCACGAGAAGCGGGTTACTGGCAGATCTTGTGCAACCTGTAGGAATATTTGGGGGACAGAGCACAGATAGAGCTGGGGGAGCTAGGCCGGATAGGAGTCGGTAGAAGACAGAAAGACCACCAACCTGCCTGCGGTGAGTGAGTGAAAGACCCTAGGAGTTAGCTTCATCGCGTGAGATTCCAATGATTGTGAAAGCTTTGGCTTCAACAGCGTGAAGACGAGCTCGGTGTGAGCCAGGAGCACCAGCCCAGAGTGGAGAACAGTATTCCACTGAGCTGCGGATGAAAGCCTCGTTTGTGGTGAGGAGCTCAGGTGTGCCAAGGAAGGACCTCACACGACCAGTCGGTCTTTTCGGAGAGACATACTAAGAGTGTGAGATTTGTCAGGATTGAAAGACATGTTCCACTTGTTTGACCAGTCTGTGATTTTGTCCAGGTCTGCAGAGAGTGAGGAGGCTGCAGACTGCCGATCTGAGATATGAGGAATGGAGCGGCAGAGTGTGGAGTCATCAGCAAAGAGACAGAGAGGATTTTCAAGAGAGTCAGAGAGATCATTTGGGGTCGTTTAGCTCTTCAGGTTATTTTGCGTCCTCTGGGTCTTTTAGGTCTTTAAGGGTCTCAGGGGCTTTTCAGGGCCTGTCGGGGTCTTTGTGGTCTTAAAGGGTTTTCAAAAGTTTAAGGGGTCTCAGCAGTGAGAAGGAAGGGTAGAAAGGTATAGCTTTGGCTTCAACAGCATGAGTGAAGACCAGAAACGTACCATGATGGATGAAGACCAGAAAAAGCACAGGGCCCAGAACACTGCCCTGAGGAACTCCAGCCTGAACAGGAAGGGGAGATGAGAGAAACCCATTCAGGGCCGTACGTTGACTATGACCAGAGAGGAAGTCCGCAAGCCATGCGTGGAGATTTCCATGGATACCATAGGAGGAGAGTTTGGTGTATCATAGCGGGGTGCCAGACCGTATCGAAGTCACGTGATGTCAAGGGAGACAGCTCTAATTTCCTGTTTGGCATTGAGGACCTCCATCCATTGTTGAGACAGCAGAAGGTAGCATGTCCAGAGTAGAGTGACCTGGTCTGAAACCAAATTGATGATCAGAGATCAAGCCATTGGAGAAGAGGAAAGATTTGATATCCAAAGCAATGATGGATTCCATGGCTTTGCTGATGATTGGGAGAAGGCTGATTGGTCTGTAGTTGCAAGGATCTGTTTTTGCATAATTTTTGTGTAAAGCAGTAATGTTGGCTGATTTCCAAGCTGATGGCAGATGACCTGGAGCAAAAGAGAGGGTGAAGAGAACAGAGAGAGGGTGAGATAGAGCAGCAGAGCAGGATTTTATGACCCGTCGGCTGATGCCGTCTGGTCCAGTTGCAGAATCATCGTCGAGGATTGACAGAAACTTCTCCACCTTGTCAGGAGAGAAGGACACAGAGTCCAGGAGCAGCTGGGTACGACTGGGTACGGGTTTGGGACACAAGATTTTGAGGCGGACACAATATTTTGAGGCAGACACAGAGTTGAGGTATTCAGCTTTTTCACATGCGTAGTCAGCTGCGTAGCCGTTTGAGGTAAGGGAGCGGATGGAAGGTGAACAAACACCAGAAATTGATTTGACCAGAGATGCATGATAAATATCCAGAGAGACTCGCTTGTCTCACTGAGAGCACTGATCTCATGTCTGACATTGAGGGCTTCCATCCATTGTTGGGGGAGTGGAAGCAGCATGTCCAAGGTATTTATGTTTTGTATCCCACTGATAGATCAGATCTGGATCCGACATGAACCAAAACAGTGACGGGGATGGTAAGTCAGAGGTAGAGGTGTGGATAATTCAGGTGGGTGTGAATGCGTGCAGGAGGGTGGAGGGTGTAATGGCAGACAGAACGATTTCAAGGAGATTGAAAGGAAAGGTTCTGATGTCGTGGGTAACGCCGGCCTACCTTTACGGTCTGGAGACTGTGGTCTGACAGAGAGACAACAACTGGACCATGAGGATTGCGAGAGTGAAGAGATTGGTGTGCAGTTGAGCTTCATGGGGAGATTAGTGAAATGCCAGCAGAGGGCTGGATATTTGGTGTGGATGGGGGAAGAGGGAATGGCAAAGAGAGCGGGTAGGTTGAGGGAACAAGGTAGGAGGAAAAGAGGTAGACCATGGTCGAAATGAGAGGATTGTGTTAAGAGGGATTTCAGTAAGGTGGGGGTGATTGGAGAGTGGAGAGAGTTGGCTGAGGACAGTCTAGGAGGAGTGGAGGAGTATCGTGGTCAAGGTATGCAGGAGCTTGGTGCCATCGGACCCCTCATCCGAAAGAGGAGGGGTACAGTAGAGTTTTAAAAGTTTTTATTTTAAGTTTTGAGCAAGGTTTTTTTCTGACCTTAACGCATTCAATGAGCTTGATGGATACAAAATGGTGCCCACGACCTACGTGACCATAAACTTCCGGGATGTCACGTGGCTAATCCTCTATATGTATAGGGACTCTAACCCCACCCCACCACTTTTGATGACGTTCCTACTCCTTTACATATATATGTATGTATGTGTGTGTATATATGTATGTATGCATGTGTATATATATATGTATGTATGTATGTATATATATTATATATATATATATATATATGTATATATATATATATATATATATATATATATATATATATATATATATATATATATATATATATTGTTACTGATCGCGGTTTAGGATGTTGTTTGCCGAGCGAAGGCCCCGCGACCGAACAGTTGTTCCCCGACTCACCCGATTCACCCAGAACTTTGGCCGTATCGCACCGCAGCTGCCCAATCTGGAAAAGACTAAAACGACGAAATGCAAAGAGGAAAAGGAATAAGACGAGAAGACGGACAGAAGAGTAATTGGATTTATTATACACACAAGCAAAAAGAAAGCAGTCACGTTTATTTACAACACATAAGACGCAGGTGACACAGTGCAAATACTAGCTTATACAGACTTAATTAACCCAGGGACAGAACAAACAAAACAAACTCACGTACACAAGAAGGGTGGAAAGGCAGGAGGTGGATGGCTGGAGGGAGAGGAAGGTCCAAGGGGGTCCTGCAGCACGATCGGCGCGTTTAGCAGCCGCCGTTCCTTCGCGGCCCTGCTCAAAACCGCCGTCCAGGCCCCAAGCGGCTGTTGGGTGTTGTTGCTGCTGTGGCCGCCGCTTGCTTTGCCAGGACTCGTCTGACTCGTCTGGTCCAAACCCTCAACTCAACAACACTCTTGCACGTCTCCCTGTCCAACCACTCTTTCTCTCTTGGTCCAACCACTCTTTCTCTTTCTTGGTCCAACCACTCTTTCTCTCTCTTGGTCCACTCACTCCTCACCACCGACAACCCCACGCTTCTTGCGCGCGCGCCTTTATAGCGCCTCCGGCGATCAAGCCGCCGGCCTTCAGGACACGCCCATCGGTGTGCTCACCTCGGCCCTGGTTGGTCACGCGACCCTCTGGCTCCGCCCTTGATGACGACGGGCGGGCACGCCCCTCTTCCCCGACCCGAGCACATGTTCAATGGTGGTTTTGGAGGGGATGTAATTGGCAATCAAGGCTTGGCAATGACGAAAGGGGATGTGAAAGGAAATGGAGATTTTGGGGATGGGAATGTAAGGGGATCTATTCTCTTTCACTGGTGCAATGGAGTACTTCAATTAATGGGAGACACAGCCTTACCCTAAAACACAGAATAAGATATAACTATCGAACAGGGGTATTCTATTATTGGCTGACGTGTATGCTTGTGGACTAATTATGGGATGCCCTTTCACCTTTACACAGCTCCGGAGGCAGGGGGCGCAGAATAAACAATAATAATAATTCACACAATCCCAAAAAAATATACAGTCCTCATATCCGCAACACTGCACCCTCCTCCTCTTAGGCACATCCCGGGCCTACAACTTGTATTTAGTGTGACACGTAGGTGTAGTTCCCTCTACTTTTAACCTGACCCTGAGTGCGACAGTTTTAAAACATAAATAAATGTGTCCCGCTGCTCCATTGCACCCTGCCTAACAGACTTACGCCCACAGTTAACCGAATTGCGGAATGGTCTTCAAACTACACACTGACGGTGGGGAGCATTATTTACAATGACGCTATTTTTATTTACAAGACTAACCCAGGACCTGTGATTGTTCTTTCTGGGGGGGAGACAGTCTGCTCTGCATCAATGCACCATTAAAGCACCCAAAAACGCACCAACACACACCCAAGCACCAATCGGTGCAGTCATCACTGTTCAAGAATAAAAAATAAATCAACAACCCCTAACCCTGCAGGTGATCTCTTGCTCTTCGGCTCCCTCTGCTGGTTATTATTATTGTCTTCCAGTTGTTGTCTTTCTTTCATTTTCTTACTGGCGGCCTATTTGCAATAAAGTGTGCCCAATGTGTCCTTTTTATTTTCTTTTATTTATGGCCCACAGGGCCGACTACGTGTGCTTCACCTGTGTGGCATCGGTGCCCTGTGGCCAAGGTCCGCCAGCAAGATTTCGGGCCCTCATGGCCGGTTCCAGCAGAGGGGCCATGCCCCAACCCATGGGGTCCATCAGTGGTGCTCGGCCACAGGCATGTGGTCCATAATGTGGTGCATCGATGCAGACAGCTGGTTCTGAGAGTTCCGGGCGCACAATGGCCGACTCACGCACGCTCCCCTCGGCGCCCCATGGCGCACAGGTCATGTGGGAGACAAAAGGGGGACAAGAGAAATGAGCGAGGGGTAAGGTCACAAGGGTACACGTCAATAAGGCAATGCAAGGCGAAATGCGCACGGAGAGCGAAATGAGAAAGCTCGTCCCTACCGTACGTCACCCCCCTGTCACCTACACTACCCTTGCCCTTACCCCATATGTACAAAAATCTACACATTACCAATCCGTCGCTACCGTCACGTCTTCCCCTTATTTCCCTTATACCAAATTCGTCTCCACAATCCCTCTACTTCAAAATTTGCCATCACCAAATTCATCATCAATCCTCATAAGGAGGAAGAGATGGAACATCAAAGCACAATGTCACACCCACGTCATGATGCGTCTCACAATCCAAACATTTGCATCATAAAAAATAATCAAAACATGGCATGGTGTGGAGTACCTGTCACCTCAGGTGAGTGGATGCAGATGGTGCGAGGAGACTCCAATCCTAACTATCCTCTAAATGACCTTAACACACTTTACACTACCCGGGGTCTCTCCCTGCCAATCCATTGGCCAACTTACACTATGGGTTCTAAAAACCAATTCCCATTGACCAAACTGTGGTGCTTCTCAATTTGGGGTCTCACTCCCCCGATTCATCTCCCGGTGCCCTCGCACAATTTCTGGGCTGCGACGTGTAGCTCTCCCAGCAGGTCTACCCACCTGCACACCTCCACCACTGTAGTTGCCACCCGAGCTTACCTAGCTCCTCACCCTTACCTAACTAACTGGGGAAGACCCCTCCTGGCTCTGTCACCCCACTCGGTGCCCTCTGGCACTGGGCTACCCGGGTCCGTCCTCCGGATCCTCGGGCCCCATCCACAACTACCGGCTCCCAGAGCCCACCTGCGGCCTCACCTGGCCGACATCCTCACAGTGGTGGAGTGCCCAACCCAACTACACACACTAACAGGCTACACGCCCAGCCATTTCCACAACACTAATGCACCCATCCAAATACCATTCTGTCACCCGCACCACAGATGCCAATATCCAACCACAATTTACCTATACCCTCTACCTAACACTTACACTACCCGCCCCCGGGTATTCGTGATGGGGGTCCACTCTTCCCCCATTCACACCTTCGCACCACCCACTCCACTCCATCGTTTCCACCATACTCACTCCACGACCATCCATTCCAATACTCCACTTATTCCACACTCCATGTCTTCCACACAACCATTTATTCCACACAGCCACATACACCTGTTGTTGCACACCTGTGCCCTCACACCTGGTGCCACCTGCACCCTCCTTTCTTCCTGGACCATTTGGTCAGCACAACACGCAATCACCACTACTCCCTCATACACTGCTCCATTCACCTGTTCAGTTGCACACCTGTGCAATCACACCTGTTCAATCCTCAAACACACGGCATCATCTCATCTAACTACTCCCCTCTGAAACTTGCGCTTCCCAGTCGCCCCTTTAAACTATTGCGCTCCCACGTCATTATCATCCACACTAATCTACCTGCGTCCCCACTACAGGTATCAGTCACTAACTAACCTTAACGTTACCTAATGTCATCTTCGCTAGATCCCTACACACAATATCCTAACCCACCCGGGCTAGTTTTCACTGCCATACACCCCATAATCTATAGCGCATTTGCTCCCACCTGTGAGGGATGGTGGATTTGCCATCCCACCACATCGGGGAGGTCCTACTATCAATTTCGCTCGTCCAAATCCAACAAATCAAAAATTTGTCATTTACTGCTAATCACCGTACCATCATCAAATTTTGCTTTTTTCTAATTTTGGGTCCAAAACACTAACCTCATCACTCGTCTCCTTATTAGATCCTCTCGGTGCGCCAATTCCCTTCTAAAGCTCGGCTTCGTACAGCCGAGCAATGAATGCGGGTTGTTTTGTGCCAGCGGCTGGATACGTCCCGCATTCGGGGCAGGGCCGGGGGCTTACCCGGGCCGAGATCCCACGCACCACCTCGGCGTGGAGCCATCCAATGTCCCCATCTCGACCTGCCGGCACGTCTCAACAAAAAGTGGTCGCCATGACGACCCTTCCTATCGAGCTGCCCGCTCCGCCTAGTGGAGCACGGACGCGGCCGTTCCAAGCGAGGCCCAGCGTGGATCGCGTACGGCGGTCCTTTCGAACCCGCCGTGGCTCGGATCCCCGCTGGTTCTCGCGGCACGCGAAGCCCGGCACTCACCAAGGGCCCGATTCGGCTATAAGTCGCTCTAACCGCTAACCCGGTTACCGTCGATGCCTCACCTGGATGCTTACACGCATACGCTACCCCTTTCTTGCTCATACCCCCAGCTGTTCCCATGCTCCTCGTACCTTTCCTTACACACCTCGGTACACTCATTCCGCTCACAGACTTGGTCACACACCTGACCACCGAACACCTTGGCACACATTCGTCGCTCGCACACCTCACCAACACACCTCTTCGCACCCCTTCCTCGGTCACCTCCTCTGTGACAATCACAGGTGTGCTTTCACTCGCACACCCAACCACGTGCCTCACGACCAACTCAAGTGTGCATTCCCACACACGCTCTACCATTCCAGGTGTGCATCCTTCCATTCCAGGTGTACATCCTCGCTCACCTGTCACAACCAACTCACGCTCCGTGTCACTCTCACTACTCTCACCTCCATTCTTGACAGCGCACTCACCCTTACTCTCGACAGCACACTCTTTCCTCATGCACCCGTCCGTTACACACCTTTCTCGCGCACACTCTTGCGCACACTCTCCCGTTACATCCTCTGTAACACTCACCACAGGCGTACACTCTCTCGTTACATCCTCTGTAACACTCCTCACCACGCGCTTCCATGTGCTCCCTCGCACACGCGCTACGACCGACTCACTCTCGACAGCACACTCACTCCTTGGCGTGCACTTTTTCCTCACACACCCCATGGTCGGACATTCTCACACACCTCTTTTTTCGCACACCAGACCTGTCGCACACTTCACCAACGGCCTCTCACGAACACCCGGATCCAAACCAATCCCCAAGCCGACTGAAGCTTTCCTCACATCATGTACATTTCCGATTATATCGCCACTCACCTTGGCACCTCGTCTCCGCACCTCTTTTGCCACCTGCAAACTTTTTATTTGGTTAGTGAGCAGCACATCACGATTCGAGCACCGACCTTGTACCAATTCCATTACTTCCTCCTTTATCTCCCTCTTAGTTTCTGTCTGTCCCTTCTTAATTTCACTCACCTCTTCTTCCACTTCCTCTAATTTTTGCTTCACCTCTTTTATTTCCCGGTGCGTCTCCTCAAGTTCGTCCTCTAAGGCTACCGTGACCGTCTCTATGTGCATCCTCACCTCTCGGTCCTTCGTCTCCATTATCTCTGTCACCTCGTCCACCCTCATTGTCAGTCCCTCACGTACCATCTGACATTGCCTCTGCGTCGCTATTAATTCGTTTTTAATTTCTTTTTGTGTCGCCTTTAACCCTCCTAGTACTGCAGTGTTCTTTTGAACCTGCTCCACTAGTTCTTTTTGTCCCTCCGTCAGCTGTTCCACCTCCTCCGTCAGATCTTCTATTCCCCCTTGTAACTTTGCCGTATTATTCCTCACTTCTTTCTCCATACGCTTCTCACCTCGCTTTACCTCCTCGTGTAGCCCCGAGACCTCCTCACTTACCCCTCGTCGTATTTCCTCCATCTCTTTTGTAGATGCCACCCTCATCTGTCCCAATTCATCCCTCTGAGCATCCAGTTTACTTTCTAACCCGATTTGCACCTCCTCTATCTGGTTCCCCATTCGTTTGATTTCCCGGGCAGATTGTTCCCCTATTTCCCGCAATTTGTCCTCCATCCTATTTTCTAACCCCATTAACCCATTTTTCACCTCTTTTATCCCGTTGTCTAACCCCTCAAAATTATTGTCTAACTTCCCAAATTTCTTGTCTAACTCCTCAAAATTATTGTCTAACTTCTCACCGGTACCCCTCGCTCCGTCCCTCATTACCCCCCTCATTCTGCTTTCCATTTCTTCGCTATTCTTGTCCATAAGGGCCTTCATTTGTATAAAAAAAGGTTCAAATCCACCAACGGCGCTGCTACGGTCGCGGGCGCGGCAAAATTTGGTGCCGCTACACCCACGTGCGCGAGGACGCCACTTTGCGCGTCTGATACTTCCGCAACCACATTGCTATTTTTCTCCTCCTCCCTTTCCTCCACATACATTTCCCCGAGGTCCTGGGTCGATTCCACCCTGTCTATCTCTCCCACCGACATCCGATCGCCTTGATTGTCCATGGCGTGATCTCAAAATTCGGGTTTTATAAAACAAAATAAATTTCGGCAGCTTGTAATTTTGAGCGCGTTAAGCGCGCTTCGGGTCCGATCTCACTCCTCAACACCAATTGTTACTGATATAACACAATTGGTGTCCCAAAATTTGGGCCTAACAAATTTAGTCCCAGGTCCGAATCCAACTCCTGACAACCAATTGTTACAGACGCGGTTTTAGATGTTAGTTTACCGAGCGGTTTGGTATTACCGCGTCCGCACAGTTACTCCCCGATTAGAACCCGATTCCACCCGACGTTGACCAGATCGCACCGCAGATATTCAATCGGGAAACCTCTAAAGCGACCGAAAGAGAATGAAAAGAGAAGAAGACAGAGTACGGAGGAAGAACAGATTTATTATACACACACAAGCAATGGATGGAAGAAGCAGTCACACAGCGAATCGTTAACTTCCACTATTCATTTTACTTAATCCCAAGACAACGAGTAGGACAGACAACGTTCACACTTACACGGGGGATATTGCAGGCAGGTAGGGCTTGAGGTGGATTGCTGGAGAGGGAGGAGGGTCGGAGGCAGCAGCTCTCAATTCCTCGCGCTTTTGGCGGGAAAACCCCCCGTCGCGTATCCGCTGCCGATGCTTTAGATGTCACGCGCTGGCTCGGGCACACCTGCTCCTCTCCTTCTGGTGGAGCCGTCTCCCTCCTTTCAGCGCGTCTCTCCAAAGCTGGTTTCCTTTCCGAGTACCTCTCCTCTTTGGCTTGGAGCGTTTCGCATCTCACCGCTCCTCTTGGTGCCGCCTCTTCGCTCCTCTCCCAGGTCATCTCCCAAGTCATCTCGTGAAGCAGTCCCTTACAGTTGCTTTTATAACTCGGGGCGGAATCAAGCCGCCGGCTGCGAGGGCACGCCTACCGGGTCGCTCACCGCGGTGCTGATTGGCCATGTGGGGTTGGCTCACTCCTCCCCTCTATGCCGAGGTGGAGACACGCCTTTCTTCTCCGAGATTAGCACATGGGCAATGGCGGCTTGCGGGATTGAACACAACTCGCACCCTTTTTAAAGGAACTTTGGAGAGCGGAGATGTTTGGGGAAATTGCAAGGGCCTATGCTTATTTTGTTTGATACAATGCAAAGTCAATCTAGTGGGAAACACATATTTAGCCTACATAGAATAAGGAAATACACTATTTAAAAAGATATATCGTGACCTGCGTGTAAGTTTCATGGAATTAACTAGGAGGACGGCTGCGACCATTATTTACATTAACAGGGTGTTACACATAACAAAACCATACTTTTTACATTCGTTACACTTCCTCCAAAATTGTTACACTTCTCAAAAACCGTTACACTTCTCAAATTCGTAACACACTTCTCAAAACCGTTACACTATATTGCTGCCCGATAAACGGGCTTTTCAGAGTACCCGAGTTGTTTTGTGACAATAAAGAAACTCGGACGAATTCCAGCTTTTTGTCGCGTCCATTCTTCCGACTACGTGGGCGCACAGCTCCTTCAGTGTGATATTTATAAACGTTGTGGACGAGTTATGACTAATCTTGGTGGATGAGTTGGTTCGGTGACAAGAACATAGTCAGGTTCACTATGTTAACAAATATAATTTCGTTCAAAATTTTGGGATTAGCAAACATGTACATTTTTGGAATCATCAGAGCATGGAGAATCCGAAAATCAATGTTGGCATTTGCACAGACACCTGCATGGCCGCCATTTTGGATTTTCAATATGGCCGCCATAAAATACATATTTTGCGCTATCTCGGTTTCTAGTCAACCTGGAAACTTAATTAAATATGCTAATCCTATGTTTTCTGGGTCAAGGAATCCAATAAAGGCCTCAAAATAGTGCTCATGATTATAGAAAAGCAACAAACAAAGGTAATTGTACTAGGTCTACACCCTTCAGGAATATGCGTTTACAGATCTTCATCACTGTCATGAGTGTCATTTTCGCAAAGGTGTCTAAGCAAATGCCAACATTAATTTTTGGAATCCTCATGCTCTGAATATTCCAAAAATGTATAGTTTTGCTAATCTCCGAAAAATATTGAAGGAAAAAACATAGTGAACCTGACTAACAAGCCGCTTAGCTTATGTTTCAGGTCGGAATCTCGGCCCGACCTGGTCGTGGGATACAAAATGTAAAATGTTCAGCATGGCGGAGGTATGCTCTCTCACAAGTGCTGTTTTAGTTTCCACAGTTAACGACGAATCAACGAGCTTATTTAAAGATCGGTTCATTTGAATCATTGTAATAATAGTTCTCTCTTTCGGTCACTCGTTTCTCGGATCCTCATGACGTCATCGCACGAACCAGCATCGCCCTCTTCCTCTTCGACCTCCTCTGATGGGCGGAGCCTGCAAAGCTCGATGGAATAACCGAAACGGAGTGCGAGTGGATTAACATCGGGAAGTCATGTGCACAACTCTACAAGCACCACGTGACCTCCTCCCCTTTTCGCTGCTTCGCAACAAAGCACGTGATTTGATTCCAGTAAAAATCATAAACCCCCATACCCATTAGGGTTCCTGTAATTCAGGTCGAATGTATTATTTATAATGTATTAAACAGCTGGTGTGTTTAAAGTCCAATTCCATTGGAATCTCGGTTGGCAAGCCGGGTTTTTACGCACGCGGCTCTGACGCACAGAGAAAATGACGTCATTTCGCTAATCTGTCATCCTGTTTTCTTCACATGATAAATCCTATATTTCTCTCAAGCTAAACAAAATATATACATCACACCAGGATTGTTTAATACCAGGATATCAATGAAGATGCATAGCTGCAATGGAGGCGCCGAAAGATCGGACATTTCGATGGAATTTTCGATTTTCGCGAATCGTCGCCGGTCAATCATAGATGCGATTGTCGTGGAAAAGAGCGTTTTTAAACTTCTTACGTTATCGCTTCTCGGCCTTTTGGCTAAAATCAAGTGTAGTATGGAGGCTTTCACCTTAAAAGATTTATTTGATATTTTGATATAAACCTTAGAAAACCAACCCTACAGAAGTCAAATGGTCCAATAAAGGGTGATGGGAGGGTGATGGCAGGGTGATGGGAGGGTGGTGGTAGGGTGATGGCAGGGTGGTGGGAGGGTGATGGCAGGGTGATGGCAGGGTGATGGGAGGGTGAGGGCAGGGTGATGGGAGGGTGATGGGGGAGGGTGATGGGGGAGGGTGATGGGGCCTCCCTATAGAAGTCAGTATCTCCAACGACAGGCGCGCATTCGTGCCGCGTGACGTGGTGACGTCATCACACTTTCCCCTCAAAAGACCCATTTGATATAAGTTAATATTCTGATATAAGCTTTAGAAAACCAACCCTATATGTCAATACCTCCAACGATACAGGTGCGCAAAATACAAAATCACAAAAGATTTATTTGATATAAGTTAATATTTTGAATAACTCGGTCAATATCAGTCCGAATTTCGCCAAATAAAGGTTCCCGTTATCCACAGATACCCCTGTATCCTCCTAGAGGCGAAGTCAGGATGAATTTCGCAAAAAATAAAGTCCTTCGGCAACGAAAATTTAGCATGGTGTTTTCCTATGTAAATTTACCCTGAAGTAATTTTACCGAAAATCCTGGAGATTTCGCGGGGCCAGTTTCTGTCGAGTGTTAAGACGTACTAGCGACTGGGAAATCTGGAATCAGAATTAAAATCCGAGCCTCCGTTAGCTCTAAGGGCCCCCCAAAACAAATCGCATATATTCCCAATGAAAAGACCCCGGAGTTCCTAAATCCCAAATCCCATGCCATCCGATGTCAATCCATATATCTATACCTCCCTACGAACGTTATGCATCTAATGATAAGCATAAGAACCATCAAAAAATATTTTAAAACCACTTTATTGGACAAAATGAGGTGCGGCCTAGCATCTAGTCGAGACCCAGTCACCCAGGCCGATCACCCATTCCGACCCCAAATTCCTCATCGACGATAACTAAACAATATATTATATGAATCGCACCGTACATACCTCCTTCTAGATCTTGTTCTTGTCTTGTATACTCACTCAGGCTCACTCTATCACGACTGAGTCCTCTCAGCTCTTCCAAATGGCGTCCGCTGCGCCTCGTGTCCAGTCCAACTCCGAGCTCTTCTTCTTCAAAGGACCTTTGGCACTCATGGTGGGGGCGTGATGACGTCACTGCGTTTCAGTCTTAGAAAACTAAGGGCGTGATGACGTCACACCGCTTCAGTCTTAGAAAACTAATTTTTATATCAGTTAATATTTTCAATAACTCCTAGAGGCGAAGTCTTAGAGAATTTCGCAATAAGGAATAGAGTCCTTCGGCGACGGAAATTTAACACGGTGTTTTCCTATGTAACTTTATCCTGAGGTAGTTTTACCAAAAATCCCCGAAATTTCACGGGTCCAGCCCTACTGAGTGCCTGCGGCCTCTCAAGTCCCTTCACAGAGTCGGGCTAGAGTCAAGCTCAAAAGGGGTTTTCTTTCCCCACTGACACCGTCACATTTCAGGTGACACCGTCACAATTTCGGTCTTCGAGGCCGGCCGATAGGCACGAGGTTCTCCTGACCACGTGGCCCTTGACTTGGTTTGTCCGCACAATGTGGGCGCTTCCAGGATGAACTTTAGCCGGGGAGCGTTTGGCTGCGTGGCGCCTTTGGGCGCCCCGGTCTGATACTGCCGCCCACGCGCAGAACACCTTGTGAGTGCACGTGGGTCCCGGCGGTCCCACTGGCCTAGCGCTACCATGTTTAGACAACGAAATCCGTCCCCGGGCACCGGCAAGCCAGGCACGGTAGAACACCCGCGGAGCCCCGGCGGACCAGGGGCGCGCGAGCCTACGCGTTAGCGTGCTACGGCGGAATCAACGGCTTCGGTCACGGCCGAGCCGATACTCGGCCCGGTCGCCCGGAAATGAACTGGTTCGACGCCCGCGCTAGAGAGGTCGCGGGCGACTGAGATGTATTTACAAATTAGTTAATTAATTTGAGACGTCCGATTTCTAGTGTTTGGAAATTTGGAAGAGCTTGACCCTAGCCTTTCCCTTGCGAGGGCAAGGAGGAACTTAACACTTGACACTTAAGCTTAGTTTGAAGTACACCCTGCCAGCGCCCACGGCGGGACGGCAGGGCAACCAGAAGGGACGAGGTTCTCCTGACCACGTGGCCCTCGATCTGGGAAGCGAGAGGCGTTCCATTAGTGGACGCGCCCCTCACGCCCGACTTTTGGGCGGCCCCGGCAGGCCGTTTGTTTTGACGTTCCGTGACAGGCCCCGCACCCCCACCTCCGGGCCGACCGGGCGACCGGAATGAATCCCGGTGTCCCGATCCGAACCTTCAGAGCGGGCCGGCTGCACTTTCCGTCCCTGCGGTCCCAAATACCGGAACCACCCGAATACCACTTTATTTGACAAAATGAGGTGCGGCCTACAGCCTTAGAAAACCAAACCTAAATAAGTCAATACCTCCAACGAGAGGGTGATGGGAGGGTGATGGCAGGGTGATGGGAGGGTGATGGGAGGGTGATGGCAGGGTGATGGGAGGGAGATGGGAGGGTGATGGGGGAGAGTGATGGGGCAGGGTGATGGGGCAGGGTGATGGCAGGGTGATGGGAGGGTGATGGCAGGGTGATGGGAGGGTGATGGCAGAGGGTGATGGCAGAGGGTGATGGCAGAGGGTGATGGGAGGGTGATGGCAGGGTGATGGGAGGGTGATGGGAGGGAGATGGGCAGGGTGATGGGGCAGGGTGATGGGGCAGGGTGATGGGAGGGTGATGGCAGGGTGATGGCAGGGTGATGGGAGGGTGATGGCAGAGGGTGATGGCAGAGGGTGATGGCAGAGGGTGATGGCAGAGGGTGATGGCAGGGTGATGGGGGAGGGTGATGGGGCAGGGTGATGGGGCAGGGTGATGGGGCAGGGTGATGGGGCAGGGTGATGGGGCAGGGTGATGGGAGGGTGATGGGAGGGTGATGGGAGGGTGATGGGAGGGTGATGGGATGGGAGGGAAGAGTTTGTTTTGACGTTCCGTGACAGGCCCCGCACCCCCACCTCCGGGCCGACCGGGCGACCGGAATGAATCCCGGTGTCCCGATCCGAACCTTCAGAGCGGGCCGGCTGGGGAGTGCCAAGCACCCCGTACCTGCACTTTCCGTCCCTGCGGTCCCAAATACCGGAACCACCCGAATACCACTTTATTTGACAACATGAGGTGCGGCCTACAGCCTTAGAAAACCAACCCTAAATAAGTCAATACCTCCAACGAGAGGGTGGTGGGAGGGTGATGGCAGGGTGATGGGAGGGTGATGGCAGGGTGATGGGAGGGAGATGGGAGGGTGATGGGGGAGAGTGATGGGGCAGGGTGATGGGGCAGGGTGATGGGAGGGTGATGGCAGGGTGATGGGAGGGTGATGGCAGGGTGATGGGAGTGTGATGGCAGAGGGTGATGGCAGAGGGTGATGGCAGAGGGTGATGGGGGAGGGTGATGGGAGGGTGATGGCAGGGTGATGGGAGGGTGATGGCAGGGTGATGGGAGGGTGATGGTAGGGTGATGGGGGAGGGTGATGGGGGAGGGTGATGGGGCAGGGTGATGGGGCAGGGTGATGGGAGGGTGATGGGAGGGTGATGGGAGGGTGATGGGATGGGAGGGAGGAGTTTGTTTTGACGTTCCGTGACAGGCCCCGCACCCCCACCTCCGGGCCGACCGGGCGACCGGAATGAATCCCGGTGTCCCGATCCGAACCTTCAGAGCGGGCCGGCTGGGGAGTGCCAAGCACCCCGTACCTGCACTTTCCGTCCCTGCGGTCCCAAATACCGGAACCACCCGAATACCACTTTATTTGACAACATGAGGTGCGGCCTACAGCCTTAGAAAACCAACCCTAAATAAGTCAATACCTCCAACGACACAGGCGCGCATTCGTGCCGCGTGACGTGGTGACGTCATCGCGCTTTCACCTTAAAAGATTTATTTGATATTTTGATATAAACCTTAGAAAACCAACCCTACAGAAGTCAAATGGTCCAATAAAGGGTGATGGGAGGGTGATGGCAGGGTGATGGGAGGGTGATGGCAGGGTGATGGGAGGGTGATGGGAGGGTGATGGGAGGGTGATGGGAGGGTGGTGGGAGGGTGGTGGGAGGGTGGTGGGAGGGTGATGGCAGGGTGATGGGAGGGTGATGGCAGGGTGATGGGAGGGTGATGGCAGGGTGATGGGAGGGTGATGGCAGAGGGTGATGGGGGAGGGTGATGGCAGGGTGGTGGGAGGGTGATGGCAGGGTGATGGGAGGGTGATGGCAGGGTGATGGCAGGGTGATGGGAGGGTGATGGGAGGGTGATGGGAGGGTGGTGGGAGGGTGATGGTAGGGTGGTGGGAGGGTGATGGCAGGGTGATGGGAGGGTGATGGCAGGGTGATGGGAGGGTGATGGCAGGGTGATGGGAGGGTGATGGCAGAGGGTGATGGGGGAGGGTGATGGCAGGGTGATGGGAGGGTGATGGGAGGGTGATGGCAGGGTGATGGGAGGGTGATGGCAGAGGGTGATGGGGGAGGGTGATGGCAGGGTGATGGGAGGGTGATGGCAGGGTGATGGGGGAGGGTGATGGGGGAGGAGATGGAGAAGCGAGAAATGGGATGCGGGAGTTAGGAACTCCGGGGTTTTGGGAACTTTTTTCATTGGTAATATATGCGATTCCTTTTGGAGGCCCTCGAGAGTGAACGGAGGCTCGGATTTTGGTTCTGATTCCGGATTTCGCAGTCGCTAGTACGTCTTGGCACTCGACACAAACTGTCCCTGCGAAATTTCCAGGATTTTCGGTAAAATTACTTCAGGGTAAATTTACATAGGAAAGGCCCATGTTAAATTTTCGTCGCCGAAGGACTTTATGTTTTGCGAAATTCATCCTGACTTCGCCTCTAGGAGGATACAGAGTATCTGTGGATAACGGGAACCTTTATTTGGCGAAATTCGGACTGATATTGACCGAGTTATTCAAAATATTAACTTATATCAAATAAATCTTTTGTGATTTTGTATTTTGCGCACCTGTATCGTTGGAGGTATTGACTTATATAGGGTTGGTTTTCTAAAGCTTATATCAGAATATTAACTTATATCAAATGGGTCTTTTGAGGGGAAAGTGTGATGACGTCACCACGTCACGCGGCACGAATGCGCGCCTGTGTCGTTGGAGATACTGACTTCTATAGGGAGGCCCCATCACCCTCCCCCATCACCCTCCCCCATTCAATCTAAGAACCACTCCCACCACCCTGCCATCACCCTCCCCCATCACCCTCTGCCATCACCCTCCCATCACCCTGCCATCACCCTCCCATCACCCTGCAATCACCCCTCCCATCACCCTGCCATCACCCTCCCACCACCCTGCCATCACCCTCCCACCACCCTCCCATCACCCTGCCAGCACCCTCCCATCACCCTTTATTGGACCATTTGACTTCTGTAGGGTTGGTTTTCTAAGGTTTATATCAAAATATCAAATAAATCTTTTAAGGTGAAAGCGCGATGACGTCACCACGTCACGCGGCACGAATGCGCACCTGTGTCGTTGGAGGTATTGACTTATTTAGGGTTGGTTTTCTAAGGCTGTAGGCCGCACCTCATTTTGTCAAATAAAGTGGTATTCGGGTGGTTCCGGTATTTGGGACCGCAGGGACGGAAAGTGCAGGTACGGGGTGCTTGGCACTCCCCAGCCGGCCCGCTCTGAAGGTTCGGATCGGGACACCGGGATTCATTCCGGTCGCCCGGTCGGCCCTGAGGTGGGGGTGCGGGGCCTGTCACGGAACGTCATAACAAACGGCCTGCCGGGGCCGCCCAAAAGTCGGGCGTGAGGGGCGCGTCCACTAATGGAACGCCTCTCGCTTCCCAGATCGAGGGCCACGTGGTCAGGAGAACCTCATCCCTTCTGGTTGCCCTGCCGTCCCACCGGGAGCGCTGGCAGGGTGTACTTCAAACTAAGCTTAAGTGTCAAGTGTTAAGTTCCTCCTTGCCCTCGCAAGGGAAAGGCTAGGGTCAAGCTCTTCCAAATTTCCAAACACTAGAAATCGGACGTCTCAAATTAATTAATTATTTGTTAAAACATCTCAGTCGCCCGCGACCTCTCTAGCGCGGGCGTCGAACCAGTTCATTTCCGGTGCGACCGGGCCGAGTATCGGCCCGGCCGTGGCCGAAGCCGTTGATTCCGCCGTAGCATGCTAATGCGTAGGCTCGCGCGCCCCTGGTCCGCCGGGGCTCCGCGGGTGTCCTACCGTGCCTGGCTTGCCGATGCCCGGGGACGGATCTCGCTGTCTAAACATGGTAGCGCTAGGCCAGTGGGACCGCCGGGACCCACGTGCACTCACATGGTGTTGTGCGCGTGGGCGGCAGTATCAGACCGGGGCGCCCAAAGGCGCCACGCACCCAAACGCTCCCCGGCTAAAGTTCATCCTGAAAGCGCCCACATTGTGCGGACAAACCAAGTCAAGGGCCACGTGGTCAGGAGAACCACACTGTGCCTATCGGCCGGCCTCAAAGACCGAAATTGTGACGGTGTCACCCTTAATCATGCAGCGAAAATGAATGAACTCATTCATTTCGTCATCTAAACAGTGACGCGCATGAAGGGATGAGCGAGATCCTCACTGTCCCTATCTACTGTCCAGCGATCCCACAGCCAAGGGAACGGGCTTGGCGGAATCAGTGGGGAAAGAAAACCCTTTTGAGCTTGACTCTAGCCCGACTCTGTGAAGGGACTTGAGAGGCCGCAGGCACTCAATAGGGCTGGACCCGTGAAATTTCGGGGATTTTTGGTAAAATTACCTCAGGGTAAAGTTACATAGGAAAACACCGTGTTAAATTTCCGTCGCCGGAGGACTCTATTTCTTATTGCGAAATTCTCTAAGACTTCGCCTATAGGAGTTATTGAAAATATTAACTTATATAAAAATTAGTTTTCTAAGACTGAAGTGCAGTGACGTCATCACGCCCTTAGTTTCTAAGACTGAAGCGCAGTGACGTCATCACGCCCCCACCATGAGTGTCATTCGAAGAAGAAGAGCTCGGAGGTGGACTGGACACGAGGCGTAGCGGGCGCCATTTGGAAAAGCTGAGAGGACTCAGTCGTAATAGAGTGAGCCTGAGTGAGTATAGCAAGACAAGAACAAGATCTAGAAGGAGGTATGTACGGTGCGATTCATATATATATTGTTTAGTTATCATCGATGAGGAATTTGGGTCGGAATGGGTGATCGGCCGGGGTGACTTGGTCTCGACTAGATGGTAGGCCGCACCTCATTTTGTTAAATAAAGTGGTCACAAAATATTTTTTGATGGTTCTTATTCTTATCATTACATGCACAACGTTCGTAGGGAGGCATAGATATATGGATTGACATCGGATGGCATGGGATGCGGGAGTTAGGAACTCCGGGGTTTTGGGAACTTTTTTCATTGGTAATATATGCGATTCCTTTTGGAGGCCCTCGAGAGTGAACGGAGGCTCGGATTTTGGTTCTGATTCCGGATTTCGCAGTCGCTAGTACGTCTTGGCACTCGACACAAACTGTCCCCTGCGAAATTTCCAGGATTTTCGGTAAAATTACTTCAGGGTAAATTTACATAGGAAAGGCCCATGTTAAATTTTCGTCGCCGAAGGACTTTATGTTTTGCGAAATTCATCCTGACTTCGCCTCTAGGAGGATACAGGGGTATCTGTGGATAACGGGAACCTTTATTTGGCGAAATTCGGACTGATATTGACCGAGTTATTCAAAATATTAACTTATATCAAATAAATCTTTTGTGATTTTGTATTTTGCGCACCTGTATCGTTGGAGGTATTGACTTATATAGGGTTGGTTTTCTAAAGCTTATATCAGAATATTAACTTATATCAAATGGGTCTTTTGAGGGGAAGTGTGATGACGTCACCACGTCAGGTGGCACGAATGCGCGCCTGTGTCGTTGGAGATACTGACTTCTATAGGGAGGCCCCATCACCCTCCCCCATCACCCTCCCCCATTCAATCTAAGAACCACTCCCACCACCCTGCCATCACCCTCCCCATCACCCTCTGCCATCACCCTCCCATCACCCTGCCATCACCCTCCATCACCCTGCCAATCACCCTCCCATCACCCCCTGCCATCACCCTCCCACCACCCTGCCATCACCCTCCCACCACCCTCCCATCACCCTGCCATCACCCTCCCATCACCCTTTATTGGACCATTTAATTGCATCAAAAGTGGGTGCGAGTAAACCGGCGCGTGCATCTGGCTGAGCAGTTTCAGACTCTGAGCGCGGTTTCAGTGCGAATCCCTCTTTTTCCACACTACATCGAGAAGCGTGAGTATACCGTGACAAGAAAAAGGTATGTTACGAATTTGTGCGACTTTTATTGTCGAAGTTATCATCGAGTGAACGAATCGTGCTGGCGCCGTGGCCTTCAAGTGGTCTTGACTAGATGCAAGGCCGCACCTCATTTTGTCCAATAAAGTGGTTTTAAAATATTTTTTGATGGTTCTTGTTCCTATCATTACATGCACAACGTTCGTAGGGAGGTATAGATATGTGGATTGACATCGGATGGCATGGGATTCGGGAGTTAGGAACTCCGGGGTTTTAGGAACTTTTTTCATTGGGAATATATGCGATTTGCTCTTGAAGGCCCTCGAGAGTGAACGGAGGCTCGGATTTTAATTCTGATTCCGGATTTCGCAGTCGCTAGTACGTCTTAACACTCGACACAAACTGTCCCTGCGAAATTTCCAGGATTTTCGGTAAAATTACTTCAGAGTAAATTTACATGGGAAAGGCCCATGTTAAATTTTCGTCGCCGAAGGACTTTATGTTTTGCGAAATTCATCCTGACTTCGCCTCTAGGACGATAGAGGGTTATCTATGGATAACGGCAATCTTTATTTGGAGAAGATTGGGCAAAGTTTGACCGAGTTATTCAAAATATTAACTTATATAAAATAAATCTTTTGAGGTGAAAGCGCGATGACGTCACCACGTTCCGCGGCACGAGTTTGGATGGTGAAGGGGTTGTAGGTTTCATCGTGCACGCCTTTGTTTTATTTCCAAATTGGAATCTGTGTCCACTTTTGCCACAAAAGTGACATTCGTGCATCGAATGGGATATTTTATTTGGTAAAAAGCCGTCGATTTCAAGTACGTGAAAATAAAACGTGATCGTGGCATTCGAAGGAATCGGGCGGGGGCCGTGGCCTTCAAGTGGTCTTGACTAGATGCAAGGCCGCACCTCATTTTGTCCAATAAAGTGGTTTTAAAATATTTTTTGATGGTTCTTGTTCCTATCATTACATGCACAACGTTCGTAGGGAGGTATAGATGTGTGGATTGACATCGGATGGCATGGGATTCGGGAGTTAGGAACTCCGGGGTTTTAGGAACTTTTTTCATTGGGAATATATGCGATTTGCTCTTGAAGGCCCTCGACAGTGAACGGAGGCTCGGATTTTAATTCTGATTCCGGATTTCGCAGTCGCTAGTATGTCTTAACACTCGACACAAACTGTCCCTGCGAAATTTCCAGGATTTTCGGTAAAATTACTTCAGAGTAAATTTACATGGGAAAGGCCCATGTTAAATTTTCGTCGCCGAAGGACTTTATGTTTTGCGAAATTCATCCCGACTTCGCCTCTAGGACGATAGAGGGTTATCTGTAGATAACGGCAACCTTTATTTGGAGAAGATTGGGCAAAAATTGACCGAGTTATTCAAAATATTAACTTATATAAAATATATCTTTTGAGGTGAAAGCGCGATGACGTCACCACGTTCCGCGGCACGAGTTTGGATGGTGAAGGGGTTGTAGGTTTCATCGTGCACGCCTTTGTTTTATTTCCAAATTGGAATCTGTGTCCACTTTTGCCACAAAAGTGACATTCGTGCATCGAATGGGATATTTTATTTGGTAAAAAGCCGTCGATTTCAAGTACGTGATAAATAAAACGTGATCGTGGCATTCGAAGGAATCGGGCGGGGGCCGTGGCCTTCAAGTGGTCTTGACTAGATGCAAGGCCGCACCTCATTTTGTCCAATAAAGTGGTTTTAAAATATTTTTTGATGGTTCTTGTTCCTATCATTACATGCACAACGTTCGTAGGGAGGTATAGATATGTGGATTGACATCGGATGGCATGGGATTCGGGAGTTAGGAACTTCGAAGTTTTTTCATTGGGAATATATGCGATTTGTTTTGGGGGGCCCTTAGAGCTAGCGGAGGCTCGGATTTTAATTCTGATTCCGGATTTCGCAGTCGCTAGTGCGTCTTGGCACTCGACAGAAACTGGCCCCGCGAAATCTCCAGGATTTTCGGTAAAATTACTTCAGGGTAAATTTACATAGGAAAACACCATGCTAAATTTTCGTTGCCGAAGGACTTTAATTTTTGCGAAATTCATCCTGACTTCGCCTCTAGGAGGATACAGGGGTATCTGTGGATGGCGGGAACCTTTATTTGGCGAAATTCGGACTGATATTGACCGAGTTATTCAAAATATTAACTTATATCAAATAAATCTTTTGTGATTTTGTATTTTGCGCACCTGTATCGTTGGAGGTATTGACTTATATAGGGTTGGTTTTCTAAAGCTTATATCAGAATATTAACTTATATCAAATGGGTCTTTTGAGGGGAAAGTGTGATGATGTCACCACGTCACGCGGCACGAATGCGCGCCTGTGTCGTTGGAGATACTGACTTCTATAGGGAGGCCCCATCACCCTCTGCCATCACCCTCTGCCATCACCCTCCCATCACCCTGCTATCACCCTCCCATCGCCCTGCCATCACCCTCCCATCACCCTGCCCCATTACCCTGCCCCATCACCCTGCCCCATCACCCTGCCCCATCACCCTCCCATCTCCCTGCCATCACCCTCCCATCACCCGCCCATCACCCTGCCATCACCCTCCCACCACCCTCTGCCATCACCCTCTGCCATCACCCTCCCCCATCACCCTCTGCCAGGGTGACACCGTCACAATTTCGGTCTTTGAGGCCGGGCGATAGGCACAGTGTGGTTCTCCTGACCACGTGGCCCTTGACTTGGTTTGTCCGCACAATGTGGGCGCTTTCAGGATGAACTTTAGCCGGGGAGCGTTTGGGTGCGTGGCGCCTTTGGGCACCCCGGTCTGATACTGCCGCCCACGCGCAGAACACCATGTGAGTGCACGTGGGTCCCGGCGGTCCCACTGGCCTAGCGCTACCATGTTTAGACAGCGAGATCCATCCCCGGGCACCGGCAAGCCAGGCACGGTAGGACACCCGCGGAGCCCCGGCGGACCAGGGGCGCGCGAGCCTACGCGTTAGCGTGCTACGGCGGAATCAACGGCTTCGGCCACGGCCGGGCCGATACTCGGCCCGGTCGCACCGGAAATGAACTGGTTCGACGCCCGCGCTAGAGAGGTCGCGGGCGACTGAGATGTTTTAACAAATAATTAATTAATTTGAGACGTCCGATTTCTAGTGTTTGGAAATTTGGAAGAGCTTGACCCTAGCCTTTCCCTTGCGAGGGCAAGGAGGAACTTAACACTTGACACTTAAGCTTAGTTTGAAGTACACCCTGCCAGCGCTCCCGGTGGGACGGCAGGGCAACCAGAAGGGACGAGGTTCTCCTGACCACGTGGCCCTCGATCTGGGAAGCGAGAGGCGTTCCATTAGTGGACGCGCCCCTCACGCCCGACTTTTGGGCGGCCCCGGCAGGCCGTTTGTTTTGACGTTCCGTGACAGGCCCCGCACCCCCACCTCAGGGCCGACCGGGCGACCGGAATGAATCCCGGTGTCCCGATCCGAACCTTCAGAGCGGGCCGGCTGGGGAGTGCCAAGCACCCCGTACCTGCACTTTCCGTCCCTGGGGTCCCAAATACCGGAACCACCCGAATACCACTTTATTTGACAAAATGAGGTGCGGCCTACAGCCTTAGAAAACCAACCCTAAATAAGTCAATACCTCCAACGACACAGGTGCGCATTCGTGCCGCGTGACGTGGTGACGTCATCGCGCTTTCACCTTAAAAGATTTATTTGATATTTTGATATAAACCTTAGAAAACCAACCCTACAGAAGTCAAATGGTCCAATAAAGGGTGATGGGAGGGTGATGGCAGGGTGATGGGAGGGTGGTGGGAGGGTGATGGCAGGGTGGTGGGAGGGTGATGGCAGGGTGATGGGAGGGTGATGGCAGGGTGATGGGAGGGTGATGGCAGGGTGATGGGAGGGTGATGGCAGAGGGTGATGGGGGAGGGTGATGGCAGGGTGGTGGGAGTGGTTCTTAGATTGAATGGGGGAGGGTGATGGGGGAGGGTGATGGGGCCTCCCTATAGAAGTCAGTATCTCCAACGACACAGGCGCGCATTCGTGCCGCGTGACGTGGTGACGTCATCACACTTTCCCCTCAAAAGACCCATTTGATATAAGTTAATATTCTGATATAAGCTTTAGAAAACCAACCCTATATAAGTCAATACCTCCAACGATACAGGTGCGCAAAATACAAAATCACAAAAGATTTATTTGATATAAGTTAATATTTTGAATAACTCGGTCAATATCAGTCCGAATTTCGCCAAATAAAGGTTCCCGTTATCCACAGATACCCCTGTATCCTCCTAGAGGCGAAGTCAGGATGAATTTCGCAAAACATAAAGTCCTTCGGCGACGAAAATTTAACATGGGCCTTTCCTATGTAAATTTACCCTGAAGTAATTTTACCGAAAATCCTGGAAATTTCGCAGGGACAGTTTGTGTCGAGTGCCAAGACGTACTAGCGACTGCGAAATCCGGAATCAGAACCAAAATCCGAGCCTCCGTTCACTCTCGAGGGCCTCCAAAAGGAATCGCATATATTACCAATGAAAAAAGTTCCCAAAACCCCGGATTTCCTAACTCCCGCATCCCATGCCATCCGATGTCAATCCATATATCTATGCCTCCCTACGAACGTTGTGCATGTAATGATAAGAATAAGAACCATCAAAAAATATTTTGTGACCACTTTATTTAACAAAATGAGGTGCGGCCTACCATCTAGTCGAGACCAAGTCACCCCGGCCGATCACCCATTCCGACCCCAAATTCCTCATCGATGATAACTAAACAATATATTATATGAATCGCACCGTACATACCTCCTTCTAGATCTTGTTCTTGTCTTGATATACTCACTCAGGCTCACTCTATTACGTCTGAGTCCTCTCAGCTTTTCCAAATGGCGCCCGCTACGCCTCGTGTCCAGTCCACCTCCGAGCTCTTCTTCTTCGAATGACACTCATGGTGGGGGCGTGATGACGTCACTGCGCTTCAGTCTTAGAAAACTAAGGGCGTGATGACGTCACTGCACTTCAGTCTTAGAAAACTAATTTTTATATAAGTTAATATTTTCAATAACTCCTATAGGCGAAGTCTTAGAGAATTTCGCAATAAGAAATAGAGTCCTCCGGCGACGGAAATTTAACACGGTGTTTTCCTATGTAACTTTACCCTGAGGTAATTTTACCAAAAATCCCCGAAATTTCACGGGTCCAGCCCTATTGAGTGCCTGCGGCCTCTCAAGTCCCTTCACAGAGTCGGGCTAGAGTCAAGCTCAAAAGGGTTTTCTTTCCCCACTGATTCCGCCAAGCCCGTTCCCTTGGCTGTGGGATCGCTGGACAGTAGATAGGGACAGTGAGGATCTCGCTCATCCCTTCATGCGCGTCACTGTTTAGATGACGAAATGAATGAGTTCATTCATTTTCGCTGCACGATTAAGGGTGACACCGTCACAATTTCGGTCTTTGAGGCCGGCCGATAGGCACAGTGTGGTTCTCCTGACCACGTGGCCCTTGACTTTGTTTGTCCGCACAATGTGGGCGCTTTCAGGATGAACTTTAGCCGGGGAGCGTTTGGGTGCGTGGCGCCTTTGGGCGCCCCGGTCTGATACTGCCGCCCACGCGCACAACACCATGTGAGTGCACGTGGGTCCCGGCGGTCCCACTGGCCAAGCGCTACCATGTTTAGACAGCGAGATCCGTCCCCGGGCACCGGCAAGCCAGGCACGGTAGGACACCCGCGGAGTCCCGGCGGACCAGGGGCGCGCGAGCCTACGCGTTAGCGTGCTACGGCGGAATCAACGGCTTCGGCCACGGCCGGGCCGATACTCGGCCCGGTCGCACCGGAAATGAACTGGTTCGACGCCCGCGCTAGAGAGGTCGCGGGCGACTGAGATGTTTTAACAAAGAATTAATTAATTTGAGACGTCCGATTTCTAGTGTTTGGAAATTTGGAAGAGCTTGACCCTAGCCTTTCCCTTGCGAGGGCAAGGAGGAACTTAACACTTGACACTTAAGCTTAGTTTGAAGTACACCCTGCCAGCGCTCCCGGTGGGACGGCAGGGCAACCAGAAGGGACGAGGTTCTCCTGACCACGTGGCCCTCGATCTGGGAAGCGAGAGGCGTTCCATTAGTGGACGCGCCCCTCACGCCCGACTTTTGGGCGGCCCCGGCAGGCCGTTTGTTTTGACGTTCCGTGACAGGCCCCGCACCCCCACCTCAGGGCCGACCGGGCGACCGGAATGAATCCCGGTGTCCCGATCCGAACCTTCAGAGCGGGCCGGCTGGGGAGTGCCAAGCACCCCGTACCTGCACTTTCCGTCCCTGCGGTCCCAAATACCGGAACCACCCGAATACCACTTTATTTGACAAAATGAGGTGCGGCCTACAGCCTTAGAAAACCAACCCTAAATAAGTCAATACCTCCAACGACACAGGTGCGCATTCGTGCCGCGTGACGTGGTGACGTCATCGCGCTTTCACCTCAAAAGATTTATTTGATATTTTGATATAAACCTTAGAAAACCAACCCTACAGAAAACCAACCCTAAGGCTTCTCGGCCTTTTGGCTAAGATCAAGTGGTCGAGGATGGAGGATCGTGGTGGTGCGATCAATGATGCAATAACGGTGGCAGCTGCGGACGAGTCGGTGTTGCCAGCTGGGATATCGGAGGCATTTAATGAGATGTTGGAGACTTTGAGTGGAGAGACCTCGGAGGTGGTGGAAGAGTTTTCTCAAGACTCTGCTCGGATGGTGGTGGCGGATACTCCCGACTTGCACGTGCCCCAAGATAATTCCGGTGCGGAGGCTGCGCAGGGTGAGAAGGCGAGGGCGTGGTCGGACCAAGTTGTGGTGGAGGATTGGGGGAGCATGGAAGTGGAGTCGGCGGCGGAGGGTCCCTCGGTTTTGGCAGATGGATTGGGAGCTTCCCAGCCGGAGCCGGCAGTGGCCGGTCCTTCGGGCCTTCATAGGGAATCGTGGCGGAGTTCTGCTGGATTTTGGGAAGGAGGTCGGGTGAAGGGAAAATTCCCAATCCCGTGTTCTGGGGAACCTGCGGTTGCGCCGCGGAGCGATGTACACATCGACGGGAGTCGCGGTGCGAATGCCGGGACCCGCCTTCGTGCGGATACGGAACGCCCGAGTCGTGGGGAAATTCCGGTGCCGAACCGGCAGGGAGCGGCGAGTGGAGCAGCCGTGCTTGGTGGAAGAACTCGGCGTCCGGCAGGGGCGGCGGCACAATGGTTTCAGCCTGCAAATGTTCCCAGGAAGAACGCGGTCCGCTTTACCATTAAAGAAGACTTGGATTTTGATATGGACCAACTTCGGTTTTGCAAGTTGGTGTTGATCCAAGAGTTGGGATTCTCAGCAAGCCAGTTGGATTTTGTTTTCGCTTTACCAGGGGGGAAAAGTTTTGAGGTGGTTTTCACGAACATTGTGATTTATCTATCCTTTTGGGAAAAGTGGGAAAAGGTGAAAAGTAAAAAGCCACTTTTTTCCTTTTGTGTGGAAAGTTTGTGTGAAAGGGGAGTAGTAAATGTTACCATCCAAATGTATTGTGAGAGTGTAAAGGGTGAGGATGTTGTATTGTGGTTGAGTAGGTTTTGTAGGCCTCTAGGGTCCATCGACAACGTTAAGAATGCGTTGGGGATCAAGACTGGGGCAATGAGGGTGAAGGCGCAGCTGCGGGATGACCTGAGCAAGCCTGGCAGCTTTGTACACATCCCCAATCGGATTAGTATTGGCCCTTTTCGAGGATTCGCGTTCTATCCCGGCCAAGTCCGGAGGTGCAACAGATGCAATGAGGTTGGACACCTCAGCTCTGGCTGCCTGAACCCTCGATGTCCTCGCTGTGGGCAGGTGGGGCATGTGGTTCGTGACTGCATGGAGAGTGTCACCTGCAACTTATGCGGGGGAGCAGGGCATGTGTTTAGGAATTGCCCCAAATCCTTTGCAAATGCCTTGAGGCGTTCCCAAGATGACAGGGAGGGGGAACGGAGAACAGCACCGAGTGGGCAAGTGGCGGAACGGGCCACTGTGAGTGGGCAAGTGGCGGAACGGGCCGCTGTGAGTGGGCAAGTGGCGGAACGGGCCGCTGTGAGTGGGCAGGTGGCGGAACTGGCCGCTGTGAGTGAGAAAGTGGCGGAACGGGCCGCTGTGAGTGGGCAAGTGGCGGAACGGGCCGCTGTGAGTGGGCAAGTGGTGGAACGGGCCGGTGCGGCAGAACGGGCCACGGAGGGGGAACAGGGAATAGCTGAGCCGGCTGGAGCATTGAAGGATGCTGGGGTAGGGTGGGGGCTGGTATCTCCAGTATTGGAGGTGAAAGGGGGTTTTGGGACACAGGAAGGTGCAGAGGAATTGGAGGAGCAGATGGACAAGGGGAATGAACCCGATCCAATGAGGGTGGTGCGGCGAAAGGGCAAACGGGCGGCAAAGGTAACCCCTGTGGGTATCGTGAAAAAGACCTGGCTAAGTGGTGATGGTCAATCTATTTTCGATGAGCGGATGTTTCAAAAGGCAGATAAAGGGAAGTGTGTGAGGAAATCGCTCCGGGTTTCCGCAAAGGTGGATCCATTGGAGAGAGACCTCACTTCGGATGACGAAGGTTGAATTGAGGGTGGGGTCGGTGAATGTGAGGAGTATTCTTGGTGAGAGTCGGTGTCAGCGCATATTTGCTGAGCTAAAAATATGGAATTTAGACGTGTTATTTTTGCAGGAATGTTTTTTGCCAGGTGGTGCTGAGTATAAACAATGGGAGCAGGCATGGGGGGGTCTGTGCCATTTTTCAGGTAGTGGGAAAAACAAAAATGATGGTGTGGCGGTGCTCTTTGGGGGTAGATTAGCATGGAGGGTGGTGAAGGTGGTGGATGTAGAGCCAGGGAGAATCTGTATCGTGGACGCAGAGATTCAAGGAAAGTACTTTCGGTTCGTCAATATGTACCTCCCTCAGCAGCCGTGGGAGAAGAAGAAATTGCTGGAGCGGGTGAAACCATGGCTCTGCACCAACAAAGTTTTGGTTGTGGGTGGGGATTTGAACATCTCATTGGAGGAACCTACCAGTCGTGCAGTGGCAAAATGGGTGACGGAATTAATAGAGATTTTTAAGTTAAAAGATGTCTTTTGTGACTTCTTTAGTGGAGATCCGGGGTTCACATGGACGAATGTGGGGGGCTCAGAGCTGTCAAGATTGGATTACGTGTTTGTTTCCAGCGAAGTAACAACGGTTGAAGCGCAGAGGATTTGGAACAGTTTTTCTGATCATTGTTTACTCAAAGTAGTTTTTTCGTTTGATGAGTTTTTATTTGGAGGTAAAGGGGTTTGGAGGCTAAATACCTCATTGTTGAAGAGTCCTGGGATAAGGGAGATGATTTCTGGCCGAATTAAAGCTTGGAAGGAGTTGATTCCTCTTTTTAGTTCAGTGAGGGAATGGTGGGAAGAGGTGAAACATCGGATTAAGGATATGTGTCAGAGGGTCTCAAGGGTACAGAGTGAGAGGGCTCTCAGGTCCTTTCGAGCTAAGTCGGCGTGCTTACAGAGATTGGGTAGGCTTCGTGTGCATGGGTTTGATGTGGGTGGAGAGATAAGTCAGTTGAAGCAGCAGATTAATAAAAATTTTCTGCAGCAATTTAACAGGGTTCAGTTTAGGAGTGGTTTGAGGAGGGAGAGGGACGAGCCTTGCTCGTCACCGTTCTTTCGGAAGTTGGTGAAGAACAAGATGGTTATGAAGGGATTGCTCAATGAAGGGGTATTGTATGAGTCGTGGTCAGGCATGGAGGAAGTCGTGAAGAGTTATTTTTCGGATTTCTTTTCCCAAGTTCCAGGGGATCTGGATAGGAGGGAGGTGTTCCTGTCAGGTTGGAATCATGACCCTGTGAATGGGGAGCCACTCACAGCTTTCTCTATTGAAGAGGTGGAGCGGGTGGTTCGAGATGGGAAGAAGGGGTCTGCTCCAGGGCCAGATGGATTGCCCTTGGAATTTTACAGGTGTTTTTGGGAAGAGCTAAAAGACCCACTTGTCGAGTTGTTTAATGAGGTTTTACTTGAGGGTGAGTGTCCAGCCTCTTGGGCCGAGTGCAATATTGTTTTGATACCCAAAAAAGGGGATCTGCACTGCTTGAGTAATTGGAGGCCGATTTCACTATTAAATGGGGATTATAAGATTCTGGCGAAGGTTTTGCTGGGGAGGCTTCAGGTAGCTTTAGGAGATCGGTTGGGTGGGTTCCAGAGATGTGGAGTCAAAGGGTGAAGGACTACGGACGTGTTGCTTCTCCTTCGGGATTTGATTACATCGGTGGAAATCAGGGGACGTTCGGCAGGGTTTTTAAGCTTGGACTTTGCGAAGGCGTATGACACTTTATCCAGGGAATATTTGTTCTCCATTCTAGCAGAATGGGGTTTTGGAGAGTCTGTGGTCAAGTTGATCAAAACACTGTATACCACTTCAGTTGGGCGAGTGAAGGTGAATGGGCGGTTATCGCGGCCGTTTGCGATTTCCCGGGGGGTTCGACAGGGATGTCCATTATCCCCCTTGTTGTTTGTTCTTGCGTTGGATCCCTTGCTATATAGGTTTTCTTTGCGCGTTAGCGGGGTATTGGTGCCAGGTTCGGGGGGTTCTAGGGTCCCATGTTTAGCTTATATGGACGATGTGGTAGTTTGTGTTGCTCAGAGTGGGGAACTGGAGGAGATTATGCGGGTGTGCGAGGACTTTGCAAGTTCCAGTGGACTGCATGTGAATTTTGATAAATCAAATTTGTTGGTGGTGGGAGGGGGGTCATGGGAGGAGGCCCTCTTGCAAAGATTTCGGGTTGTGGAGGGTTGCCTCCAAGTGCTGGGAGTGTGGCTGGGGACCGGCAGCAGTATAGCAAAGAATTGGGAAGAAAAACTAAGTTTGGTTAAAAATTTGTTGAGTGAATGGGGGCAGAGAACCCTCTCGTCAGTGGAGAGGGGCACTGTTGTTAAAGGGCAGATTTTTCCTTTGCTTCGGTTTTTAGCGGAGGTGTTCCCTCCAGCAGAAAGAATTGCTGCAAGGTTAAGGAGTTTGGTTTTTCAGTTTATGTGTAAGCCATGGTTTTATCGGCCTTCTCAGCACCGGCTAGGTGTCGGACAACTGGAAGGGGGAAGGGGCGGCCCAGACTTGGTAGCTAGTTTAAGAGCAGCCTTCGTGGCACTGCACATGACGATGGCGGGGAAGGCATCAGACCTCTTCTCTGCAGCCGTTGGGTATTATATTCTGCCTGAGTTGAACAGGGTTCGGGGGAAGCATGTGGGTTTGGGTAGACCATATGATTGGAATCCCAAGTATCCCTATTCGGTATTGAAAGAATTTGTTCGGGAGGGTAGTTTTGGGGATGATTTTGAGTGGAGTTTTCGTAACTTGATGAAGGAGAAGAAAGTACAAGAGGTGTTACCGATAGGTGGTCTTCAAAGGGAAAGAACTTTGGCGGTGTGGCGGAATGTTTCGTCCCAGGCCCTTACTGGAGCTCAAAGTGACCTTGCCTGGTTATCTGTGTGCCAATTGTTGCCATGTAGGGCTGTGCAAGCAGTACGAGGTCATGTCTCCACCAATAAATGCCCATATATTGGATGTCAAGAATCGGAGTCAGTTCGGCATTTTTGGTGGGATTGTGTTTTTGCTTCCTTAGTTTGGAATGAGGTTTTGTGTAAGTTTTTGTGCAAGTTAAAGGTTAAGTTTACTTTAAGTTGGGAAATGATTTTGTACGGTCCGTTTGGCAATCAATGTAAACCGAAACAAATCGTGTTCTGGAAAATATTGAATTGTTTGAAAATGGCCTTGTGGAAGGCGAGGGTCTCAGCATGTTATGGGATGCATCATTTTTCTATGAATTATGTTCTTGCCTTGTTTAAGAGAGAGATGTTTCTTAATGTGGATTTACGGAATATGGTGTAATTGTTGTGGAGGATCTTCTATTGAGCAATTGTGACTTGCTTTGATGGTTGACACTTGTTTGCTGGTTTTCATTTTAATAAAAAATCGTCATAGTATCTGTTCTTATCAGTTTAATAGCTGATATGTTCCGCAATGCGGGACTAGTCTATTAAATGGATTTTTGGTATCGGGAGTTGGATTAGGGGCTTGCTCCGTCCGCTCCACGTATCGACCCGGTATTGCAGTACCTCCGGAAACGGTGCACCCCCTTTGGGGGGACCTGGAAAACAAAGAAAAGTTCATAAAGTGTTACGTGGTCCTCCTGGTGACTACCTGGTCTCGGTGACCCCCGGACCGTGAGAGGAACTCCGCCAGAAAGATCTATGATTTATACGCTTTCGTAACGCAATCAATATGAATTCCAGTTAATAAGAAACCCCACACCAAGGATCCGGAGTAATCAATAATATATTCCCCGAGCAATCAACAACCATCAACAATCCACAATCAATATTACGAAGATGGCCATCTTACATATGTGTCCCCCCCTGTCCCCACTCACGACCACTTGGGTCACGGTCACTGTCCCTCACAATGTCTCTCTTCTCTGCACACGTGCGGTTGAACGAACCCCGGGCGGACGTGCTCCAAACGTGCACGTCTCGTACCGGGGACAACTGCTGCAGCGCACACCTCCTTGCCAAGCAACGGGGCAAAACCAAGCGTGGCTTGCAACGCGCGCGAGGCCCAAGGTGCGACCCGTACGCGTCCTTGTAGACGGTGAGGCGAACTGTGCCGGACGCTTGGTTCCGTGCACGAACCCACGGCGACTTGACGTGTAAATGGGTAATCACACGTCCCGGTAACTCCTCTCGCCAGACGGGCTTGTAAACGCAGCATTCCCCACGCTGCTCAATATCGATACCGCTCTTCTCGGCGCTGGGCGAGGAAGAAGAAGAGAATCGCTGCTTCTCCCAGACCTCGTGTCTTTTCTTCTTCCGTTTCCGGTCTCCTTTTTCCCAGAAGGGATCCTGACCCTTTAATCACAACAACCTTTAATCGACTACACATTAATAAGCAAAGACCTGAATAGTAATTCACATAAATCCGTAACAAAAGGAAAAACTTCAAGATTTGCTTTTACAACTGGAGAGATATTTAAATTTGAAAACTCTGATGAGTGAATCGGGAAGTTGTGCAGTGGTTTGTGGGTTCGTCCTCTCTAATAAATCTTCCCACTCATGATTATTCTCCACAAGTTAATAAACAATTTATGCTAAATTAAAAAGGCAATGTGGGGATGACAAACTTCAGTCTAAAAAAGGTCCTAAACAAGACAGGGATGATGTTGGTTTAGAGAGTCGACAACAGTGTTGCCGTCACATAACAATCCCAACATCACTGCCGCATTTACACTTCATCAATCGTTGCTTCAAACTTCTACAAACATTTCACTGGTGACAAAAGTACTTGATTACTCTTGTAGTGTAGCCACATAATGAGATTGTACAAATTAGCAATCCGAGTATAATGTTATAATATCAGTACATGATCATCAACTTCTTACAAACTGCATGAATTTCTCTAATTTCAGCATTATATAATTATCTCCATTTGTGATTGGTTACTCTATGTTGATAAAAAAGAAAAGTAGGAAAGAAAACTGAAACTGCAGGAAGTCCCTGAAATTATATTGGAGCTTCTTATACTTTTGCAGAAATTATATATAGGAGCTTATGATACTTTTCGCTAGGCCTAGCTCTCGACAGTAGTCTGGAGGCAGTGATGTCGGGGTTGTTATGTGACGGCAATACTGTGAGCTACTCTCTTAACCAACATCAACCCTATCTTGTTGAGGACCTTTTTTAGACTGTAGTTTGTCATTCCCACATTGCCTTTTTAATTTAGCATAATTTTTTTAATGAACTTCTTTCTGTCATTTTTTACAATGTGGAATAACACAATGGTATATGGTACTCAGAGGATACCCAATCTTGGAGCAAAAGTGCCAAGATATCTTCGTCAGCAATGTCAAACACTGCACATGTTCCAATATTGTCGAACCGCTAACGTAACCCTGACTGTATCTTGCAGCTCTGTCTTATTGCTCGTTTCTCAAAGAGTAATGTCTTCATCCAGCCTCAGGCCACACAATGACCTGCACTTTGAAATGCCCAAAATAACTGATGTGGTTTCCCTTTAACCAATAGGGTGGGAGCAGAGGAAAGGGGCGGAGCCCATATCAATTAATTGACCATTGACCACTCCAGGCGATGCAGTGTGCCAAAACAAAGATGAAAGGAACACGAAATGTCAGTTCAAATATTTATTAAACTAGGGGGCCCGTTGGTCCATTGGACCAAATTTTAATTGGGGACTTTTGGATCTTCAGGGATTTTTGGGTCTTTGATGACTTTTGGGTGTTTGGGGACTTTTGGGTCTTTTTGGTCCTTGGGGACTTTTGGGTCATCTGGGGTTTTTGGGTTTTCGGGGACGTTTGGTTCATTGGGACTTATTGGTCATCTGAGTCCTTGGGGCTTTTGGGTCATCAGAGACTTCTTCGGTCCTTGGGGACTTATGGGTCCTTGTGGACTTTGGGGTGATCTGGGTCTTTTGGGTCCTCGGGGACTTTTGGGTGATTTGAGTCATCTTGGTATTTTGGGTCAAGTGTTGAAGGGTCTGCCAAGGCCTAAGGGGTCTCGGCAGTCGAAAGGGTTAAAAGGCACATTTGAATCGTGCGGAATTAATTAATAGACGTGAAAAAGTATGACTGACACACACACACACACACACACACACACACACACACACACACACACACCTCCATTTATCGTCGATTCATTTGACTGGATTCCTTGTTCAGTCTGTTTTATACGACGGCATAAGTGATGAGCCGACGTAGAGAATCTGACGCCAAGAAACCGTGACTCGAGATGGTTTATTGATCACGTGGTTGCCTTTTCCATTGACTCGCGACTGGCGGGTTCATGATCACGTGTCCCATGTGCGGTGTATAGCACTTGTACCTTGCTATTATTTTATTTTCACAAATGTAAAACTGAAAAACAAGGCCTTTCCCGAGACATGATATTTCTGCTGATATTATTTTATGCCACATAACATTATCATGCAGAACGCCGACACTGAGGAAAATGTGTCTCGCGGCTCCGCCCCCATCAAGCTGGTTGACAGTCATAGCCACGCCTACCCCAGCCCTAATCTTTTACAAAGGAATGTCGTTTTGTGTACTTTTTGAGGAATCATTTCAAGCCACGAGAATTATAATACCAAAGGATGTTGCAGGAAGTAAAACTCTGTCGAATGGTAGCAGAATCATTGCCATTGATCGAGGCAGCTCGGAAAAATGCCGTCTGAGGAAGATTATTATTGTAGCGGTTCCCGCTGAATGTACACAATCGCCTTGCACCTGCCAGGACACGGCCAGGGCGCGATCGCCATGCCGGGCTCGACCGGACGGTCCCAGACGCGCCTCTCCTGGGCATGCCCGGACTCGCTGTTCCCGGGCACGCCCGAACCTCCCGGGCATGTCCAGACTCGCCTTTCCCGGGCATGCCCGCTCTCGCCTTTCCAGGGCTCGCCCAGAGCGCCCGGGCACGCCCAGCCTCGACTTGCCAGGCCGCGTCCAGGACGCCCGGGCATGTCCAGACTCGCCTTTCCAGGGCTCGCCCAGAGCGTCCGGGCATGCCCGCTCTCGCCTTTCCAGGGCTCGCCCAGAGCGCTCGGGCACGCCCAGCCTCGACTTGCCAGGCCGCGTCCAGGACGCCCGGGCATGTCCAGACTCGCCTTTCCAGGACTCGCCCTTGACACACGGGCATGCCCGGTCTCGGTTTTCCCGGGCAAACGCCCCGGCATAAATGTGTATATATATTGCTGCCCGATAAACAGGCTTTTGTCAGAATACCTGAGCTGTTTTGTTTCAATAAAGCAACTCGGACGAATTCCGTCTTTGGTCGCGTCAATTCTTTCGACTCGCGTTGGAGCGCAGCTCCTTCATTATTATCATTATTGTTATTACTAGGGCGTGCCTGTACGTGGGTGCAAAAAAACATGCGTGCAAACAACAACAACAAAAAAAAACTTTGAAACCACGTGGCAGTAACGACCACAGAACCCCCCCCCCTCTATTTACGTGAAATGGTTTGGTCCATTCGCAAAGCCAAAGCGAACGGCTTGCGAGTACGGTAGAACCCCCCCCCCCTCTATTTACATGAAATGGTTTGGTCCATTCGCAAAGCCAAAGCGAACGGCTTGCGAGTACGGTGACCATACCTTGGGAACCACTTGTCCGATTAATTTCAAACCTTGAAAAGGCACATCCTCAGGTCCCCAGCAATATATCTGGCAAGTTTCAATTAGATCGGACCCGTGGTTGTCGAGAAACAGCGGTCACAGACAAACACACACACACACACACACACACACACACACACACAGACACACACACATACACAGAGATTACTGGAATTATAGATAGATGATGATGATGACCAAGGGGATGAATTCCCGGGTTTGACCGATCGCGTTTTTTCGCTGTATTTTGCTTTTGCATTGGTCTGGAGAACTGAAAAGTGATCCCTTCCTCGACAATCAGCTGAACAGACCAGGTCGGTCTCATATGCAGCCAAAGTGAGTTTTAAATGAAGAGAATCCAACTGTGGCGGACACGAAAGCACTGACGTGGTGACATCACCCCGCACACCGAGTGGGGGTGGGCCACGCCCGGGAGAGAGGCGTGGCCTCACGATATACACGGGGCGCGCAGCCCTGAGAGTTCAGTCTCAGTGTTACAGTGAGCTCTTCAATAAAGACTCTTACAAATTACCGCGTTGTCCGCTTCCTCCTTGTTTAGAAACAGCGAGCGTAACACCACGCTTTACAACTATAGTTTTGCATGCAGCAGATGGGAGCGACATTTTTTTCCGTGCCATCCCGACATAGAGAGTACTGGAGTACTCTCTGATTATCCACATCACTGACATTTTTGTACATTCAACACTGGTCAAAAAAAGGCTTGGCGTCAGGAACGGCATCCGGCTATAAAACATTGTATTTTGTATTTTTCCTTTTGGTCGAACTTCTTCCTGAATCCGGCAGACAGCATCAGCCTATTATATCAGTAGAGAGTATTGTGAATTTCCAAAATAATAATATTTCTTCACAGCAAATTAAAAAAAGTCGGGAGCAATCCAGGAGCGGTCTCTTTCTTTATACATCGCCCAGGTAAACAGGGTCAATTTTTTTTATTGAATTGAAAAAATATATACAATTTCCTGGACGATTGCAAATATTTTGAAGCAACGTTTGCTTCTCATTTTCTTTCCCAGGAGCATTTCTGTGTTTCAAGGTGGGACCGAGACAGACGAAGTCAGCTTTTCCTCTGTGCTGCAAAAAAACTCGGAAGAGGGAGGGAATAGGACCTCCTCGTAAAGAAAAATCTGCTTCGAAAATCTGGTACATCATCGAACATCACGAAAACCTGGTGCATCATCGAGCATCACGAAAACCTGGTACATCATCGAGCATCACGAAAACCTGGTGCATCATCGAAATCACGAAAATCTGGTGCATCATCGAGCATCACGAAAACCTGGTGCATCATCGAACATCACGAAAACCTGGTGCATCATCGAGCATCACGAAAATCTGGTACATCATCGAGCATCACGGAAATCTGGTACATCATCGAGCATCACGAAAACCTGGTGCATCATCGAGCATCACGAAAACCTGGTACATCATCGAGCATCACGAAAATCTGGTACATCATCGAACATCACGAAAATCTGGTGCATCATCGAACATCACGAAAATCTGGTACATCATCGAGCATCACGAAAACCTGGTACATCATCGAGCATCACGAAAATCTGGTACATCATCGAGCATCACGGAAATCTGGTACATCATCGAGCATCACGAAAACCTGGTGCATCATCGAGCATCACGAAAACCTGGTACATCATCGAGCATCACGAAAATCTGGTACATCATCGAACATCACGAAAATCTGGTGCATCATCGAACATCACGAAAATCTGGTGCATCATCGAACATCACGAAAATCTGGTACATCATCGAGCATCACGAAAACCTGGTACATCATCGAGCATCACGAAAACCTGGTACATCATCGAACATCACGAAAACCTGGTACATCATCGAGCATCACGAAAATCTGGTACATCATCGAACATCACGAAAATCTGGTACATCATCGAGCATCACGAAAACCTGGTACATCATCGAGCATCACGAAAACCTGGTACATCATCGAACATCACGAAAACCTGGTACATCATCGAGCATCACGAAAACCTGGTACATCATCGAACATCACGAAAACCTGGTACATCATCGAGCATCACGAAAATCTGGTGCATCATCGAGCATCACGAAAACCTGGTACATCATCGAGCATCACGGAAATCTGGTACATCATCGAGCATCACGAAAACCTGGTACATCATCGAACATCACGAAAACCTGGTGCATCATCGAGCATCACGAAAATCTGGTACATCATCGAGCATCACGAAAACCTGGTGCATCATCGAGCATCACGAAAACCTGGTACATCATCGAGCATCACGAAAATCTGGTACATCATCGAACATCACGAAAATCTGGTGCATCATCGAACATCACGAAAATCTGGTGCATCATCGAACATCACGAAAATCTGGTACATCATCGAGCATCACGAAAACCTGGTACATCATCGAGCATCACGAAAACCTGGTACATCATCGAACATCACGAAAACCTGGTACATCATCGAGCATCACGAAAATCTGGTACATCATCGAACATCACGAAAATCTGGTACATCATCGAGCATCACGAAAACCTGGTACATCATCGAGCATCACGAAAACCTGGTACATCATCGAACATCACGAAAACCTGGTACATCATCGAGCATCACGAAAACCTGGTACATCATCGAACATCACGAAAACCTGGTACATCATCGAGCATCACGAAAATCTGGTGCATCATCGAGCATCACGAAAACCTGGTACATCATCGAGCATCACGGAAATCTGGTACATCATCGAGCATCACGAAAACCTGGTACATCATCGAACATCACGAAAACCTGGTGCATCATCGAGCATCACGAAAATCTGGTACATCATCGAGCATCACGAAAACCTGGTGCATCATCGAGTATCACGAAAATCTGGTGCATCATCAAGTATCACGAAAACCTGGTACACATCGAGCATCACGAAAATCTGGTGCATCATCGAGTATCACGAAAACCTGGTACATCATCGAGCATCACGAAAATCTGGTACATCATCGAGCATCACGAAAATCTGGTACATCATCGAGCATCACGACAACCTGGTACATCATCGAGCATCACGAAAATCTGGTACATCATCGAGCATCACGACAACCTGGTACATCATCGAGCATCACGAAAACCTGGTACATCATCGAGCATCATGAAAATCTGGAAAATAATCCTGAAAAACTGAGCGAGATTTCAAATCCAAAGCAATTTTGATGCGTGCTCTGCAGGAAGAAGTTGTCTTACAGTGTTACATGAAGAGTAACTCTGTAATGCAGAAGCATCTGAAGCCATTCCATCCAAGGGAAGCTCGTGGTCATGGAATGGAAAGTCTTGCCAAACGTCACCGAGATCAATCGCCATCGTCGGCATGTCGGAAACAGCCATTCACAAGCGGGGTCACGCAACGCAAGCCGGCTCAATATTCAATCTTGATAAGATACCTACTCCTCCCCGAGTCTTTGGGGGTCTTAAGGGTCTTTATAGTCTTTAACGGTCTTAGGGGTCATTTGGGTCGTCGGGATGTTTTGGATCTTTGGGGTCTTTTGTGTCTCCAGGGTCTTGAGGTGAGGTCTGTGGGGTCTTTTGGTCTTCAAAGGTTTTCAGGGTCCTTTGGGTCTTTGGGGTCGTTTAGCTCTTCAGGTTATTTTGGGTCATCTGGGTCTTTTAAGTCTTTAAGGGTCTCCGGGGCTTTTAAGGGCCTGTCGGGGTCTTTGTGGTCTTAAAGGGTTTTCGAAAGTTTAAGCGGTCTCAGCAGTGTAAAGGAAGGGTAGAAAGGTATTGTTGCGGATATGAGATTGGCCTCCATCCATATCCGCTTGTAAATATTCCCCTATTTCCTCCATACTTCCCAACTATCCCCAATCCCCCATTCCCTAGTCCCATTTTCTGTAAACAACACCCTGTAGACCCGACCTTCCCCTATTTCCCCCATTAAATGTCGCATCCAGGTCCACCGCATCTCACGTAGACAACTATAGGACATCTTGCTAGTTATTCTTAGTCTATTTTTTTTTTTTTTTTTTTTTTTGTATACAATATCGAGGCTCGTGAAAGAGCGAACATTAATCACACAGAAAGACAAACCGACACATAAAACATATAACATAGGGAGCGGTAGACAAGATGGGGAGAGAGGGGGAAGGACACAAACACAACATTTGAGAGCAGGGACCGAGAGACATGGAGACATCGAGAGATCTGAGAGAGGGCGAGGGCTTTGGGGGGGGGGGCGTGGGAAGGGGGCAGTGGGAGAGGTATAAAACATATGGACACTGCCAGGACTTCCAGGAAAGAAGTTGGAATTTCAAACAAGGTGGATCTGGGGTGAATTAGCGGGGGTAGAAAAGATCAAGGTTTTGGATGGGGGAAGATAAGAGATGGTGGTGAACAGCTGTTTTAAAGACCTGGAGGGAGGAGTGGGATTGAAGGGAGTGAGGGAGTTTGTTCCAGAGGCGGGAGAAAAGAGGAATGAAAGAGTGAAGGTGAGCGGAGAGCCGAGATTTCGGCAGTTTAACCATCAGACGGTTGCTGGCAGATCTTGTGCGACCTGTAGGAATATTTGGGGGACAGAGCACAGAGAGAGCTGGGGGTGCAAGGCCGGAGAGGAGTCGGTAGAAGACAGAAAGACCACCTACCTGCCTGCGGTGAGTGAGTGAAAGGCCCTCAGAGATAGCTTCATCGCGGGAGATTCCAATAATTCTGAAAGCTTTGGTTTCAACAGCGTGAAGCCGAGCTAGGTGTGAGGCAGGAGCACCGGCCCATAGGGGAGAACAGTATTCCATTGAGCTGCGGATGAAAGCCTTGTATGTGGTGAGGAGCTCAGGTGTGCCGAGGAAGGACTTCGCACGACGGAGGATGCCCAGTCGGCGACTGGCTTTGGAGGCCAGCTATGTCAGTTAAGGACTCGTTTCCATTAATTCTGACTCTTCGTTGCACCAGAATGTGATTGTATGGCACCGTTAGGAAGTTTAGGACCTCCCAATACCTCCCCGCAGCTCTTCCTCACGGTTCAGCAACAACAACAACAACAGCAACAACAACGGCGGCGGCGTGGGGAATGCGCGTCCTCACTCCGGCTTGGTTAGCCGCCATCGAACATGTGCTCGACGGGGTTACCACGTAGGGGCTCGCTGTCAGCTCCTCGTCAAGGGCGGAGCCCGGTAACCCCCGCACCCAATGGGAGCGGCGGACCGGTCCCATCTGGGGCGGAGCCAAGCAGCCGAGGGCGTGTCACTCCCCGTTGAGCATGCGCAGGAAGAGGGAGGTGACGTCAGATGCGCCCTGAGCTTGAAGAGAGACGCCACCTCCGAGCGCTGCAATACCTCCCCGCATCTCTGGACTGGACCGTGCTTGATTCTGCCCCTGAGCCAAGGTGCACCTTGTGCTATCGACTGCCTGTCCTTCCCTGCCATCAATCCGTGTGTAAGTCAGTCTTGTTCCGTTTGTCTGTGGTCTGTCTGGGATAGATAAGATTGTGTCTAAGTGCCTATCTCTTCTGTGCTTTACCTCTTGCCTTGTAATCTACTCCTTTTCTCCACCACCAATTATATCCTCCTCCGGAGGTCTTGAGAACTGTACCCCTTGTGTCGTTTCATTTATCCCAGCCGTTGTGTCCTTTCCTTCATTGATTTAGCATAGCGCGACTTGGTCAACGTCGGGTGGAATCGGGTAAACTGTGCGAACACGGCGGCCATTCCGCTCGGCCCATCACAACATCTAAGCCGTGTCCGTAACAATTGGTGTCGGGAAGTGGGATTGGCCCCGAAGCGCGGTTCACGCGCTCGAAATTATTAACGGCGAAATTTGATTTTGTTTTACAAAAAAAAAAAAAAAAAAAAAAAAAACCGAATTTTGAAAGTCGCGCTATGGCAGATCAAGACGGCTGGGTTCCGGTAGAGGAGAGTGAGGCAGGGTCGATCCAGGACCAAATTGAGGGACATGAGGAGAGCGAAGCAGTGAGGGCGGCAGGTTCGCAAAATGGCGTCCTCGCGCACGAGGTTGCGGGCGCGCAAAATGGCGCCTCGCACATAGCTACGGCGGCCGCACCCGCTGCACAAGTGGGAGGGATGGCCCAAATGCAGGCCCTCATGGAGCAATTTATGGCGCAAATGCAGGCGTCCCTCAAACTGCAGAGTGAGCAATTGGGGGTAATGGGAAACCAAATGGGGGTAATGGGGAACCGGATGGATGCTCAGGGTGAGCGATTGGAGGGCCAAATGGGGGTAATGAGGGACGAAGCGAGGGGTACCGGTGAGGGGTTAGACAATGGGATAAAAGAGGTAAAGAATGGGTTAATGGGGGTAGAAAACAGAATGGCCGCTCAAGAGAATCAAATGGAAGGGATGCAAAAGGGGTTAGAGGGGTTAGAAAACAGTATGGAAGGCAAATTGAGGGACATGAGGGACCAAGCGGAAAGGGAAGTTAAAAAAATGGGGCAGCAGATAGAGGGGGTCAGAATGGGGGTAGAAACTAAATTGGATGCTCACAGGGAGGAAATGGAGCAGATGAGGGTGGCATCTGGGCAGGAGATGCAAGTGATGGGAGAAGAGATCAGAAGAGGTGTGAGTGAGGAGGTCGGAGGAGTGCGCGAGGAGGTGAGGCACTGTAAGGAGCGCATGGAGAAGGAGGTGAGAAAGGGGACTGTAAAATTGCAAGGTGGTATAGAGGAGTTGATGCTGGGAGTAGAACAACTGACAGTGGGACAAAAGGAGTTGGGGGACCAGGTAAAGAAGAACACAGCGGTAATAGAGGGTTTAAAATCGACACAGAAGGAGATGAAAAAGGACGTTGGGGTAATTAAAAAAGAGTGTCAGACGGTACATGAGGACCTGACGAGAAAAATGAACAAGGTGGTAGAGGTGATGGAGGTTAAAGAGCGGGAGGTGCGGGAGCACATAGAAAAAAATAAGGTGGAGTTAGAGGAAGAACTTAAGGGGGCGCACGAGGAGATGAAGGAGGTGAAGCAGAAATTAGAAGAAGTGGAAGAAGGGGTGAGCGAAATTAAGAAGCGACGGAGAGAGGATAAGAAAGAGATAAAGGAGGAAGTAAAAGAATTGGTCCAAAGTCTGTGTTCGGATCGTGATGATGTGCTCATTAACCGGATGAGGGATTCGCAGGTGATGGAGAAGCGAAGAGAAAGAGGACCCGGTGTAAGTGGTGACCAATATGGTCGTGCGTATGATGCACCAGGTGATTTAATAAGCTTGGGGGTCGAGATGGACCCGGGTGTTCGTGAGAGGCCGTTGGTGAAGTGTGCGACAGGTCTGGTGTGCGAAAAAGGAGGTGTGCGAGAAAGTCCGACTCTGGGGTGTGTGAGGAAAAAGTGCGTGCCAAGGAGTGAGGGTGCTGTCGAGAGTGAGTCGGTCGTAGCGCGTGTGCGAGGGAGCACATGGAAGCGCGTAGTGAGGAGTGTTACAGAGGGTGTAAAGGGAGAATGCACGCCTGTGGTGAGTGTTACAGAGGATGTAACGGGAGAGGGTGTGCGAGAAAGATGTGTGACGGACAGGTGCATGGGGAAAGAGTGCGCTGTCAAAAGTAAGGAAGAGTGTACACCTGTGGTGAGTGTTACAGAGGGTGTAACGGGAGAGTGTGCGCGAGAAAGGTGTGTAACGGACGGGTGCATGAGGAAAGAGTGCGCTGTCGAGAGTAAGGGTGAGTGCGCTGTCAAGAGTGGAGGTGAGAGTAGTAAGAGTGACACGGAGCGTGAGTTGGTTGTGACAGGTGAGAAAGGAAGCACACCTGGAATGGTAGCGCGTGTGTGGGAATGCACGCTGGAATTGGTAGTGAGGCACGTGGTTGGGTGTGCGAGTGAAAGCACACCTGTGATTGTCACAGAGGAGGTGACCGAGGAAGGGGCGCGAAGAGGTGTGTTGGTGAGGTGTGCGAACAACGAATGTGTGCCAAAGTGTTCGGTGGTCAGGTGTGTGACCAAGTCTGTGAGTGGAATGAGTGTACCTGGGTGTGTAAGAGAAGGTGCAATGACCAAGAGCAGGGAAACGGCTGGATGTATGAGCAAGAAAGGGGTAGCGTATGCATGTAAGCATGCAGGTGAGGCATCGACGGTAACCGGGTTAGCGGTTAGAGCGACTTTTAGCCGAATCGGGCCCTCGGTGCGTGCCGGGCTTCGCGTGCCGCGAGAACCAGCGGGGATCCGAGCCACGGCGGGTTCGAAAGGACCGCCGTACGCGATCCACGCTAGGCCTCGCTTTGAACGGCCGCGTCCGTGCTCCACTAGGCGGAGCTGGCAGCCCGATAGGAAGGGTCGTCATGGTGACCACTTTTTGTTGAGGCATTCCGGCAGGTCGAGATCGGGCCATGGGATGGCTCCGTGCCGAGATGGTGCGTGGGACCTCGGCCCGGGTAAACCTCCTTCCCTGCACCCAATGCGGGACGTATCCAGCCGCTGGCACAAAACAACCCGCGTTCATTGCTCGGCTGTACGAAGCCGGGCTGTAGACGTGAATTGGCGCACCGAGAGGATCTAATAAGTAGACGGGTGATGAGGTTAGTGTTTTGGACCCAAAATTAGAGAAAAACAAAATTTGATGATTGGCAAAGGATTGGCAGTAATGATTGGCAGATGATGGGTAGTGATTGGCAAATTTTTGATTTGTTGAAATTTGATGTGCAAAATTGGTAGTGGGAGATGCCCGATGTGGTGGGATGGCAACTCTGTCATCCCTCACAAACATGGGGGCAAATGCGCTATAGATTAGGGGGTGTATGGCAGTGAAAACTAGCCCGGGTGGGTTAGGATATTGTGTGTAGGGATCTAGCGAAGATGACATTAGGTAACGTTAAGGTTTAGTTAGTGACTGATACCTGTAGTGGGGACGCAGGTAGATTAGTGTGGATTATAATGACGAGCGAGCGCAATAGTTTAAAGGGACGACTGGGAAGCGCAAGTTTCAGAGGGGAGTAGTTAGATGAGATGATGCTGTGTGAGAACTGGACAGGTGTGTGGAGCAGTGTGGAGCAGTGTATGAGTAGTGAGTGTTGTGGATCAGCGCAAATGCGCTTAGGGGAGAGAAGGGTGCAGGCGGCACCAAGTATGAGTGCACAGGTGTGCAAGTACAGGTGTGTGGAATACATGGAGTATTGGAATGAGTGGTGTGGAGAGAGTTGGAGTAAGTGGTACGGAGTGGTGTGCATGGTGCGAAGGTGTGGATGGGGGAAGAGTGGACCCCTTTCACGGATACCCGGGGCGGGTAGTGTAAGTGTTAGGTAGAGGGTATAGGTAAATTGTGGTTGGATATTGGCATCTGTGGTGCGAGTGGAAGAATGATGTTTGAATGGGTGCATTAGTGTTGTGGAAATGGCTGGGCGTGTAGCCTGTTAGTGTGTGTAGTTGGTTTGGGCACTCCATCACTGTGAGGATGTCGGCCAGGTGAGGCCGCAGGTGGGCTCTGGGATCCGTTAGTGTCAGTGGGTGCCTGAGGATCCCGGGTGTGGATCGGGCAGCCCGTGCCAGAGAGGGCACTGAGGGGGTGAGAGTGCGAGAGGGCCTTCCCCAGTTAGTTAGGTTAGGGTGAGGAGCAGGTAAGCTTGGGTGGCAACTACAGTGGTGGAGGTGTGCAGGTGGGTAGACCTGCTGGGAGAGCTACACGTCACAGCCCAGAAATTGTGCGAGGGCACCGGGAGATGAATCGGGGGAGTGAGACCCCAAATTGAGAAGCACCACAGTTTGGTCAATGGGAATTGGTTTTTAGAACCCATAGTGTAAGTTGGCCAATGGATTGGCAGGGAAAGACCCCGGGTAATGTAAAGTTGTTAGTCATTTAGGAAATAGTTAGGATTGATGAACCTGTCGCACCATACGCAGCCACTTACCTGAGGTGATGATGATGACTCCACACCTGTGTTCCTTTGTTCTGTGTTGCAGGAAATGAGAATTGCTGTGTGGATTTGTGAGACGCATCACGACGTGGATGAGACATTGGGGTGATTCCATCTCTCCCTCCTTAGGAGGGACTGATGATGAATTGGTGATGGCAAATTTTGATGTTGAGTTGGAGATGGCAAATTTTGATGTTGAGTTGGAAATGGCAAATCTGATTGGTTAGGAGGGAGAGAAGACGAATTTGGTTTATGGGAGGAACGGGGAAGACAGTAGGGACGTTTGTTGATGTGTAAAGTAGATGTTTATGGGTAGTGTTGTGTTTTGTGGATACAGTAAGGGGTAAGGGAGGGGCAATGTAGGTTACCTGGTGGGGGGGGGGGGGGGCGTACGGTAGGAACGTACCTGTCTCACCTGGTTCCCATGTGCCCCTAGTGTGCATTACCTAATATTGCGTGCACTTTTGCGCCCTTACAACCTTACTCACTTGTTTTCTTTTGTCTCCCACCTCCGAGGATCTGGCTTTGGGGCAGAGAGAGAGGAGAGAGAGGTGCTGGCTCTGCAGTTGTGGGCCTGTACTTTCGCTGCTTGCTGCCTGGATCGATACACCATATGGACCGCAATTTTTGTGGCCACCCACCATGGACCGCAGTTCTTTTGCGGGCAAGCACCACCCGTTGATGGACCTCTGGGTCAACGTGGCACCTATGCCATACAGGTGAACCACTTATAGTTGGCCCCCCTGACGGCCACAATTTAGAAATGGACGCGGTTGGCGCCTTTCTTTATTTCTAAGGAAGCCAGAAGGCCAAGTGCTCCATGAAGGCAAGACCAGCGGCAGAACATCGGCCGGCTGCGACACCACCGGTGACCATGGATACTTAATTGTGCATTATTGTTGAACACTTTATTGGTGCACCGGATGGTGCTGACTGTGTGTATGGGGTGGTGCTTTTGGTGCTTGGACGGGGTGCTCTGCACATTATTAAAGGCCGTAGGGCCACAGGGCACTCGTGGGTTGGTGTATCGATGCTGGCATGCGTGCTCTCTCTATGCATAACATCTGCATGTGTACCTCAAAGAACAGGTCCTGGATCGTAGTGTAAATATCAGTCTTGTGTAAATAATGCTCCCTACCGGCTGTATGTTTAGTTTGAGAATGCTTTCCGCGATTCGGTTATCCTGTGGGTGTGTTTCTGTTAGGAGAAGGGTGCAACGTCGCAGGGGGACATATTTACTCATTTGTGAACATCTGTAAAACTGTCGCACTCAGGGTTGAGTTAATAGTAGAGGGAATTACACCTGAGTGCCACACTAACGTAGGTAAAAATTTATCGGGTCGGGTCGCCCCGAGGTAGAGAAGGGTGCAATGTTGCGGATATGAGATTGGCCTCCATCCATATCCGCTTGTAAATATTCCCCTATTTCCTCCATACTTCCCAACTATCCCCAATCCCCCATTCCCTAGTCCCATTTTCTGTAAACAACACTCTGTAGACCCGACCTTCCCCTATTTCCCCCATTAAATGTCGCATCCAGGTCCACCGCATCTCACGTAGACAACTATAGGACATCTTGCGAGTTATTCTTAGTCTATGTCAGTTAAGGACTCGTTTCCATTAATTCTGACTCTTCGTTGCACCAGAATGTGATTGTATGGCACCGTTAGGAAGTTTAGGACCTCCCAATACCTCCCCGCAGCTCTTCCTCACGGTTCAGCAACAACAACAACAACAACAGCAACAACAACGGCGGCGGCGCGGGGAGTGCGCGTCCTCACTCCGGCTTGGTTAGCCGCCATCGAACATGTGCTCGACGGGGTTACCACGTAGGGGCTCGCTGTCAGCTCCTCGTCAAGGGCGGAGCCCGGTAACCCCCGCACCCAATGGGAGCGGCGGACCGGTCCCATCTGGGGCGGAGCCAAGCAGCCGAGGGCGTGTCACTCCCCGTTGAGCATGCGCAGGAAGAGGGAGGTGACGTCAGATGCGCCCTGAGCTTGAAGAGAGACGCCACCTCCGAGCGCTGCAATACCTCCCCGCATCTCTGGACTGGACCGTGCTTGATTCTGCCCCTGAGCCAAGGTGCACCTTGTGCTATCGACTGCCTGTCCTTCCCTGCCATCAATCCCTGTGTAAGTCAGTCTTGTTCCGTTTGTCTGTGGTCTGTCTGGGATAGATAAGATTGTGTCTAAGTGCCTATCTCTTCTGTGCTTTACCTCTTGCCTTGTAATCTACTCCTTTTCTCCACCACCAATTATATCCTCCTCCGGAGGTCTTGAGAACTGTACCCCTTGTGTCGTTTCATTTATCCCAGCCGTTGTGTCCTTTCCTTCATTGATTTAGCATAGCGCGACTTGGTCAACGTCGGGTGGAATCGGGTAAACTGTGCGAACACGGCGGCCATTCCGCTCGGCCCATCATAACATCTAAGCCGTGCCCGTAACAGTATATTCCAACAGGACATAATGAATAGTGTCCCGTGATTCCCCTCGGTGAAGACCGGGAAATCACGGATAGCAATGGAGCGTGACTTCGAGGCATTGTTCAATAGCGGATTTATTATCTCCGCGCGGAGGAAGAGAGAAGAAGAAGAAGCTGAAAGCTTTTACCTGACGCGATCCTCGAGCAGTCTTCAAACCTGCAAAAGGTAACTCAAAGGAAAACCGATTTACAATGTACAAAAATAACAGGTTTCTTTAATGGAACCCGAGAACAATGAAAACGCGACGCTCAAATTAATGTCCTAAATTGGGATCCCTCACACCAGACGTAAACACAGACACAGGACAGATAAATAGAAATAACAGGGCACGTGTGTGTGTGCTTAGCTTAACCACTCGTGTTCTCGTCGGGGATGGTGTCGGCCCTGTGTGCACAGTCAGGACGCGGCTCCATGCGCGCCAAAACGCCTTGGCGCCAAGAAGGCCTCGACTCGCCCTTGTTCGCTCGGCCCCGATGAAGGCCTCCTGCGTGAAGCGAACGAGCGTGCAGCCCGCTTGCTCCTCCGTGCAATGTCCTCGTGAATTTGGCACGGAACGGCGATGCACCCAACATCCGGATCAGAAGGGAGAGAGGGTCGAGGGTGAAGGAAGGCTTGAGGGCAAGAGGTCGGAGTAGAGGAATCTTAAGGGCAGTAGTGAACGAGGTCCAGGCACCAAGGGATCCAAAAACGAGAGGGCAAAATGCTGGCTAGCCGTGGTTTTTACGTCTTGTCTCTTGACGTCATCGGTCCTCCCTTCCAATCAGTCCGTCGCCTCTCGACCTCGAGAATGTTCTTCCCACGTCAGTCCTTCACCACTGGCTGAGCGCTTCGCGCTCTTCTCCTCATGCCATCGGTCAGTGGTCAATCAGGCCGTCGCTTCTTTACACCAATCAGCGGGTCGCTCCTTGCTCCGCCCCTGGCCAATCACAAGTCCTTCCTTACTCTGGCCTTACATTGGTGTGATCTCCCCATCAAACCACCTCGACCAATCCATCGTGAGGTGGGCATGGCCTCAGCCTGCATGAGCAATGTTTTATCGCCATGTTGGCACAATGCATGGGCGCTTCCTGCCTGCACTTCCGGTGACTTTTATTGTGGGGAGAAATTAATTGGTATGTGTGGTGCTATTGGGCCTGCCGAGTGTCTATTGGTGTAGTGCCATAAGGGACAATGGATAAATTACAAGGTCTCACACACAGGGGAATTAGCATATTCCCTGCGATAATTAGCACAAGGCCATCCTCCTTTGACCATAAATATACGAGCTTAAACTGACATCCGGGCGAAAGAGGTCCTCCACTTATTACAAGGGGTGGTTCTTCTTCACGACAGTCAGAGCATGATACCTACACAGATCTACCTGATCTATATATCACTCTACCCCAATATTCATAACAACAGACATATACAATTAATAGACAGGATGCAACAGACGTTCAAACAGTACGTAATTAATAGATATTGTAACGATTTTGAGAAGTGTAACGGGTTTTGAGAAGTGTAACGGGTTTTGAGGAGTGTAACAATTTTGGAGGAAGGGTAACGGATGTGAAGAGTATGGTTTTGGTATGGTAACATCCTGGTAATGTAAATAATGGTCGCAGCCGTCCTCCTAATTAATTTCATAGAACATACACGCAGGTCACGATATATCTTTTAAATAGTGTATTTCCTTATTCCATGTAGGCTAAGTATGTGTTTTCCACTAGATTGACTTTGCATTGTATCAAACAAAATAAGCGTAGGCCCTTCCAATTTCCCCAAAACCTCCCTTCCATTTGCCTTCCGCATTTTGGTCGGTTTTTCTCTTCAACCACCATTGGCCACGAGGTAAGGTTGGAGAAGAAAGGCGTGTCTCCACCTCGTCAGAAGAGGGCAGGAGTGAACCGGCCCTAACAGCCAATCAGCACCGCGGTGAGTGACCCGGTAGGCGTGCCCTCGGAGCCGGCGGCTTAATTCCGCCGGAGGTGATAAAAGCGACTGCAGGGGACTGCTTTAGCAGTCCAGATGAGAGATGACTGGAGAGGCCTTGAGAGATACGCTGGGGGATGACCTGGAAGAGGAGCGCAATCCACCGCAAGCCCTACCTACCTGCCTGCAATATCCCCTGTCGTTGGAGAGACGCGCTGAACGGAGGGAGACGGCTCCACCCCAGGAAGAGGAGCAGGTGTGCCGAGCCAGCGCGTGACGGCCGCGGATACGCGACGGAGGTTTTCCCGCCAAAACCGCGAGGGGTTGGAAGCTGCTGCCTCCGACCTTGCCTTCCTCTCAAGCAATCAACCTCGAGCCATTACCTGCCTGCAATATCCACCGTGTGAGTGTGAACGTCCTGTCCTACTCGTTTGTCTTGGGGATTAAGTAAATGAAATAGAATAAGTTAACAATGCACTGTGTGACTGCTCTTTTCCATCTATTGCTGTAAATAATATTGGTCGCTCTAAAATATTGCTTGTGTGTGTATAATAAATCTGTTCTTCCTCCAAACTCTGTCTTTCTTCTCTCTTCTTCTCTTTCGGTCGCTTTAGAGGTTTCCCAATTGAATATCTGTAGCGCGATTAGTCAACGTTCGGTTGGAATCGGGTTCTAATCGGGGAGTAACTGTTCGGACGCGGTTAAATACACCACCGCTCGGTAAAATAACATCCAAAAACCGTGTCCGTAACAATTGGTGTCGAGGAGTCGGATTCGGACCCGGGACTAAATTTGTTAGGCCCAAATTTAAAAAAAAAAAAATTTTGGTCAAAATTACGAGCTGCCGAAATTGTGTTGTTTTATAAAACCCGAATTTTGAGATCGCGCCATGGACAATCAAGGCGATCGGATGTCGGTGGGGGAGATAGACGGGTTAGGGGTAACCCAGGAACCAGGGGAAATGTATGTGGAAGAAAGGGAGGAGGAGAGCAATGAGGAGGCGGTTGAGGGGGTGTCAGACGCGCAAAATGGCGCTCTCGCGCACGTGGTATCAGACGCACAAAGGGGCGGCTCGCACGAGCGCGGGGTAGCCGCGCCCGCTGCGCAAATAGCGGGAATTGATGTGCGGGACCTCATGGCGCAGATTAATGCAACCATACTAATGGCAAATATGGGGCTAGAAGCAAAAATGGATGCTCAGAGTGAGCGATTAGAGGGCCAAATGGGGGTAATGGGAAACCAAATGGGGGTAATGAGGGACGAAGCGAGGGGTACCGGTGAGGGGTTAGACAATAATTTTAAGGAGTTAGACAAGAAATTTGAGGGATTAGACAATGGGATAGAAGGGGTGAAAAATGGGTTAATGGGGTTAGAAAATAGGATGGAGGACAAATTGCGGGAAATGGGGGAACAATCCGCCCGGGAAATCGAACAGATGGGGAACCAGATGGAGGAAATACGAAGAGGGATGAGTGAGGAGGTCTCGGGGCTACGCGAGGAGGTAAAGCGAGGCGAAAAGCGTATCGAGAAAGAGGTGAGAAATAATACGGTAAAGTTACAGGGGGGAATAGAAGATCTGACGAAAGGAGTAGAACAGCTGACGGTGGGACAAAAAGAACTAGCGGACCAAGTGGAAAAGAACACTGCAATCATCGGGGGTTTAAAAGCAACACAAAAGGACATTAAAAATGAATTAATAGCGACACAAAAGGAATGTCAAATGGTACATGAGGGATTGACGAAGAGGTTGGAAGAGGTGACAGAAGTAATGGAGACGAAGGACCGGGAGGTAAGGACGCACATAGAAACGGTTAAAGTAGCAATGGAGGAAGAAATCGAGGGGGCGCACCGGGAGCTGAAAGAGGTAAAGGAAAAATTAGAGGAAGTGGGAGAAGAGGTGAGTGAAATTAAGAAGGGACGGACAGAAACTAAGAGGGAGATAAAGGAGGAAGTCATGGAATGTGTACAAGGTCTGTGTTCAAATCATGATGTGATGCTCACTAACCAAATAAAGAGTTTGCAGGTGGCAAAGAAGGTGCGGAGACGAAGTACGGAGGTGAGTGGCAATGTACATGATGTGAGGAAAGCTTCAGTCGGCTTGGGGATTGGTTTGGATCCGGGTGTTCGTGAAAGGCCGTTGGTGAAGTGTGTGACAGGACAGGTGTGCGAAAAAAGAGGTGTGCGAGAATGTCCGACCATGGGGTGTGTGAAAAAAAAGTGCACGCCGAGGAGTGAGTGTGCCGTCAGGAGTGAGCCGGTCGAAGCGCGTGTGCGAGGGGGTACATGGAAGCGCGGTGTGGTGAGTGTTAAGGAGGAAGTAACGAGAGAGTGTACACCTGTGGTGAGTGTTACGGAGGAAGTAACGAGAGAGTGTACACCTGTGGTGAGTGTTACGGAGGAAGTAACGAGAGAGTGTACACCTGTGGTGAGTGTTACAGAGGATGTAACGAGGAAGTGTACGTCTGTGGTGAGTGTTACGGAGGAAGTAACGAGAGAGTGTACACCTGTGGTGAGTGTTACGGAGGAAGTAACGAGAGAGTGTACACCTGTGGTGAGTGTTACAGAGGATGTAACGAGAAAGTGTACGTCTGTGGTGAGTGTTACGGAGGAAGTAACGAGAGAGTGTACACCTGTGGTGAGTGTTACGGAGGAAGTAACGAGAGAGTGTACACCTGTGGTGAGTGTTACAGAGGATGTAACGAGGAAATGCATGCCTGTGGTGAGTGTTACGGGGGAAGTAACGAAGAAGTGTGCGCGGGAGGATGCGCGAGAAAGGTGTGTAACGGACGGGTGCATGAGGAAAGAGTGTGCCGTCGAGAGTAAGGGTGAGTGCGCTGTCAAGAGTGGAGGTGAGAGTAGTGAGAGTGAAACGGAGCGTGAGTTGGTTGTGGCAGGTGAGCGAGGATGTACACCTGGAATAGAAGGATGCACACCTGGAATGGTAGAGCGTGAGTGGGAATGCACGCTGGAATTGGTAGTGAGACACGTGGTTGGGTGTGCGAGTGAGAGCACACCTGTGATTGTCACAGAGGAGGTGACCGAGGAGGGGGCGCGAAGCGGTGTATTGGTGAGGTGTGCGAGCAACGAATGTGTGCCAAAGTGTTCGGTGGTCAGGTGTGTGACCAAGGCTGTGAGTGGAATGGGTGTACCGAGGTGTGTCAGGAAAGGTACGAGGAGAATGGGAACAGCTGCATGTATGAGCAAGAAAGGGGTAGCGTATGCTTGTAGGAATCCAGGTGAAGCGTCGACGATAACTGGGTTAAAGGTTAGAACGACTTATAGCCGACTCGGGCCCTCGGTGCGTGCCGGGCTTCGCGTGCCGCGAGAACCAGCGGGGATCCGAACCACGGCGGTTTCGAAAGAACCGCCGTGCGCGATCCACGCTGGGCCTCGCTTTGAACGGCCGCGGCCGGGCTCCACTAGGCGGAGCGGGCGGCTGGATAGGAAGGGTCGCTATGGCGACCACGTTTTGTTGAGACGTGCCGGCAGGTAGAGATCGGGACATTGGATGGCTCCACGCCGAGGTGATGCGTGGGATCTCGGCCCGGGTAAGCCCCCGCCCCGGCCCCGAATGCGGGACGCATCCAGCCGCCAGCACAAAAGAATCCGCGTTCAGTGCTCGGCTGTACGAAGCCGGGCTGTAGATGTGAATTGGCGCACCGAGAGGATGTAATAAGTAGACGGGTGATGGTGATAGTGATAGTGATTTAAAACGAAATTTAGAAAAGTGAATGGAATTGGCAGTAAATGGAAAATTTTTGAATTATTGGATTTGGACGAGCGAAATTGGTAGGGAGAGACCCCCGATGTGGTGGGATGGCAAATCCACCATCCCTCACAGTGGGGCAAAGGAGCAATAGTTTATGGGGTGTATGGCAGTGAAAACTAGCCCGGGTGGGTTAGGATATTGTGTGTAGGGATCTAGAGAAGATGACCTTAGGTAACGTTAAGTTTAGTTAGTGACTGATACCTGTAGTGGGGACGCAGGTAGATTAGCATGGATGATAATGACGTGGGAGCGCAATAGTTTAAAGGGACGACTGGGAAGCGCAAGTTTCAGAGGGGAGTAGTTAGCTGAGATGATGCCGTGTGTGTGAGGATTGAACGGGTGAGAATGGAACAGGTGTGATTGCACAGGTGTGCAACTGAACAGGTGTGTGGAGCAGTGTATGAGGGAGTAGTGGTGATTGCGTGTTGTGTTGACCAAATGGTCCAGGAAGAAAGGAGGGTGCAGGTGGCACCAGGTATGATTGCACAGGTGTGCAACGACAGGTGAATGAAAGACAGGTGTATGGAATAAATGGTATGGAGTATTGGAATGGATGGTCGTGGAGTGAGTATGGTGGAAATTGTGGAGTGGAGTGGATGGTGCGAAGGTGTGAATGGGGGAAGAGTGGACCCCCATCACGGATACCCGGGGCGGGTAGTGTAAGTGTTAGGTAGAGGGTATAGGTAAATTGTAGTTGGATATTGGCATCTGTGGTGCGGGTGACAGAATGGTATGTGGATGGGTGCGTTGGTGTTGTGGAAATGGCTGGGCGTGTAGCCTGTTAGTGTGTGTAGTTGGTTTGGGCACTCCACCACTGTAAGGATGTCGGCCAGGTGAGGCCGCAGGTGGGCTCTGGGAGCCGGTAGTAGTTGTGTGGATGGGGCCCGAGGATCCGGAGGACGGACCCGGGTAGCCCAGTGCCAGAGGGCACCAAGGGGTGACAGAGCCAGGAGAGGGGCTGTCCCCAGTTAGTTAGGTTAGGGTGAGGAGCTAGGTAAGCTCGGGTGGCAACTACAGTGGTGGAGGTGTGCAGGTGGGTAGACCTGTTGGGAGAGGTACACGTCGCAGCCCAGAAATTGTGCTAGAGCACCGGGAGATGAATCGGGGGAGTGAGACCCCAAAATTGAGGAGCACCACAGTTTGGCCAATGGGAATTGGTTATTAGAACCCATAGTGTAAGTTGGCCAATGGATTGGCAGGGAAAGACCCCGGGTAGTGTAAAGTGTGTTAAAGTCATTTAGAGGATAGTTAGGATGAAGGATCTCCTCGCACCATCTGCATCCACTCACCTGAGGTGACAGGTACTCCACACCATGCCATGTTTGATTATTTTTTACTGTGCAAATGTTTGGGTTGTGAGACGCATCATGACGTGGGTGTGACATTGTGCGTAATTCCATCTCTCCCTCCTTTTGAGGATTGATGATGAATTGATGATGGCAAATTTTGAAGTAGAGGGATTGTGGTGACGAATTTGGTATAAGGGAAATATGGGGAAGACGTGACAGTAGTGACGAATTTGTAAATGGGTAGATTTTGTAAATATGGGGTAAGAGCAAGGGTAGTGTAGGTGACAGGGGGGTGACGTACGGTAGGGACGAGCTTTCTCACTTCGCCCTCCGTACGCATTTCACCTTGCATTGCCTTGTTTGACGTGTACCCTTGTGACCTTACCCCTCGCTCAATTGTCTTTCTTTTGTCTCCCACATGACCTGTGCGCCATTGGGTGCCGAGGGGAGCGTGCGTGAGGTGGCCATTGTGCGCCCGAGATTCCCAGAACCAGCACGCATTGCGTTGATGTACCACTTTATGGACCGCTGTTCGGCGGCCAAGTACCACTTGATGGACCCCAGGTTCTGGGGCAGAGCACCTCTGTTGGAGACCGGCCATAGTGGCCAGGGAATCTTGCTTGCGGACCTCGGTAAGGTGGCACCTATGCCAAACAGGTGGACCACCCTTAGTTGGCCCCTGAGGCCCTAAATAATAATAAAAAACGAACACAAGTTGTGCTTTTTATTATGTCCAAATAGGCCGCATGAAGCCAGAAGACGTCAGGAAGAACATCGGCCCAGCAGACAAGGAGAAGACCACCACCAGTTGTTTTGTTGTGTTTATTATGAACCATGGTGACTGCGCACCGAGTGGTGCTTTGTGGTGCTTTTGGGTGCTTTTGGGTGCTTTGGTGGTATTGGTACTGGTGCATCGATGCAATGCGTGCTGTCTCCTCCCTCCCAACAGGAATTTCTTTCTCTTGTTCCCTAAAAAGAAAAGAAAAAAACACACAGGTCCTGGGTTGCGTTGTAAATAAGAAATCACGTCATTGTAAATAATGCTCCCCACCGTAAATGTATAGTTTCAGAATAATTCCGTAATTCGGTTAGCTGTGGGCTTGAGTCTGTTAGACAGGATGCAATGCAATAGGGGGACATACTTATTTGTGTTTTAAAATTGTCACACTCAGGGTCAGGTTAATTGTAGAGGGAATTACACCTACATGTCACACTCAGTTAAGTCTAGTAGGCCCGAGGACGTGCCTGAAGAAAGGAGGGTGCAGTGTAACGATTTTGAGAAGTGTAACGGGTTTTGAGAAGTGTAACGGGTTTTGAGGAGTGTAACAATTTTGGAGGAAGGGTAACGGATGTGAAGAGTATGGTTTTGGTATGGTAACATCCTGGTAATGTAAATAATGGTCGCAGCCGTCCTCCTAATTAATTTCATAGAACATACACGCAGGTCACGATATATCTTTTAAATAGTGTATTTCCTTATTCCATGTAGGCTAAGTATGTGTTTTCCACTAGATTGACTTTGCATTGTATCAAACAAAATAAGCGTAGGCCCTTCCAATTTCCCCAAAACCTCCCTTCCATTTGCCTTCCGCATTTTGGTCGGTTTTTCTCTTCAACCACCATTGGCCACGAGGTAAGGTTGGAGAAGAAAGGCGTGTCTCCACCTCGTCAGAAGAGGGCAGGAGTGAACCGGCCCTAACAGCCAATCAGCACCGCGGTGAGTGACCCGGTAGGCGTGCCCTCGGAGCCGGCAGCTTAATTCCGCCGGAGGTGATAAAAGCGACTGCAGGGGACTGCTTTAGCAGTCCAGATGAGAGATGACTGGAGAGGCCTTGAGAGATACGCTGGGGGATGACCTGGAAGAGGAGCGCAATCCACCGCAAGCCCTACCTACCTGCCTGCAATATCCCCTGTCGTTGGAGAGACGCGCTGAACGGAGGGAGACGGCTCCACCCCAGGAAGAGGAGCAGGTGTGCCGAGCCAGCGCGTGACGGCCGCGGATACGCGACGGAGGTTTTCCCGCCAAAACCGCGAGGGGTTGGAAGCTGCTGCCTCCGACCTTGCCTTCCTCTCAAGCAATCAACCTCGAGCCATTACCTGCCTGCAATATCCACCGTGTGAGTGTGAACGTCCTGTCCTACTCGTTTGTCTTGGGGATTAAGTAAATGAAATAGAATAAGTTAACAATGCACTGTGTGACTGCTCTTTTCCATCTATTGCTGTAAATAATATTGGTCGCTCTAAAATATTGCTTGTGTGTGTATAATAAATCTGTTCTTCCTCCAAACTCTGTCTTTCTTCTCTCTTCTTCTCTTTCGGTCGCTTTAGAGGTTTCCCAATTGAATATCTGTAGCGCGATTAGTCAACGTTCGGTTGGAATCGGGTTCTAATCGGGGAGTAACTGTTCGGACGCGGTTAAATACACCACCGCTCGGTAAAATAACATCCAAAAACCGTGTCCGTAACAATATTTAGTCGCACGGCTTGATGGACTGCTTGTGTTTTTTTCGGTTTGTTCTATATTTTAAGAAGAAGACGTTTTGGTCACAATTATGTACCATATAAAATACAATGTCAGTATGTTTGTTTGTACAGATGTCTACCTCTTCAAAAGGGAAGGTTTTACAGGCCAATCTTTCAACACAAATGTGTGTTCACTGTGGTCTATTTTGAGGATTAGGTATGCTATTTGCCAATTATTTGGAAATTAATTATTTTATTATTATTAGCCCCCGTTGGGCTTATGGATTTGGCCGTGTTATGGATTATGGATTAGTCTGAAGCGGGGGCTTATGGATTTGGCCGTATCCGTGCATCCGCAACCATATCTCTGGATATTGTTACGTGGTCCTCCCGGTGACTACCTGGTCTCGGTGACCCCCGGACCGTGGGAGGAACTCCGCCAGAAAGATCTATGATTTATACGCTTTCGAAACGCAATCAATATGAATTCCAGTCAATAAGAAACCCCACACCAAGGATCCGGAGTAATCAATCATATATTCCCCCAAGGAATCCACAACCATCAACAATCAACAATCAATATTACAAAGATGGCCATCTTACATATGTGTCCCCCCCTGTCCCCACTCACGACCACTTGGGTCACGGTCACTGTCCCTCACAATGTCTCTCTTCTCTGCACACGTGCGGTTGAACGAACCCCGGGCGGACGTGCTCCAAACGTGCACGTCTCGTACCGGGGACAGCTGCTGCAGCGCACACCTCCTTGCCAAGCAACAGGGCAAAACCAAGCGTGGCTTGCAACGCGCGCGAGGCCCAAGGTGCGACCCGTATGCGTCCTTGTAGACGGTGAGGCGAACTGTGCCGGACGCTTGGTTCCTTGCACGAACCCACGGCGACTTGACGTGTAAATGGGTAATTACACGTCCAGGTAACTCCTCTCGCCAGACGGGCTTTCACACGCAGCGTTCCCCACGCTGCTCAATATCGATACCGCTCTTCTCGGCGCTGGGCGAGGAAGAGGAAGAAGATTGCCACTTCTGCCGGACCTCGTGTCTTTTCTTCTTCCGTTTCCGGTCTCCTTTTTCCCAGAAGGGCTCCTGACCCTTTAATCACAACAACCTTTAATCGACTACACATTAATAAGCAAAGACCTGAATAGTAATTCACATCAATTCACATAAATCCGTAACACTCCCCCCCTTCAAGAAAGAAAGTTTGAACCCAGCGAAAACTTTCTTTGCCGGCCAACTTGGATAAATAAACCAGATAACTCACCCCCCCCCCCCCCCCAAATCATCAGTTCCCCCCGGGCACAGTTATCACTTAAAAATAAAGCAACAAAATTTTACACAATCCCCTAGATTAATTCCCTCTGGACCAGGCGTCAACCATTTCTAGTTTCTCTTGAATGACAGTTAAGAGGTGGTGACCAAAGCCCCCAAATTTAAACCTCTCGATAGCACTTTTTCGGGAGGCCCAGCTGAGTATTCCCTACATGGACGCCTTAAGGAATGTGGAGTTCACGGTTAGTCCGGGGAGGAAAGTTCATTACATGGACGCTGTGGAAGTGTAATTCAGTGTAACTTATTAATTGGCACTGGTAACTTATTGGTTGACCTAGTAACAAAGCAGATGCATTTTACATGCAAACTCTGTGGGGGACGGGTTTGTAAATGAGTTAGGAATGTGCACGAACATGATGGTCTCTTGATACACCTGGTCACAGCCCCAGGCTGGAGCACCCCCCTATTGTTTGATAAATGGAACTCACAGCAGGGGGGGCTAGCTGGCGCCAGGAAGGCGACCGGTGACGTCGGCGGAGAGGAGATTACGAGTTCAGCGGACAGAGGATTAAGTCGAGTTGGTCGATATAAGCGAGAGCTGCGGCTGGAGTCGAGAGAACTTGCTACGTGAAGCGCTGACCAAACGGGAGTGTCGGATGGAGAGAAGGACCAGCGAAAAGAGTTAACCTGATCCATTATATTATGCGGTATCATTTTGGTAATTGGATGAAGTGAATACAGTTTAATAAACTAGACCTTTGTAACCTGTGTCCGGTCTTTGGAGTCCTGTGAGTCCCCCAGTAAATTCCCTGACAATCTTGGAGGCACCGCTGCGATCAATTGTACAAGCAAGTCTTCTTTAAAAGGTGAGTGTGTCTTGTTTGGTCCAATATGATTTACGAACTTGGAAGTTATGGGTACATACATGGGGGAGCAGGTGATCTGGGGCTTCTTTGCGCACCAATGCCGCGATATAGGTGGCGTGAGCCATCACGAATGGGATTTCGATAAACGACTGTAGCAATTTATTCGTTTTTTTTTCTAAATGATTTCTGTAAATACGTATTTTTGCGCGGGTTATTAAAGGGCCTTACTGTGACCTGGAAGCGGACGGAGCAAGTGTGCACCTTGCGACCGCTTGCTTCCAGGACGTGTAAGGCCGGTACACTCGTTTACCCACCAGCACACGGATAAAGTACTATTTTTTTTTTGCACTTGTTCGAAGCACTTGACTTGATCGGCGCTCGGCGAGCGACAGGGAACCGGGAAACGGAATTATATTTATATATATATATATTTCCAATATGGTACACCGGCCACAACGATTTTAGCGATTATCCGAGTTTTTTTTAACGATTTCTGTAAATACGTATTTTTCCTGCGCTGTGTAATTCTTCTGACACGCGCCACGAAGAAACGCACCACTGATGTGCATGAAGCGACTTGTTTGCCGGTTCGCTAAGGTCCGTCCGTACACGTGTACAATCGTGTACACCCGTTTTAAATAAATAATTTTTTTCAGTTTTCCCGCCATGCCTATAAATTCATGACAGACAACCCCCCTCATGCCGGTCCAGAATTATGATGAAAGATGGCGATTGAGGAAAAAATTGCATCAAATTTTGTCCAGGTCCATCAAGAAGCCTTTGAGACATGCTTCACGGTTGAATAAAAAACCACCGTTAAGAGTACTTCTTTTTTTGTTCAAAGCACTCGACTTGGAGCCAGCGACTTGCTCGGCGGGGGATATAATTTTAGATATATATATAGTATGGGCATGCCCTAGTGAGAGATAATTACAGGAAATGGTGTTTTGTGAGTAGCAACCACTCTCTGGTCGAGGCTCATAGAAAAATTGATACTTATTGATTTGGCACGCTTACAATAGATATTAATGGCGAGGGTTCTGTGGTCGTTCGTTTTGGCTTTGCGAATGGACCAAAGAGACAAAGTGAGAAAGAGAGACAGACAGAGAGAGATAGACAGAAAAAGAAAGAAAGAGAGACATAGAGACAAACAGAGATAAAGATGATAGTCAGACACATAGAGAGAGACAGACAAAAAGAGATAGACAGAGTGAGACAAAGTGAGAAAGAGAGACAGACAGAGAGAGATAGACAGAAAAGAAAGAAAGAGAGACATAGAGACAAACAGAGATAAAGATGATAGTCAGAGTCAGACACATAGAGAGAGACAGACAAAAAGAGATAGACAGAGTGAGACAAAGTGAGAAAGAGAGACAGACAGAGAGAGATAGACAGAAAAAGAAAGAAAGAGAGACATAGAGACAAACAGAGATAAAGATGATAGTCAGACACATAGAGAGAGACAGACAAAAAGAGATAGACAGAGTGAGACAAAGTGAGAAAGAGAGACAGACAGAGAGAGATAGACAGAAAAAGAAAGAAAGAGAGACATAGAGACAAACAGAGATAAAGATGATAGTCAGAGTCAGACACATAGAGAGAGACAGACAAAAAGAGATAGACAGAGTGAGACAAAGTGAGAAAGAGAGACAGACAGAGAGAGATAGACAGAAAAAGAAAGAAAGAGAGACATAGAGACAAACAGAGATAAAGATGATAGTCAGAGTCAGACACATAGAGAGAGACAGACAAAAAGAGATAGACAGAGTGAGACAAAGTGAGAAAGAGAGACAGACAGAGAGAGATAGACAGAAAAAAGAAAGAAAGAGAGACATAGAGACAAACAGAGATAAAAATGATAGTCAGACACATAGAGAGAGACAGACAAAAAGAGATAGACAGAGTGAGACAAAGTGAGAAAGAGAGACAGACAGAGAGAGATAGACAGAAAAAGAAAGAAAGAGAGACATAGAGACAAACAGAGATAAAGATGATAGTCAGACACATAGAGAGAGACAGACAAAAAGAGATAGACAGAGTGAGACAAAGTGAGAAAGAGAGACAGACAGAGAGAGATAGACAGAAAAAGAAAGAAAGAGAGACATAGAGACAAACAGAGATAAAGATGATAGTCAGAGTCAGACACATAGAGAGAGACAGACAAAAAGAGATAGACAGAGTGAGACAAAGTGAGAAAGAGAGACAGACAGAGAGAGAAAGACAGAAAAAGAAAGAAAGAGAGACATAGAGACAAACAGAGATAAAGATGATAGTCAGAGTCAGACACATAGAGAGAGACAGACAAAAAGAGATAGACAGAGTGAGACAAAGTGAGAAAGAGAGACAGACAGAGAGAGATAGACAGAAAAAGAAAGAAAGAGAGACATAGAGACAAACAGAGATAAAGATGATAGTCAGAGTCAGACACATAGAGAGAGACAGACAAAAAGAGATAGACAGAGTGAGACAAAGTGAGAAAGAGAGACAGACAGAGAGAGATAGACAGAAAAAGAAAGAAAGAGAGACATAGAGACAAACAGAGATAAAGATGATAGTCAGAGTCAGACACATAGAGAGAGACAGACAAAAAGAGATAGACAGAGTGAGACAAAGTGAGAAAGAGAGACAGACAGAGAGAGATAGACAGAAAAAGAAAGAAAGAGAGACATAGAGACAAACAGAGATAAAGATGATAGTCAGAGTCAGACACATAGAGAGAGACAGACAAAAAGAGATAGACACTGAGTGAGACAAAGTGAGAAAGAGAGACAGACAGAGAGAGATAGACAGAAAAAAAGAAAGAAAGAGAGACATAGAGACAAACAGAGATAAAAATGATAGTCAGACACATAGAGAGAGACAGACAAAAAGAGATAGACAGAGTGAGACAAAGTGAGAAAGAGAGACAAACAGAGAGAGAAAGACAGAAAAAGAAAGAAAGAGAGACATAGAGACAAACAGAGATAAAGATGATAGTCAGAGTCAGACACATAGAGAGAGACAGACAAAAAGAGATAGACAGAGTGAGACAAAGTGAGAAAGAGAGACAGACAGAGAGAGATAGACAGAAAAAGAAAGAAAGAGAGACATAGAGACAAACAGAGATAAAGATGATAGTCAGAGTCAGACACATAGAGAGAGACAGACAAAAAGAGATAGACAGAGTGAGACAAAGTGAGAAAGAGAGACAGACAGAGAGAGATAGACAGAAAAAGAAAGAAAGAGAGACATAGAGACAAACAGAGATAAAGATGATAGTCAGAGTCAGACACATAGAGAGAGACAGACAAAAAGAGATAGACAGAGTGAGACAAAGTGAGAAAGAGAGACAGACAGAGAGAGATAGACAGAAAAAGAAAGAAAGAGAGACATAGAGACAAACAGAGATAAAGATGATAGTCAGAGTCAGACACATAGAGAGAGACAGACAAAAAGAGATAGACACTGAGTGAGACAAAGTGAGAAAGAGAGACAGACAGAGAGAGATAGACAGAAAAAAAGAAAGAAAGAGAGACATAGAGACAAACAGAGATAAAAATGATAGTCAGACACATAGAGAGAGACAGACAAAAAGAGATAGACAGAGTGAGACAAAGTGAGAAAGAGAGACAGACAGAGAGAGATAGACAGAAAAAGAAAGAAAGAGAGACATAGAGACAAACAGAGATAAAGATGATAGTCAGACACATGTTTTACAGATGGATACAGGTGGGACAAAGGGAAACACCGTATCAAGACAAGCCGACCAATCAAGGGAAACCAGAGACTTCTACTTCAGATACTCCTTGAAAATGGTGATATTTATCCTAGGAATGGGTTCTCTGGTAGTGGGGACTCTGTGTTGTATGGATTATTTTGGGGTAATGAGGGAACAAAACGCAACACCAGCAAATGATACACAGATATATGATCATGCGGAACGACAAAAGCAGAAGAGAAGTTTGATGAAGGATAAAGACACACCTTTAGAATCCGATGGATTACACGGGATTAATACTTTTTTACATTTAGCCCATACAAGGGCTGCTATAGCAAATGAAACTTGTTGTTGGAACTTGTTGTTGGAACTTGTTGTTGGAACTTGTTGTTGGAACTTGTTGTTGGAACTTGTTGTTGGAACTTGCTGTTGGAACTTGCTGTTGGAACCTGTTGGAACTTGTTGTTGGAACTTGTTGTTGGAACTTGTTGTTGGAACTTGCTGTTGGAACTTGTTGTGGGAACTTGTTGGAACTTGTTGTTGGAACTTGTTGTTGGAACTTGTTGTTGGAACTTGTTGTTGGAACTTGCTGTTGGAAATTGTTGTGGGAACTTGTTGGAACTTGTTGTTGGAACTTGTTGTTGGAACTTGTTGTTGGAACTTGTTGTTGGAACTTGCTGTTGGAAATTGTTGTTGGAACTTGTTGGAACTTGTTGTTGGAACTTGCTGTTGGAACTTGTTGTTGGAACTTGTTGTTGGAACTTCTTGTTGGAACTTGCTGTTGGAACTTGTTGTTGGAACTTGTTGTTGGAACTTGTTGTTGGAACTTGTTGTTGGAACTTGCTGTTGGAACCTGTTGTTGGAACTTGTTGGAACTTGTTGTTGGAACTTGTTGTTGGAACTTGTTGTTGGAACTTGCTGTTGGAACTTGTTGTTGGAACTTGTTGTTGGAACTTGTTGTTGGAACTTGTTGTTGGAACTTGCTGTTGGAACTTGTTGGAACTTGTTGTTGGAACTTGTTGTTGGAACCCGTACTTATTTAATTAATTACATTTCTTATTACATTACAGTAATTACATTACAGTAATTACCTGAGGTAATTACAGTAATTACAGTTCCGGTAATTACAGTAATTACAGTAATCATTACAGTAATTGCAGTAATCTTATTACAGTAATTACATTACATTAACTCAGGCACCTTTTGAGTAAGGAAGCTGATATTTGGACATGACACTGACCAAGGGATGTGGCTGTCAAGGAAAATATTGATTTATTGATTAATCATTTAATAAATTAACTCGTTGATTTATAAATGACTTATTTAATTAAAATTCCTGAGAGATACATCTTCGGATGAAATACTTGCAGATTGGTTATGCTATGAGCCAATTGATTAAGGAAAATATTTTGTGATGGCCATATTGGCAATTTCGTGGCCATATTCGTGGCAACTCAGTTAGTGCCACTGCACCTTTAAAATGCATCCCTGCGTTCATTTTTCGATCGATTGAGTTGAAATTTTGAACAATCGGATCTGGACTGTCGTTGTTAACGACTCTAGCATGCACTCGTCCAATCAGGATGGAGCGGTATGGTCCCCGGATCATCACTGCCCGCAGTTTTAATTAATTTTACTTTTTCTCTTGGGCATATAATTTTGAAGACATGCATGTCATGATAGAGGAAATGTTTGTTCTGTTAAACGGAATAAATGTTGTTAATGCATGTGTGTGTGTATTTTTGTGTATTTGGATATATTTTCACGACTAATTCTAGTTATCGTCCTGCAAAAGGTCTGCTCGTTCTTTTCCTTTGAGTCGTAAATTCCTGTTGAATTCTCATTAAAAAGCGGAATTAAGTACGCTGTGTGATGATGGAGATCCTTGATGACGAATCAGGAATAGTGAATGAGCAGACAAATATCACGGATGGTACACCAGATAGGGAAAATGTAGATGAAACCCCTTTTTGCTCAGGTGCTGTGTAGCGCTGCACAAAGATCCATATGAGCGGGGCCTGGGTGCTGTGTAATTAGTACACAAAGAACCAATTACTAGGGTGCTGAATAAACACAAAGATCCATTTTTTGAGCTGGTTCTCCCGGTGCTGTGATTTATTCAAAGAACCAAAATCTTGTAAGAATTAAGATATGATTTGTCGACATCATAAATACTTTAATATATGTAACGATTTTTGTAACGATCATCCTGCAAAAGGTCTGCTCGTCCTTTTCCTTTGAGTCGTAAAATCCTGTTGAATTCTCATTAGAATGCGGAATTAAGTACGCTGTGTGATGATGGAGATCCTTGATGACGAATCAGGAATAGTGAATGAGCAAACAAAGTGACAAATGCTGCGGCTGGAGCAGTAGAAGCGATGTTTTTTAATGGAAACGAGGTAATGAGTAATTAAAAGTGGGAGGGGGCAACACCACGCATACCTCTTTTAAGGTGTGTATAAACCCTGGAATAAACGTGGGAGGGGGCAACACCACGCATACCTCTTTTAAGGTGTGTATAAACCCTGGAATATTTCAGCAATCAATACAATGCTGAAACTATGTATGTTAATTTAATGAGTAATTTAATGAGTAATTTAATGAGTAATTTAATGAGTAATTTAATGAGTAATTTAATGAGTAATTTAATGAGTAATTTAATGAGTAATTTAATAAGTAATTTAATAAGGAATTTAATGAGGAATTTAATGAGGAATTAAAAGTGGGAGGGGGCAACACCACGCATACCTCTTTTAAGGTGTGTATAAACCCTGGAATAAACGTGGGAGGGGGCAACACCACGCATACCTCTTTTAAGGTATGTATAAACCCTGGAATATTTCAGCAATCAATACGATGCTGAAATGATGTAATTTACTGTGTAAGAGGGTCGACCTTGGGTTTGTTTGGGTTTGTTGTTTATTTTGTGGATGTGTATTTTTTGTGTATTTTGGATATATTTTCACGACTAATTCCAGTTAACATCCTGCAAAATTTGCTCGTTTTCTGGCCGAGTCGAAATTGCGTTGAGGTCCTATGGCATGCGCCATTAAAAGCGCTGTGTAATGGTTGAGCTCCCTTTATTTCGTTTTGGTCATGCGGATGAGCAGACAAAATGACGAATGCTGCGGCTGGAGCAGTGGAAGCGATTTTTGAATTGTTCAATGATTATTCGATATTGTTATGACTTATTGTCAATAGGTATACTAAGTGGCCATGAGGTAGCCTGTTGCTATGTACAGTTTTATTCTAGTGTTGATTATACCACATAGCTGTGGTGATAAAGGAAATGTTCGTTTAAATAGATGACTATGATATGACCATGACTATAAAATCATGATTATTATGAATGATATCATAGGGTTCAAATGCAGAATGATTGCATGAACTTGGGAAAGAACTTTCAAGCCCTATGGGATCAATTGGGTGTTACAAGCGATGGAGTTTCAAAATTTAGCATGATTGAAGGAATTTTACAGTCTTATTTCAGGAGTTTTACGAAATTTAAATTGCCAAGAGATTTTGGGTACTATTAAAGGAAAAATGATGAGATATTTTTCCAATGAACTTTAATATCTGCCATCCATTTTGGCTGTCTCACGAATGAAGGATGAGTTGCCTTTAGTGGTTGCAAAGAAAATTTGTGGAGACCAGGCAAAATGGGGAAATATGTCAGATATGACCCTAGGACAGGACGGTGATTCATCAATTGACATGAGGTACGAACCAGAGGTGACGACCGATAAAATTCGATCTCAGTCAATGGATGGACCTGTCCTGATATCATTGGGGAAAGGGCTTATGCAAGGAGTCATCCAAAATGATTAATTTGATTTATTGATGAATATTGATGAATTAATTGAAATTGAATAATTGATTGAATTGTTGATTGATTGAATCTAATTGATTGAATTTAATTGAATAAAATTAACTGAATAAATTGAACTGAATAAATTGAATTGAATATATTGATTGTTTGATTGATGAAAATGCGGTCTCAAGAAAGAAGCTTTGATATCTTTGCGAGATATTATCAATGTGGAGACAACCTGGGAAAATTGAGCAAGGTGGTGAGTTTATATACAGATATATATGTGCGGTTACCATTGTGTGATTTCCCCGTCAACAGAGCGGACACCTGAGGATTCACCCATTTCATACTGACCCTTTGGCTCATCTGCAAATACTGATCTGTGAGATTGGATTGTGCAAAAGCCACAGCTGAGGGAGATTCTCTGGAAATCACCGTGTGAACAGGTGGAGAGACCCTTCCTGGAGGTACGAGTGAAGCTTTAGAGGAACAAACTACAACACATCCAACGCTACTTTGATAAAAGGCAGAATGGGAAATGGAGCCTGCAAGAACACACAAGGACAACCAGAGATTCCACAAAAAGGTACTTGTACACATCATATGTACGACCGTTATGGTGCCGAAGCTATAAGGCAGGTCGAGAATTGGTATTTGTGGACAAAGGGACATGATGAGGAGTTTCCAAGAGATGGTACATTTGAGCGAAGTCGATTGGAAAGATTGGAACAAAGATTGAAAGCCAGGAAGAGACAGAATCTAACGATAGACTGGCTTGCATTCCATCTTTGGGATGGTGAATCCAGACAACGGGAACAGCAAGAACGGATAACGGAACTAGAACTTAAAATAAAAAGGATACAGGATACAGTGGAGGAGACAAATGCACAACTGCCCTCGAAATTAGGAATGAAAGTCACAGTTGTCCCATCTGATTTCCAGTTGTCTCCCCAAAAAGGACGGTACAGAGAATTTTTTCGTGTTTCAGGAGATAACGAGAGATTGCAGTGGCAACTCAGGGATGTAGAGATGCAGCCCAGCAATACAAGTGCACAGGCGCACAGATCAGACAACGACAGAAACCGGTGTTTCGAGTGTGGAAAGATGGGACATTGGAGAAGAAGATGTCCGTATGTCAACAGGAAGACAAGGTCATGGGGCAAACCAAGATCAAGGGTACCAGTGCTTACCGGTACCTCAGACAATGATTAGGCCTTCATTGCTGCAAATCCCAAATGATGATTGGCCTCAACAGATTCGATTACTGGACAAACATGAACAACTGTCAATGATTCTTGTGTCTGAAAAGTTTTCAGAGCAAGAATGATTCATTTTTCTTTTTGCTTGTTAACAAATTAATAATTAATTGATCAAATGCCAAAATTGGATCTTCTATTTTGGGCACAGCAATTTTAAATTTACAAAGTTTGGAACAATTGCGTTGCAATTGTTGGCAAACCAAGTAACAAGAGTCACATGATGATCAGGTGGGAATTTCGGACTATTGTTCCGCACGATTGATAGGTCAATGGTCGACTGACATGCAAATGGGTGTGTAGTCAAAATTTGGATAGATTATTGTGAAGGCAGAAAGGGTAATTTCAATTTGACATCATAAGGGTTTTCTAAGAATGGACTTTTGGTTTATTTGTCTATAAGCATTTTGAATTTGATTGACAAATTTTATGAAATTGAAATAAAATTGACACCCATCTGATCTGTAAATAATGGTTCCAACGCAAACAAATATGCATAATGCATGTGTGTGTGTGTTTTTGTGTATCAATCTTACAAGATTGTTGACACCGACAGTGTGCCTGTCTGGAAATGGATAGTTATATGTGGATGGGATTGGGATATGTGGATGGGATTGAATATCCAGAGAATCCGTAAAATAAAATAGAAATATAATTTGATTATGAACATTATCTCTTTTGTCAAGGGAAATGGAATATAAAAATTTTTTTTTGATGTGCTGGGTTATGAGCAGCCATTAATTAATAGTAAAATTGTGAGTAATTTTGGGATTCCATTTTTGATAGAATGTATATGAGAATAACATCTATTTATGGATATGAGCTTCATAAAAGGAAATGAGGAAGTACAAAATCATCCAAATTTGGGAGAGGTCTTACACTGACTTCCCAGAATACTCTGCTCATGGATTTTATATATATAAACTTGAATTTTATCAGCATATAAATTGTGCTGTATGTATGGATGTGTTTTAGGCATAGATGATATGGGAAAAGAGTAAAGAAAATTTTGCTGGTTTGAACTATTGTGGGTTTTCAGTTCTGGAGTTTAAACAAAGTCACTGGTTAACAGATGAGAAAGGATAGTAAATAAATTATTCTCTGCTGGGCAAATTAAGTACGATATTACTAAGACTTATGAGAGCTATTGTTCCGCCTTACAGCAGTGGAAAATTATTGGAAAAAATTAGATCCAACATAATGAATCTATAAAAGAATGTGATAGGGATAATATCCTCAATTTGTACTAATTATTTGATTGTGGGTAAAGGAATTAAGTCATCGTAGTGGATTGTTAACAGCAGCCTGAAAATGTCCTGAGAGTGTGCATCCATGTAATCAGAAATCCCAGATTTGTTTTTACAAACAACATTTTGGTAGAGGTCTTGTGTGGAACACTTCCTTGGTAGATAAAAACGGTACTGCATGCTGGCAGCCACTTTTGCGGCCAGTTAGGCCAAACAAATTGAGAGGAAATTGTAGTTAAATACGTAAGTTACACATGGCTATTTGTAAAAAAAGGAAATTTGTTGAGATGGGAAACATTTTTTCGAAGGTTTATTAAGGTGTTATAATATGACATGTGGCAAGGCAAACTATTGGATAGGAAAATTAGATCTGGCTATAGAATAAATTTATTGACCCCTTGAAGTTAATCCTTCGAATCATTGTTTCACTGGCATTTTTGTTCACATTGGAAATAGTTTGGTAGAGCTTTGGTTAAAACCTTTGGTTGCGGTATCTTGGAACGAATTGATAAACCATAGGAGATTGATAAGAATAGAAACAAATATGGACCCAAAATAGAAAGTTGGATTCATGCCTCTCATTGCAAGCAAGCACATGGGGCTAAGGTGGACGATCCCACAGAAAATGAGGCTGCACCTAGCAGCCCAGCAGAACATTCAGTGGTAGAAAAATGATAGTCATGATTTACAGTCATTTGAATTACATTTTAACACCCCTTGCATTGATAAACATTACATTTTCAACATGTGATATTCCTACTTGGAATAGTGACATTTATTTGCCTACATGACATACAATTACCTGCTGATATTAATACAGCATGAGTGAAAAAATGTATCACAACTACACTCATGATCAGGGGATTGAGTTCAACCCCGGGAGATAGGGGGATCAGGGTAAGACAAATAATCTGATTATGTTACATATTAAGGGATTTTCTTTATTTACCTTTTAGGAAGCTTGTTAGTTTGGTATATAATGTTAAATGTCATCGACATATAACTATGTCATAGATATGAATATATACAAGGAGTAGCAGACTTGTTTGTTGGTTTAGTAGTTATATTGGCAATTGTTTTAGTGGTGGCTTGCTTGAAAGCCTTAGTGACGGTGTGTTTGAATAAGGTAACCAACAACACGATGATAACGCATGAAGTGACAAATGAGGAAAGAAATGTGGAACCAGAAAAGGAAGACTTTTATGGCGACATAAATACTGAGATTAAAAGACTAAATCAAGTGATGTTGCAAATGAATACAGTAGAATTAAGATAATGGCATAACGACAATGTTATGAGTTGTGTCAATTACAATATCAATGAACTCATATCACCACGAGTGACACACTGTTAGGAAAAAAAAAAAAGAGGAAAAGAAAAAGTGGAGAGGAATTATGGTAAAAATACATTATGCTTAATTTGTTGGTTTGGGAAAATTGTTGTTGGGAATTAGGTATTCCCGTGTGTGATTGTAATCATATACAATGCTATTTTTAGTTTAGTAATAAAATACATACCTGATTGAATATTATTTGTGTGACGCATATAAATGAATATAACTTTTTGTGTTAAGGAAAAACAACAAATTGTTGAATGTGAAACTGTCGGAAGATATACATGATTATGCTGATTTCATGGTAAGATGTACCCTATCTGATTCAGTGTGTGCGGAAAGCAGATTCAGATATGACTGAGCATAAGGATAAGACGAGATCACATTTTGGAGGGATTGCTAACGGAATTGGGAAGAAGAAAGAAAGAAAATTTGTGGCTAAAAAATGAAGTTAATCGTGGCATACACCCTCTTTCTCAAAGAATGATGAAGACATTCTCCCATGTAACTTGGAGATGAATGCTTACCTTCACCAAGGAAATTTATGTGACCATTTGCCTGGATCACACTGCAACATATGAAAGAAAGGCGATCACTTACTCTTGTTCGAAGACTTCGAACATTCACCACATCAGAAGTTGCAGGACAACGACATTTTACCTGCAACCTCTGTGAAATGCGGGGACATATGTTATTACTTCACCAACGTCCGGGGAACCAGCATGGAGCTGCAAAAAACGGCTGTGCCCTTGTCACAACAGCTGTGCACGATTCTGCTGGATTGCTCCTGGTAAGGACCATGAATGACCTGAACACCATGGTCCCAACATCATTGTGGATGCATCCGGCATCCCTGTTCCACATCTTGCTGGCCAATCAATGTCACACCAATACTTGCTGCCCACTCACAATAAGGGAGGAGGCAAGTCGACTACAACTGGGTGAAGGCCTTGTTCAGGAATTACTATGGTTTACAGCAAAAAGTGGCAAGAATGCTACAAGGAGAGCAGGGTCAGTCTATGACTCCGCAATGTTACCACAACAGCGAAATCCTACACGAAGTAGTGCAGGAGCTATGAAGACATTAGGAGAAAATGTTTCATACCTGGATTCAAACACAAGTGATCAGCCCTTCCTTTCAAACAAAGTCAACATTTGTGTGGAGGCAAACGTTTTTGCCAGATGGTGCAGATGCTTTACAAAACTTGAAAATGAAGTGAAATTGTTGTATCTTGGTGATGGTGAAGTGTTGTTTTGAAAATATATTTGTGATGCAAATGCAATAGATTGAACAATATGGAAGGAGACAATGACCAACGAAATGTTTTGTGATTCTTGCAGGATGACGGTGTATGCCTAAGGGAATTTGATTACCAAAGTTATGATTATTTACTTATACTTGTAATGATGTTTACTTGTAGTGATTGATTGTTTACTTATATTGATGTTTAGATTAATGGTTAATATAAACAAAAACAAAAAGATGAGGGAATTGTGGAAGTGTAATTCAGTGTAACTTATTAATTGGCACTGGTAACTTATTGGTTGACCTAGTAACAAAGCAGATGCATTTTACATGCAAACTCTGTGGGGGACGGGTTTGTAAATGAGTTAGGAATGTGCACGAACATGATGGTCTCTTGATACACCTGGTCACAGCCCCAGGCTGGAGCACCCCCCTATTGTTTGATAAATGGAACTCACAGCAGGGGGGGCTAGCTGGCGCCAGGAAGGCGACCGGTGACGTCGGCGGAGAGGAGATTACGAGTTCAGCGGACAGAGGATTAAGTCGAGTTGGTCGATATAAGCGAGAGCTGCGGCTGGAGTCGAGAGAACTTGCTACGTGAAGCGCTGACCGAACGGGAGTGTCGGATGGAGAGAAGGACCAGCGAAAAGAGTTAACCTGATCCATTATATTATGCGGTATCATTTTGGTAATTGGATGAAGTGAATACAGTTTAATAAACTAGACCTTTGTAACCTGTGTCCGGTCTTTGGAGTCCTGTGAGTCCCCCAGTAAATTCCCTGACAGACGCCTTTAAGAACGTGGAGTTCACGGTTAGTCCGTGCAGGAAAGTTCACTACCTGGACGCCTTTAAGAACGTGGCGTTCACGGTTCGTCTGTGTAGGAGCCCCGGCTCGGCGGCTCCCCCGTATATAGTGCTTCAACTTCTCCAGAGTCCTAACAGTTACGGTGGGACCCCTGGTCCCAGCCGTTACCTGACTGGCGGTCTCCTTCTCGGCCAGTGCTCTGACGTTCATTCTTTCGGGAGGTGCCGTAACTCTGGGAGCCTCCATAGTAATATCGGCTGCTGCCAACTCCAAAACTACTGCCAAGTTGTCCTCTTCTGTAGACCTCTCGACGCCTACGAAATGCCTTCCCTACTGTTATGGTCCGACCCTCCAAATCCTTACCATTCCAATTCTTCTCTGCCTCTCTGGCGTCTCTTGTGCTTGCAAACGTGACAAAGCCAAACCCTCTTGACCGTTGCGTTTCCCTGTCTTTTACCACCGCACTTCCACCAGCGGCCCATATCTGTTGAAGACAGAGGTCAGAACTTCTTCCTCTGTGTTGAAGTTCAGTCCCCCTACAAATAACTTGGAACTTTTGTCGCCATCCCGAGCGGGGGTGGTGTTATTTCCCCTGCGGGGCTCTTTACCCACCCTCGGGTTACCATAAATTTGCCCCCCGGCCAACTCATTCCCGATAATCACAGATACTCCCTCTACAGGAAGCGTGGCTTGTAAACCGACGGTGACCGGTCCTGACACCAAATCGGATTCCAAATGGATGACATGAAGTGGGGCCCTAACACAGCCACCGATCCCTTGTAACCAAACACTATCCCCAGTTGCGGTACTCTTTGACAATGGCAAAATGCCTTCAAGCATTAAGGATTGATGGGCTCCTGTGTCCCTCAAAACCCTAACCGGTCTTGGGTTAGTCAAGTCTCCCTTGAGTGAGACCAACCCCTCATAAATAAATGGTTGGTAACTCTTCTGTGGGCGATTTCTTACGCTTGCCATCGCATTCGGAGTGGTAATAGTCGGACTCCGCTCTGGGTCTTCCCTTTTCATGAGGTAACAACTGGACATCAAGTGTCCAGGTTTCTTGCAAAAAGCGCAAGTAGGCCCGGAGGAAAAACTCCTGGTCTGCCTCGGGCCCCCCGAAAAATAAGTTTGTCTTGGGCCCGTAGCCCTCTGATTTCGAACAGGTGGGGTATCCGCGTTGTCCCCATAATCCTCTCGAGGCCGCCGCCATGTATTGTCGTTCTCCGCACCTGCTGTTCCACACCTCCCCTGCAAAGATCTAGGCGAGGAGTTAGGTTCGTGGACCCCTATCCCGTGTGTTAAGGCATAATCATCTGCCATGGTGGCTGCGTCCCACAACTTCGGTACTTTATTTTCCTGCAGGTACACTTTGATGTCCTCGTGGACACACTGTTGAAATTCCTCCACCAGCATCAGGTCACGCAATGCTTCGAAGTCGTTCCCGACTCCTTTTGACTCACACCACCGATCAAACATATTTTCTTTCACTCTAGCAAACTCCACATGGGTCTCACTCTCCCTCTTCCTTGCATTCCTGAATTTTTGCCGGTAAGCTTCCGGAACCAACTCATAGGCTTTGAGGATGTGCTTCTTCAATACCTCATAATCTGCACATTGGTCCATTGGTAGCGCCGAATAAATCTCTTTAGCTTTACCCACCAGCACACTTTGCACTAGTATGGTCCAGGCCTCCTCCGGCCAGTTTAACTGTCGAGCCACTTTCTCAAAGTGTGGAAAAAATTGAGTGACTTCCTTTTCACTGAAGGGTGGAACCAGCCTCACATGTCTGCCCACCTCCCAGGTGTTCTGGCTAGGTGTCGACCCCGTCAACAAGGGTGGTACCTCTCCCCGTTCTCTCATTAAATCCAGCTCCTTGAATTTAATCTCTTGCTGAAGCGCCAGATCACGTTCCTTCAACTCCCTTTCGGCTTTTCTCTCCTCTGCTTCGAGTTCCCTGGCAGCTCTCCTCTCCTCTGCTTTTCTCCCTTCTAACCTTTCCTGGAGTTCTCGTTCCACTCTCCTTTCCTCTGCTTGTTTCTCTTCTCTCCTCTCTTCTGCTTTCCTTTCTTCTTCTGCTCTTTCCTTTTCTGCTTTCCTTTCTTCTTCTTTTAACCTTTCTGGAGTTCTCGTTCCCCTCTCCTTTCCTCTGCTTGTTTCTCTTCTCTCCTCTCTTCTGCTTTCCTTTCCTCTTCTGCTCTTTCCTTTTCTGCTTTCCTTTCTTCTTCTTTGATCCGTTCCTGGCTCCGTAATTGCAACTCCAGTTTCCGGAGCTCAACGTCTTCTGGTTCTTCGGGTAGCCACTCCCAGGCTAACTCGTCCCATGTTCCTAATCCCACCATAGACTGTATCACCGTGGTCTGCAACTCTGCCTTCCTCAAATTAGTTCGGACCTCCAAGTTAAAATGTTTGGCCAATTTCAAGAGGTCCGCTTTTAGTAACGCTCGGAACTGTGCCTCACTCGGTGTTACCACAAAGTTCTGTGCCACAAACGCCATGGTGCCTATCGTAAACACCTGTTAACCTTCACCCAAGACTTTACCCCTAATTTCCCAAAAATTTACCAATTAATACTTAATTAATAAATTTTAATTAATAAAAATATTATTTTATTATTTTATACAATTTTAGATCCCGGACGAGCCCCCAATTCTGTTACGTGGTCCTCCCGGTGACTACCTGGTCTCGGTGACCCCCGGACCGTGGGAGGAACTCCGCCAGAAAGATCTATGATTTATACGCTTTCGTAACGCAATCAATATGAATTCCAGTCAATAAGAAACCCCACACCAAGGATCCGGAGTAATCAATAATATATTCCCCCAAGGAATCCACAACCATCAACAATCAACAATCAATATTACAAAGATGGCCATCTTACATATGTGTCCCCCCCTGTCCCCACTCACGACCACTTGGGTCACGGTCACTGTCCCTCACAATGTCTCTCTTCTCCGCACACGTGCGGTTGAACGAACCCCGGGCGGACGTGCTCCAAACGTGCACGTCTCGTACCGGGGACAGCTGCTGCAGCGCACACCTCCTTGCCAAGCAACGGGGCAAAACCAAGCACGGCTTGCAACGAGCGCGAGGCCCAAGGTGCGACCCGTACGCGTCCTTGTAGACGGTGAGGCGAACTGTGCCGGACGCTTGGTTCCGTGCACGAACCCACGGCGACTTGACGTGTAAATGGGTCATTACACGTCCAGGTAACTCCTCTCGCCAGACGGGCTTTCACACACAGCGTTCCCCACGCTGCTCAATATCGATACCGCTCTTTTCGGCGCTGGGCGAGGAAGAGGAAGAAGATCGCCGCTTCTGCCGGACCTCGTGTCTTTTCTTCTTCCGTTTCCGGTCTCCTTTTTCCCAGAAGGGCTCCTGACCCTTTAATCACAACAACCTTTAATCGACTACACATTAATAAGCAAAGACCTGAATAGTAATTCACATCAATTCACATAAATCCGTAACAATATGTATGGACCGATTTGGTCCTACTTGGCACAAAGACAAGGCATGACATATGCACATCATTTTGTTTCGTGATGCGATCAAAGATGGCCGGCTGGTGGCCATTTTAGTTGTAAAAAACCCGATGTTGAACACGTCCTCAACCATTTCTCGGACATGTGTTTGCCAATCTTGTTCAAACTTAGCAAACAGATAATGAATGATGGGTTACATAGGCACGTCATTTTTTTTCGAGATCAGATCCAAGATGCCCGTCTGGTGGCTATTTTGTTACTTCAACCGATCGCCATCCATTTATCGGACATGCATGGACCCATTTTTTTGGGAGCCTTTAACTCCGTACAGCAAAATTACTAAACTACGGCGGAGCCAATGACATTTTATGTCCTTTCACCTCCTCCACCGAAGGTGGATATGTTTATATTTTCACCCATGTCTGTTTGTCTGTCAACAAGATATATCAAGAAGTTGTGGACGGATTGGGACGAAATTTGGCAGATAGAAAGTGTATATGGCACGGACAAAATGATTAGATTTTAGTGAAGATGCGGATTCGGATCCGGCCACTATAATTTTAAAGTGATTCTTCACCATTGCGAGACAGGGCCAAAAACGACATATAGTGTGATATTTATAAACGTTGTGGACGAGTTATGACTAAACTTGGTGGATGAGTTGGTTCGGTGACAAGAACATAGTCAGGTTCACTATGTTAACAAATATAATTTCGTTCAAAAATTTGGGAGATTAGCAAACCTGTACATTTTTGGAATCATCAGAGCATGGAGAATCCGAAAATCAATGTTGGCATTTGCACAGACCTGGATACAAAATGTAAAATGTTCAGCATGGCGGAGGTATGCTCTCTCACAAGTGCTGTTTTAGTTTCCACAGTTAACGAGGAATCAACGAGCTTATTTAAAGATCGGTTCATTTGAATCATTGTAATAATAGTTCTCTCTTTCGGTCACTCGTTTCTCGGATCCTCATGACGTCATCGCACGAACCAGCATCGCCCTCTTCCTCTTCGACCTCCTCTGATGGGCGGAGCCTGCAAAGCTCGATGGAATAACCGAAACGGGGTGCGAGTGGATTAACATCGGGAAGTCATGTGCACAACTCTACAAGCACCACGTGACCTCCTCCCCTTTTCGCTGCTTCGCAACAAAGCACGTGATTTGATCCCAGTAAAAATCATAAACCCCCATACCCATTAGGGTTCCTGTAATTCAGGTCGAATGTATTATTTATAATGTATTAAACAGCTGGTGTGTTTAATGTCCAATTCCATTGGAATCTCGGTTGGCAAGCCGGGTTTTTACGCACGGGACGCGGCTCTGACGCACAGAGAAAATGACGTCATTTCGCTTATCTGTCATCCTGTTTTCTTCACATGATAAATCCTATATTTCTCTCAAGCTAAACAAAATATATACATCACACCAGGATTGTTTAATACCAGGATATCAATGAAGATGCATAGCTGCAATGGAGGCGCCGAAAGATCGGACATTTCGATGGAATTTTCGATTTTCGCGAATCGTCGCCGCTCAATCATAGATGCGATTGTCGTGGAAAAGAGCGTTTTTAAACTTCTTACGTTATCGCTTCTCGGCCTTTTGGCTAAGATCAAGTGGTCGAGGATGGAGGATCGTGGTGGTGCGATCAATGATGCAATAACGGTGGCAGCTGCGGACGAGTCGGTGTTGCCAGCTGGGATATCGGAGGCATTTAATGAGATGTTGGAGACTTTGAGTGGAGAGACCTCGGAGGTGGTGGAAGAGTTTTCTCAAGACTCTGCTCGGATGGTGGTGGTGGATACTCCCGACTTGCACGTGCCCCAAGATAATTCCGGTGCGGAGGCTGCGCAGGGTGAGAAGGCGAGGGCGTGGTCGGACCAAGTTGTGGTGGAGGATTGGGGGAGCATGGAAGTGGAGTCGGCGGCGGAGGGCTCCTCGGTTTTGGCGGATGGATTGGGAGCTTCCCAGCCGGAGCCGGCAGTGGCCGGTCCTTCGGGCCTTCATAGGGAATCGTGGCGGAGTTCTGCTGGATTTTGGGAAGGAGGTCGGGTGAAGGGAAAATTCCCAATCCCGTGTTCTGGGGAACCTGCGGTTGCGCCGCGGAGCGATGTACACATCGACGGGAGTCGCGGTGCGAATGCCGGGACCCGCCTTCGTGCGGATACGGAACGCCCGAGTCGTGGGGAAATTCCGGTGCCGAACCGGCAGGGAGCGGCGAGTGGAGCAGCCGTGCTTGGTGGAAGAACTCGGCGTCCGGCAGGGGCGGCGGCACAATGGTTTCAGCCTGCAAATGTTCCCAGGAAGAACGCGGTCCGCTTTACCATTAAAGAAGACTTGGATTTTGATATGGACCAACTTCGGTTTTGCAAGTTGGTGTTGATCCAAGAGTTGGGATTCTCAGCAAGCCAGTTGGATTTTGTTTTCGCTTTACCAGGGGGGAAAAGTTTTGAGGTGGTTTTCACGAACATTGTGATTTATCTATCCTTTTGGGAAAAGTGGGAAAAGGTGAAAAGTAAAAAGCCACTTTCTTCCTTTTGTGTGGAAAGTTTGTGTGAAAGGGGAGTAGTAAATGTTACCATCCAAATGTATTGTGAGAGTGTAAAGGGTGAGGATGTTGTATTGTGGTTGAGTAGGTTTTGTAGGCCTCTAGGGTCCATCGACAACGTTAAGAATGCGTTGGGGATCAAGACTGGGGCAATGAGGGTGAAGGCGCAGCTGCGGGATGACCTGAGCAAGCCTGGCAGCTTTGTACACATCCCCAATCGGATTAGTATTGGCCCTTTTCGAGGATTCGCGTTCTATCCCGGCCAAGTCCGGAGGTGCAACAGATGCAATGAGGTTGGACACCTCAGCTCTGGCTGCCTGAACCCTCGATGTCCTCGCTGTGGGCAGGTGGGGCATGTGGTTCGTGACTGCATGGAGAGTGTCACCTGCAACTTATGCGGGGGAGCAGGGCATGTGTTTAGGAACTGCCCCAAATCCTTTGCAAATGCCTTGAGGCGTTCCCAAGATGACAGGGAGGGGGAACGGAGAACAGCACCGAGTGGGCAAGTGGCGGAACGGGCCGCTGTGAGTGGGCAGGTGGCGGAACTGGCCGCTGTGAGTGAGAAAGTGGCGGAACGGGCCGCTGTGAGTGGGCAAGTGGCGGAACGGGCCGCTGTGAGTGGGCAAGTGGTGGAACGGGCCACGGAGGGGGAACAGGGAATAGCTGAGCCGGCTGGAGCATTGAAGGATGCTGGGGTAGGGTGGGGGCTGGTATCTCCAGTATTGGAGGTGAAAGGGGGTTTTGGGACACAGGAAGGTGCAGAGGAATTGGAGGAGCAGATGGACAAGGGGAATGAACCCGATCCAATGAGGGTGGTGCGGCGAAAGGGCAAACGGGCGGCAAAGGTAACCCCTGTGGGTATCGTGAAAAAGACCTGGCTAAGTGGTGATGGTCAATCTATTTTCGATGAGCGGATGTTTCAAAAGGCAGATAAAGGGAAGTGTGTGAGGAAATCGCTCCGGGTTTCCGCAAAGGTGGATCCATTGGAGAGAGACCTCACTTCGGATGACGAAGGTTGAATTGAGGGTGGGGTCGGTGAATGTGAGGAGTATTCTTGGTGAGAGTCGGTGTCAGCGCATATTTGCTGAGCTAAAAATATGGAATTTAGACGTGTTATTTTTGCAGGAATGTTTTTTGCCAGGTGGTGCTGAGTATAAACAATGGGAGCAGGCATGGGGGGGGTCTGTGCCATTTTTCAGGTAGTGGGAAAAACAAAAATGATGGTGTGGCGGTGCTCTTTGGGGGTAGATTAGCATGGAGGGTGGTGAAGGTGGTGGATGTAGAGCCAGGGAGAATCTGTATCGTGGACGCAGAGATTCAAGGAAAGCACTTTCGGTTCGTCAATATGTACCTCCCTCAGCAGCCGTGGGAGAAGAAGAAATTGCTGGAGTGGGTGAAACCATGGCTCTGCACCAACAAAGTTTTGGTTGTGGGTGGGGATTTGAACATCTCATTGGAGGAACCTACCAGTCGTGCAGTGGCAAAATGGGTGACGGAATTAATAGAGATTTTTAAGTTAAAAGATGTCTTTTGTGACTTCTTTAGTGGAGATCCGGGGTTCACATGGACGAATGTGGGGGGCTCACAGCTGTCAAGATTGGATTACGTGTTTGTTTCCAGCGAAGTAACAACGGTTGAAGCGCAGAGGATTTGGAACAGTTTTTCTGATCATTGTTTACTCAAAGTAGTTTTTTCGTTTGATGAGTTTTTATTTGGAGGTAAAGGGGTTTGGAGGCTAAATACCTCATTGTTGAAGAGTCCTGGGATAAGGGAGATGATTTCTGGCCGAATTAAAGCTTGGAAGGAGTTGATTCCTCTTTTTAGTTCAGTGAGGGAATGGTGGGAAGAGGTGAAACATCGGATTAAGGATATGTGTCAGAGGGTCTCAAGGGTACAGAGTGAGAGGGCTCTCAGGTCCTTTCGAGCTAAGTCGGCGTGCTTACAGAGATTGGGTAGGCTTCGTGTGCATGGGTTTGATGTGGGTGGAGAGATAAGTCAGTTGAAGCAGCAGATTAATAAATTTTTTCTGCAGCAATTTAACAGGGTTCAGTTTAGGAGTGGTTTGAGGAGGGAGAGGGACGAGCCTTGCTCGTCACCGTTCTTTCGGAAGTTAGTGAAGAACAAGATGGTTATGAAGGGATTGCTCAATGAAGGGGTATTGTATGAGTCGTGGTCAGGCATGGAGGAAGTCGTGAAGAGTTATTTTTCGGATTTCTTTTCCCAAGTTCCAGGGGATCTGGATAGGAGGGAGGTGTTCCTGTCAGGTTGGAATCATGACCCTGTGAATGGGGAGCCACTCACAGCTTTCTCTATTGAAGAGGTGGAGCGGGTGGTTCGAGATGGGAAGAAGGGGTCTGCTCCAGGGCCAGATGGATTGCCCTTGGAATTTTATAGGTGTTTTTGGGAAGAGCTAAAAGACCCACTTGTCGAGTTGTTTAATGAGGTTTTACTTGAGGGTGAGTGTCCAGCCTCTTGGGCCGAGTGCAATATTGTCTTGATACCCAAAAAAGGGGATCTGCACTGCTTGACTAATTGGAGGCCGATTTCACTATTAAATGGGGATTATAAGATTCTGGCGAAGGTTTTGCTGGGGAGGCTTCAGGTAGCTTTAGGAGATCGGTTGGGTGGGTTCCAGAGATGTGGAGTCAAAGGGCGAAGGACTACGGACGTGTTGCTTCTCCTTCGGGATTTGATTACGTCGGTGGAAATCAGGGGACGTTCGGCAGGGTTTTTAAGCTTGGACTTTGCGAAGGCGTATGACACTTTATCCAGGGAATATTTGTTCTCCATTCTAGCAGAATGGGGTTTTGGAGAGTCTGTGGTCAAGTTGATCAAAACACTGTATACCACTTCAGTTGGGCGAGTGAAGGTGAATGGGCGGTTATCGCGGCCGTTTGCGATTTCCCGGGGGGTTCGACAGGGATGTCCATTATCCCCCTTGTTGTTTGTTCTTGCGTTGGATCCCTTGCTATATAGGTTTTCTTTGCGCGTTAGCGGGGTATTGGTGCCAGGTTCGGGGGGTTCTAGGGTCCCATGTTTAGCTTATATGGACGATGTGGTAGTTTGTGTTGCTCAGAGTGGGGAACTGGAGGAGATTATGCGGGTGTGCGAGGACTTTGCAAGTTCCAGTGGACTGCATGTGAATTTTGATAAATCAAATTTGTTGGTGGTGGGAGGGGGGTCATGGGAGGAGGCCCTCTTGCAAAGATTTCGGGTCGTGGAGGGTTGCCTCCAAGTGCTGGGAGTGTGGCTGGGGACCGGCAGCAGTATAGCAAAGAATTGGGAAGAAAAACTAAGTTTGGTTAAAAATTTGTTGAGTGAATGGGGGCAGAGAACCCTCTCGTCAGTGGAGAGGGGCACTGTTGTTAAAGGGCAGATTTTTCCTTTGCTTCGGTTTTTAGCAGAGGTGTTCCCTCCAGCAGAAAGAATTGCTGCAAGGTTAAGGAGTTTGGTTTTTCAGTTTATGTGTAAGCCATGGTTTTATCGGCCTTCTCAGCACCGGCTAGGTGTCGGACAACTGGAAGGGGGAAGGGGCGGCCCAGACTTGGTAGCTAGTTTAAGAGCAGCCTTCGTGGCACTGCACATGACGATGGCGGGGAAGGCATCAGACCTTTTCTCTGCAGCCGTTGGGTATTATATTCTGCCTGAGTTGAACAGGGTTCGGGGGAAGCGTGTGGGTTTGGGTAGACCATATGATTGGAATCCCAAGTATCCCTATTCGGTATTGAAAGAATTTGTTCGGGAGGGTAGTTTTGGGGATGATTTTGAGTGGAGTTTTCGTAACTTGATGAAGGAGAAGAAAGTACAAGAGGTGTTACCGATAGGTGGTCTTCAAAGGGAAAGAACTTTGGCGGTGTGGCGGAATGTTTCGTCCCAGGCCCTTACTGGAGCTCAAAGTGACCTTGCCTGGTTATCTGTGTGCCAATTGTTGCCATGTAGGGCTGTGCAAGCAGTACGAGGTCATGTCTCCACCAATAAATGCCCATATATTGGATGTCAAGAATCGGAGTCAGTTCGGCATTTTTGGTGGGATTGTGTTTTTGCTTCCTTAGTTTGGAATGAGGTTTTGTGTAAGTTTTTGTGCAAGTTAAAGGTTAAGTTTACTTTAAGTTGGGAAATGATTTTGTACGGTCCGTTTGGCAATCAATGTAAACCGAAACAAATAGTGTTCTGGAGAATATTGAATTGTTTGAAAATGGCCTTGTGGAAGGCGAGGGTCTCAGCATGTTATGGGATGCATCATTTTTCTATGAATTATGTTCTTGCCTTGTTTAAGAGAGAGATGTTTCTTTATGTGGATTTACGGAATATGTTGTAATTGTTGTGGAGGATCTTCAATTGAGCAATTGTGACTTGCTTTGATGGTTGACACTTGTTTGCTGGTTTTCATTTTAATAAAAAATCGTCGTAGTATCTGTTCTTATCAGTATAATAGCTGATATGTTCCGCAATGCGGGACTAGTCTATTAAATGGATTTTTGGTATCGGGAGTTGGATTAGGGGCTTGCTCCGTCCGCTCCACGTATCGACCCGGTATTGCAGTACCTCCGGGAACGGTGCACCCCCTTTGGGGGGACCTGGAAAACAAAGAAAAGATCATAAAGGAGAAACCTCAAGATTTGCTTTTACAACTGGCGGCCATCGCAAGGCGGCCATCTTGGATTTTGACGTGGCGACCCAATTTTCAATAGCGTTCTTCCTTATGCCTAGATACACCCACACACCAGATTAGAAGTTGGTACTTCGCTTATTTTTCGAGATATTCCGCTCACAAGGTTCAGACATACATGGCGTCAGACATACATGGCGGCGGTCATCTTGGATTTTGACGTGGGTTGCACCCACACACCAAATTTGAATGCGGTCCTTCGCTTACGCACGTACGCATACCCGCCCGCACGGACGGACGGACACACGGAAGGAGGGGAAAACCATAATCCCCCTTTCGCTCCGCGGTGCGACGGGGGACAAAAAGGGCCAAATTTCATTGATTGTAAAAAGGCTCACGGGACACCCAGAATGTTCTACACCAATAAAGAGGCACTTGCAGGATGGTCCAGACTCGAGAAGTATGCACACTCACCTCTCATCCTGACCCAACTTCAAAGTTTCACAGGTAATGCGATTCATCAGTGTGCTTTCCCTCTGATAGACGTTGAACGGGCATCCTGTCCGCCGACATTAAAGACACCCACGGTGTCCTCCACGAAGACAACGCGAGCACCCTGGCCATATTCCACATTCCTGCCCCAACCTACAGGGAGCATCAGCAGCACAGGCACAACCCCCCGGGCAATGACGCAACTCGCAGCCTTGTGAGACTGTGCACACAAAAGAAGAAACAACACCCGTGCTGAGATATTCTAAATAAGCAAAGAAATTACAGATTTCCATTTCTTCCTTTGTACCTCCACCACCAAAGGTGAATGGACGTTATGTTCTCACCTCTGTCTCTACACAGGATATCTGAAAAATTTGTGGACGGATTCGGACAATTTGGTGTGCAGGGTGGGCATGTGCTGAGGAAGAAATGATTCGATTTTGGTGAATATCCTGATCCAGATACTACAATTTTTAATGATTCTTCACCATTGGGTGATTGGACCATAAACGATATTTAACCAGGATGTCTCAAAAAATTATGGATGGATTTGGACGAAACTTGGTGGACAGGTTGGGTTTGTGACAAGGACGAATTGATTCGATTTTGGTGAAAATTCATTCAGATACGAGAATTTTTTTTATTTATGATTCTCACCATTAAGACACAAGGCCAGAAACGATATTTCAAAAAGTTGTGGATGAGCTGGGTAGGTGACAAGAACAAGCCGATTCGATTTTGGTTTAAGTCCAGAACGTAAACTGTTCAGCCTGGTGGAGGTATGCTCTCTACCTAGTGTGCCGGCCTAGTTTTAGTGAGTGAACCAGATTGAACCAGCTGTTCAACGGCCGGCCACAACCACAAGGTCGCATTTAGTCGTTGTTCCATGATCTGCAGCTTAGCGACCGTGATCGGGGTTGTTCCCTCATCGCGGCTACGTGCCGTCGGCATCTCCCTCATATTGCAGCTGGTGTCGAGAAACTGAATGTGCAAGACGCACGCCTAGTGGTCAGACGCAGTGGGTATGTGTTGGCCTTCTTATAAAAGTCGGCAACTTGGGCCAGGACCAGCCACGCCGCCGCCCATTTGGGGGGAACAGCAGGACGGCAGGTGCGCTTTGCCACCACACCCAGTGGCGTAGTGATGGTTTGTGCCACTCGGGGCGAATGTCAAAAATATCGCTCCCTGCAGGCACTGACATAGCCAGAAATTCCTATTGAGGGGCCATATGAAAGAGCTTAAGCTTCCCCAGTGGGCTCAGCAGCAGAGCCCTGGAACCTGTTAAAAATGAGAATAGGTTTAGATATGATCTCCTGAGATGATCCGGCTAATTAACTACAAATAATCCGGAAGAATTCCTGTTTCTAAACACGTGCCATGTTAAGGTGTATAGAGCAGGTTAATAGGTCTTTCCATGACATGGTATTCCTATTACAAAATAAACAAGAAAGAGCAATCAGAGTTTGCAAACCCTCACCAGGATGTATTTTCAGTGGTTTTTAAAGCTTTTGTGTTAAAACAAATATGGCGGACGAACCACGTGACCGATGACGTCATCATTTTTTTTTTCTCCACCAGTTTATGCCGACATGGCCCTCAAGAAATTTCATCTTGATAGGATGAAGTTTTGTACTTGTCGAATTATGACGTCATAATGGAGGCACCTATGACATCATTGACATATTTTATTCCCCATGGAGAGTTCTTTACAATGAGCCATGTCTCAATTTTTTATATTCAGCGTTTTCGGAGATATGGCGGTGCAACGTTTTTCGATTTTTCCAAGATGGCGGCCGAACCACGTGATCTATGACGTCATAATTATCATTAAAAAATTCCACAGGTGGAGATGCACCTATGGTCAAAATTTCCTGTCAACCCGACCAAGGGTTGCAGAGAAAAATCATATTTATTCTGTGCGGACAAACAAACAAAGACAAACGGACTCAAATGCAATACACTCTCCTCAGGCGAGACAACAAACAACAACATGCATTTTAAAGGCCATTTTCCCTGCTAGAGCGGGGGTTAGCCTTGCGGTCCCCATGACAATATTCTCCATTTTGCCCTATTTTCTGCATCTCCCCTTGTTAACCCCCTTGCCCGCATTTCTTCTTCGACCATCTTTAGCCAAGTCTTTCTCGGTCTTCCCCATCCTCTACTTCCTTCTACATTCATTTCCATCACTCTTTTCAACCAGTCACTTTCATCCTTCCTCAACACATGACCAAACCATCTCAACCTGTTTCTCTTCACAGCATCCATCACAGGCTCTATTCCCATCATCTTTCGCAATTCATCATTTGTCTTCCTCTCTCTCAACGATACTCCGCACATCCGTCGAACCATTCGCAGGTTACATCCTGCGAATTACATCCACTCTCCTCAGGCAAGAGTAATAATAAAAACAATGATAACATTGTAACAAGGCATTTATTAATAGTAATAATATTAACAACAATAATAATATTCGTACCATTTGTCAATAATAAAATGAATGTATAATTCCCACCCTGGTCCAAGCATACCTGGGCTTGGCAAAAGGTAAACTCGTGCTGAAGCAGTAGAGCAGGCAGGTATGGTACAAGGCCGTTAACAAAAACTACATCAAACATGCATACAGCATGGTGTGGTATTTGTATTTATATGGCCTAAAGACTCGAGCGGTGAGACAGAGCAGCAGAGGAAGGAAAGGAAGTTAAAGAACTCACTTGACATGTGATCCTGGCCTCCGCTGATTGGGACATACACCGTGAGATATCTAGATTTGATCGACGTAATTACGACGTAATTACATAACAAATGTCCAACAGTTACACCAGTCCATACCTGGAGCCAATGGGCGATCTTCATGTTACAGAGTGCATATTAAACCTCACTAGCAACGGTACCAGCCCTATGGGCAGGGCTTCAATTGGAAGGTCCAAATGAAAAGGCAAAATATCAGAAATTGAAGGCTTTTTATTTTATTTTAAACGATTCATATAAACATCCGTTAAATCATATCACACGCAAATCATCAAAATCTAAACAGTACATGGCGCACATTTTGAAAAAAGATTGAATTCTGCAAAACGGAAGCGGCCGCAACACGTCTTTCTCAGTCGCACGTTCATGTGTGAAGAGTGCGCGCCGAATCTGTAACACAGAAGCGGCCGCTACACCTGTTTCTCAGTCACTTTGCACACGCTGCCATGTTACTTCGGAGCCGCACGTTTATAAAGGAAGAGTTCGTCAGAAGTCGATCTACTCTCTCCTGGTACGTAGAATAAACAGTATTTGTAGAATTTCAACAAAAGCCACATCACTGTTCATATCGGTAAATATTATTCCATCGTGTTTGGAAAAACTAGAAAATTGGAAAACTTGGAAAAACAATATAGCCTATTTTACTCCCAGGGGTCCCAGGAATACCCACCCAAAATATCGTTGCGATCGGTTGAGCCGTTTTTGCTGTACCATCGAACGGACGGATGGACATTTGGTGAATTATTGTAAGATTATACAAGATAAGAGATCTACGCAGCAAGCAGCCCGATAATTACAACCACCGGAACACGAGCTTATTTACTGTGCGAGATGATAGAAATAGGAATTAGGAAAAAAGTGAATCCGGATGGAAAGGAGTTTGAAAACATCAACCTGACACATTGACACGTGACATGGAGTTTAAACTGTAAAACGTGGTTCTAAAAGTTGCTTCTCGTGATCTCACGAGTTCATTGTATTATAATTTATATACAATACAACCAAATGGAGCATTAAAACGTTTTTTTTTAGGGTGTCATTTGGCTTTTGTTGTTGTGCACTGTAAAATATTTCATCCCACCACATTTTATAGGCATTTTTTGGAATAAGTGACCCTGAATTACTGTAAGAAAGTGTTGCTACTTTTTATAAAATTCGACAAATCACACATTTGGCGAAAGCAGCCCAATAGCGGCGATACCCAATTTTTACCCAATCCTGGTGAGGGGTCTAAACAAAATCGAAAATCCGAAATATTTTAGAGAAATGCTATATGGAGCCAGTGGGCCAAAAAAAAAAAAACATGACTCGATCAACATGAGTACTTTTGAAAAACCGGGCGTTTGATACATCTTAGCAGAGAGTTTTGAGAGTAGTGCAGGATGCTGGACTGTATCAAAATATCCATATCCAGATGTTTTTCGTTTTTGTTTTTTTTGTACACAACATCGAGGCTCGTGTAAGAGCAAACATCAATCACAAAAAAACAACAAACGCACACACAAAACATCCAAAAAAGGGAGCGGGAGACAAGATGGGGAGAGAGAGGGAAGCACACAAGTACAACAGTAGAGAACAGGGACAACGGTACAATCTGCGGGAGGGGGAGCGCTTGGGGGAAGGAGGCATGGGAAGGCGGGGGGGGGGGGGGGGGGGGGAGTATAAAACACATGGACACTGCTGGAACTTCCAGGAAAGATAAAAGTCGGTATTTCAAAAAAAAAGTTGATTGATGGTTAATTAACAGGGGTAGAAGAGATCAAGGTTTTGGATGGGGGAAGACAAGATATGGTGGTGAACAGCTGTTTTAAAGACCTGGAGGGAGGAGTGGGATTGAAGAGAGCGAGGGAGTTTGTTCCAGAGGCGGGAGTAAAGAGGAATGAAGGAGTGAAGGTGAGCAGAGAGTCTTGATTTTGGAAATTTCACGAGAAGCGGGTTACTGGCAGATCTTGTGCAACCTGTAGGAATATTTGGGGGACAGAGCACAGATAGAGCTGGGGGAGCTAGGCCGGATAGGAGTCGGTAGAAGACAGAAAGACCACCAACCTGCCTGCGGTGAGTGAGTGAAAGACCCTAGGAGTTAGCTTCATCGCGTGAGATTCCAATGATTGTGAAAGCTTTGGCTTCAACAGCGTGAAGACGAGCTCAGTGTGAGCCAGGAGCACCAGCCCAGAGTGGAGAACAGTATTCCATTGAGCTGCGGATGAAAGCCTCGTTTGTGGTGAGGAGCTCAGGTGTGCCAAGGAAGGACTTCACACGACCAGTCGGTCTTTTCGGAGAGACATACTAAGAGTGTGAGATTTGTCAGGATTGAAAGACATGTTCCACTTGTTTGACCAGTCTGTGATTTTGTCCAGGTCTGCAGAGAGTGAGGAGGCTGCAGACTGCCGATCTGAGATATGAGGAATGGAGCGGCAGAGTGTGGAGTCATCAGCAAAGAGACAGAGAGGATTTTCAAGAGAGTCAGAGAGATCATTTGGGGTCGTTTAGCTCTTCAGGTTATTTTGCGTCCTCTGGGTCTTTTAGGTCTTTAAGGGTCTCAGGGGCTTTTCAGGGCCTGTCGGGGTCTTTGTGGTCTTAAAGGGTTTTCAAAAGTTTAAGGGGTCTCAGCAGTGAGAAGGAAGGGTAGAAAGGTATAGCTTTGGCTTCAACAGCATGAGTGAAGACCAGAAACGTGCCATGATGGATGAAGACCAGAAAAAGCACAGGGCCCAGAACACTGCCCTGAGGAACTCCAGCCTGAACAGGAAGGGGAGATGAGAGAAACCCATTCAGGGCCGTACGTTGACTATGACCAGAGAGGAAGTCCGCAAGCCATGCGTGGAGATTTCCATGGATACCATAGGAGGAGAGTTTGGTGTATCATAGCGGGGTGCCAGACCGTATCGAAGTCACGTGATGTCAAGGGAGACAGCTCTAATTTCCTGTTTGGCATTGAGGACCTCCATCCATTGTTGAGACAGCAGAAGGTAGCATGTCCAGAGTAGAGTGACCTGGTCTGAAACCAAATTGATGATCAGAGATCAAGCCATTGGAGAAGAGGAAAGATTTGATATCCAAAGCAATGATGGATTCCATGGCTTTGCTGATGATTGGGAGAAGGCTGATTGGTCTGTAGTTGCAAGGATCTGTTTTTGCATAATTTTTGTGTAAAGCAGTAATGTTGGCTGATTTCCAAGCTGATGGCAGATGACCTGGAGCAAAAGAGAGGGTGAAGAGAACAGAGAGAGGGTGAGATAGAGCAGCAGAGCAGGATTTTATGACCCGTCGGCTGATGCCGTCTGGTCCAGTTGCAGAATCATCGTCGAGGATTGACAGAAACTTCTCCACCTTGTCAGGAGAGAAGGACACAGAGTCCAGGAGCAGCTGGGTACGACTGGGTACGGGTTTGGGACACAAGATTTTGAGGCGGACACAATATTTTGAGGCAGACACAGAGTTGAGGTATTCAGCTTTTTCACATGCGTAGTCAGCTGCGTAGCCGTTTGAGGTAAGGGAGCGGATGGAAGGTGAACAAACACCAGAAATTGATTTGACCAGAGATGCATGATAAATATCCAGAGAGACTCGCTTGTCTCACTGAGAGCACTGATCTCATGTCTGACATTGAGGGCCTCCATCCATTGTTGGGGGAGTGGAAGCAGCATGTCCAAGGTATTTATGTTTTGTATCCCACTGATAGATCAGATCTGGATCCGACATGAACCAAAACAGTGACGGGGATGGTAAGTCAGAGGTAGAGGTGTGGATAATTCAGGTGGGTGTGAATGCGTGCAGGAGGGTGGAGGGTGTAATGGCAGACAGAACGATTTCAAGGAGATTGAAAGGAAAGGTTCTGATGTCGTGGGTAATGCCGGCCTACCTTTACGGTCTGGAGACTGTGGTCTGACAGAGAGACAACAACTGGACCATGAGGATTGCGAGAGTGAAGAGATTGGTGTGCAGTTGAGCTTCATGGGGAGATTAGTGAAATGCCAGCAGAGGGCTGGATATTTGGTGTGGATGGGGGAAGAGGGAATGGCAAAGAGAGCGGGTAGGTTGAGGGAACAAGGTAGGAGGAAAAGAGGTAGACCATGGTCGAAATGAGAGGATTGTGTTAAGAGGGATTTCAGTAAGGTGGGGGTGATTGGAGAGTGGAGAGAGTTGGCTGAGGACAGTCTAGGAGGAGTGGAGGAGTATCGTGGTCAAGGTATGCAGGAGCTTGGTGCCATCGGACCCCTCATCCAAAAGAGGAGGGGTACAGTAGAGTTTTAAAAGTTTTTGTTTTAAGTTTTGAGCAAGGTTTTTTTCTGACCTTAACGCATTCAATGAGCTTGATGGATACAAAATGGTGCCCACGACCTACGTGACCATAAACTTCCAGGATGTCACGTGGCTAATCCTCTATATGTATAGGGACTCTAACCCCACCCCACCACTTTTGATGACGTTCCTACTCCTTTACATATATATGTTTGTATGTGTGTGTATATATATGTGTCAAGAAACAGCTCTTGGCTCTTAAAAGAAGTTCACCAACAGCTTGAGAATGACGAAGCTTTATTAAATTCACCACTTATACAGATCCGGAGGAAGCGAACTTCTACAGCACGAACCAGCTTCATGCCACGTCCAGCCTTCCTGCATGCATTGATTCACAGTCCGCTTAAATAGGAACACGTTTATCAGAAAATCTCCGAGAGAACAAAGGAACTGGCGAGAGTTCCTCCCACCGTTATCCCTAGCCCCCACCGTCATCCATTCTTTCATCTTGGGGGAGTGCAGCATGCACCGTCAGCATTCGGACCAGATGTGGTTTCAAGGCTCCGAGGTGACAGAAAATGTAACTCACTGAAGGGAGAGTGCATGCTTGGCCCAGATAAGACCATTATCCAAAGGTTTATGTATACAATCCAATCACTCTACGTAAAGTTTCACATTCCAAGCGCCTTCCATCCGCGGCTCGAGGCACCGTCTGCGAATCAAAGAGGGATTTTACGACCGGACTTATCTAGCCTCGAAAGGGCACACATATACAAAAAAACCATTTGTCCAGCACGACCGAAGCGAGCATCTTCTCATTCCAAACTAAAGCGAAGCGGAAAACCCTTTATTCACTTCATGAAATAGCATTTTTAAACAACATTTAAATCATAACATATTATTCGACCGACGTCTTATAACAGAACATTAAGCAATAACAAATCTACGACTTGACATTCCTTCCTCTTGTCTCGTCGAGACAAAGTATCTCAAGAGACAACGTGCCACATCGGGCTTTATTGAAAAATAATTGTGTAATGCGGGTATCTCCCAAGGGCATACCGTGCACCCATAGCGCCTCGCCCGTGCATTTGGCGAACGTGTCGTGTGGTGCGTGCTTGGAGCCTGAGGGCTCAGAACATGAAAGTCCATTAACGTTTCGGATCCACAACGAAGGCGTCTGGTCCAGATGAGGTTCTGCCCCGCCAGAGGGCCCACAACCTCCTCTGCGGAACTTGCTCCCCCCACCCTTTGCAGACGCGGTCCTTGCAGATCTTCGAAGTTAATCAACGATCATGCCCATGAGATCCCTCACGTGCTGCTGTTCTGGGGAATACATAATATTGTCAGTATCTTGTCTCATTTTCCTGGTCAGGGTACAGAGCGTAAAAATCCGATTCACTTGAAGCATTTGAACTTAAAACATTTGAAGCAAAGAGAGGAACTTCCTTTATGTCAAAGTCTCCCATGGGCGCCTGGTCGGCTTGCGGGTCTAGGATATCCACGTCGGGTCCCTTGACCGCCAGACCCAGCGTCGCAATCAGATCCATAGTTGGGTCGGAAGGGGGTGTACAGCTGTCAGCTTGTAATACATAAGCAGCGTTAGCCAGTACACGCAAGGGGTTTATAGCACAAGTATCACAGTCATCACAGACACCATTACAGGCAGCAGCCAGTTCCCACATGGGATCAACACAAGTATCACAGTCATCACAAAATTCAATGCAATTTTCTGGAGCGCTGGTCATATCTGCCTCGTTGAAGGACCCATTCAGGTCGACGGCCTCTGTGGTCAGAACCAGTCGTTGTCGGCGGCTTCTTCACTTTCCATCCTGTAAAATAAGTGCGTGGCGTGGATCCACGAGGTCTTGCCCTCGCAAAAGACTGCCGTTGGTGTAGTCAGCAACACCTGGACTGGTCCCTTCCACCTTGGTTCCAAGGCGTTCTTGCAGGTGAAGTGCTCCACGAACACCTGGTCTTTTTCCTCTGGTGGAACACCTGGTCCACAAGCGCCCTGGGAACACCTGGTCTCCAGGTCTCCAATTCATAGATTCAATTCATTCAATTCATAGTTTCATAGAACACCTGGTCTCCAATTTCCTAATCCACTTTTTCCAAGTGGATCCAATTTTATCCAATATTCAATTTTAAATTCAATCCAATTTAATCCAATCCAATTCAAATTAAATTCAATCCTTCTCTCAGCATCCCATTTGCCTGTTTCCAACATCAATAATAAATATAAACAAAAAATAAACGAAAATTACTTCAGCTAGAGTTTCAACTAGAATTACCACAAACAAACCACCGTTAACCTCCATTAACACAAACAAACCACCATTAACCTCCATGAACCTCCCCCTATTATTTATTTATTTTCACGAATAAACAAATAATAGAAATAACCTGGTCTAATTCCAATTCCAATTATGGTCAGTTCTGGTGTCTGGTCACACACAATGTTTTCTCACCCACTGTGATTCGCTCAAAATAGATTCTCACTGTTATGTCTGAAATTCGTCTCATGAAAACCCATTCAAGAGTCCGGTGTAACAGACAGACAAACACAGACACGCTGAAGACCCCAGGGTACCCATCAAACTAGCTAGTCCGCAGATTCACAACACAGCGAAACATGTAACTTTACTAAAATAATCACTTACTCATAACTAATACTCATACCACTAATTACTCATAATAACTCCTAATTACTTATGTAATTACTCATGCCAATACTTACTCAAAATAATGTAATATCCCAATCTTCACCCCCTATGCAAATCGAAGCACCCCGGACAATCCACAACCAATATCAACCACTGTAGCCGCCTTCCCGACTCCAGGCAGCCACACAGCCACATACATCTCCACCCACGTCACACAAGACAACAGACAACAAGTGTGTCCACCACACAGAAACCTTTGGCAATGCAACAACCGAACTCCCAGACAACCAACAACAAAACACCCAATCCATCTCCATGGCTCACCAAGCGGTTCCAACTTAATCCAGCTTCACATACCGATTTCCCCAAAACCTCGTGAAACTTCACCCCCATTCTGGAAAAACCCTGGACTAAACCCTGACACCCTAAATAACTTCAGACCCATCTCCAACCTACCCTTTCTGTCAAAAGTTTTGGAACGTGCTGTGGCCACTCAACTCAAACATCACCACTCTGCCAATAACCTGTATGAAACATTCCAATCCGGATTCTGCTCCAGCCACAGTACTGAAACTGCTCTCCTCAAAATCACCAGCGACCTTCTCTCTCCTCTGCCGCCGGCAACCTCAACATTCTCATCCTCCTCACCTCAGCGCCGCCTTTGACATCATCAATCACACCATCCTCCTCACCCTGCTTAGACCAGCTTGTGCCTATTAAACCCAAATCAGTTCACTCCCAAGCCTACAAGGACCACCTACAGCACTACAAAGATGCCCTCTACTCCGCCTACTACTCTCAAATTATCCACTCTGGCTCCGGAATCCCAAAAGCACTCTTCTCTACAATAAACAAACTAAATAAACAAATAAATAAACAAACTTTACAACGTGAACAAACTCCTCAGCGCCCTGGATACCACCACCTGTCATTCAGAGTAGACAACTGCATCTCCTTCCTTTCATTCATCCAAAGCAAAATTGACAGCATCTACAACAGCTTAATCACCACAATTCGCTCTATCCTGACAAACTGCATCACTGAAATAAAATCCTGGCTTCGGATCAACCACAACCGACAACGACCTCAACCACCCATAACTCTGCCCTCAACATAGATGGTTTCCCAGTATCCACCTTCCCTCGCATCCGGAATCTTGGCATCCTCATTGACCAAACCCTCTCTTTTGACAAATACCCTAAACAGATCATAAAGACAGCCTTCTTTCACCTTAAAAACATCGCCCGTCTCTGTCCATCCCTTTCCTCCATGGCTGCAGAAACCCTCATCCACGCTTTCATCACCTCCTTCCATCTCCACCGCCTCTTACACTTAAACAGATCACAATTACTCACTCATACACTGTTGCATCATCGAAGCTGACTACTCCCTTCTGAGACCTGCGCTTCCCAGTCGCCTCTTATACTATTGCGCTCCCCCGTCATTATAATCCACCCATCTGTTACGTCCCCTACTACAGGTAACTCTTCCTCAGCGAGCTTACACTGCCATATTTCCATTACCTATAGCTTATTTATGCTATATTTCACACCTTATGTATCTAGATTTACTTCCAATTTTGATCTCGTTTGGTCCAGTCAAAGGTAGACTTTTATCAACGCATTCACCATGCCGGATGACATCATGAAATCCCAGTAGGTTGTTCTTCAATCCCAACCATCATGTGATTGTCGACGTCTCCATTTATTTCGTTCCTCATGGGGTTGGTGTTTATGGCCTTTACCTCCTACCCAATCGCACTGCACATCATTCCCCGTCCTTGATGGATATATCTGCTAGTAGTCAGTATTAATTTTACATCCAGATGAGCACAGCATCCCATTTTTGCATCCAAACCTCCCCAAAACCCCTGAAACAAACCCCTGGACTCCTTGCAGGCTGGACCAAAACCCCTGGACGAGGTTGTATCCCAGTACTGACTCTGCTGCCTTCTTGCAAATCACTTCAACTCCATGAATTTTTACATGTTTCGTGAACAGAACAAAACACTCTGTAATCGTCAGATTGAAACTGCCCCAAACCAGTCCATATAAACTCCATTGTTGTCCTGTCCATCTCCCCATGTCCAAATTTTGTGACCATTTGAGAAGCCCAGAGTTCGATTTTCAGTTCTGGCAACCTCAGCGACTGAATTTCCTGAGAAGGATTGAATTTCCTTGTAGGTTTGATCCATTCCCATGAGTACCTGGGCCCAACTCGGCCCAAGGTACACAGTACCTGCCTCCATGGAACAATGACGCCTGAGCACTCAATTAGCCCTCCCTCGTACCACTGACTTACAATCAGACCGACAGACAGACAGATAACAGAGGCGTGTCACCAGCCTCAGCACAGGACATCACCTCTCCAGACAGGCACAATATAATCCACAGTATCGAAATGCCAACTTCCATCCGGAGCCTCGCAAAGCCAAAATCGGGCATATTCACTGCATTTCAACCTCCAACCACACGGGGTGTTCCACCCTGCTCCATGCTCCAAGCATGCTCCACCGTGCAACCCGATCTGTACTTGGTGCACCCCCCATAATCAGTAAGTTATAATAACCACAATATACCTTAGGCACCCACCTCTTGATACCACAACTTAATCCATGTTACTTGCATCTCTTCATTCTCCCAAATATCCTCCATTTAACATGACTATCCCCACAGCTCGATCAAACACGTCACTGTGAGTGTGCTCGGCCCGGTTAAATTAAATTCAAGCATACTGTACCTGACGCTTCCGGTCGGCACCGGAAGTCTGTTTATTTATTGAGTCCCCTGAATCGAGGCGTCAACGACAATCACAACAACAAACAGAACTCGATATTCTCTGTTCACTAATTACGTACATGATTTCAGTTTTAACCAACAATATATGTCCCGATATTCTCTGTTCACTAATTACGTACATGATTTCGGTTTTAACCAACAATATATGTCCCGATATTCTCTCCAGATTTAAGTTCTATATCCTGCCGTTAAAGCAACACCCAGTAGACTGACAGCCTGTCGTTCTTCCAAGGTTAGTGAATTACCTCTGACCTCTTTCCCTTACAAATCTCGAACAAAGGTCAAATGAATTTTTAAAAGGTCAAACTTCAAATTGGGGTAACCAGCGCTGTCATCCCACAACTAATACAAGTCCGGCGACATTCCCCTTCCTTGCAAGAACTCCACATCCGGACAGACAAACGACCATTATTGTGGCTCTACATTGCAAAATGCTAGCTTCTACGAATCCAACAACCGTCACAATCCGCCCAGGAACTTCCGTGGGAGACATGCTTTACAATGCAACACCCTTACCACCTGGTGCACACCTTTTTTGCACATCCCTCCTTGTTCGCACACTTCATCAACCTCCTCGCGCCCACACAACTGCACTCTCCTGTGCGCACACACAACTGCAGCCCCAGTGCGCACCCAGAGTGCCCAATTTGCGACCCACAATCTTCTCAGGGCACACACCTCCTCCTTAAAATCCATGCCTCATCCTGAAATATAATCCTGAAATATCCTGAATATCCTGAATATCCTGGAAAAAAATATATCCTGAAATATAACTCCACAGACAGACAAACACAACCACATACAGTACACAGCGAACCAGGAATGCAATCACAACCTCCGCTCTCCCTTCAGATCAAAGGGTGTGTATTTCTTTGTCTGACCGCAGTTCACACCATGACCTATTTTCACACCAGCAATCTGTAATCTTTCTCATTACACGACCCATTGACTCACAAGGTCACATCGGCCACAGGGATATACTCATACTCATACATACTCATATCCACAAAAGTCACCAATACACAATATAATCGTTAATCGCATAATTCCTGCCATTAAATTCAAGAAACCCTTTGCCAACCATTCACGGACCTCCCACCGTGCGGGGCACATCCTTTTGAGTAAGCAGGTTATCACCGGCACTCTGAGCAAATCCCATGCTCCGAACCCAATTCAACAAACTCAACAACCCCTGCTCTTTTTCCCATCCAACAACAACAACTACAACAACAACTGCCCAAAACCGAGAGTCCCCCATACAGCGCACACGTGACTCGCGGCTCGCTCGGCTCCTGCCCGAACGCACAATAACTATACCCAAACTTCCACGGAGCCGCACGGCGGAAACCACAGGTTCGTACCACACTTTAATTAAACGAACATCGCCAGGATCCTCGGATAGACGTTAAAATTCACAATGCACACGACAAAAATCCGATTTAAATTCAGGGATCGCCGATCGGCCTGGCACAACCATCTCAACGCGGCGACGCCACGCCGCCCCCTGTCCCGGCGCGCACCCTCGTGCCTCCACACGAATCCCAACACTCCCGCCTCGCGGTTTCCTGCGAGGCCCGTAGCCGTGGCAACCAAACTGCTCGCCGCTCTATTCGCGTTCACGGCGGGCAGTCGGCTGTCATAACATTGAGCTGTCATAACAGTGAGCTGTCATAACAGTGAGCTGTCAGAACAGTCAGCTGTCATTAACTCATCCCTAGCTCGTAATCATCGCAAAAAAACAGGATCTCTGACGCTTGACCTCTCTGACCCAAAATGCACTACATGACATCATCATCCTAAAGGTGAGCTGCCTCAGGGATATATCCCACACATACAATCCACAATATCTGCCATTGAATGAACTCTTCAATTCAAGTAAAACACACATTTCGATTCAAATTCTGAATTTAGTTCGACAAATTCCAAATTTCTGCCCGACTGCCACTCGACAGACAAAAGCAGCCCATCTTGTAACCATCTCCAAGAAACCACTTCATACCAACAGTAGGTCGACAAGGGCACTCCGAGTGCTCTCCTGACCCGATTTGTATCAAATCGCTCCCAAACACTCCCAAACAACTGAAAATCCGGACTCAGTTAAGGACCTCACCTGGTCCCTCGGATAGACGCTAAAATCGACATTCCCGGCCTGAATTTCCCGCACGTCAAGCAGACCACTTACAAGGCTTCACACCGAAACCCTCTGCTTTGCATATGTCATACAGACAAATACATTGGCCAGATACACACGTCAATTAATATCCCAATATACATTCATTCCTCATTCATATACCAGTGAGTCTCCCAGACTTCGCGCGAAAATCAGATCGACTCAAATCATGCCTTTCTCCAGCCACTCGATGTACAATCTTTGTTCATTCATATTACGTCTCTCATTCAAGGAAAAGGATTTTTGGGACGGGTTGGACGGGGTGGGTTGAGGTGGAACGGGTATGGCAGGGCGGGGGTGTTGGGGTGTTGCCTAGAGCCCCGGGACTGAGCTCAGGTCTTGGGGGGGTGGGGGGTCTTGGTCTGGCATCTGGTCCAGCGGCATCAACCGCTGATTTACTTGCTTAACTGCTTACTTAATTGTCCTCGGTCCTTGTAGCTTCAATAACCATAGCTATAATGCTTAAAATTTCAATATTTCAAAAACCACTTCTGTCCTTCTTACCTGTGGTTACCTGGCCCCTTCTCTTTTTCACCTGGTCCTGGCCTGTTTCTATCTGGACCTCTGTTGCTTGCTTCCTCTGTCAGGCCTACCTGGTACCTGCGCGTTTTCCTTTTCCTGGCCATGTTCCTATGGCCCTCTAAGTTAACCACAGCCCTTCGTTCCCTGGCATGCAATGGCATACCCCATCTTGTCTCTGGGCTGTTCCTTCCTGGAAAGATCTTGGCCACCTGGCTCAACCTTTATGGCTGTCCGACCTCACTTTTCCCCCTCGTCCTTGTTAACTATAACGTTACCCTTACTGAACGTTATCTTTACTGATATCCTGCGCAAAATCTATCCTTAGCTTTTACTCTTAATGTTATCCTGGTGATTTTAACAAGGCTCGTCATTCCGAGGCTTAAATTAGCCTTTACTTACAATTTCTGTTCGGAGTGCAGGCAGTACAGGTGACAGGGGAGACGACCTGTTCCCGTTCGAGGAGGGGGGTACGAATTTGGATTGCCCTCTGATAAAAAAACAATTCTCACCTTAAACAAATCAGCGTGCCGGCGTCCCGGCCTCAGGCAGCCCCCCTCGGGTCGTTCAGGATTCGCCTCGACTGTCACTGTCGTGTTGCTGCACCCCACTTCTGGTACCAAAATGTCAAGAAACAGCTCTTGGCTCTTAAAAGAAGTTCACCAACAGCTTGAGAATGACGAAGCTTTATTAAATTCACCACTTATACAGATCCGGAGGAAGCGAACTTCTACAGCACGAACCAGCTTCATGCCACGTCCAGCCTTCCTGCATGCATTGATTCACAGTCCGCTTAAATAGGAACACGTTTATCAGAAAATCTCCAAGAGAACAAAGGAACTGGCGAGAGTTCCTCCCACCGTTATCCCTAGCCCCCACCGTCATCCGTTCTTTCATCTTGGGGGAGTGCAGCACGCACCGTCAGCATTCGGACCAGATGTGGTTTCAAGGCTCCGAGGTGACAGAAAATGTAACTCACTGAAGGGAGAGTGCATGCTTGGCCCAGATAAGACCATTATCCAAAGGTTTATGTATACAATCCAATCACTCTACGTAAAGTTTCACATTCCAAGCGCCTTCCATCCGCGGCTCGAGGCGCCGTCTGCGAATCAAAGAGGGATTTTACGACCGGACTTATCTAGCCTCGAAAGGGCACACATATACAAAAAAAACATTTGTCCAGCACGACCGAAGCGAGCATCTTCTCATTCCAAACTAAAGCGAAGCGGAAAACCCTTTATTCACTTCATGAAATAGCATTTTTAAACAACATTTAAATCATAACATATTATTCGACCGACGTCTTATAACAGAACATTAAGCAATAACAAATCTACGACTTGACATATGTATGTATGCATGTGTATATATATATGTATGTATGTATGTATATATATTATATATATATATATATATATATATATATATATATATATATATATATATATATATATATATATATATATATATATATATATATTCTCACCTTAAACAAATCAGCGTGCCGGCGTCCCGGCCTCAGGCAGCCCCCCTCGGGTCGTTCAGGATTCGCCTCGACTGTCACTGTCGTGTTGCTGCACCCCACTTCTGGTACCAAAATGTCAAGAAACAGCTCTTGGCTGTTTTAGGGTAAGGCTGTGTCTCCCATTAATTGAAGTACTCCATTGCACCAGTGAAAGAGAATAGATCCCCTTACATTCCCATCCCCAAAATCTCCATTTCCTTTCACATCCCCTTTCGTCATTGCCAAGCCTTGATTGCCAATTACATCCCCTCCAAAACCACCATTGAACATGTGCTCGGGTCGGGGAAGAGGGGCGTCGGGGAAGAAGGAAAGGAAAGGGGAACGGGAAGAAGCGGGTCGGGGAAGTCGGAAGGGTCGGGGAAGAAGGAGAAGGAAACCGCCTCGGGTCGGGGAAGAAGGAAACCGCCGAGCGAAGGCTCCGCGACCGAACAGTTGTTCCCCGACTCACCCGATTCACCCAGAACTTTGGCCGTATCGCACCGCAGCTGCCCAATCTGGAAAAGACTAAAACGACGAAATGCAAAGAGGAAAAGGAATAAGACGAGAAGACGGACAGAAGAGTAATTGGATTTATTATACACACAAGCAAAAAGAAAGCAGTCACGTTTATTTACAACACATAAGACGCAGGTGACACAGTGCAAATACTAGCTTATACAGACTTAATTAACCCAGGGACAGAACAAACAAAACAAACTCACGTACACAAGAAGGGTGGAAAGGCAGGAGGTGGATGGCTGGAGGGAGAGGAAGGTCCAAGGGGGTCCTGCAGCACGATCGGCGCGTTTAGCAGCCGCCGTTCCTTCGCGGCCCTGCTCAAAACCGCCGTCCAGGCCCCAAGCGGCTGTTGGGTGTTGTTGCTGCTGTGGCCGCCGCTTGCTTTGCCAGGACTCGTCTGACTCGTCTGGTCCAAACCCTCAACTCAACAACACTCTTGCACGTCTCCCTGTCCAACCACTCTTTCTCTCTTGGTCCAACCACTCTTTCTCTTTCTTGGTCCAACCACTCTTTCTCTCTCTTGGTCCACTCACTCCTCACCACCGACAACCCCACGCTTCTTGCGCGCGCGCCTTTATAGCGCCTCCGGCGATCAAGCCGCCGGCCTTCAGGACACGCCCATCGGTGTGCTCACCTCGGCCCTGGTTGGTCACGCGACCCTCTGGCTCCGCCCTTGATGATGACGGGCGGGCACGCCCCTCTTCCCCGACCCGAGCACATGTTCAATGGTGGTTTTGGAGGGGATGTAATTGGCAATCAAGGCTTGGCAATGACGAAAGGGGATGTGAAAGGAAATGGAGATTTTGGGGATGGGAATGTAAGGGGATCTATTCTCTTTCACTGGTGCAATGGAGTACTTCAATTAATGGGAGACACAGCCTTACCCTAAAACACAGAATAAGATATAACTATCGAACAGGGGTATTCTATTATTGGCTGACGTGTATGCTTGTGGACTAATTATGGGATGCCCTTTCACCTTTACACAGCTCCGGAGGCAGGGGGCGCAGAATAAACAATAATAATAATTCACACAATCCAAAAAAAATATACAGTCCTCATATCCGCAACACTGCACCCTCCTCCTCTTAGGCACGTCCCGGGCCTACAACTTGTATTTAGTGTGACACGTAGGTGTAGTTCCCTCTACTTTTAACCTGACCCTGAGTGCGACAGTTTTAAAACATAAATAAATGTGTCCCGCTGCTCCATTGCACCCTGCCTAACAGACTTACGCCCACAGTTAACCGAATTGCGGAATGGTCTTCAAACTACACACTGACGGTGGGGAGCATTATTTACAATGACGCTATTTTTATTTACAAGACTAACCCAGGACCTGTGATTGTTCTTTCTGGGGGGGAGACAGTCTGCTCTGCATCAATGCACCATTAAAGCACCCAAAAACGCACCAACACACACCCAAGCACCAATCGGTGCAGTCATCACTGTTCAAGAATAAAAAATAAATCAACAACCCCTAACCCTGCAGGTGATCTCTCGCTCTTCGGCTCCCTCTGCTGGTTATTATTATTGTCTTCCAGTTGTTGTCTTTCCTTCATTTTCTTACTGGCGGCCTATTTGCAATAAAGTGTGCCCAATGTGTCCTTTTTATTTTCTTTTATTTATGGCCCACAGGGCCGACTACGTGTGCTTCACCTGTGTGGCATCGGTGCCCTGTGGCCAAGGTCCGCCAGCAAGATTTCGGGCCCTCATGGCCGGTTCCAGCAGAGGGGCCATGCCCCAACCCATGGGGTCCATCAGTGGTGCTCGGCCACAGGCATGTGGTCCATAATGTGGTGCATCGATGCAGACAGCTGGTTCTGAGAGTTCCGGGCGCACAATGGCCGACTCACGCACGCTCCCCTCGGCGCCCCATGGCGCACAGGTCATGTGGGAGACAAAAGGGGGACAAGAGAAATGAGCGAGGGGTAAGGTCACAAGGGTACACGTCAATAAGGCAATGCAAGGCGAAATGCGCACGGAGAGCGAAATGAGAAAGCTCGTCCCTACCGTACGTCACCCCCCTGTCACCTACACTACCCTTGCCCTTACCCCATATGTACAAAAATCTACACATTACCAATCCGTCGCTACCGTCACGTCTTCCCCTTATTTCCCTTATACCAAATTCGTCTCCACAATCCCTCTACTTCAAAATTTGCCATCACCAAATTCATCATCAATCCTCATAAGGAGGAAGAGATGGAACATCAAAGCACAATGTCACACCCACGTCATGATGCGTCTCACAATCCAAACATTTGCATCATAAAAAATAATCAAAACATGGCATGGTGTGGAGTACCTGTCACCTCAGGTCAGTGGATGCAGATGGTGCGAGGAGACTCCAATCCTAACTATCCTCTAAATGACCTTAACACACTTTACACTACCCGGGGTCTCTCCCTGCCAATCCATTGGCCAACTTACACTATGGGTTCTAAAAACCAATTCCCATTGACCAAACTGTGGTGCTTCTCAATTTGGGGTCTCACTCCCCCGATTCATCTCCCGGTGCCCTCGCACAATTTCTGGGCTGCGACGTGTAGCTCTCCCAGCAGGTCTACCCACCTGCACACCTCCACCACTGTAGTTGCCACCCGAGCTTACCTAGCTCCTCACCCTTACCTAACTAACTGGGGAAGACCCCTCCTGGCTCTGTCACCCCACTCGGTGCCCTCTGGCACTGGGCTACCCGGGTCCGTCCTCCGGATCCTCGGGCCCCATCCACAACTACCGGCTCCCAGAGCCCACCTGCGGCCTCACCTGGCCGACATCCTCACAGTGGTGGAGTGCCCAACCCAACTACACACACTAACAGGCTACACGCCCAGCCATTTCCACAACACTAATGCACCCATCCAAATACTCTTCTGTCACCCGCACCACAGATGCCAATATCCAACCACAATTTACCTATACCCTCTACCTAACACTTACACTACCCGCCCCCGGGTATTCGTGATGGGGGTCCACTCTTCCCCCATTCACACCTTCGCACCACCCACTCCACTCCATCGTTTCCACCATACTCACTCCACGACCATCCATTCCAATACTCCACTTATTCCACACTCCATGTCTTCCACACAACCATTTATTCCACACAGCCACATACACCTGTTGTTGCACACCTGTGCCCTCACACCTGGTGCCACCTGCACCCTCCTTTCTTCCTGGACCATTTGGTCAGCACAACACGCAATCACCACTACTCCCTCATACACTGCTCCATTCACCTGTTCAGTTGCACACCTGTGCAATCACACCTGTTCAATCCTCAAACACACGGCATCATCTCATCTAACTACTCCCCTCTGAAACTTGCGCTTCCCAGTCGCCCCTTTAAACTATTGCGCTCCCACGTCATTATCATCCACACTAATCTACCTGCGTCCCCACTACAGGTATCAGTCACTAACTAACCTTAACGTTACCTAATGTCATCTTCGCTAGATCCCTACACACAATATCCTAACCCACCCGGGCTAGTTTTCACTGCCATACACCCCATAATCTATAGCGCATTTGCCCCCACCTGTGAGGGATGGTGGATTTGCCATCCCACCACATCGGGGAGGTCCTACTATCAATTTCGCTCGTCCAAATCCAACAAATCAAAAATTTGTCATTTACTGCTAATCACCGTACCATCATCAAATTTTGCTTTTTTCTAATTTTGGGTCCAAAACACTAACCTCATCACTCGTCTCCTTATTAGATCCTCTCGGTGCGCCAATTCCCTTCTAAAGCTCGGCTTCGTACAGCCGAGCAATGAATGCGGGTTGTTTTGTGCCAGCGGCTGGATACGTCCCGCATTCGGGGCAGGGCCGGGGGCTTACCCGGGCCGAGATCCCACGCACCACCTCGGCGTGGAGCCATCCAATGTCCCCATCTCGACCTGCCGGCACGTCTCAACAAAAAGTGGTCGCCATGACGACCCTTCCTATCGAGCTGCCCGCTCCGCCTAGTGGAGCACGGACGCGGCCGTTCCAAGCGAGGCCCAGCGTGGATCGCGTACGGCGGTCCTTTCGAACCCGCCGTGGCTCGGATCCCCGCTGGTTCTCGCGGCACGCGAAGCCCGGCACGCACCGAGGGCCCGATTCGGCTATAAGTCGCTCTAACCGCTAACCCGGTTACCGTCGATGCCTCACCTGGATGCTTACACGCATACGCTACCCCTTTCTTGCTCATACCCCCAGCTGTTCCCATGCTCCTCGTACCTTTCCTTACACACCTCGGTACACTCATTCCGCTCACAGACTTGGTCACACACCTGACCACCGAACACCTTGGCACACATTCGTCGCTCGCACACCTCACCAACACACCTCTTCGCGCCCCTTCCTCGGTCACCTCCTCTGTGACAATCACAGGTGTGCTTTCACTCGCACACCCAACCACGTGCCTCACGACCAACTCAAGTGTGCATTCCCACACACGCTCTACCATTCCAGGTGTGCATCCTTCCATTCCAGGTGTACATCCTCGCTCACCTGTCACAACCAACTCACGCTCCGTGTCACTCTCACTACTCTCACCTCCATTCTTGACAGCGCACTCACCCTTAATCTCGACAGCACACTCTTTCCTCATGCACCCGTCCGTTACACACCTTTCTCGCGCACACTCTCCTGTTACATCCTCTGTAACACTCACCACAGGCGTACACTCTCTCGTTACATCCTCTAACACTCCTCACCACGCGCTTCCATGTGCTCCCTCGCACACGCGCTACGACCGACTCACTCTCGACAGCACACTCACTCCTTGGCGTGCACTTTTTCCTCACACACCCCATGGTCGGACATTCTCGCACACCTCTTTTTTCGCACACCAGACCTGTCGCACACTTCACCAACGGCCTCTCACGAACACCCGGATCCAAACCAATCCCCAAGCCGACTGAAGCTTTCCTCACATCATGTACATTTCCGATTATATCGCCACTCACCTTGGCACCTCGTCTCTGCACCTCTTTTTCCACCTGCAAACTTTTTATTTGGTTAGTGAGCAGCACATCACGATTCGAGCACCGACCTTGTACCAATTCCATTACTTCCTCCTTTATCTCCCTCTTAGTTTCTGTCTGTCCCTTCTTAATTTCACTCACCTCTTCTTCCACTTCCTCTAATTTTTGCTTCACCTCTTTTATTTCCCGGTGCGTCTCCTCAAGTTCGTCCTCTAAGGCTACCGTTACCGTCTCTATGTGCATCCTCACCTCTCGGTCCTTCGTCTCCATTATCTCTGTCACCTCGTCCACCCTCATTGTCAGTCCCTCACGTACCATCTGACATTGCCTCTGTGTCGCTATCAAATCATTTTTAATTTCTTTTTGTGTCGCCTTTAACCCTCCTAGTACCGCAGTGTTCTTTTGAACCTGCTCCACTAACCCTCTGTCAGCTGTTCCACCTCCTCCGTCAGATCTTCTATTCCCCCTTGTAACTTTGCCGCCCCATTTCTCACCTCTTTCTCCATACGCTTCTCACCTCGCTTTACCTCCTCGCGTAGCCCCGAAACCTCCTCACTTACACCTCGTCGTATTCCCTCTTTCATCTCCTCCATCTGTTTTGTAGATGCCACCCTCATCTGTCCCAATTCATCCCTCTGAGCATCCAATTTGGTTTCTACCCCGATTTTTACCTCCTCTATCTGCTCTCCCATTTGTTTAATTTCTCGGGCAAATTGCTCCCCTATCTCCCGCAATTTGCCTTCCATCCTATTTTCTAGCCCCATTAACCCATTTTTCATCCCCTCTATCTGATTCTCCTGGGCAGCCATTCTATTTTCCACCCCCGTTAACCCATGTTTCATCCCTTCAAATTTCTTGTCGAATTCCCCGATTTGATTTCCTAGTCGCTCCCCCATTCTGTTTTCCATTTTCTCACTATCAGCCCTCCTTCTGTCTTCCATTTCCTCCATTTCCCTGGCTCTTTTTTCGTTGTCGCACTTCGACTCTGCCATGTATTCGCTAAACCGTGCCATGAACTGCTGCATGTCAAACGGCTGCATGTTAAAGCCCGCTGAAACAGCGGGCTCGGCTACCGCGCGCTCGTGCGAGGCGCCTTTTTGCGCGCCTGAAACCTCGTGCGCGAGAGCGCCATTTTGTGCGCCTGATACCCCCTCAACCACATTGCCAATGTTCTCCTCCTCTCTTTCATCCACATACATTTCCCCGAGGTCCTGGGTCGATTCTACCCCGTCTATCTCTCCCACCGGCATCCCGTCGCCTTGACCAGCCATGGCGCGATTTCAAAATTCGGGTTTTGTAAAACAAAAGCAATTTCGGTACTTTGTAATTTTGAGCGCGTTAAGCGCGCTTCGGGTCCGATCCCACTTCCCGACACCAATTGTTACTGATCGCGGTTTAGGATGTTGTTTGCCGAGCGAAGGCTCCGCGACCGAACAGTTGTTCCCCGACTCACCCGATTCACCCAGAACTTTGGCCGTATCGCACCGCAGCTGCCCAATCTGGAAAAGACTAAAACGACGAAATGCAAAGAGGAAAAGGAATAAGACGAGAAGACGGACAGAAGAGTAATTGGATTTATTATACACACAAGCAAAAAGAAAGCAGTCACGTTTATTTACAACACATAAGACGCAGGTGACAGTGCAAATACTAGCTTATACAGACTTAATTAACCCAGGGACAGAACAAACAAAACAAACTCACGTACACAAGAAGGGTGGAAAGGCAGGAGGTGGATGGCTGGAGGGAGAGGAAGGTCCAAGGGGGTCCTGCAGCACGATCGGCGCGTTTAGCAGCCGCCGTTCCTTCGCGGCCCTGCTCAAAACCGCCGTCCAGGCCCCAAGCGGCTGTTGGGTGTTGTTGCTGCTGTGGCCGCCGCTTGCTTTGCCAGGACTCGTCTGACTCGTCTGGTCCAAACCCTCAACTCAACAACACTCTTGCACGTCTCCCTGTCCAACCACTCTTTCTCTCTTGGTCCAACCACTCTTTCTCTCTCTTGGTCCACTCACTCCTCACCACCGACAACCCCACGCTTCTTGCGCGCGCGCCTTTATAGCGCCTCCGGCGATCAAGCCGCCGGCCTTCAGGACACGCCCATCGGTGTGCTCACCTCGGCCCTGGTTGGTCACGCGACCCTCTGGCTCCGCCCTTGATGACGACGGGCGGGCACGCCCCTCTTCCCCGACCCGAGCACATGTTCAATGGTGGTTTTGGAGGGGATGTAATTGGCAATCGAGGCTTGGCAATGACGAAAGGGGATGTGAAAGGAAATGGAGATTTTGGGGATGGGAATGAAAGGGGATCTATTCTCTTTCACTGGTGCAATGGAGTACTTCAATTAATGGGAGACACAGCCTTACCCTAAAACACAGAATAAGATATAACTATCGAACAGGGGTATTCTATTATTGGCTGACGTGTATGCTTGTGGACTAATTATGGGATGCCCTTTCACCTTTACACAGCTCCGGAGGCAGGGGGCGCAGAATAAACAATAATAATAATTCACACAATCAAAAAAATATATACAGTCCTCAAATCTGCAACAATATATATATATATATATATATATATATATATATATATATATATATATATATATATATATATATATTGTCGCGTAACCGTGATTAACACCACAGTTACGGATGACCGATTTGCGAGACTTTAACTCCCGAGGCGAACACTCAATGGCGGACTCAAGTTCAACACCAACGCGCGGAATGGCGGGGCGCAGCGAAGGCTCCGCAACCTTATCTATTAAAATCAAACACCCAGGAAAACTGCGTTCAGATATTATGTACAAAAAGTAATATAAGGGTTTATTAGGAAAAGTAAAGCCAGTGAAAAAGCCCGCCGGTAAATCTAATAATTCTAATAAACCTAAATCGGGACGTCCCCACACGACTGACAGCAAACACAAACGAGGGAGATTAATCACGAAAATAACACGTCCCGTCGTTCAAAATATACGCGGAGATCGGGCTTATCTGTCTTTGTCGTCTTGTATTGTTGGTGTCCAGCACCGCTCCTTCCGGCCCGATCGCACACCACGAGGCCCCTCGCTCCAAGCACCACGCGTCCGACGCAGGCCAGCGGCTCCACTTGACCAGGGACAGGAAGGACTCCTTTCAACTCCACTCGACTCGACGACGCGGGAGTGCTGGCAGCCAAGTGCCAACGAACTGCTCAGTGCCAACTGGGTGTGCTCTCGTGTGTCTCCTGCGACTCCCTACAACCCGAACTGCACTCGAACTGCGACTGGAATGGCGTGTCCTCTCCAACTCTCCACCACCGCTCAACTCTCTGGTGCCTGCCTGCGTCTGCCAGTGCCTGCCACGAACTCAACTCAACTCAACTCAACTGCCCGCGTCTGCTCAGAGAGACTCAACAACTCCTGAAATGGCGTCCGACCGTCGCCTATATTGGTGGCCGATGACGTCACATTGCGCACTCCTCAGCCAATCAAAACCTCCCGCGACTCCTGACATCTCCCCCGTTACGCGACCCTGCGGTCCTGGCATAACACGTGCCGGCCAGGTTTTTAGGCCTTTGGAGGTGTACACGGTGGCGGCCAATTGTGGTGGTGTTTTTGACCTGGTTTCCTGTCAATTTAATACGAAGTCCTTGTCAGGGAAAGGGGATTATTTAATGTTGCGCTAAGGACCTAACTAATGTTTATGTGGTTTGCAGTGCCATAATGGACAAAGGTTTGACTACTAGGTGATACTCACAGGGGCGTTACCTTTAATCCCTCACTATTTAACACTCGAATCTCCAGGTAGATCCACAATCATACATCTTACCCCGACAAACGCCTAAACATCAAGAACTTATTACATGTAGAGTCCCTGTCACGACAGCCGAATACCTACCTATTCAGATCTACCTAGCTCTAGATGTTGCATTACCAAATTCATAACACAGCCCCCCCCCCTGGAACCGTAGCTCCTGCAAGGTTCACCGCAGGGCTACCATTCCAGCCTTAACACTTACTGTCACACACTTAATTAACCTACGAAATAAATCAGGAAGGGCTGTGGGAAGTGAGTCGGACTACCTACCTACACTTCCTTAACATGCTGAACCCCTTAACCATCATGCAAGTATGTACATCTTCTTCGTTGTTCCTGTGGAGGGAGGAAACAACAACACACAACACTAACTTAACCACAAAACTTAACCATCTTTCCAAAACTCAAAACTCTAACCTTTGTACATACCCCGGTCTACAGACCGCGTCCCCCGGTGGATGCCACAAGACTCAACCTTACCTGCGGGGCCATCCCCAATGCATCCCCCCTAAATTTCCACGGGCCCTGTCCAGATGTTACAGGTGAGTGACACGGCTCGGTGGATTTCGCCCACATTCATGCAACACAGACCCCTTAACCACTCATTCTCATTCCATAGGTCATCAAGGCATTTCAAAAATCAACAAAGCACTTATTCCCAATACACCCCCTGCAGGACCATGGCATTGATGTCATTCACGTGTGTGTGCATTCCTCAACTAGGCAGCGGGGAGGTACCGCACAAAAAGATGGTGGGGGCGCATCAGGCTGTGGTGCCCGCAGTCCCAAAAACAAGTCAACCGACTTACAAGTTCATTGCCCCCCCCCCTTTACCTCTTGGCCCCTTGACAGCCCAACAGCCCCTTTCCGCCGTTACCTCGCCGGTGAGGGTCTCCACACACACCAGGCTCCTTTGCCTCCTGCTTTCACGCAGCAACACGGGTCACCGGGGGACTTCCTCACCCCGCGGCGCCCAACCAGACCCTCCACCGACGAGCTCCAATTTCCAGTTACCACCGGCTGCCAGGGGTAATTGCCGCAGAGGGGGGCCCGCAGGCATCGCTCCTCAGAGCTTGCGCTGTACCTGCGGACACACACACCTTCCCCACCCATGGTCCCAAAACACACTTCCTCCCCCGCTGCCATTCAATTCTCCACACAACTCAGCACAATTCAGTACAATTCCATAGATGGTGTAAAAGGTGTTACAAGGCTTGCCATGGCCTGCTACTGTGAAATCCCATTCACAGTTCGAATCATTGAATCCTTACACATTTCCATTAGCACATTTCCAAAAAGCACAATTTATCGCCCCTCATTATCTCCAATAATCATCACTCACTCTCCAGGTTCCACTCTCACGACCACATCAAAACACCTAACCACAATACAAAAACATACGCCACCCACAAGACTCTGTGGCTCCCATTCCATCCCCTCACCGGCCATGTCATCACTCTCACCCGCCTCCCAACTCCAAATTACATGTCCCCAATTTCCCAAAGCAAATCCTGAAGCCTGGGACAGTACTCCTCAAAGCACTCACCTTAAGTGCAGGTAGTTGCAGGTTGGTCAGGTCCAAGAGTGTCATCCACCCTTCACAATCCCAAAATTTCACATTGGGCCTACCAAATACTTCCAAATTTCTCTTTTGTCCCCACTACACTGGCAGGTATGTGGATCCGCATCCAACGGTGATCATCACTACACAACTACCTGTGGCCACGACAGCTCTGCACCTCTACCGTGCAAGGGTCACCGGGACAAGGTGAGCAGTCAAAACGCCAACATGGCCCATGAGTGTCCATAAGGGTGCGACCCACCATCCATCCTTCGGCCCCCCTGCGAGGAACACAGCTGCAGCAGCCCCAGCTGGCCAATGTGGTGAGCACTTGCTGCCACAACACACACTACCGCACACACAACCTCGGCCCTGGGGGGCACGGTCGCAGTGCGTGGCATCCCTACAGCCACGTCCCCTGCACCTCCCCATCATCCCCCAGTCCGACTACAGAACTGCAGCCCCCCAGTGCTCAACCACACTTGACCACACCAAGGTCCAGTCAACAGCCATGCTCCACCAGGAGACCCACCCAGAAGACATGGTCCACACACCTCGGACACGCACAGCACCACGTTGACCCTCAGGCTACACAACTACATCCCCATCATCCCGCGTCCCAAATATCAGCACAGTTGCCCCCGCAACCAGTTGAAAGCTGTGTCTTGCTACCCTATTAATTGCATCACAGCCTCCAACACTTTGGTCTACACACCTGGATCAATAATGGCGTCACTGTACAGTGTCCACCATGGCATTTCAAAATCCACCCTTAAATTTCCATCTAACCCACAGATTACCCATGCCAACCATTTGTCACATTTCACTCACCTCACCAAAGAAGGATGCTTTGCCATACACATGCCAGCCGAGCATGGCCCATATGCTCGGCTCGTTGTTACACATCTCCCGATTCACATCCCCATGGCTCTCTTCCCAACCCGAGAGTCCATAAATCACAACGGAGCATCTGTGGAAGGTCGCTCACACCATCACGTTCCACAGATGCCCCAATGGTTGTCCGGCAGGCTATCTCCATCCCTGTCCATTCGGTTTGACCCGCGTCCATAGACCGACCACCATGCCAGGTCATCACATGCCAGTTGTCCCAAAGTCTCAGGGAGAGGGTGTCAGGTCGCATGCCCGGGTGATCACTATATCAGGCCCAAGCTGGCCATCTGCGGTGCCACCACCAAAGCGCGACCCACAACACCTCCCCCCAGTGGTCCTCAATATTTGCCATCCCAGGCTTGAGAAACCACCTCGGACCTCCCTGGAGGTCTTAACCCCCACCAGGGTCCGGTGACCCTGCCGGCCCGAGCCACCAGCTCGGACGGCGCCCCGACGGACAAGGGACGCCACACTCCACCAGACCCCCCGTGGGACCCAGGTCGTACCTCGACACCCAAGGCTGGACCCCACGTCCAAATCTCGCCATCACAGCCCCCCAGCTGGCCGGCATACCCAAATTCTGAAAGGGGCAACTTTTGCCCGAGGCCATCACCCATGACCTCTCCATGTCCAAATCCCGCAGCCCGGGGACCAATCCCCACCATGGCTGCTCCAAATCAATTTCCCATTGTAATTTTATTTTACATTTTATTTTACAAATTTTCATTCCCATTGCCAACCCGCAGCTGCAGGGAACAACCTCTACCACCGGTTGTTCTGCCCCTCCCTGCAGTTGATCCAAATTCCCTACAGGGACCAAATCTCCAGAAGCTCTATCTCCCGATCCTCCAAGATCCAAATCCAGCCCGGAGCCAACACACTCCCCCAACTGGTTGTCCAATTTTGGAGCCTCTGTTTCCAAATAGCAGTGTACAGTGAGCGTCCCCTCGGTCATTCCAACCACCTCCTTGGACCAACTCACCTCTTCCCCCAGACTCCTTTGGGCCTGAACAAGCTCTACCTCCATGGGACTGTCACAGGTCTCCAGCCGCTGGATCAAATCATCCTCATCATTACAAATCATTCCTGGCCCCGCCAGGCTTTGATCAATATCCCCAATAAATACCTGGTCCGGCTCCATTGCACGGACCCCCAAAAACTCTACCCCCTCTTGCTCCGCACCACCGCCCTGGTGCTGCACAATTCCAAATTCATCCCCCGGTTGGGGTGTTGTGACATCCACACGGTCCCGATAAACAACCAGGCCAGAATGTGGGAAACATTCCCCATCCACCTGTGGACATTCCCCGTCCACCTCTGCACCTGCAGTCTCCCCATTTACTTCAATTGCCATTCCCTGTGCAATTCCCAATTTTGCCATTCCCGGTGCAATTCCCTGCTCGTGAGCAACATGCACATCTGCATGGGCCGTACTCTCTCCTGTTCCCAATCTAGCTTCCCCCCGTTCCGATTCAATTTTTGCCACCTTTGGCTTCTCCTGTGCCCCCATTTTATTTGCCAGCCCATTAATTTTAATACTCAATCGATCACTCATTTCCTTTATTCCTTCCCTCCATTCCTTACTCATTTTATTTTCCAGCCCGTCAATTTTTCGAAGCAATTGACCCAACATCTGGTCGGTTGTCGGGGCCGTTCCTACTGCTCCCGACTCCCCGGTGGGGGAGGGGGATAAGTTGGTGCTCGGGACGAGGGAGGTTCCAAGGCTCACCTCTGCATCTAATTCCCCTATTTCCGGCTCACTCCCGACGCTGACGGAGGCCTCGCTGCGTACTTCCATTTCGTCGACCTCCGACATCCGCTTTTCGGAAGGTCGTTCCCCGCGCGCGTATTTATTTTAATAATTCCAGTAACACAATTTAAATTTGACGAAGACGCGATATCGCGCTCCGTATGCCCAATTGATTACTAAATTTCTCCGCCTCGCCTATAACAATTTTGCGTTCGAACGTCGGGCGCAATGTACGCCCGACCGTGTCGATGTCGCCCCGCGGACAAAAAAATTTGTCCGACCGTGTCGATGTCTCGCCGCGGACAAAAAAATTTGTCCGACGGGTTCAAATCCCACTCCTGACACCACTTGTCGCGTAACCGTGATTAACACCACAGTTACGGATGACCGATTTGCGAGACTTTAACTCCCGAGGCGAACACTCAATGGCGGACTCAAGTTCAACACCAACGCGCGGAATGGCGGGGCGCAGCGAAGGCTCCGCAACCTTATCTATTAAAATCAAACACCCAGGAAAACTGCGTTCAGATATTATGTACAAAAAGTAATATAAGGGTTTATTAGGAAAAGTAAAGCCAGTGAAAAAGCCCGCCGGTAAATCTAATAATTCTAATAAACCTAAATCGGGACGTCCCCACACGACTGACAGCAAACACAAACGAGGGAGATTAATCACGAAAATAACACGTCCCGTCGTTCAAAATATACGCGGAGATCGGGCTTATCTGTCTTTGTCGTCTTGTATTGTTGGTGTCCAGCACCGCTCCTTCCGGCCCGATCGCACACCACGAGGCCCCTCGCTCCAAGCACCACGCGTCCGACGCAGGCCAGCGGCTCCACTTGACCAGGGACAGGAAGGACTCCTTTCAACTCCACTCGACTCGACGACGCGGGAGTGCTGGCAGCCAAGTGCCAACGAACTGCTCAGTGCCAACTGGGTGTGCTCTCGTGTGTCTCCTGCGACTCCCTACAACCCGAACTGCACTCGAACTGCGACTGGAATGGCGTGTCCTCTCCAACTCTCCACCACCGCTCAACTCTCTGGTGCCTGCCTGCGTCTGCCAGTGCCTGCCACGAACTCAACTCAACTCAACTGCCCGCGTCTGCTCAGAGAGACTCAACAACTCCTGAAATGGCGTCCGACCGTCGCCTATATTGGTGGCCGATGACGTCACATTGCGCACTCCTCAGCCAATCAAAACCTCCCGCGACTCCTGACATCTCCCCCGTTACGCGACCCTGCGGTCCTGGCATAACACGTGCCGGCCAGGTTTTTAGGCCTTTGGAGGTGTACACGGTGGCGGCCAATTGTGGTGGTGTTTTTGACCTGGTTTCCTGTCAATTTAATACGAAGTCCTTGTCAGGGAAAGGGGATTATTTAATGTTGTGCTAAGGACCTAACTAATGTTTATGTGGTTTGCAGTGCCATAATGGACAAAGGTTTGACTACTAGGTGATACTCACAGGGGCGTTACCTTTAATCCCTCACTATTTAACACTCGAATCTCCAGGTAGATCCACAATCATACATCTTACCCCGACAAACGCCTAAACATCAAGAACTTATTACATGTAGAGTCCCTGTCACGACAGCCGAATACCTACCTATTCAGATCTACCTAGCTCTAGATGTTGCATTACCAAATTCATAACAATATATATATATATATATACGTATATATATATATACTGTATATATATATATATATATATATATATATATATATATATATATATATATATATATATATATATATATTGTTGCAGTTTTTAGAACCTTCACTTTATCAAATTTAGTATTAAAATCCCTTATAAATAACCCCTGTGTACATTTCCCTTTAATTGGCTGTTAATTGAAATGAGTGCACCTTAGTTAGTCCATGTACAGGCACGTAGCCAATCATAGAACCTCTCTATAGTTATCTTGTTATTCTGTGTTCTAGTTAAGGCTATGTTCCCACTAGTCGATCTTACGCTGCACCAAATCAAAGAAGATAGATCCCCTTTCCAATTGCCCCAAAGCCTACATTTCCAACCGCATTCGCCTCCATTACCCACGCGGTCAGCTCGGAGAAGAAGGGCGTTGCCCGCCCATCGTCATCAGAAGGTGGAGCCAGAAAGCCCTTGCCGACCAACCAAGACTCAGTGGGTTTGGCTTGCGAGGGCGGAGAAAGAAAGATCGAGCAGGTTCGTGAAGGTTCCAGGGCGTGGCTATATAACCCGTTACGGGAAGCCCCCACCGAGAGATGAGCGAGGGAGCACGAAGGCAGTTTCTAAAAGGAAGGCGCTTGAGTTTGTGAAGAGAGACGCGCAACCTGCGGGAGTACGAGAAAGGGAGACGCTGTTTTCAACCAGCCCTGCCACGTCAAGCTCCGACGCGCTGCTGCGAGCATCCCGGCGGTGTGGACCCGAGGGTGGAGAGTCGGCGGCTGCTCGCTCCCGGCCCGGCCGTTCTGCTGTCCCACCTGAACCTTCTCATCCTTCCAGCCATTCCTGCCTGCCATTCCCTATTCGTGTGAGTCTGTTTGTTCTGTCCTGTGGGTATAAGTTAAGCTTGTTTTTAAGAATTGCACTGTGTCTTCTTTCCCTGTAAATTACATTAATTTTCTTCTCTTTGATTTTGGTTTGTGTAAATAATTAATAAATACCTGTTCTCCCTTTACTTTGGTTTCTTTCTCATCCGATTGCTTTCGTGATTTCTTAATTGAGTTCCTGTGGTGCGATTTCGGCCAACGCTTCGCAATCGGGTTCGTCTTTGCTAACGGCTCGGATTCCGCAGCGCGCTTCGCTCGGCGTAATCCATAATTACACTGCGGTCCGGGCGGGAGTATTTCCTTGCATCCCGGAAGGCGCTGGTACTTAGGTCATAGGACGGATAGGCCTAATACCCTATCCAGCGCTGACCGGGCATGATGTCATACCCCCAGGACTGGGGGAATCGGCCAGTGTAAAAGACAAGGGGATCGACCCCCCTTGGTAAGGGGAGCGCCGACCCCAGTACCGTAACAATTGGTGTCAGGAGTGGGATTTGAACCCGAACCAAATTTTTAAAACATCCCAAAAAAAAACAATTTGGTCAAAATTATGAGCGGCCCAAATTTAGTATTAATATTCCAAATTAAGTCGTGCCATGGATGATCAAGGTGATCGGATGCCGGCAGGGGAGTTAGAAGAAGGGTTAGAAGCAGCCCAGGACCCCAGGGAAGGGGTGGGAATAATGGAGGAGGAAGGCAATACGCATTGGGTAGCGGTTTCAGGCGCACAAAATGGCGGCGGCTAGCACGTGGCTGCGGCAGCCACGCCTGCTGCACCAATGGGGGTGGTCCAAATGCAGGCCCTCATGGAGCAATTTATGGCACAAATGCAGGCGTCCCTCAACCTGCAGGGGGACAAATCAAGGGCGGAAATCAGAGAAATGAGGGACCAAGCGACGGGTACCAGTGCCCAAATTGGGAAGTTGGACAGTAAATTTGGGGGATTAGAAAACCAAATCGGGGGATTGAGAGACGGGTTAAGTAATATGGGAAGCCAAATCGGGGAAATGGGAAATGATTGGAAAACCAAATTAGGGAGGCTAGGAAGCAAATTGGAGGGCATAAATGAGGAGTTGGCGAGTGACAAGGCCCCATATGAGGTAAAAGAGGTTGAGAGGAAGGTTGACCGTGGGTTGAGCGAAGAGGTCGCGGGGGTACACGACGGGGTAAAGCGGGTTGAGAAGCGCCGGTTGAGCGAGTTGGAGCAAAGCGCGGGTAACTGGACCGGGGTAGAAATCGCGACCCGGGGTGTGGGTAAGCCGGCGACCGCTGAGGTAGAAGAGGGAATTTTGATAAAGCCAGCGGTCGTCGAGGTGAATAAAGAAAAGGCAGTAGTTGGAATTGAAATTGAAAAGACGACGGAGGTAGCCCAGCAGTTGGAGGAAGGAATGGAAACTGTACAAAGTCTAAATACACATCCTGATGCCATACTTGCTAATCCTTATAAAGATTTGCAGGTGCGCGTGGAGAGGAGGATCCCAAAGGTGAGTCGTGCTGTATATGGTGCTAAGAGGTTTTGTAGGAAGATGTTTGGCGCGAAAAGAATTTTCACGCGCCTGGGATCCCAGCGTACCGCGGGCGTTTGTGGGAGGTCCGTTGGGCGCTGTGTGAGTGGAAATGGCGCGCTTGTGAAAAAAAAGTGTGCGTCAAAGAGTGAGCGTGTTACAAAATGTGGGAGTGATACCGAGTGCGAGAGCGAATGCACGTCGGAGGGTCTGTGTGAAACAGGCGTGGGTGCGGGAGGGCGCATCGGAGCGCGTGAGTGGGTGGATGCAAGAGTGCACCCCCATGAGTGGTACGGAGTACGTACCGAGGGAGAGTGCGCAAGACGGTGCGCGAGGAGGTGTGTTAAGGAAGTGTGCGAACGACGAGTGTGCGCAAGTGGTGTGGTGTGTAACAGGGAGTGCGGTGGTAGAATGGACGGAGTGTGTGGAATGTACGGTGTTGGAGCGCCGGGTTTGGAGAGTGTGAAAGGGGTCGCGTACGCGTGCGAGCATGTCCGGGGAGCATCGACGTTAAACGGGATAGCGGTTAGACCGACGGTTAGCCTACGAGAGCCCCCGGTCCGTGCTGGGCTGTGGGTATTGCGGGAGCTGGCGGGGATCGGTGCTGCGTCGCTTCTCTTCGGAGCGTCGTGCACGATTCGGGCCTGGCCCCGCCTCGCACGGTCGAGTCCGGGCCTTGCCGGGCAAGGCGACCGGCCCGGTTCGAGGGCAGGTAGGAGGGACCGCAGCGGCGCACCCCTTGTGGTGGCGGCGTTCCGCCCGGGCAAGGTTGGCCCATCGCGCTTGGGAGCGAAAGGCGCTTTAAACCGCTTGGCGCTTTAAACCTCGGCCCAACCAAACCTCCTCCCCCGAACCGAATGCCGGACGGACTCAACCTGCAGGCGACCAAACCACCCGAAGTCATTGCTCAAGCCATCTTGTCCGTGGTCTCGAGCGAAGTTGCCCACCTACCTTGTGGAGCGGGGTAGCTTCAGGATCGGAGACGGCCAGTGAAAATTAAAGGGGGATTAACCCCCCCCCGCCCACTCCCCCCCCCCCCCGCTAAGGGGAGTGCCGTACTCCGTTTCCGTAACAATATATATATGTATATATATATATTTTTTTTTTTTTTTTTTTTTTAAACAAATACGTCTTACCATATTGTCTTGAACAAATTGAACTTAACACTAATTTTGTTGGTTTTGAAGAAGAGTTCAGCATTGATTGATGAATGCTTGATGACTATTCAGATTATTTTATACTGTATTCTGAAATACAATAGAATGGTGAATAATTTGCTTTGAGACACGGATGAGATTTTTTCTCGGGGATGAATTGTGACGAGACGAGACTTGGGGTTCAGTTTCCAATGAAAAACAAACAGCCACTCGGATTCTTTAGGCGAGCACGTGGAGTCGGGTCTTTGAAAAGATTAACGTACCGGTTTCGTACGTGCTTTTTGTAACGCACGCGGAGCTCTAACGCGTCTCGTAACATTCCGGCGTGACGTAGTAGGGCTCGCACGTGCTCCGTCGTAACCTATTTGAGCACGTCCGTGGTCCGGACGTAAACCCTGCTGCTGGCACGTGCGTGGTGTGCAACGTACGACTACTGTCCGCATTTACACGACTCCCGAGGTGAGGCGCACTTGCACTACCACAACGAAGAGTAAATCGGCCACGTACACAGCAATGTAAAAACACGGTACAGTACTCGGCTTTGTCCCTTTGTGACTCCCTCCGCGGTCTTTTTGAAAAGCCCAAAAGTTTATACTTTAAGCACCAGCATCGTGAGGTTTCCGAGTAGCAACTACCTCTGGCTTATGTTTCCATGAACGATCGTTAGTTATCACCGAATCAGGGTTATCTGGTGATGTTAAACGTCGACGAGACGCGACCGCCGTTGCTATAGCGACGCGGCCTGCCAGCCGCTGTGCCTGCGGCCTTTGTTGGAACCTCAGGTTTAAACCGCACAAACTCCCCAAACACCTGAAATAATCGAACATTACTTCATCAAACGTCCACTTTCAGTCGATTAATAAGCTCGTACTGTATTATCATATACGGTACACATATAACATAAACAGAGTTTACTTTACATAATTATTCAATGTGTTGCGAGCAGGAGTCGCGACCGCTAATGGTCGACTGGCAATTGAAAGGTTCACAGAGTTCGCTCGAATAGATGATGATCAATCGATATTATGGTAATCACCATTTCACAGTAAAACCTGCACCAACTATACCTTTGCGGTCACCTCGTTTCGGAGCCACCGCTTGCTTTCTCGGCGGGAAAAGAGCCCAACCTACGTAACACCTGTGTGCAACACCTGCCTCCAATGCTCATAATTAATGTTTGCAATAATAAATAATAAAGGGGTAAACATTTGCGACCGAAACTTTTGGAATCTTCTTCTTCTCTTTCCTTTATAAAGGGGTGAGGTCCAATAGCACCGATCTTATGCCTTTTCTGGGCAGCAACACTCCTCCACTTCACTCTGTCCTCAGACAACTCATTTATAGTATAGAAGAAAAGAAGAACCACCTTTGGAGGCCATTTTTCTCCAAAGGGCAGGGTTTGCACTTTTTTGGGGCATCTTGGTCCCCTTTTTAAAGCAATGTTTTATGGCCGGATGCCCTTCCTGCCGCCAACCCTGTTAGTCGCCCTTTGCGACAAACAGCACCCTAACTGCTAACCAGTGACCTTGTACTCAATTTGCCGACCTCAGAAGGATGACAGGCTGAGTCAACCCCCCTGGCATTAATTCATCGATCAACCGGGATTCAAACCCAGGATCCCAAGCCGGCACCCTAACCGCTAAGCAAACCCAGGATCCTAGGATCCCAAGCCGGCACCCTAACCGCTAAGCAAACCCAGGATCCTCGGATCCCAAGCCGGCACCCTAACCGCTAAGCAAACCCAGGATCCTAGGATCCCAAGTCGGCACCATAACCGCTAAGCAAACCCAGGATCCCAAGCCTGCACCCTAACCGCGAAGCAAACCCAGGATCCTTGGATCCCAAGCCTGCACCGTAACCGCTAAGCAAACCCAGGATCCTAGGATCCCAAGCCGGCACCCGAACCGCGAAGCAACCCAGGATCCTCGGATCCCAAGCCGGCACACTAACCGCTAAGCAAACCCAGGATCCTCGGATCCCAAACTGGCACCCTAACCGCAAGCTAACCCAGGATCCTAGGATCCCAAGCCTGCACCCTAACCGCTAAGCAAACCTAGGATCCCAAGCCGGCACCCTAACCGCTAAGCAAACCCAGGATCCTAGGATCCCAAGCCGGCACCCTAACCGCTAAGCAAACCCAGGATCCTTGGATCCCAAGCCTGCACCGTAACCGCTAAGCAAACCCAGGATCCTAGGATCCCAAGCCGGCACCCGAACCGCGAAGCAACCCAGGATCCTCGGATCCCAAGCCGGCACACTAACCGCTAAGCAAACCCAGGATCCTCGGATCCCAAACCGGCACCCTAACCGCAAGCAAACCTAGGATCCTAGGATCCCAAGCCTGCACCCTAACCGCTAAGGAAACCTAGGATCCCAAGCCGGCACCCTAACCGCTAAGCAAACCCAGGATCCTAGGATCCCAAGCCGGCACCCTAACCGCTAAGCAAACCCAGGATCCTACGATCCCAAGCCTGCACCCTAACCGCTAAGCAAACCCAGGATCCTAGGATCCCAAGCCGGCACCCTAACCGCTAAGAAAACCCAGGATCGTAGGATCCCAAGCCGACACCCTAACTGTTAAGCAAACCCAGGATCCTAGGATCCCAAGCCGGCACCCTAACCGCTAAGCAAACCCAGGATCCAAGGATCCCAAGCCAGCACCCAAACCGCGAAGCAAACCCAGGATCCTAGGATCCCAACCCGGCACCCTAACCGCTAAGCAAACCCAGGATCCCAAGCCGGCACCCTAACCGCTAAGCAAACCCAGGATCCTAGGATCCCCAAGCCAGCACCCTAACCGCTAAGCAAACCCAGGATCCTAAGGCTGCACCTTAACCGCTAAGCAAACCCAGGATCCTAGGATCCCAAGCCTGCACCCTAATCGCTAAGCAAACCAAGGATCCTAGGATCCCCAAGCCAGCACCCGAACCGCTAAGCAAACCCAGGATCCTCGGATCTCAAGCCTGCACCCTAACCGCTAAGTAAACCCAGGATCCTCGGATCCCAAGCCAGCACCCTAACCGCTAAGCAAACCCAGGATCCTAGGGATCCCAAGCCGGCACCCTAACCGCAAAGCAAACTCAGGATCCTAGGATCCCAAGCCTGCACCCTAACCGCTAAGCAAACCCAGGATCCTAGGATCCTAAGCTGGCACCCTAACCGCTAAGCAAACCCAGGATCCTAAGATCCCAAGCCGGCACCCTAACCGCTAAGCCAACACCAGGCTATAGTATATTCATTTATAAATCACGATGTACTCCAGTGAAGTTTTAAATTGATTTTATTTTCATACTGTTTTATATATCAAGTTTGTTATTAGTGATCCTTAATGTCACCTTGCATTTGGCCACAGGTGACTGACTATCTCTTGGAAAAGTCCTCATGACAGCACCAACACCTAACAACTCCTTGCCTGCCAACACTCTTGACTCTCCTTCACACGACCTTCATCAAGAGAAACCTGCACGTCCCCTTTCAGCCAAGGGACGCACAAGGCCATGCCCTCCAGGGCCCTCAACCATCTCGATGGACCAAGTCTCCCCAACAACGCCCATTAAAAGTCATACATGTCGAACGCAGACAAAGACGCTTTCCGAGACCAAAAGGCCTCCGACACCGATAGCAAGCCGTCTCAAGACACCTGGTTATGGAAATATTGAGAAATCGACTTCAGCCAAGACCAGCAATAGATGCACACCACCGATGAAGCACTACCGTGTCTTGCCACCCATTCGTAATTCCCTCACATCGATTGAGGAGACTCCATGGCAGAACGTACACCTTCAAGGATCGAAAGTGAAAAACACCAGTGGAGGCAATAACTGAAACGCCACAGGATTGTTGGTTAAAAGCGGGAAGCGAACCATGAACCCCTTCAATAAACGTCGGGCGAGCAAAGAGACGGATATTTCAGGGCAGTTGATCTGCTCCATACCATGGAGCTGGCTGGGTTGTGTTTGGGAAGGCTTAAAAAGGGTCAAGGTGCCCCTAGCACATTCACAGATTTTGGATATCTTGGGAAACGTCGACAAACAGTGGACTTCACAACCAGACAACTTTTCCTTCCTGGGAACAAAGAAGGAACGAGCAGCAAAAGTTCCACTTAGAAAGCAGAACAGGGCCAGCTGTTTTCCATCCGAACATTCAGCTGAGAATACTTCATTCTAATATTGTTAATGACGAGGTTAATACTTTTAAATACCTCGTGTCATATGGAGTTTTTGTAAACAGCCTGTATACCTATGTTGCGTACACGCTCGAGCAAATTCAGGTAAGCTAACCTGTTAGATTTTGTTCCACTGGAGTTGTTAGTGTTACAGACACTTTATGCACCTGTCGTAGTTACTATAATTACTATTTTATTGGCCTTTTGAAAAACGTACTTGTTTTTTGTTAGACATTGAAATACTTTTCATCTGAACATGTGATAGTTACATTGAATAGCTTCACGTACAATCAGAAAGTTGTATAAAAAAATACATTAAAAATGTAACAATGCACATTAAACACTAAATATTGTTACATACGCGGTTTTAGATGTTAGTTTACCGAGCGGTTTGGTATTACCGCGTCCGAACAGTTACTCCCCGATTAGAACCCGATTCCACCCGACGTTGACCAGATCGCACCACAGATATTCAATCGGGAAACCTCTAAAGCGACCGAAAGAGAAGGAAAAAGAGAAGAAGACAGAGTACGGAGGAAGAACAGATTTATTATACACACACAAGCAAAAAGGAAGAGCGACCAAAATTATTTACAAGCAATGGATGGAAAAAGCAGTCACACAGTGCATCGTTAGCTTATTCTACTCAATTTACTTAATCCCAAGACAACGAGTTGGACAGGACGTTCACACTTACACAGGGGATATTGCAGGCAGGTAGGGCTTGAGGTGGATTGCTTGAGAGGGAGGCAAGGTCGGAGGCAGCAGCTCTCAATTCCTCGCGGTTTTTGGCGGGAAAACCCTCCGTCGCGTATCCGCTGCTGTAGACGTCACGCGCTGGTTCGGCACACCTGCTCCTCTTCTTCTGGTGGAGCCGTCTCCCTCCTTTCAGCGCGTCTCTCCAAAGCTGGTTTCCTTGCCGAGTACCTCTCCTCTTTGGCTTGGAGCGTTTCGCATCTCACCGCTCCTCTTGGTGCCGCCTCTTCGCTCATCTCCCAGGTCATCTCATAAAGCAGTCCCTTACAGTTGCTTTTATAACTCGGGGCGGAATCAAGCCGCCGGCTGCGAGGGCACGCCTACCGGGTCGCTCACCGCGGTGCTGATTGGCCATGCGACCCTCTGGCTCACTCCTCCCCTCTATGACGAGGTGGAGACACGCCTTTCTTCTCCGAGATTAGCACATGGGCAATGGCGGCTTGCGGGATTGAACACAACTCGCACCCTTTTGAAAGGAACTTTGGAGAGCGGAGATGTTTGGGGAAATTGCAAGGGCCTACGCTTATTTTGTTTGATACAATGCAAAGTCAATCTAGTGGGAAACACATATTTAGCCTACATGGAATAAGGAAATACACTATTTAAAAAGATATATCGTGACCTGCGTGTAAGTTTCATGGAATTAACTAGGAGGACGGCTGCGACCATTATTTACATTATGAGGGTGTTACACATAACAAAACCATACTTTTCATATTCGTTACACTTCCTTCAAAATTGTTACACTTCTCAAAAACTGTGTTGAAATATGTTGAAAAAGTCAAAACTTTGCATGGGGTGTACTTACTTTATCACGTGACTGTATAACTTATCCGGATCCTTTTCATCATCCTCACTCAGAGTCGATGCATTGATCCGTCGCAGTCCTTAGTCTCCCACAGCAATTGGAAGCTTGATGGCCTGTCTGGCTTTAGCATTGATGCTCTCGTCCGACAACACCAAGTTCATTCGTTGCTTGAACAACTTGAAAGTCTCCGCCAGCTCCGAGCTGGAAAAGTCCATTGTCGGGAACTTCGACGTGTTGAAAAAACACGGAATGTGCCCCCGTGGTCATCTGCCAAGATCCAGTCCAAATTCGGGAAAGAAAACAAGACCAAAAGTCAAACTGCTTGTTGGTCTTCACGATCCAGCCGCTGCCACCATGTAGTAAGTTCAGGACTCTCCTTCAATCAAGTTGTTTATTAAAGATGATACCAAGCTCTCACAGAACACACCGCCATCATGACCAGCCGCCAGCAACCACCAAAGCCACGACCTCCAGACGTCACTACGCAGTACGTAGTATCAATCACAACAGAACCCGCTGACCGTCAACAGAAAGGTTGAAACGTGGGGACGAGCCGAAAACTCTCCTCGGCATAGCTTTTCAAAGGCTTGTACACATGGCTTACTATCGGTCAGTATGAACGCTTTATGATTGGATTGAATGATGAATGGTCCAGTGTTTAGTAGCCATAGCGATTGAGAGTGCTTCAATTTCGTCGGTGAGCCAGGTGCCCTGGTGTCCTCGCAACTTGGCGCTAAAAAACCCCCCGCAAGTCGTTGGGTCCCATTGCAAGTGACAAACATCGTAGCTCACATGCCATTTTTCTTCACTGATAATCCACAATTGCTCTTCAGGGCGTGGAAGGATAATGGTTCTGTTTGAAGAAAGGGCTTTTTGGGCAGAGTGTAATGCTTCAATGAGGTCGGAAGTCCAACGATTTTCTCTTGGGGATGAACTACGACGTGATTCTCCAGTCTCTTTGGAGGCGTGGGTTCGTATCCCAATTTTTGCCACCACGCAGGTTAGCTGAGATAGACCTTATCGTGTTCACACTCCATCGGATCACACACAGCGCGCCGTTTCTGTGAATAGATCGAGCTTTATTGGGAGCTCATGCAAAACACATCAAGCTCAAGGAAATCAGAGAGCAAAGTGGAAGATCATCAATGCGACAAAAAGGCACAACCGAGCATGTGCGGGGCGGCGCCAGATGACGTCACTATGTCCCATGTACTAAACCAACCACAACCAATACTGGCGAAGGTAATCATAAAACCTCATCCCAATTAGGGTTCCTGTAATTCTAGTCGAATGTATTATTTATAATATATAAACAGCTAGTGTGTTTAATGTCCAATGCCATTGGAATCTCGATCCGGAAAGCCGGGTTTTTACGCAAGGTGCGCGGCTCTGACGCATGGAGGAAATTACGTCATTTCGCTAAACTCGATGCTCTCTCTTCCTGTTGTGCTTCACATGATAAATCCGATATTTCTCTCAAGATAAACAAAATATACTGGACAAAACAAGTTAGGGATTGCCTTTTAAAGTTATTTTTTCCTACGAGAAAATAGTTACTTTTTAAAACTTTTCAATAATTACCACCGTCCTCTACAGCCGAGAGAGGGTACGTGTGGCTCCCAGAGATATTGCCCCCTAAACTATGTTGCTGAACACGAGGCTCAACACATTACATGGAGCATCGAGTCCTCTGGCACGGTTGTGTCATATGATAAGCATGCACACCACATTGTTCATATGGACCATACTGTGGTGGCGTTGCCGATACGCCAGCCTGTATACCCTTTGCATATACATCAGGACGGTCTGTTAAACAGTAGAGACTGCTATGCCTTATCGACGACGGCAATGGGCGCCAAGCAGCTTGGAGCTGTCCTTAATACATTTGGCGTCGCTGATGGCCCAGTGAAGGATGCTAGTCGGTACCTCCGCACGTGTGGCATGCGGCCTGTGACCGACTTAACGTATATCTTTTATGCTGGTTGCGTAGCCATGTTTGACCTGATGGCAGCGCAGGCATACGACTATGGAGATATTGGGATGCGTGCGCGAGCGGGGTGGCATGGAAATGTTCCCCGTGACCTATTCTTCGGTGCATGGCAAGCTGGAAACGATGCAAAAAACATTTGTGACGTTTGGAAGGGTGAAGGCGGCACACATTTACACATTCAATGTAGTCTCGAATTTTACTTTCTAGTCGCAATCAATTCACTTCGTGTAAAATTCATTTGTAAATGTAAAATTAATTCATAAAATTCAATTTTACAATTCATGTAAAATGATAGCACGTGCAACTTGTTTTTCAGCTGTGACACGATAATTTGTCTCGGTTGCTCTAAAACCAAAGTGTACATCGTGTATCTGCCATTCTGTAGCTTCAACTGAACTTTAAGAAGGCTACCGATTTTGCTGTTTTTTAGCATTATTTGACGTTTAGTACGCTCTCGGGTTCAATTACCAGCATGAGACGGCATCTCACCTGAGCTGAAGCAGGTCGAGCAGTGGGGTTGCTGCAAGCTGGACAGTCACAGAGAAATGTGGCAGCAAATTTGAATGAGAGTCCTCGCGTCATTTCCTGGTTGTGGAATCGCTTTAATGTGACAGGTAGCGTCACAGAAAGGCCACATTCAGGTCGACCACGTTCCACGACAGCCCAGCAGGACCACTACTTAAGCCTGTCGGTGAGGCGCAACCGCTTTACTTGTGCTGTAAAGCTGAATACTGACTTTCACCAAGCAACTGGGATACTAATTTCTGCACAGACTGTTAGGAACAGGCTTCACGAATCCAATCTTCATGCTCGTTGTCCAGCTGTGCGGCCCATACTCACGTGACTCCATCGTATGGCAAGGAATCACTGGGCCAATGACCATGTGAATTGGCAACTGCGTAACTGGCGCCCTGTTCTTTTCACGGATGAGTCACGTTTTTGTGTTGACTTCCATGATGGTCGAAGACGTGTGTGGCGCTCATCAGGAGAGATATGCCAATTGTTGTGTTACTGAGCATGACCGTTTTGGTGGTGGCTCAGTTATGGTATGGGCTGGCATTAGCATTTACGGTCGGACGAACCTACACGTAATTGAGGGAACGCTGACCGGTGTACGATATCGGGATGAGGTTCTGGATCCCATTGTTCGACCATTTGCCGGCGCAGTGGGACACTACTTTGTTTTAATGGACGACAATGCCCACCCACACAGGGCTCGGGTTGTAGACCATTACCTTGAGAGGGAGACCATAAGCCGCATGGCCATGGCCAAGCCGTTCTCCGGACTGAAACCCGATAGAGCGTGCTTGGGACATGCTACAGCGTCGTGTTTCTGAATGCATACACCTTCCTGCAAATCGTCAGCAACTGATTGCCACGCTTCGAGGAATGGCCAAGGATCCCACAAATAAGCTTCCGGCGCCTGATTCGCAACATGTCAAGGTGGTGTCGTGCCGTTATTGGAGCCAATGGTGGACACATATCTTATTGAGACTATTAGCAAGATATTTTTAGTGACTGAATTGTTGGCCCCATAGTGAATTTCACATTGATTTTGGGGGTTGCTGGATGAAACGAATAATTGCTCCGTTATGGTTGGATGAACTTTCGCATATTCTTTTTCAAGTTGTTAATAAATTGTTCTGTTATGTTTTAGTATCGAGAATACCAATAAAATATTTTTCCATGTGAAAATAAATGAAATGCAAATTATCATCCCTAACGTATTTTGTCCAGTATATATATATATATATATACACACACACACACATCACATCAGGATTGTTTAATACCAGGATATCAAAGAAGATTCATAGCTGCAATGGAGGCGCCGAAAGGTTGGACATTGATGGAATTTTCGATTTTCCTCGAATCTGTGCCGGTCGGTCATGGTCGTTTGTCGTGGAAAAGGGCATTTAAAATTTTTTTAAGTTATAGCTTCTCGGCCTTTTGTCTAAGATCAAGTGTCCCAAGATGAAGGATCGTGCCCGTGCGGTCAATTCTTCAATGACGGTGGCAGCAGCGGACGAGTCGCTGTTGCCAGCTGGGATATCGGAGGAGTACAATGAGATGTTGGAGACTTTGGGTGGAGAGACTTCGTAGGTGGTGGAAGAGCTTTCGGAGGGACTTGTTTCGCAAGAATCTGCTCGGATGGTGGGGGCGGATGAGGTGGCTCCCGACTTGCACGTGCTACAAGATGGTGCCTGTTCGGAGGCTGCGCAGGGTGAGAGGGCGTGTTCGGACCAGGTTGTGGTGGAGGAATGGCGGAGCATGGAGGTAAAGTCGGCGGCGGAGGGTCCCTCGGTTGTGACGGAGGGATTGGGAGGTTGCCACCCGTAGTCGGCAGTGGCCAGTCCTTCGGACCTTCAGAAGGAACCTTGGCACAGTTCTGCTGGATTTGGAAAAGGAGGTCGGGTGAAGGGAAAATTGCCAATCCCGTGTTCTGGGGAGCCTGCTGTTGTGCCGCAGAGCGGTGGATCCATCAGCGAGAGTCGAGGTGCAAATGCCGGGACCCGCCTTAGTGCGGATACGGAACGACCGAGTCGTGGGGAAATTCCGGTGCCGGACCAACAGGGAGCGGCGAGTGGCGCAGCTGTGGTTGGTGCAAGAGCTCGGCGTCCGGCATGGGCACAATGGTTTCAGCCTGCAAATGTTCCAAGGAAGAACGCTATCCAATTTACCATAAATGAAGACTTTGAATTTGATATGGACCAACTTTGGTTTTGCAAGTTGGTGTTGATCCAAAAATTAAGATTCTCACCAAGTCAGTTGGATTTTGTGTTCGCTTTGCCAGGGGGGAAAAGTTTTGAGGTGGTTTTCATGAACATTGTGATGCATTTATCCTTTTGGGAAAAGTGGGAAAAGGTGAAGAATAAAAAAACACTTTCTTCCTTTGGGGTGCAAATTTTGTGTGAAAGGAGTTGTAAATGTTACCATTCAAATGTATATTGAGAGTGTAAAGCGTGAAGATGTCATGTTGTGGGCGAGTAGGTTTTGTCGACCTCGAGGGCACATCGACCATGTTAAAAATGCGGTGGGGATCAAAACTGGGGCAATGAGGGTGAATGTGCAGCTGTGGAATGACCCGAGCAAGCCTGGCAGCTTTGTGCATATTCCAAATTGGATCAGTATTGGTCCATTTCGAGGATTCGTGTTTTATCCCGGCCAAATCCAGAGGTGCAACAGATGTAATGAGGCTGCACATCTCAGCTCGGGCTGCCCAAACCCTCGATGTCCTCGCTGTGGGCAGGTGGGGCATGTGGTTCGTGACTGCATGGAGTGGCACTTGCAATTTATGTGGGGGAGCAGGGCATGTGTTTAGGAACTGCCCCAAATCGTTTGCAAATGCCTTAAGGCATTCCCAAGATGACAGGGAGGAGGAACGGGGAAACAGCACCGAGTGGGCCAGGGGTGGAACGAGCCGCTGAGGCGTAACAGGACACGGAGGTGGAACAGGCCACGGAGGCGGAACAGTGAACAGCTGAGGAGCCGGCTGGAGCAATGGAGCATTGAAGGATGCTGGGGCAGGGTGTGGGGTGGTATCTCCAGTATTGGAGGTGAAAGGGAGTTTGGGGACTCAAGAAGGTGAAGAGGATTTGCAGGAGCAGATGGACAAGGGGAATTAAACCGATCCATTGAGGGTGGTGCGGCGAAGGGGTAAACGGTCGGCAAAGGTAAGCTCTGTGGGTACCTTGAAAAAGTCCTGGGTAAGTGGCTAAGTGGCGATTGTCAAACTGTTTTTGTTGAGCGTATGTTCCATAAGGCAGATAAAGAGAAGGGTGTGAGAAAAATCGCTCTGGGTTGCCTCAAAGCTGGAGCCATTGGGGAGAGACCTCACTTTATCTTCGGATGACAAAGGTTGAATTGAGGGTGGGATCAGTGAAAGGGTGGAGCATCTTGAATGAGAGTCGATGCCGGCGCATATTCGCAGAGTTGAAAGCATGGAAGTTTGGTGTGCTGTTTCTACAGGAATGTTTCTTGCCAGAAGGGGGGGGGGGGGGATTTTAATAAATGGGAGCAGGCATGGGTAGTTTGTGCCATTGTTTGGGCAGTGGGAGAAACCAGAATGATGTGGTTGTGGTGCTTTTTAGCAGAAGACTACCATGTAGGTTGGTGAAGGCGGTTGATATAGAGCCCAGGGCCGGTATTCATATAACTTCTTAATTTAAGACTACTTAACTGCTAAGTACCCCACTTTGCTGAGTGGGGTTGTTATCTTGAAATTCATAAACACTCTTAAGTACCCTGCTTAGCTGAGTGCCCCGCATAAAGTTATGAAGATTGTCTCAAGTGGTTTCCAAGGCTCTATGTCACATTTCATTGCCGTTTATGTTAATTTCCTGTGGTTTGGCAACAGACCAACAACAGTTATTACTGAGTTCCAAGGCAAAGTCATTGTTGAATTGCTATGAATGCTGTGTATGAAGAGCCGTCTTCTCACACTGAACATGGACAAGAGGAAGAGAAAACCGAATTTCTCCGTGATTGAGAAACTCTGACTAGTGGATATGTACGAGAGAGAAATGTCGGTGATTCTCCATAAATTTGGGCCAACCGTTTCGTCCCAAAAAAAACACTTAATAATAATAATAATAATAATAATAATAATAAAGGAGTCTTTTATAGCCCCATCAAGCAGAGTAAACTACCCTCATGGCGCTTTACATTATCATGCGAACGCACACACACCGCACACACACACACATGTACACACACACAGACACACCATCAATCTTGCCCTATTCCTCTCCCTCCCCATTCAGAACCCACAGATGTGTCCTTCCCACCTCCTCCCCTCCCTCCCCCACACATGTACACAGACATACTCTCGATCTCTGTCCCACCTCAAACCAAAGGGAAAACAGGACTTAGACTTTGAAAGACTTGTGAAAGAGATAGGTTTTGAGGGAGGTTTTAAAGGCAGGAAGAGAGTCAACATGTCAAACAGAGGAAGGCAAGTCATTCCAGAGCAGAGGTGCAGCAAAGGAAAAGGATTTCTCGCCAAACGACTTGGTGCTGGTGCGCGGCAGCTCTAAGATCATAGAGTCGTCGCTTGAACGAAGCCGTCGCCGAGGTTCATAGAGAGTGAGTAAGTCGGAGAGATAGTGAGGTCCCGTTCCACACAATGATTTATAACATAGTGTGCAAACTTTATAACTTGGCATGGGAGAGACTATTGACGGCCCTGAATAGTCGTAATCCAGTGGCAAGGACATTGGCAGAGGTGCATTGGAGGTGAAAGTGGCAAAACCGAGGCTTTAACCTTCATAAACTTGACCCTAACCTAACCCTTGACCTTTAACCTAACCCTAAGTTGAAAGACGTTTTCGCGACTGGTGCAGCGAAGACCCAGGGTACACGTGGACTAATGCAGGGGGGTCACAAAGGTCAAGGTTAGATTATGTTTTTGCGTCAAAAGAAGTGACGGTAGATTTACATAGAATTTGGAATCGTTTTTCAGATAATTGTTTGCGAAATGTAGTCTTTTCTTTTGACGATTTTTTTATTTTGGGGTAAAGGGGATTTGAGGCTGAATAACTCATTGTTGGAACGTCCTGGGTTAAGATTATTAATAGCTGCTAAAATCAAAGCCTGGAAGACATTGATTCCTCTGTTTGGGTCTGTGAGGGAATGGTGGGAAGAAGTTAAGGTGAGGGTCAAATATTCTTTCCAGAGGGTTGCTTGGATGGGCAAGTGAAAGGGCTTCTAGGTCCTTTCAGGCCAAGTCAGCATGCTTGCAAAAATTATGTAAGCTTAAGAAGTATGGGTTTGATGTAGATAAAGGAATAGGGGAGTTTTTCTCTCAACAGGCTCAATGTGTCCAATTTAGGAGCGGCTTGCGGAGAGAAGGGGGGGGAGACATGTTCGTCCCCTTTCTTTCGCAAATTAGTGAAGAAGAGGGCGTGCATGAAGGGATTGGTGGAGGAGGGGGCGCTTTTAGAGTCAGGGTTTGATATGGAGGCTGCTGTGGTGCGACATTTCACCCGTCTGTTTTCTCAGGGTCCAGGGGATGTTGACAGTGATAGGAGTGAAAATTTCCTGGTAGGCTGGGATCACAGGTTGGAAAATGGGGTGCCCCTCACGGGCTTCTCTGCTGAGGAGGGGGGAGCTGGTGGTTCGGGAAGGGAAGTGGGGATCTGCTCCGGGACCAGATTGGCTGCCTGCAGAATTTTATAAATGTTTCTGGGAGGAATTGAAGGACCCATTGGTAGCATTGTTCAATGAGGTATTGTGTTTGGGAGTGTGTTCAGCCTCTTGGGCTGGGTGAAATATTGGTTTGCTTCCCAAAAAGGGTGATCGCTGTTGTTGAAGTAATTGGAGGCCAATTACGTTGTTGAATGGAGATTACAAAATTCTCGGGACATTCTTGCTGGGGAAGGTGCAAGCAACATTAGGGGATCGGCTGAGTATCTTTCAGAGGTGTCTGGTGAAAGGGCGCAAGGCTACTGACGTGTCAATTGTCCTCCTTGACCTGATCATGTCGGTTAAAAGTAGGGGACAGTCGGCAGGGTTCTTCAGTATTGGTTTTGCAAAGACGTATGATACGCAATCAAGGGAATATTTGTTTTCTGTCTTGGAAAAATGGGGATTTGGAGAAACAGTGGTTAAGCTGGTTAAAACCCTGTGCAGCACTTCAGTTGGGCGTGTCAATGTAAACGGCCAATTGTCTCGTCCCTTTGAGATTTACAGGGGGGTTCGGCAGGGATGTCTACTACTGTCCCCTTATTGTTTGTTCTAGCCTTGGAACCCTTGCTGCACAGATTGTCAGTACGTGTCAAGGGATTATTGGTGCCGGGTTTGGGGGTTGTAGGGTCCCCTGCTTAGCGTATATGGACGATGTTGTGGTATGCGTTTCACAAAGCGGAGACCTTGAGGTCATCATGCAGGTTTGCGAAGAGTTTGCTGTGAGTGGAGGTTTGCAAGTAAATTTTAACAAATCAAACTTGCTGGTTGCGGGAGGGGAGTCTTGTGAAGAGAACATTGTACAGAGATTTTGGATAGCGGAGGGCTGCATAAGTGTTTTAGTGGTGTGGTTGGGGTCTGATTGTTGTGTTACAAAGAATGGGGAGGCACGATCATGGGGGCAGAGGGCCCTCTCATCTGTCGGAAGGGGATTCGTTATAAAAGGGCAAATTTTTCCAATGTTGAGGTTGGTGGCAGAGGTTATTCCTCCAACAGAGAGGATTGCAAGGAAGCTAAGAAGTTTAGTGTTGAAATTTATGCAAGCCATGGTTCTATCGGCCTTCCCATGTCCGCCTAGAGGCGGGTCAGCTTCAAGGGGGAAGGGGGAGTCCTGATTTAATTGATAATTATCGAACTTCAAAGGCCAACTTTAAAATATAATTTAAAAGTTGGCCCTCGTGGCATTGCACATGTCAATGGCGACTAAGGAATTGGATGTCTTTTCCTATGCTGTCGAATATTATGCATTACTTGAGCGAAACCAGGTTAGAGGCAAGAGGACGTGCTTGAATAGACCATATGGATGGGATACGGGGTCGGCGCCGGTCAGTCATAAATGTGATTGTCGTGGAAAAGAGCGTTTAAAAAAAAAAGTTATCGCTTCTCGGCCTTTGGGGCAAGATCAATTGGTCGAGGATGGAGAATCGTGCACTTATTCTTTCAAAGACGGTGGCAGCAGCGGGGGAGTTGGAGTCGGTGTTGCCAGCTGGGATTTCGGAGGCCGTTAACGAGATGATGGACTCTTTGGATGGAGGAAATGTTGAGGAAGTGGAAAGGCATGTTGAAAAATTGGAGTCGCAATACTCCGTTCGTATGGTGGGGGATGCGGTTGCTCCAGACTCGTACATGCTGCTCGGTGAAGCCGATGCCGGTGAAAAGGCAAGGGGGTGGTCGGAGCAAAGTTTGCCAGAGGATTGGGGAGGCATGGAAGTGGAGTCGGTGGTGGATGATTCTTCGGCGATTGATGGGAAGGATGGAGTGGTGGTTGCTCCTTCAAAAGTGGCAGTAGCTGGTCCTTCTCGCATTCGGGAGGAAGAGGTATTCGCAAGTTCTCCTTGGCAAAATGCTGGAAAAGTTCAAAAAGGGGCAATACTCCCAACCCAGTTTTCATGGGAGCCTGTTGGTGTGGTGTGGAGTGGGGCATCTGTTGATAACAGGCCAGGTGCAAGTGGCGGGACCCACTTGAGCAAGGACACGGATGGATCGAGGCGTGGGGACGGTTCAGTGATGGATGAACAGGCAGCGGTAAAGAATGGAGCAGCCGTGGTTGGTGGAGGAGCGCAGCAGTCGAGAGGGACACAATGGTTTCAGCCTGTGAATGTATCCCGGAACAATGCAACCTGGTTCTCCATAAAAGAAGATTTTGAAATGGACCAGCTGAGATTTGCAAACTGGTGTTGATCCAGGAATTAGGATTCCCACCAGGGCAGTTGGATTATGTTTTCGCTTTGCCAGGGGAGAAATGTTTTGAAGTGGTGTTTATAAACATCGTGATGTAATTATCCTTTTAGGAAAAGTGGGAGAAGGTTAAAAATAAAAATAAAACACTTTCTTCCTTTGTGGTGGAGAGTTTATGTGAAAAGGGTGTGGTAGATGTAACCATCCAAATGTACATTGAAAGTGCAAAGGGTGAAGACATCATGTTGTGGTTAAGTAAGTTTTGAAACCACTCAGGCCTCAGGTCCAGGTGAAGAACACAGTGGGCATCAAGACTGAGGCAAGAAGAGTGAAGGTGCAGCTGTGGGATGATCCAAGCAAGCCTGGCAGGTTTTTGCATATTCCGAACCGTATTAGTATTGGTCCCTTTGGAGGATTTGTGTTTTATCCCGGTCAAATCCGGAGATGTAATCGATGCAATGAAGTGGGGCACCTTAGCGCACGTTGCCCAAACCCTCGATGTCTTCGCTGTGGCCAAGCTGGGCATGTGGTTGTGAGTGTGTGGAGAATGTCACCTGAAACTTGTGTGAGAAAGCAGGACACGTGTTCAGGAACTGTCCCAAATCATTTGCGAATGCATTAAATAAAACAGGAGGTCCGTGGGGTTCTTTGGATGACAGGGAGGGGAACAGCGTGCTGAGGTAGGGGGGGGATCTTGGAAAAAAGTGCTGAAGTAGGTGGGGAGGAGGTGAAGAAAAAATAAGAGGGTCGCAGAAGTTTGTGCCACTGTGGAGGAGGGGAGTTCGGAGCCTTTGGTGGCTGTGATGAAAAGTCGACATAAACCAAGTTGTTGGCCTGATACACATTACTGGCTGGTGGAGGCGGTCCCTGTGGAGATGGGCGTTATTGCATATGGAACCTGCTGTGAGAGTGGCAGCCGGCTACTCGATTCCATGATTCTATGAGAGCGAGGCAAGGATTTGCTGCTTAGTAGTAGTTGCTTCATTTAAAATGTATTGCAATGTATTCCTTGCATCATGAAGACTAATGTTATGCTTATGGTGTTACGTTTTGAGATGCACCAGGTCGATTGCATTGAAGCCTCCTTTCTATTTATGAGAGGTCTCTGGCTCTGATTTTTACAACAATTTAATGCAATCTTCCTTCCTTGAGACGACCTCTGAAAGATGGAGAAGCTGATCCGCCTGGATAGATTCTCGGGAGATCTGAATGCACCTGACACCGCTGATCAGCTGAATCATTGGTTAAACTCTACGCCTTTTTACGGATCTGGTTCCGGAGATTGCAGAGGCATAGAAACTCGACGTATTATCTTGCAACGTCTCTCATGTCATCTACAGATACATGGCTCAATGCCCGACGTACGACAAAGCTGTGGCTACCTTGAAAACACTTCATGAAACCGCGCAGTACCGTCTATCCCAGGCACCTGCTGGCAATGCGCAGGCAGGACAGCTCCGAGTCTATGCACCAATATGGCCAGGCGTTTCAACAGCTGGCTCAGGATTGCGCTATTCAAGACAGCACGGCTATGCAGCACACGGATGATCTGCTCCGTGACGCCTTTATTACGGGTCTGCACTGTGCTGCCATCAGACAACGTTTGCTCGAGAAAGAGACGCTAACCTACCAAACGGCCTTCGACCAGGCTCGGGTTCTCGTCGGCTCAGGCCATATCCGACACTTATGGTCAACCCTTCACGGCTGCTCGTCCTACAGCTCACGATACGACTCGTACGCACGATTGCAGCGACCGGAAGCTGACGTCGGGCTAGCGCTGGCTCGATCGGCCACTCAACGCGCAGTACGCGTGGAGAGCTCTGATGAAGTGAACGAGCCCCGTACAGCCGCCGTGACCTCGCCCGTTGGTCCGACCGGCAAATGCTTTTTCTGCAGCAATTGTCGCCATCCTCGCGCGAGTTGCCCCACCAGGGAATCGGTGTGCCATAATTGCGGGAAGCACGGCCATTTTGCCAAAGTGCAGTCACGTGAAAATGTAAGTACACCCCATGCAAAGTTTTGACTTTTTCAACATATTTCAACATACATGCTAATTGATCCTCATTTCAACAATATTGATAGATAAAGGTGATATAATATACCCCATACCAATTAGGGTTCCTGTAATTCAGGTTGAATGTATTATTTATAATGTATTAAACAGCTGGTGTGTTTCATGTCCAATTCCATTGGAATATCGATCCGGAAAGCCGTGTTTTTACGCACGGTTCGCGGCTCTGACGCACAGAGAAAATGATGTCATTTCGCTAAACTTTCTTCCTGTTTTTCTTCTCGTGATAAATCCTATATTTCTCTCAAGATAAACAAAATATATACATCACACCAGGATTGTTTAATACCAGGATATCAATGAAGATTCATAGCTGCAATGGAGGCGCCGAAAGATCTGACATTGATGGAATTTTCGATTTTCGCGAATCGTCGCCGGTCAATCATAGATGTGATTGTTGTGGAAAAGGGCGTTTTAAAAAAAAACTAAGTTATCGCTTCTCGGCCTTTTCGCTAATAGTGGGGCAACTTAGCATAGCAATTGTGCATTTTGTGAGGAAAGCACCAAATTTTGCACACTAGTAGACTATCATATTATGAAAAGATCTGGATATTGGGCCATCTCAGATTCAGAGATTTGATTTTTGCAAGATTTCGATTCGATTGGGATCGAAGAGAACACCTTCTTCGTCTTCTGTACAGTAAAGTTGCCAGCCCTGAATTCTCTGGCTACATCTGGGTGCTTCATTGGGAGTGCAACCATGTCCCTCAGGTGAACAGGGACCCACCTGGCATAGTGTGTGTGGTCTAAGGCATGGAACCATGGGACCAGTTCCGTCAGGGCATCAAGGTACATCGTGAATGAAGCCTGCCGCAGAGAACGCACGTCGACCAGTACCAACATCTCTAGTTCCAGCACAGTTGCCCAGTACTGAAAGTTGGGAATGTCTTCTCCTCTCTGGTGACACCAGACTTCGAACTCAGGCAGGTCTTCTGCATCATCAGCATATGTCATACAGTGGCGTTCATATGCACGGTGTTGCAGGATGTGCAGTGCCGCTGCAGTGATTTGATGAGCTCTTCTTGTGCAGGTGACGTGGGCAGCTCGCAGGAAGGAGTCGGCCGTCCCTGGCGTTGCAATCTCAGCTTGCAAATCTGCAAAATCTGCAAATCTTACAAAAATCAAATCTCTGAATCTGAGATGGCCCAATATCCAGATCTTTTCATCATATGATAGTCTACTAGTGTGCCAAATTTGGTGGTTTCCTCACAAAATACACAATTGTTATGCTATATTTGAGTTAGCTGCCGGACTTTAAGATCAAGTGGTCGAGGATGGAGGATCGTGGCGGTGCGATCAATGATTCAATGACGGTGGCAGCAGCGGACGAGTCGGTGTCGGTGTTGCCAGCTGGGATATCTGAGGCATTCGATGAGATGTTGGAGACTGAGTGGAGAGACCTCGGAGGTGGTGGAAGAGTTTTCGGAAGAACGGTTTTCACAAGACTCTGCACGGATCATGGTGGTGGATACTCCTGACTTTCACGTGCTCCAAGATAATGCCTGTGCGGAGGCTGCGCAAGGTGAGAAGGCGAGGGCGTGGTCGGACCAAGTTGTGGTGGAGAATTGGGGGACCATGGAGGTGGAGGTGGCGGGGGAGGATCCCTCAGTTGTGGCGGAGGGATTGGGAGATTCCCAGCCGGAGCCGGCAGCGGCTGGTCCTTCGGGCCTTCATCGGGAATCCTGGCGGAGTTCTGCTGGATTTTTTGGAAGGAGGTCGGGTGAAGGGAAATTTCCCAATCCTGTGTTCTGGGGAACCTGCGGTTGCGCCGCGTTGCAGTGTATCCATCGATGAGTCGATGTGCGAATGCCGGGACCCGCCTTAGTGCGGATACGGAACGACCGAGTCGTGGGGAAATTCCGGTGCCGAACCGGCAGGGAGCGGCGAGTGGAGCAGCCGTGGTTGGTGGAAGAACTCGGCGTCCAGCAGGGGCGGCGGCACAATGGTTTCAGCCTGCAAATGTTCCCAGGAAGAACGCTATCCGTTTTACCATTAAAGAAGACTTTGATTTTGATATGGACCAACTTCGGTTTTGCAAGTTGGTGTTGATCCAAGAGTTGGGATTCTCACTAAGTCAGTTGGATTTTGTGTTTGCTTTCCCAGGGGGGGAAAGTCGAGGTTGTTTTTACGAACATTGCGATTTATTTATCCTTTTGGGAAAAGTGGGAAAAGGTGAAGAATAAAAAACCACTTTCTTCCTTTTGTGTGGAAAGTTTGTGTGAAAGGGGAGTAGTGAATGTTACCATCCAAATGTATTGTGAGAGTGTAAAGGGTGAGGATGTTGTATTGTGGTCGAGTAGGTTTTGTCGGCCTCTCGGGTCGATCGACCACGTTAAGAATGCGGTGGGGATCAAGACTGGGGCAATGAGGGTGAAGGTGCAGCTGCGGGATGACCCGAGCAAGCCTGGCAGCTTTGTACACATCCCGAATCGGATTAGTATTGGCCCTTTGAGGATTCGCGTTCTATCCCGGCCAAGTCCGGAGGTGCAACAGATGCAATGAGGTTGGACACCTCAGCTCTGGCTGCCTAAACCCTCGATGTCCTCGCTGTGGGCAGGTGGGGCATGTGGTTCGTGACTGCATGGGGAGTGTCACCTGCAATTTATGTGGGGGAGCAGGGCATGTGTTTAGGATCTGCCCCCAATCCTTTGCAAATGCCTTGAGGCGTTCCCAAGATGACAGGGAGGGGGAACGGAGAACAGCACCGAGTGGGCAAGTGGCGGAACGGGCCGCTGTGAGTGGGCAAGTGGCGGAACGGCCGCTGTGAGTGGGCAAGTGGCGGAACGGGCCGCTGTGAGTGGGCAAGTGGCGGAACGGGCCGCTGTGAGTGGGCAAGTGGCGGAACGGGCCGCTGTGAGTGGGCAAGTGGCGGAACGGGCCGCTGTGAGTGGGCAAGTGGCGGAACGGGCCGCTGTGAGTGGGCAAGTGGCGGAACGGGCCGCTGTGAGTGGGCAAGTGGCGGAACGGGCCGCTGTGAGTGGGCAAGTGGCGGAACGGGCCGCTGTGAGTGGGCAAGTGGCGGAACGGGCCGCTGAGGCGGAACGGGCCGCTGTGAGTAGGCAAGTGGTGGAACGGGCCGCTGAGGCAGAATGGGCCACAGAGGTGGAACAGGGAACAGCTGAGGAGCCGGCTGGAGCATTGAAGGATGCTGCGGCAGGATGGGGGCTGGTATCTCTAGTATTGGAGGTGAAACGGGGTTTTGGGACACAAGAAGGTGAAGAGGCATTTGAGGAGCAGATGGACAAGGGGAATGAACCCGATCCAATGAGGGTGGTGCGGCGAAAGGGTAAACGGGCGGCGAAGGTAACCCCTGTGGGTATCGGGAAAAAGACCTGGCTAAGTGGCGATGGTCAAACTATTTTTGATGAGCGGATGTTTCAAAAGGCAGATAAAGGGAAGGGTGTGAGGAAATCGCTCCGGGTTGCAGCAAAGGTGGAGCCATTGGGGAGAGACCTCACTTTATCTTCGGATGACGAAGGTTGACTTGAGGGTGGGGTCGGTGAACGTGAGGAGTATTCTTGGTGAGAGTCGGTGTCAGCGCGTATTTGCTGAGCTACAAATATGGAATTTAGACGTCTTATTTTTGCAGGAATGTTTTTTGCCAGGTGGTGCTGAGTATAAGCAATGGGAGCAGGCATGGTAGGGGGGGGGGGGGGGGGGGGGTTGTGCCATTTTTCAGGTAGTGGGAAAAAAAAATGGTGTGGCGGTGCTCTTTGGGGGTAGATTAGCATGGAGGGTGGTGAAGGTGGTGGATGTAGAGCCAGCGAGAATCTATCGTGAACGCGGAGATTCAAGGAAAGTACTTTTGGTTCGTCAATATGTACCTCCCTCAGCATCCGTGGGAGAAGAAGAAATTGCTGGAGCGGGTGAAACCATGGCTCTGCACCAACAAAGTTTTGGTTGTGGGTGGGGATTTGAACATCTCATTGGAGGAACCAACTTGTCACGATTGGATTACGTGTTTGTTTGAAGAGAAGTAACAACGGCTGAAGTGCAGATGATTTGGAATAGTTTTTCTGATCATCGTTAAATCAAAGTACAGTAGTGACCCCTAATTCCGAACGCCCCTCATCTCGAACTACTCTAATTCCGAACCGTAAATTCGAGAAAATTTTGTCCCTAATTCCGAATGTATTTCTATAACCGAACCGCCAACATAGCGTTAGCGTCGTTCATATTTCCCGCCGCGAGCGTCGTTCATATTTCCAGTGCTGAAATTAGAGAACTGTGCTTCCATTGGTCTAAAACACAGGCCATTGTTGAAAAGTGGCACCCTATTAAAGCAGTGGTTAACAGGAGCATTAACTTGTTCAGTGACGATGTGATTGACCACTTCAGAAAAATTAAGAAAAGTCGCCAACACCAGGCAACTTTGGACAGGTGGTTCTCTAAAGAAAGCAAGCCTAGTGAGCCCCAACCCTCTACAAGTGGTGTTAAGAGACAAAGAGAGCAAACACCGTAAGTCAAGTCATCTGATGTTAGCTTGGAAGGTGCCTCACCTTCCAAGCAATAAAACCCTCTCCCTCCTTCCTCCTCTCCAGCCTCCACATGCACCATCAGAACTCTCCACGAAGGTAAATGCAGTTATTTTCATGTTAGTACATTTACTTCTTGTTTTTATTACTATTATTAGTTGATATTTAGGGCATTTACTCATCTTATTTTACCTTGAATCATGTGTATTTGCAGTTAACAGTGTCTTGATAATGGGTTTTTGGGGTCCAGGAACGGATTAATTCACTTTCCATTATTTCTTATGAGGAAAATAGTTTCTAATTCCGAACTTTTCCCAATCCGAACTGCCGCTGGAACGAATTAAATTCGGATTTAGAGGTTCCACTGTAGTTTTTTTGTTTGATGAGTTTTTATTTGGAGGGAAAGGGGTTTGGAGGCTAAATACTTCATTGTTGAAGATTCCTGGGATAAAGGAGATGATTTCTGGCAGATTTAAAGCTTGGAAGGAGTCGGTTCTCTTTTTAGTTCAGTGAGGGAATGGTGGGAAGAGGTGAAACATAGGATTAAGGATATGTCTCAAGTGCACAGAGTGAGAGGGCTCTCAGGTCTTTCGAGCTCAGTCGGCATGTTTACAGAGATTGGGTAGGCTCCGTGTGCATAGGTTTGATGTGGGTGGAGAGATAAGTGAGTTGAAGCAGCAGATAAGAAAAAAAAAATTGCAGCAGTTTTACAGGGTTCAGTTTAGGAGTCGTTTGCAGAGGGAGAGGGAAGAGCCTTGCTCGTTACCATTCTTTCGGAAGTTGGTTAAGAATAAGATAGTTATGAAGGGAATGCTCGATGAAGGAGTGTTTTATGAGTCGTGGTCAGACATGGAGGAAGTCATGGTGTTATTTTTCTGATTTATTTTCCCAAGTTCCAGGGGATCTGGATAGGAGGGAGGCGTTCCTGTCAGGCTGGAGTCATGACCGGGTGAACGGGGAGCCACTCACAGCTTTCTCTATTGAAGAGGTGGAGCGGGTGGGTTTGAGATGGGAAGAAGCGGTCTGCTCCAGGGCCAGATGGATTGCCCTTGGAATTTTACAGGTGTTTTTGGGAGGAGTTAAAAGACCCACTTGTGGAGTTGTTTGATGAGGTTCTACTTGTGGGTGTGTCCAGCCTCTTGGGCTGAGTGCAATATTAGTTTGTTACCCAAAAAAGGGGATCTGCACTATTTGAGTAATTGGAGGCCGATTTCGCTATTAAATGGAGATTACAAGATTCTTGCGAAGGTTTTGCTGGGGAGGCTTCAGGTAGCTTTAGGAGATAGGTTGGGTGTGTTTCAGAGGTGTGGAGTCAAAGGGCGAAGGACGACAGACGTGCTACTTGTCCTTCGAGATTTGATTACGTCGGTGGAAAATAGGGGACGTTCGGCAGGGTTTTTAAGCTTGGACTTTGCGAAGGTGTGTGACACGTTATCCAGGGAATATTTGTTCTCTATTCTCGCGGAATGGGGTTTTGGAGAGTCTGTGGTCCAGTAGATCAAAACAATGTATCCCACTTCAGTTGGGCGAGTGAATGTGAATGGCCAGTTATTGCGTCTTCTCTGCAGCCGTTTGGTATTATATTTTGCCTGAGCTGAACAGGGTTCGGGAGAAGCGTGTGGGTTTGGGTAGACCGTATGAGTGGAATCCCAAGTATCCCTATTCGGTATTGAATGAATTTGTTTGGGAGAGTAGTTATGGGGATGATTTCGAGTGGATTTATCGAAACTTGATAAAGGAGAAGGAAGTACAAGAGGTTTTTCTGATAGGTGGTCTTCAAAGAAAAAGAACTTTGGTGGTGTGGCAGAACGTTTCGTCCCAGGCCCTTACTGGGGGCTCAAAGCGACCTTGCCTTGTTAGCTGTATGCCAATTGTTGCCATGTCCAGCTGTGCAAGTTGGAAGAGGTCATGTCTCGACCAATCAATGCCCATATATTGGATGTAATGAATCGGAGTCAGTTCGGCATTTTTGGTGGGATTGTGTTTTTGCTTATTTAGTTTGGAATGACGTTTTGTGTAAGTTTTTGTGCAAGTTAAAGGTTAAGTTTACTTTCAGTTGGGAAATGATTTTATTCGGTCCATTTGGAAATCAATGTAAACCGAAACAAATAATGTTCTGGAGAATATTGAATTGTTTGAAAATGGCCTTGTGGAAGGCGAGGGTCTCAGCATGTTATGGAATGCATCATTTTTCTGTGAATTATGTTCTTGCCTTGTTGAAGAGAGATCTCTTTATGTGGATTTACGAAATATGTTGCAATTGTTGTGGAAGATCTTCAGTTGAAAAATTGTGATTTGATTTGATGGTTGACACTCGTTTTGCTGGTTTTCATTTTAATTAAAAAAAATAGTCGTTTTACCTACCTCCGGGAATGGTGCACTCACTTTGGGGGAACCTGGAAAACAAAGAAAAGATTCTTCAGGTAAAACTTAGATTTGTTTTTGCAATTGGAGAGAAGTAATTAAACTTGAAAACTCCAAGGAGTGAATAGGGAGTTTTACAGTGGTTTGTGGGTTCTTCCTCTCTCTAATATTCTTCCCACTCATGATTATTCTCCATTATCCACATCACTGACATTTTTGTACATTCAACACTGTTCATCTGAAATGGTTGGCGACAGGAAGGGCATCTGGCCATAAAACTAACACGAACAACTCGGTTTTCACCCCTGCTGTTTGTCTGTGAACAATATATATCAAGACGTTGTGGACGGTTTCAGACGAAATTTGGCAGACAGGAAGTGTATATGGCACGGACAAAATCATTAGTTTTTGGGGAAGATACGTATTCGGATCCGGCTACTAGAATGTTTGAAGTGAAACTTCACCATTGGGAGATAGGGACAAAAACAATATCTTTTTGGATGGAAGGTTTAAAAAAAGGTAAAAAAATAAAGTAAAAAAGGCCCTTCATTAGGGCCAAAAACGATACATAGCAGGATATTTCAAAAAGTTGTGGACGGATTTGGATGGAAATTGGTGGACAGGTTGGGTGTGTGAGAAGGACAAATAGATTCGATTTTGGTGGAGATCTGAATATGGATTTGGATAAGAGTTATATAATTTTTTAAAGTGATTCTTCACCATTGAGAGATCGGGTGGAAAGCGACATATAGTGTGATATTTTAAAAAGTTGTGGATGAGTTATGACTAAACTAAGTGGTTGAGTGGGGTAAGTGACAAGAACAAGCCGATTAGATTTTGTTTCAGGTCCGAATCCAGGTCCGACCTGGTAGTGGGATACAAAATGTTAAATGCTCAGCATGGTGGAGGTATGCTCTCTAACACGTGCTGTTTTAGTTTCCACCATTAATAGGCCATAATGCACAGGGAATTTACCCTTTCATCCGTGCAACAGAGCTAGGGATTACCCAATTGCTTCACTAAAATTAAGATAATCTTATATTAACCTCAAAAAGTCTTATCCCCATGTGCAATAAGCAACTTATTTTTAGAAAATTGCTATAATTTGAGTCGAATTTATCAACATAATTTCGTAAATGTTCGTGAACGCGCCCGTATTCACGTGACAATTTTGGACGAATCAGCGACTTTATTCCAGAACTCACCAATGGTAATCATGTCAACGGTCGGAATTGTTCAATTGCGCATCGAGTTTTATCGAACTTCGGTTGGACAAAATGGCGACTTCCGTTCACGGAACTGCCGGAAACCTGTGCATTATGCACGTCGTTTTGTCCAATAAATCCGAGTTTATCCGTTTGACAAAGGATTCTTGGAATAAATAGGTCGAATTTGCTACTAAATGGCAAAAGTATGACTGCAAAGAAGCAGATGCGGTCAGAAACGGCGACGAAACTTGGGCTACCTTTCGACGATGTACTGTCATGGGGAAATGCACTGCCATCGTCAATGTCAACAAGCAGCGTTGGGTACCACCGCGAATGCTATAAGCGTTTCTGTGACATAAGTAAAGTCAACAGAAAGAAAGAGGCCCATCAGAAACGATTATCTGCAGCTAAAGGTGAGATTTCGTAAGCTTATTTCTTGTCGGTATTAGTCGAGCTAGCGCCACACTTAAGTTGTGACTTGTGTGTACATCACATGTCGTAGGCCCAAGGCTAGGGCTGGGCTGGACTGAATTTCACACACATTCAAAAGATTCAGACATGACGATGTTTGCTCTCGTACTGAACTCTGAATTATGTTTAATTCAGAAAGCTTGTTCGTGTTATTTTGTTTATTTGAAGTGTACAACTTGTGATCAATATAAGAGTTAAGACTTTGAAACATGTAGGGTATTTGGCAAAGTCACCAATAATAAATATTTAGAGGTCTATTAATAATAACTTTTCCTGAACCCGAGACATATAGATCTACGTTGTCATGAAATTGTGATTGTGTCTATCGTGCTATATACAGTCACGTGAAAAAGTAAGTACACCCCATGTAAAGTTTTGACTTTTTCAACATATTTCAACATACAGCTATTTGATCTTCATTTCAACAATATTGATAGATGAAGGTGATATAATATAACAAATATCATGAAACATTTACATTTTGTAGTCCATTGTATAATTTAAATAAATAAATAAAATTTAAAAAAACACCTTTAGAGGCCATTTTCCCCCGCAAAGCGGGGGTTGGCCTTTCTCGGGCACCGTGGTTGTTGTTGTTTTTGTTGGTCCCCTTTTTGAAGCAAGGTTTTATGGCCGGATGCCCTTCCTGCCACCAACCCTGTTTGTCGCCTTTTTACGACAAACGGGGATTACCAGTGAACTGGTACTCAATTTGCCAACCTCGGAAGGATGTGACATGCTGAGTCAACCCCCCTGGCGTTAATTCAGCGATTGACCGGGATTCGAACCCAGGATCCTAGAATCCTAAGCTGGCACCCTAGCCGCTACACCAACACCAGGCTACTATAATTTAAATAAACATAAATGCAAATTTCGCATGTGGAAAAAGGAAGTACACCCCTACATTTATCACGACTTCAAATACCTAAAATTAGAATCAGGTGCACCAGCTCAGGTGCAAATGATTAGAACATCGTTAGAGAGGATCTTGGAGGAACCTGTCTTATTTAAACCTCAGACATTTAGTTTGGTTTGCTCTTTGTTGTTGAAGTGTGCGGAGTCACCATGCCTAGATCAAAAGAGCTCTCTGAGGCCTTCAGAAAGAAGGTTATAGATGCCTACGAGCCTGGGAAGGGATTTAAAAAGATCTCCAAACAATTTGAAATCAATCAATCGACTGTCCGGAAGATCATCTACAAGTGGAGAAGATTCCAAACAACTGCCAACTTGTTCAGGCCAGGCCGCCCCAACAAGTTCAGCCCGAGAGCAGACCGCAAGATGCTGAAAGAAGTCTCGAAGAACCCCAGAATGTCATCACGGGACCTACAGGTAGCTCTTGCCACTGTTGATGTCAAAGTGCACGAGTCTACCATTAGAAAGAGGCTGCACAAATTTGATCTACATGGGAGCGGTGCCAGGAGGAAACCTTTGCTGTCCAGAAAGAACATCAGGGCAAGACTAAAGTTTGCCAATGAACACCAAGGCAAAGACCAGCACTTCTGGAACAATGTGCTCTTAGTGGGGCGGCTTAGCCCAAATATTCAAAAGAATTGTGCATTTTGTGAAACAAGCACCAAATTTGGCACAAATGTACATTAATATGTTGCGAACATTTTCAGATATTGGGCCACTTGAAATTCCGTAATTTTTTTTTTCAAATTTTTTCAAATTTCGTAATTTCAAATTTTTCGGGTGACACCGTCACAATTTCGGTCTTCGAGGCCGGCCGATAGGCAAAGTGTGACCGGAAGGGACGAGGTTCTCCTGACCACGTGGCCTTCGATCTGGGAAGCGAGAGGCGTTCCATTAGTGGACGCGCCCCTCACGCCCGACTTTTGGGCGGCCCCGGCAGGCCGTTTGTTTTGACGTTCCGTGACAGGCCCCGCACCCCCACCTCCGGGCCGACCGGAAGCTTGTGCTGAGTACATCATACCTGAACAACTCAGTGAGGCAGAACACAGCAGTGCACACCAGGGTGACCCCTTCAGTGCATAAACCAATTAACCTGTCCACTGCAGGGCATATAGAAATGAAGTTATTTTCTGCATATAATAATAATATAAGTTCAGTTCTATATAACAATTTCTGTTATCACCACTACCACTACAACTACCACTACTACAAGCTTTGTCTGGAATTTTGTGGACTAACAGACAAACAGACATACAGACAAGCTGGGATCAAAACATTACCTCCTTCCACCATTGAGTGTAGAGGTAAACATCATGGAAATTACATCATGCCCTAGATTTAATTCATGCTTACCCGTGTATTTGCTTCACTGGTTCACAAGGTCTTTTGCATACATGTAATTCAGACTCTCGTCTTCATTGCTGACCACACAATGTTCGCAACATATTAATGTACATTTGTGCCAAATTTGGTGCTTGTATCACAAAATGCACAATTCTTTTGAATATTTGGGCTAAGCCGCCCCACTATATCGGCCGGCCTCGAAGACCGAAATTGTGACGGTGTCACCCGAAAAATTTGAAATTACGAAATTTGAAAAAATTTGAAAAAAAAAATTACGGAATTTCAAGTGGCCCAATATCTGAAAATGTTCGCAACATATTAATGTACATTTGTGCCAAATTTGGTGCTTGTATCACAAAATGCACAACAGGTTTGCTATGCTGCTACACTATCTGGACAGATGAGTCAAAGGTAGAGCTATTTGGCCACAGTACCAGAAGACATGTTTGGCGAAAACCAAAGACAGCATTTGACCACAAGAACCTGATACCAACTGTAAAGCATGGTGGTGGAAATATTATGGTTTGGGGCAGCTTTGCTGCATCAGGGCCTGGGCAGCTCACCATCATAGAATCCACAATGAATTCTTCATTGTACCAGAGGGTGCTTGAGGATAATGTGAGGCCATCTGTCGGAAAGTTGAAGCTCAACCGAAGGTGGACCTTGCAACATGACAATGACCCTAAACATACCAGTAAATCCACCAAGGAATGGCTGAAAAGAAAGAAATGGAAGGTTCTGGAATGGCCAAATCAAAGCCCGGATCTAAATCGCATCGAGATGTTGTGGGGAGATTTGAAACGAGCTGTGCATGCAAGAAACCCCTCAAACATCGCACAGCTGAAAGAATTCTGCATGGAGGAGTGGGCAAAAATTTCTCCCAGTCGGTGCCAGAGACTGGTCGACAGTTATAAGAAACACCTACTTGTGGTTGTTTCTGCCAAAGGGGGAAATACCATATATTAGAGCCAAGGGTGTACTTACTTTTTCCACATGCGAAATTTGCATTTATGTTTATTTAAATTATACAATGGACTATAAAATGTAAATGTTTCATGATATTTGTTGTATTATATCACGTTTATCTATCAATATTGTTGAAATGCAGATCAAATAGCTGTATGTTGAAATATGTTGAAAAAGTCAAAACTTTACATGGGGTGTACTTACTTTTTCACGTGACTGTATTTATTGGAATGTAATATTGTAAGTAATGTGTACTCGTGTGTGTTAATGCATACATATGCACATCAAGTGTGATTTGTCATATGGCATGTATTCATGGTTACTGGCCTGCACCTAGAGGGGGGAACCCCTGGCCAAATTTCAAACTGCTCTGTGCTTTATCAGAGGTGCTAAGCCCTGGGAGATTCCACGTTTCAACTCAACAAATTCAGTGTGCGTTCTTGCATCCCGTTTTATTTTATTGAAAAAAACCCCGACACAAATGGACCCAAAATGTTAGGTCATTTCTAGTCGACAAAATAAAAAGAAGACTACGAAAAAAAGAAATTCATTATTTCAAAAATAAAATATTCCTGAATCAAGCCAAGAAACATAAATGTTTACTGTTTTAAAAACAAATACTAGACTCAATATTTTCTTTCTTTTCCTTTTCTATGTTAATCTAAACATATACTGGAACTGAGATGGAAGAGCTGGATGATGACCATGTGACATTGGATAGTGGAGAACCAAGCAGCAAGCGTGTTTTGCGATCTTCTTTGGGTGGAGAGACACCAAGAGCATGGGCCAAGCGCCACATGTTTCCAGAGCAGTGCATCATGTGTCATGGAAATAAGTACAAGACAGATCGTCTGTCAGGGAAGAGGAGGATACAGAGGTTGGTCACGTGTGAACAAGTACAAGGTCAACTTCTACAGGCTGCACACCTATGAAAGAGGATGCAGATCTTCTTCTAGAAATTGATGGGCACGATTTAGTGTGACGTTCCGCAACCTATGGGTCGCACGATCGTTTCAGAAATCGGGGGGAAAAAAACAAACTTCATCGACGATTTACTTCTCCCGACTGAACAGAACAGAGATCAAACGAACACCGACACAAACTTTATAGTGTGGACTCTTCTACCATGATGTACCGTGATGTACCGAGCGTGCATCCGGTCAGTCAGATCATACGTTTAGTTTCCGACACACAAATGTCCATTGCTTTTCATTCGAAAGATTGAGCTGTGAGCGTAAGGTACTCGCCATGGCTAGAAAGTATCAGCCTGTGTTCCTGAACGATGGGTTCACCTTGAATATCAATAAGCACAATGTTCATCGACAACAGTGTGTGATATATGCCTTGACGTGTTGGCCAACGAGTCCCTCAGACCCCAAAGGCTGAAACGGCACCTCGGGAAGAAACATGGAGATCATGTCAACAAGTCACGGGAGTTTTTTCTCCAGAAAGAACGTGAGATGAACAACAGCAAGTCAGTAATGAGTTCGGCTGTTTTTCCGTCAAAGGGACTGACCAAAACCAGCTACCTGGTGGCGGAGAAGATAGCCAAAGAAAAGAAACCGTACACTATTGCGGGTAAGTTTTTTGGTTTTTTTTCGTAAAAGTATTTCACTGCATTGGCGGTTTGTAGGTTCATAAAGTAATACATGGTGCTGTAAGTATAGTTAAATTTAGTCTTTCATTTCGTCTTTAGAATATTGATGTGTAGGGTTCTTGCTTACTATTACTCATGCCATGTATACGTTGGTATATCACAACTTCGTAAGTTTTATTGTTTGTTGCAATACAGCCATTCTTAAACTTTGCCTCTTTTTTAAAAGTACGTAAGGCAATCACATCGTACATATTGAATTTTTATAATGCCTTGGAACAGCGGTTCTTAACCTGGGGATCGTGCTGTATGCGCATACGCGAACAAAATACTGTGTGGTATGTAACTTTGTTAGGTTCCTAAAAATTGGCACAACAAATTGTTATTTATGACCCCTTCATGACCCCCGGAAAACCCCAACCGACCCCCAGGTCCGTGCCTGCTGCCTTGGAACAAAATCAAGATTAATCATAAAGTGAAAGAAATGTTCATGTGTTATTTTATTTATCTTGTATTGCAACTCATCCTGCAATGCGCCAAGGCGATGTGCAGAGAAGTGCTTGGAGAGACGGCAGCTTCCAAGATAAGCACCATTCCGCTTTCTGCCGACACGATTCGCCGACGGATAATAGACATGGGCGAAGACATCGAGCACCAGCTGTACGCAAACCTAGAGGCCAACAAGTTTGTCATCCAGTTGGACGAGTCAATGGACATCGCATAGAAGGCGTTGATCCTCATCTTTGTTTGTTATCGGCATGGCGATGATTTTATGGAGGATCTTCTGGCATGTGACGAGCTACAGACCAAGACCACGGCCGCATAAATATTCGCAGTCGTCAACAAACACATCGCATTGCATAGCCTCAGGTGGGAAGACTGGGTTGGCGTTTGTACCGTTGGTGCGGCATCGATGACAGGTCGGCGCAGCGGTGTCATTAAGCTCATCCAAGATGTGGCACCAGAGGCAAGCTGGACGCACTGCTTCCTCCACCGCGAGGCATTAGCGGCGAAAGAGATGTCACCTGGACTTGCCGAAGTAATGGACATTGCAGTGAAAACAATCAACCATCTCAGGAAGAGCGCCCTAAATTCGAGGTTGTTTGCAGAGCTGTGTAAGGAGCAAGATGCAGAACACACCACGGTGATGTATTTTGCAGCTGTTTGCTGGCTCTCCAGAGGAGTTGCTTTGGCAAGATTGTATGAACTTCGTGACTAGGTCTTCGCATTCTTGGAGGTGGCTAGGTCAGACCTGGCAGTCTACTACAAAAACAACAAATTCTTTGCAACATTGGCATACATGGCAGACATCTTCAACTTGCTGAACAATCTGAACATATCGTTCCAGGGCAAAACGAACAAGCAGGCGAAATCCGTGTTCGTAATGTATGACAAGATAGCGGCGTTCAAATCAAAGCTGGATCTATGGAAGAGAAGAGTACAGACCAATGATGAATTTGACATGTTCGAAAACCTGGATGATCTGCTCAGCAAGTGTTGAGGAACGTGTGGACATTAAGGATGTCATCGTCGAGCATCTGGTGAACCTGCGCAAACTATTTGACGAATACTTTCATGTTGATCCACGCGTGGAGAAGAAGTGGATCCGAGACCCTTATTCAGTCGACGTTCAGCAGTGCTGCAACTTGTCCAACAGATTGAAAGAGGACCTGATCGACATCGTGTCCAACGGTACACTTGACACTGTTCACTTTCAGGAAGGACACTTTAGTAAAGTTTTGGCTGACAGTGTGTCATGAGTCATGAGTAACCAGAGATTGCACATCTCGCGGTAAAGTTCCTGATGCCATTCACAACGACGTGGATGTGTGAGGCAGGTTTCTCAACGGTGACATATCTGAAGTCCAAGTATCGAAACAAACTGGAGACACTGGCCCTGTGCGCCAACCTGAGAATCGCATTGTCGCCGTTTCAAAGCCGAAATCGATGATCTCGTAGCCAATATGCAAAGTCAACCATCACACTGATGTGGATAATCCACATCTACAATGTTGCTAACAGAACATTTGAATTAGGCTTGTAAGTTTCACTTTCGGGTTTAATCAGTGAAAGTTGTTTATTTAATGTTGTTCATGATAACGGAACATTGAACCTGGATATAAGTTCAGATGCATATCGGGTTTTTCAGTAAAAGTTATTCTTGTTTTGTTTATTAGTTCATGTTACATTTTAAGTTCATAATCTATTCACGATGAAGATTAAAATAAAGTTCAAACACCTTATCTTGGCGTGTCACTTTAATAATTAAAGTTTTATTCTATTTCACAAAAGACACACCGCCAATGAATGTTGTGAAATTCATCTTCATCTTCATCTTCATCATCTTCTTCATCTTCATAATCATAATCATCTTCTTCATTAAATCTTCATCCGGATTCATCTCTTCCGAAGCTGCTAACAAGGCAGGGAGTTTACGCCTGATTGGCTGACAATAATATCAAGTGGGCGGTGTCTGTGATCGAAGTCGCTGCTCATTCTCAAGGGGGGTGTTGTCTCTCGCTCTCTCTCTCTCTCTCTCTCTCTCTCCTCATGGTCGTGGAGATCCGTACAACATAACAACTAAATAAGGACAGTGTTTGGTATGATTGTCGTCACTTTGCTTTATTGTTCAATACGAATTGTACTACTGTACAAAGATGATGAACCGAACCCTTACCAAGATATTAACGTCATAAGCAATCGATATTTCCGTGACGGTTTGTGGGGGGTGAAGGGGGGTGAAGGGGGGTTCGATAGGTCGCGACTGGATGCCTGGGTTTTTTATTGGGTCCTGGGCTAAAAAGGTTGCGGAACGCATATTTAGTGGCACGAGAATTGAAATACCATCCAGAGTGCTACAAGAATTACAAAAGATATTTGAGCAAACCATCCAAGCCATTGACACCAAGCCAGACTGGATATGAAGAAGCATTCACAAGCTTTTGCAAAGATGTAATTAGGCCAAGACTTCTGCAGAAAATGGAGATAACTTTGGCACGGTTGAACAGATTGTTTGTGCACACCATTAGAAATGTCCATGGGGTTGATGCCCCATACCGCACTTGGAATCTGAAGAAGCAGCTGCAGAAAAGCTTTCCGCAGTTAGTGTTCCTATCGCCATCTAACCGTCAAATGAGCGATATTGTCTTCAGTGAGAAATTGTCTTTTTTTTTTTCTTTTTTCTTTTTTTTTTTGTATACAAGATCGAGGCTCGTGAAAGAGCGAACATTAATCACACAGAAAGACAAACCGACACATAAAACATATAACATCGGGAGCGGTAGACAAGATGGGGAGAGAGGGGGGAGGACACAAACACAACATTTGAGAGCAGGGACCGAGAGACATGGAGACATCGAGAGATCTGAGAGAGGGCGAGGGCTTTGGGGGGGGGGCATGGGAAGGGGGCGGTGGGAGAGGTATAAAACATATGGACACTGCCAGGACTTCCAGGAAAGAAGTTGGAATTTCAAACAAGGTGGATCTGGGGTGAATTAGCGGGGGTAGAAAAGATCAAGGTTTTGGATGGGGGAAGATAAGAGATGGTGGTGCACAGCTGTTTTAAAGACCTGGAGGGAGGAGTGGGATTGAAGGGAGTGAGGGAGTTTGTTCCAGAGGCGGGAGAAAAGAGGAATGAAGGAGTGAAGGTGAGCAGAGAGCCGAGATTTCGGCAGTTTAACCATCAGAGGGTTGCTGGCAGATCTTGTGCGACCTGTAGGAATATTTGGGGGACAGAGCACAGAGAGAGCTGGGGGTGCAAGGCCGGAGAGGAGTCGGTAGAAGACAGAAAGACCACCTACCTGCCTGCGGTGAGTGAGTGAAAGGCCCTCAGAGATAGCTTCATCGCGGGAGATTCCAATAATTCTGAAAGCTTTGGTTTCAACAGCGTGAAGCCGAGCTAGGTGTGAGGCAGGAGCACCGGCCCATAGGGGAGAACAGTATTCCATTGAGCTGCGGATGAAAGCCTTGTATGTGGTGAGGAGCTCAGGTGTGCCGAGGAAGGACTTCGCACGACGGAGGATGCCCAGTCGGCGACTGGCTTTGGAGGCCAGCTTGGAAATGTGGTTTTCCCAAGAAAGATCATGGCAGATAGTGAGACCCAAAATCTTGAGCGACAGAACTTCTTGGAGAGGATTGTTGAGAAAGTAGATGGGAGGGTTGTCCAGTCGATCTTTTCGGAGAGACATAGTAAGAGTGTGAGATTTGTCAGGATTGAAAGACATGTTCCACTTGTTTGACCAGTCTGTGATTTTGTCCAGGTCTTCAGAGAGTGAGGAGGCAGCAGACTGCCGATCTGAGGGAAGAGGAATGGAGCGGCAGAGAGTGGAGTCATCAGCAAAGAGATAGAGAGGATTTTCGAGAGAGTCAGAGAGATCATTGATGAAGACCAGAAAAAGCACGGGGCCCAGAACACTGCCTTGGGGAACTCCAGCCTGAACAGGAAGAGGAGATGAGAGAAACCCATTCAGGGCCACACGTTGACGACGACTAGAGAGGAAGTCCGCCAGCCATGCGTGGAGATTTCCATGGATACCAAAGGAGGAGAGTTTGGTGAGCAGAGCGGGGTGCCAGACCGTGTCGAAGGCACGTGATATGTCGAGGGAGACAGCTCTAATTTCCTGTTTGGCATTGAGGACCTCCATCCATTGTTGAGACAGCAGAAGCAGCATGTCCAGAGTAGAGTGACCTGGTCTGAAACCAAATTGATGATCAGAGATCAAGCCATTGGAGAAGAGGAAAGATTTCATATCCGAAGCAATGATGGATTCCATGACTTTGCTGATAATTGGGAGAAGGCTGATTGGTCTGTAGTTGCTAGGATCTGTTTTTGCACCTTTTTTGTGCAAAGCGGCGATGTTGGCTGATTTCCAAGCAGATGGCAGTTGACCTTGAGCAAAAGAGAGGGTGAAGAGAACAGAGAGAGGGTGAGATAGAGCAGCAGAGCAGGATTTTAGGACCCGTGGGCTGATGCCGTCGGGTCCAGTTGCAGAATCAGAGTCGAGGGTTGACAGAAACTTTTCCACCTCGTCAGGAGGAAAGGACACGGAGTCCAGGAGCAGCAGGGTACGACTGGGTATGGTGGGTACAGAGAGGGATGGGTTTGGGACACAAGATTTAGAGGCAAACACAGAGTTGAGGCATTCAGCTTTTTCACGTGCGGAGTCAGCTGTGTAGCCGTTTGAGGTAAGGGAGGCAGAAGTCTGCAGAAGATTTGGTCCAAGAGGTATTGGATGATACTTCATGTTCGTCAGCAGAGAGCTCAACAGATGATGATGCTGAGATCATCACTGGCAGAATGCAAGGGCATCCACGGTCATCTGGAAATGCGACTGATTTGCGCACTTTGTACAATGCAGCACTTATCAAGACGTCATTTACAAATGTGTCGTCCGATAAACCCTGGCCACGGACTGCAGTTCACCTTTCATTAAGCAAAGCAACGGACATGGTTCATCATCATCTGTACAACTTCCTTGCCTGGCTTGTTGGACCATCTTCAGAACCAGAAGATTCTAAGTTTGTGTCTGTGTCGGATGAACAGCACCAGAAACTACTGTCTATTGCCCAGGATATACTGTACATAGCATCAAAAGGCAAGACCCAGACTCCTAAACATGCAGCACTTGCAGTAGCAGTTAGACACATGACAGGTTCAGCTCAATTGGTTGGTATTCTAAATGGCTTAGGGCACAGTGTATCACATCTAACATTGATGGAGCACAACACAGCTCTTGCTAAACTGCAAATAGAATTGGGCACCATTTCAATCCCAGCTGGCATCCAACCTAGTAAATTCACCACATAAGTATGGGACAACATAGATTTCTGGTGAAGAAACGTTATCAGGGAAAGGGACGACACACAGCACTAATGGCATCATGATCCAAAGACTAAGTGATGGACAGGTTACTCCACCAACCACTAGCAGTAATCAAAAAAACACGTGAGAGAACATTGCATCCTCCGTCAACTGAGCTCAGTCTTTTCTTTGGCCTAGGAAAGAAACATGGACCAGACTGCATTATAAAGCAAGTCACGTTTTCTCAGAATGCGTATGCACAGGCAGCTACTTATCCAAGGAAGGTGGATATGGCATTCAGTCTACTAAACTTTAAGTACTCTGGAATACCAGGGTGGACAGGCTTTAACACCACACTCATCTCAGATCAACCTGGAAAGTCCACTGTTGCTTATCTACCTGTTATTGATGCAAGCCCCACACAGATGGACACTGTACAAACTATACTTGACCGCAGCATAAGCTATGCTGACGAGCTGAAAGAAGAAGTGGTGGTTGTTGTGTTTGACCAGGCGATATATGCCAAGCACAGCAAATCAGATGGCGTGACAATGCATTTCAAAAGCGACTTGTCATAAGACTAGGCATGTTCCGTACCAAGATGACATTTTTGGCTTGTATCGGAAAGAGGTACAAAGATGCTGGGCTAAGTGATATTCTGATAGAGGCTGGTGTTATTGCACAGGGATCTTTGAATGGTGTGATGAATGGTCACCACTACAACAGGAGCATGCGGGCTCACAAAGTGATTTATGAAGCATTACTTTGTCTGCAGTGGGAGGGCGATACAGTCACGTGAAAAAGTAAGTACGCCCCATGTAAAGTTTTGACTTTTTCAACATATTTCAACATACAGCGATTTGATCTTCATTTCAACAATATTGATAGATAAAGGTGATATAATATAACAAATATCATTCATTCATTGACATTTTGTAGTCCATTGTATAATTTAAATAAACATAAATGCAAATTTTGCATGTGGAAAAAGTAAGTACACCCTTGGCTATAATAGGTGGTATTGCCCCCTTTGGCAGAAACAACCTCAAGTAGGCGTTTCTCATAACTGTCTACCAGTCTCTGACATCAACTGGGAGAAATTTTTTCCCACTTCTCCATGCAGAATTCTTTCAGCTGTGCGATGTTTGAGGGGTTTCTTGCATGCACAGCTCGTTTCAAATCCCCCCACAACATCTCGATGGGATTTAGATCCGGGCTTTGACTTGGCCATTCCAGAACCCTACATTTCTTTCTTTTCAGCCATTCCTTGGTGAATTTACTGGTATGTTTAGGGTCATCGTCATGTTGCAAGGTCCACCTTCGGTTGAGCTTCAACTTTCCGACAGATGGCCTCACATTATCCTCAAGCACCCTCTGGAACAATGAAGAATTCATAGTGGATTCATAGTGGATTCTATGATGGTGAGCTGCCCAAGCCCTGATGCAGCAAAGCTGCCCCAAACCATAATATTTCCACCACCATGCTTTACAATTGGTATCAGGTTCTTGTGGTCAAATGCTGTCTTTGGTTTTCACCAAACATGTCTTCTGGTACTGTAGCCAAATAGCTCTACCTTTGACTCATCTGTCCAGAGCACATTGTTCCAGAAGTGCTGGTCTTTGCCGAGGTGTTCATTGGTAAACTTTAGTCTTGCCCTGATGTTCTTTCTGGACAGCAAAGGTTTCCTCCTGGCCCACCTCCCATGTAGATCAAATTTGTGCAGCCTCTTTCTAATGGTAGACTCATGCACTTTGACATCAACAGTGGCAAGAGCTATCTGTAGGTCCCGTGATGACATTCTGGGGTTCTCAGAGACTTCTTTCAGCATCTTGCGGTCTGCTCTCGGGCTGAACTTGCTGGGGCTGCCTGGCCTGAACAAGTTGGCAGTTGTTTGGAATCTTCTCCACTTGTCGATGATCTTCCGGACAGTCGAATGATTTCAAATTGTTTGGAGATCTTTTTAAATCCCTTCCCAGACTCGTAGGCATCTATAACCTTCTTTCTGAAGGCCTCAGAGAGCTCTTTTGATCTCAGCATGGTGACGCCACACACTTCAACAACAAAGAGCAAACCAAACTAAATGTCTGAGGTTTAAATAAGACAGGTTCCTCCAAGATCCTCTCTGATGATGTTCTAATCATTTGCACCTGAACTGGTGCACCTGATTCTAATTTTAGGTATTTGAAGTAGTGACAAACGTAGGGGTGTACTTACTTTTTCCACATGCGAAATTTGCATTTATGTTTATTTAAATTATACAATGGACTACAAAATGTAAATGTTTCATGATATTTGTTATATTATATCACCTTTATCTATCAATATTGTTGAAATGAAGATCAAATAGCTGTATGTTGAAATATGTTGAAAAAGTCAAAACTTTACATGGGGTGTACTTACCTTTTCACCTGCCTGTATGGATACCCTCGGTCGGAGGAGAAGTACAGCAATCAGCTGCAGAAGTAGTGATGGAGCGACTTCATACAGCTTACATCAAGAAAGATCTGTCACCGGTTATCAGCAGCCTCTCATTTGCCAGGCTATTAACATCATTCAACTCATTTGTTGAGACAAGGAGCAAGGAGAACACCACAATTGCCTTTTGGACATCCTACATCAAGATGGTAGCGGACGTACTGCTGCTCACAAGAGCTTCCCGTACCGGAAACTGGAATCTGCACCTTGCCTCTGTGTGTAATATTCTTCCCTGGATGTTTGCCTATGACAGACCAAACTATGCCAGGTACTTGTCAGCTTACTACATGGAGATGGTTGATTTACCACAGACTCATCCCACAGCACATGCAGCTTTGCCCAGTGGAAAATTTGCCGTGCAGCGTCAAGAAGGATATGGTTTTTCCCAAAGTGGTGTGATTTATGCATTGTAGTGAGGCGGCATAGCTAAAAAAATCGTTCATTTGTGTGATAGAAGCGCCAGATTTTCTACATTTATAGCTTAATATATGTTGAATGAATCTGGATATTGGGGCATTGCAGATTGGCATTGTGATGACAGTGGCAGCCATTTTCCAAAATGGCTGCCAGCGGTTACTGGAATAGAACACTTTGGTCACCCCCAAGCTGCTGTTACCATGTTTTCAGCACCACAAATATAATTTTAAGACCAGTTAAAGTGAAAAAAAATGTATTCCAATGTAGGACAATATTAAATTAAAGAAATCTAACAACATGGTGTGATATAGTGGATTACACTGTAGCTGTATTACCAAAGGCCATTTAACAATGTTCAGTGAACATACTGTTACGGTTCGCGGTTAAGGATGGTATGTTTGCCGAGCGGAGGCACCGCGACCTAACAGTTTCCCCGATTCACCCGATTCACCCAGACGTTGGCCGTATCGCGCCACAGCTATTCAATATGGAAAAGACAAAGATGACACGGATGTGAAGAAGAGGAAGACGAAGGCAAAAAAAGGTTTGAAATACGATTACTATTTATTACTATTTACAGGCTCAAAATAACCAAGGAGAAGGAAAGATAAGAAAATAATATACAGAAGCTTTTAGAGACACAGTGAAAATATTAGCTTATACAAACTTAATTAACTACCCAGGACAGAACAAACAAAACAAACTCACGTACGCAAAAGGATGTAAGGGCAGGAATCGTTTGGAGGGATGAGCAGGTGGAATCACAGGGCACAGCGAGCAGGTCCACTCCGGGCGGGAAGCGAGGAGCCGGCAGCTCCTTGTATTCGGCTTTACACCGCACACCGTCAGGGCTTCACGCGGCTGGTTGAAACGGGGCTGGTTGAAGCGGCTCTTTGTCAAAGGCTTTTCGTATCTCTCACGCAACAACCACCCAAAGGCTTTCCCTATCTCTCACGCAACTCCGGTGCAACTCTCAACTCTCTCCCGGTGGACTGCCAACCCTCTTACGCACCTGGACTCATCTGCCGTATCTCTCGTGTCTCTTTTTCCAGCGATCGTCGCACCCTTCTCTCATACCTTTAGCGCGGGTGTGACACGCCCTCCTCGGTTTCGGTACCGCCCTCCCCCCCCCCCCCCCCGTGCTCTGTTTCGTGACCTTGTATGGCAATCCCACGGGCTTGTCTCCTTATTTGGGCATGGCGCCGACGGCACGCCCCTCGTGGCGAGCCACGGGCTTGTTTCCTTATTTGGGCATGGGGCTGCACAGCCCCGCCCTTCGTGGCGCGCCCTGGGCTTGCCTCTCCCTGGCGACCCCGCCCTCCTGTTCAAACAGAGCACGGAGCACATATTCACTATAGCAGCGAAATGAGAGGGCGTGCACCCCACGCTTGTGAACTGCTTTACCCACAGATGGAGAGTTTGGCTGGGAAATGGAATGATTGAAGGGGAGCTATTCTTAATTGATTCGGTGCAATGGAGTGTCCTTCTAATGGAAGACAAGGCCTTACCCTAAAACACATAATAAGGATATAAGCTACTGAACAAGGGTATTATAGTGTCCTTCAATGGATGCTTTATGGAATTAACTACCGGAACGCCCTTTTAACCTTTACACAACACTGGAGGCAGGAGGGGCCAGACTCAAGCAATAATTCATAACCATTTCCAATACAATACAACACAATTTTAAAAATGCAATCCTCATATCCGCAACACTGCACCCTCCTCCCTCCTCTTAGGCACGTCCCCTCATGAATAAAAATAAAAACAACCCCTAACCCTGCAGGTGGTCTCTTCCTCTTCGGCTCCCTCTGCTGGCTATTATTATTTCTTCCAGATGTTGTCTTTCTTTCATTTTCTTACTGGCGGCCTATTTGCAATAAAACTTGCCCAAACGTGTCCATGTTTATTTATTTTATTTATGGCCCACAGGGCCGACTAGTGTGGTTCACCTGTGGGGCATCGGTGCCCTGTGGCCAAGGTCCGCCAGCAAGATTTCGGCCCTTCATGGCCGGTTCCAGCAGAGGGGCCATGCCCCAACCCATGGGGTCCATCAGTGGTGCTCGGCCACAGACATGTGGTCCATAATGTGGTGCATCGATGCAGACAGCTGGTTCTGGGAGTTCCGGGCGCACAATGGCGGACTCACGCACGCTCCCCTCGGCGCCCAGTGGCGCTCAGGTCCTCATGTGGGAGACAAAGGGGGGGGACAGACAGATGAGCGAGGGGTAAGGTCACAAGGGTACACATCAAACAAGGCAATGCAAGGCGAAATGCGTACGGAGAGCGAAATGAGAAAGCTCGTCCCTACCGTACGTCACCCCCCCTGTCACCTACACTCCCCTTGCCCTTACCCCATATGTACAAAATCTACACATTTACAAATTCGTCACTACTGTCACGTCTTCCCCATATTTCTTCTATTCCAAATTCGTCACCATAATCCCTCTAGCCAAAATTTGCCATCACCAATTCATCATCAATCCTCATAAGGAGGAAGAGATGGAACTCAAAGCACAATGTCACACCCACGTCATGATGCGTCTCACAATCCAAACATTTGCATCAAAAATAATAAAACAACCTGGCATGGTGTGGAGGTACGTCACCTCAGGTGAGTGGATGCAGATGGTGCGAGGAGACTTCAATCCTACTATCCTCTAAATGACTAACACACTTTACTCTACCCAGGGTCTCTCCCTGCCAATCCATTGGACAACTTACACTATGGGTTCTAAAAATCAATTCCCATTGACCAAACTGTGGTGCTTCTCAATTTGGGGTCTCACTCCCCCGATTCATCTCCCGGTGCCCTTGCACAATTTCTGGGATGTGACGTGTAGCTCTCCCAGCAGGTCTACCCACCTGCACACCTCCACCACTGTAGTTGCCACCCGAGCTTACCTAGCTCCTCACCCTAACCTATCTACTGGGGAAGGCCCCTCCTGGCTCTGTCACCCCTCGGTGCCCTCTGGCACTGGACTACCCGGGTCCGTCCTCCGGATCCTCGGGCCCCATCCACAACAACTCTACCGGCTCCCAGAGCCCACCTGCGGCCTCACCTGGCCGACATCCTCACAGTGGTGGAGTGCCCAAACCAACTACACACACTAACAGGCTACACGCCCAGCCATTTCCACAACACTAATGCACCCATCCAAATACCATTCTTTCACCCGCACCACATATGCCAATATCCAACCACAATTTACCTATACCCTCTACCTAACACTTACACTACCCGCCCCGGGTATTCGTGATGGGGGTCCATCCTTCCCCCATTCACACCTTCGCACCATCCACTCCACTCCATAGTTTCCACCATACTCACTCCACGGCCATCCATTCCAATTCTCCATATACTCCAGACCATTTATTCCATACAACCATTCTCCATACACCTGTCGTTGCACACCTGTGCAATCACACCTGGTGCCACCTGCACCCTCCTCCTCTTCCTGGACCATTTGGTCAGCACGACTCATCACTATCACTCCCTCATACACTGCTCCATCCACCTGTTCAGTTGCACACCTGTGCAATCACACCTGTTCCTCACACACTTTTCACAATACACTTCTGAATACACTTCCAACGCTCACGGCATCATCTAAACTACCTGTTGCCCTGCTAACTTAGTGCTCCCCGTCTTCCCTTTAAACTAAGCACATACCACGTCATTATCATCCACTCTAATCTACCTGCGTCCCCACTACAGGTATCCTTGACACTAACTAATCTTAACGTTACCTAAGGTCATCTCTCTAGATCCCTACACACGATATATCCTAACCCACCCGGGCTAGTTTTCACTGCCATCAACCCCATAAAACTAGTGCTCCTTTGCCCCCCGTTGTGAGGGATGACAGAGTTGCCACCCCACCACATCGGGGACGTCCAACTATCAATTTTGCTTACCAAATTCCAACCAATCAAAAATTTGCCAATCATCTGCCGATCACTGTACCATTACCAATCATCACTCTGCCAATCATCAAATTTTGTTTTTCAATTTCGGGCCAAAACACTATTCTCGTCATCAGTCTTCTCACTAGTGCCTCTCGGTGCGCCAATTCATCTCTAAAGCTCGGCTTCGTAAAACCGAGCAATGAATGCGGGTTGTTTGGTGCCGGCGGCTGGATACGTCCGGCACTCGGTGCAGGGAAGGAGGTTTACCCGGGCCGAGATCCCACGCACCACCTCGGCACGGAGCCATCCCATGGCCCGATCTCGACCTGCCGGAACGCCTCAACAAAAGGGGGTCGCCATGACGACCCTTCCTATCGGGCTGCCCGTTCCGCCTAGCGGAGCACGGACGCGGCCGTTCCAAGCGCGGCCCAGCGTGGATCACGTACGGCGGTCCTTTCGAACCCGCCGTGGTTCGGGTCCCCGCTGGTCCTCGCGGCACGCGAAACCCGGCACGCACCGAGGGCCCGATTCGGCTATAAGTCGCTCTAACCGCTAACCCGGTTACCGTCGATGCCTCACCTGCATGCTTACACGCATACGCTACCCCTTTCACCCTCAGAGCCCGGCGCTCCAACGCCGCCCGCACACCCCGCATACTTCGTCATTGCATTCGTTCTCTCGCTCACAGACTTGGTCACACACCTGACCACCGAACACCTTGGCACACACGTCGTTCGCACACCTCACCAACACACCTCTTCGCGCCCCCTCCTCGGTCACCTCCTCTGTGACAACCACAGGTGTGCTCTCACTCGCACACCCAACTACGTGCCTTACTACCAGTTCCAGCGTGCATTCCCACACACGCTCTACCATTCCAGGTGTGCATCCCTCCATTCCAGGTGTACTTCCTCTCTCACCTGTCACAACCAACGCACGCTCCGTGTCACTCACTACTTTCACCACCACTCTTGACAACGCACTCACCCTTACTCTCGACAGCGCACTCTTTCCTCATGCACCTGTCCGTTACACACCTTTCTCGCGCACACTCTTGCGCACTCTCTCTCGTTACTTCCTCCGTAACACTCCCCACTCCGCGCTTCCATGTGCCCCCTCGCACACGCGCAACGACCGACTCACTCTCGACAGCACACTCACTCCTTGGCGCGCACTTTTTCCTCACACACCCCAGAGTCGGACATTCTCGCACACCTCCTCCTTCGCACACCGTACCTGTCGCACACTTCACCAACGGCCTCTCACGAACACCCGGATCCAAATCAACCCCCAAGCCGACTGAAGCTCCCCTCACATCATATACATTTCCTCGTATATCGCCACTCACCTTGGCACCTCGTCTCCGCACCTCCTTCACCACCTGCAAACTCTTTATTTGGTTAGTGAGCGAACCATTATGAGTTGAGCACCGACCTTGTACATATTCCATCACCTCCTCCTGTATTTCTCTCTTAGTTTCTGTCCGTCTCTTCTTAATTTCACTCACCCCCTCTTCCACCTCCTTTATCTTTTGCTTCACCTCTTTTATCTCCCGGTGCGTCTCCTCTATCTCGTCCTCTAAGGCTACCTTGACCGTTTCTATGTGCGTCCTCACCTGCCGGTCCTAAGTCTCCATTACCTCTGTCACCTCGTCCAACCTCATTGTCAGTTCCTTACGTACCATCTGACATTGCCTCTGTGTCGCTATCAAGTCATTTTAAATGTCGTTTTGTGTCGCTTTTAACCCTCCTAGTACCGCAGTGTTCCTTTGAACCTGCTCCACTAACTCCGTCTGTCCCACCATCAGCTGTTCCACCTCCTCCGTCAGGTCCTCTATTCCCCCTTGTAACCTAGCCGTATTATTCCTCACCTTTCTCCATACGCTTTTCACCTCGCTTTACCTCCTCGCGTACCCCCCCCCCCCCCCCCCCCGAGACCTCCTCACTTACACCTCGTCGTATCTCCTCTTTCATCTCCTCCCTCTCTTTTGTAGATGCCACCCTCATCTGTCCCAATTCATCCCTCTGAGCATCCAGTTTGGTTTCTACCCCGATTTTCACCTCCTCTATCTGCTCTCCCATTTGTTTAATTTCTCGGGCGGATTGCTCCCCTATTTCCCGCAATTTGCCTTCCATCCTATTTTCTAACCCCATTAACCCATTTTTCACCCCCTCTATCTGATTCTCCTGGGCAGCCATTCTATTTTCCACCCCCGTTAACCCATGTTTCATCCCTTCTATCCCATTGTCTAATCCCTCAAATATATTTCCCATATTGTTTAACCCGTCTCTTAATTGCTCACTCTGAGCATCCATCTGGTTCCCCAATTGCTGACTATTAGCCCTCATCTCGTCCTTCTGCAGGTTGAGGGACGCCTGCATTTGTGCCATGAATTGGGCCATGAAGGCTTGCATTTGGACCACGCCCATTGGTTCCGCGGCCGTGGCCCCCTCAACCACGTGCGCGAGAGCGCCATTTTGTGCGCCTGATACCCCCTCAACCACATTGCCAATGTTCTCCTCCTCTCTTTCCTCCACATACATTTCCCCGAGGTCCTGGGTCGATTCTATCCCGTTTATCTCTCCCACCGACATCCCGTCGCCTTGACCAGCCATGGCGCGATTTCAAAATTCGGGTTTTGCTTTAAAACAACACAAATTTCCAGCAGCTCGTAATTTTGAGCGCGTTAAGCGTGCTTCGGGTCCGACCCCGCTCCCGACACCAATTGTTACTGCCAATAGTACAATTGGTGTTCCAAAATTTGGGCTAAATAAATTTAGTCCCAGGTCCGAATCCGACACTCCTGACACCAATTGTTACGGTTCGCGGTTAAGGATGGTATGTTTGCCGAGCGGAGGCACCGCGACCTAACAGTTTCCCCGATTCACCCGATTCACCCAGACGTTGGCCGTATCGCGCCACAGCTATTCAATATGGAAAAGACAAGACGACTCGGATGTGAAGAAGAGGAAGACGAAGGCAAAAAAAGGTTTGAAATACGATTACTATTTATTACTATTTACAGGCTCAAAATAACCAAGGAGAAGGAAAGATAAGAAAATAATATACAGAAGCTTTTAGAGACACAGTGAAAATACTAGCTTATACAAACTTAATTAACTACCCAGGACAGAACAAACAAAACAAACTCACGTACGCAAAAGGATGTAAGGGCAGGAATCGTTTGGAGGGATGAGCAGGTGGAATCACAGGGCACAGCGAGCAGGTCCACTCCGGGCGGGAAGCGAGGAGCCGGCAGCTCCTTGTATTCGGCTTTACACCGCACACCGTCAGGGCTTCACGCGGCTGGTTGAAACGGGGCTGGTTGAATCGGCTCTTTGTCAAAGGCTTTTCGTATCTCTCACGCAACAACCACCCAAAGGCTTTCCATGTCTCTCACGCAACTCCGGTGCAACTCTCAACTCTCAACTCTCTCCCGGTGGACTGCCAACCCTCTTACGCACCTGGACTCATCTGCCGTATCTCTCGTGTCTCTTTTTCCAGCGATCGTCGCACCCTTCTCTCATACCTTTAGCGCGGGTGTGACACGCCCTCCTCGGTTTCGGTACCGCCCTCCCCCCCGTGCTCTGTTTCGTGACCTTGTATGGCAATCCCACGGGCTTGTCTCCTTATTTGGGCATGGCGCCGACGGCACGCCCCTCGTGGCGAGCCACGGGCTTGTATTCCTTATTTGGGCATGGGGCTGAACAGCCCCGCCCTTCGTGGCGCGCCCTGGGCTTGCCTCTCCCTGGCGACCCCGCCCCTCCTGTTCAAACAGAGCACGGAGCACATATTCACTATAGCAGCGAAATGAGAGGGCGTGCACCCCACGCTTGTGAACTGCTTTACCCAGTACCCACAGATGGAGTTTGGCTGGGAAATGGAATTATTGAAGGGGAGCTATTCTTAATTGATTCGGTGCAATGGAGTATTATTTTAATGGAAGACAAGGCCTTACCCTAAAACACATAATAAGGATATAAGCTACTGAATAAGGGTATTATAGTGTCCTTCAATGGATGCTTTATGGAATTAACTACCGGAACGCCCTTTTAACCTTTACACAACACTGGAGGCAGGAGGGGCCAGACTCGAGCAATAATTCATAACCATTTCCAATACAATACAACACAATAAAAAAAAATGCAATCCTCATATCCGCAACAATACTAACAATTACACTGTAACAGTTTGAACATACGATATCTAACAATGTTCAGTGAATGTACTGAAGCCATTAAAGGGGCATTTTGCAGATTTTCAACCAATTTTTTATCGTGTGAAAAACACCTGCAGTGTTTTCTGTGTCTCTGGGGTGCAGTTCCAAAATGTGTGGTTCTTCCGGACACCTGCGTGTCATTTGATGTTTTTTTGGGTCAGAGAATTTTCGGGTCAGCTCTCACATTCTCCTTCACAGAAGCAGAGGCCTGTGCACTGAAGAGCAGCCTTCTTACACTTGCAGCGCGTTCTGCAACCACTGTTGCAGCCACAAGAGATCAGCTCGTAGCAGGATTTTGATGCTTGTGGTAATGTCGTCCAGTGGGGTTCATACAATCCTTCTGTCTTCACCCATCCCCAGTCAGTTGGTGATGGCAGCACAGGGTCTGGTAGCAGTGTCTTTCCCCAGATGTGACCACCCTGGTAAACTGCTCTCTTGACGTGCTCCACCAGAGCAGCTCGGGTATGTGGTATTTTCTGCACTGAGTTTTTCCGTAGAAAGAGCTTCCTTCTTGCATCGTCCACCTTGGTGCAGGTGCTTGTTCTGTCAAAGAGAAGTATGACAAACCTCTCAATAATGTTCATTGCATCATCTGGGATCTCGTTTGGTCCACTTGCCAGCATCAGTAGTGCATCTGTCAATTCTGGAAGCGACTTCCATGTAGACCATGCTGCCTTCTTTCCATGTCCAGCAAAGCTGGATACGGTGTCACAGCCTGTCGAAGCATGAAACATTGGAAGGGCACATGACATCGCTGGTCCGAGACATTTTCTAGCCAGCAGTACTCTTCCTTGATGCTCTGGTCAGAGTTCTCCCTGCTCAAAGATGCCACAGTGCTAGGTGGTACAGGTGCCTTTGTGGTGCTACCGACAACAGGTGGAACGTCTGTAGTAATACTGCGGTCAAGTCCTTGACCTGCAAAGGCAGGGAGTTGAAAGAGTGAGATACCTGTGCCATGGAAGGACTCCTTTGAGGTAGTTGAGCTCGGATTATGGTCAATATTATCAACCGCAGCAGTTGTGAAGACGCCACCACGCATCTTTGGAGGGCAGACCACCTGATCCTTGTGGTACTGCTGTATGACACTTTCTCCTAGCTGGGCTGACAGACGAAGCACACGGTCATATGTGATACTGACACCGAGATGTGAAAGCCGTTCCACAACTTCCCTCTTCCTGGTTTGGGCATGGACCATCAGGCCTATATACATTGGAACAGGTGTTTCCCGAGTGGCATTGTGTCTGACGTTGACAGATGTGGATCCTTCAAGCCGCCTGTGCTTGACGCTGTTAAACTTAAGCAGTTGTGCGATGGTTAAGGCTGCTGACTTTGCTGGATATGCACTCTGGTCTCTGATGCTTGGACCTTCAAGGACCATATTTACCAGTGCCAGGAGTAGCTTCGGCACAGAATCTCTTTGGCAGCCTTCATGGAATCCAGTTTCAGCTCAAACATGTGGCGACGTACAATGTTTGCAGCACGGCCCAAGTACACAGCATCACTGTCACTGTCCCATTCACATGCCTTAGTCAGGGCTGCACCAATGTCATCAGAGAATGCCAGGAGAACATCCCACCCCTGGGGCTGAGCTTGCAGGTCTGGGATCTGAGCCAAAAGTCTTTCCTTCAATCTTGTGGTGTTTACTTTAGATTCAAGCTTAATGCCAAGCTGCTCCATCCTTGACCTGTACAGATCAGCCAGCTTGAAAACTGGTGCAGTGCTGTCATCAAAACGTGATTCTTCAATGTACATGACAACTTCAGCAAAAGCGATTCCTGATAGCATTTTTTCCTCATCGGTTCCCTGCTTTTCTTGAGTTTTGTGTTTTCTGACACGGTTGTAGAGGCCCACCAAGCACTTATTGTGATATTTGGATTCAAGCGCAATCATATCTCCTGCACTTAGTCGAGCCAGCAGTTCTGTGTCCTGTAAGAGCTCTGCACATGTCCGAACTTGCTTGTCCAGATGGAACGTTGCCGCCTCATGAAGACCATCTGTGCCAGCTGGCTTGCAACAGAAAAAACAGAGTGCTTCCTTTGCTGGGTTCTCAGTGCTAGAACGTCCCCTTCTCTGTTTACTTGGGACTGCAATGGTGTCATCGTCACCTGTACTGCTAGACTTTTTCAGAGCTCTCTTCTCGGCCCGTTGAACTTCGTTCTTGTTGAAGGCCAGCCTGCATGATTGATGCCACTGAGCTTTGTTGTCAACAAGAGCAGCTTCGAGCCCATTTCCTTCATCTAGTATCTCTATCTGTATATCTCCGGGTAGTTCATTCAGTTCATTCAGTCTCAGGAGACTTTCAGCTAAAGACGTGTATGCACTCCCAGCATCCTTCCTCTTTGTCAGTGTTGGATCAGTCAGCTTCTCTTTACGGTCTTCTTGGCAGATGACACACAGTGCCCAGTTTATCTTGTTTGCAGGCTGTGATTTAGAAGATGTCGAGGGTGTTGGACACCCTGTGTCTTTCAGCAGAAACCTTTTTGACATAGTCAATTAGTTGCCACCATCTTGATTATTATGTGATCTGCAATAATACAAGCACCACAGATTCAGAAATTGTCAGAAAGAACATTTTGTTTTTTAATCCAAATATAATAAGCATGAGAACAAGTAGTTCTTTCTATATTTTACTAGTATGATATTAATACTCTTTCTAGTTTCTAGTACCTCTACTACTACTACTACTACTACTACTACTACTACTACTACTACGCCAAATGTAGTTAACTTTAAAGCATAATTTAGCTAACTAGCCTAGCTTGGCTTACTTTAGCTAGCTAGAAAGCTAATTTAGCTAGCTAGAAAGCTAAAATCGCTCAACCTAACCTAGCTTGGCCTACTTTAGCTAGCTAGAAAACTAATTCAGCTAACTACAGTAAAACTCGCATAAGACGCCATCGTCTAACCCGTCAATTCGCTGAAGTCGTCATGGAAGTCAAAGTCCCGATTTTCTCCAATGGAAAATCAATTTGAATGACCATGTCAAAGTCGTCATATACAAGTCGTCAATATCCACAAGTCGGCACCCTCAGACCGGTCCCATCTAATACAAACAGCAGTAAAATCCGTCGTAAGTCGTCATAAGAAATTCCATGGCGCAGTGTATGCAGCCCACTGTACAGAGCGATGTCATTGTTTCGTCGAAACACAACACGCAGGCCAGTCTCGCTCAATCCAGTTCAAATTATAGCTAGCGTATGCAACTAGTAGATATGAAGCCTGACGATATACAAGCTTGACCTTCAAGTCGTCAACATGACGGCTTTCCAAGTCGTCGAAATGACGATATACGCATAAATCGGTCATTTTGACGACTTACACAGAAGTCGCCAAAATGACGACTTATGCGTATATCGTCATTTTCGTAAGTCGGCACTAAAATTCTGGTCCCAAAAGTGCCGACTTATGCGAGTTTTACTGTAGTAAGCTAAAATTGCTCAACCTAGCCTAGCTTGGCCTAATACTATAGCTAGTCAGAAAGCTAATTTAGCTAGCTAGAAAGCTAAGATCGCTCACCTGATTCACTTCTTTATACACCGGGCCAGATGTATAACACTTTACCTATGGTGTTCAACATGTGTAACGATTATATAATATAAGTTATTGCAGTTCAAATAAAATGTTTAACATGCCTTGGACAGTCGACTGCACTGGTTGTGGCATGACGCATGTGCTGGCTGGCCTGCTAGCGGTGGGTAGCTTCGCAGAAAATGTGTGTGAGTGACTGTGTGTGTGTCTAATTGTATTTTTCTTAATTAAATGTGTATTTAAATTTTTTTTAATTTTTTTATCGTTTATGAATCAAATGGCTGCTATGGCCACCAGGGGGCGCGTTTCTACTGCCCCAATATCCATATTTGTTCTAAATATATTTGTCAACACATCTGCCGAATTTGGTGCTTCTATCACAAAAATGAACGATTGTGGATATATATTGAGCTATGCCGCCCCACTATTGAGCAACCATGCAATAGAGATGCCAAAACAAAGGGCGGAATCATCGGTTTTACAACCAAACCAGGGGCAATTTTGCGATGGCTTCTCACCTGTCATGAGTGTTCTGCCATTACCAATGAATGCAAGGATGGCTGGCAAAATGACGAATACAAGGGCAAGGAAGGAACCACCTTTAGATGCCATTTTTCCCCACAGAGCAGGGGTTGGCCTTTTTTGGGCACCGTAGTCCCCTTTTTGAAGCAATGTTTTATGGCCGGATGCCCTTCCTGCCATCAACCCTGTTAGTGGCCTCTTGCGACACACAGGGAATTACCAGTGAACTGGTACTCAATTTGCCGACCTCGGAAGGATGACAGGCTGAGTCAACCCCCTGGTGTTAATTCAGCGATTGACCGGGATTCGAACCCAGGATCCTAGGATCCCAAGCCGGCGCCCTAACCGCTAAGCCAAAACCAGGCTAACAAGGGGCAAGGAAGGATCTTGACAAATCAAGAATATCTCGGGATGAAGTAGACGTCACAAATGTCATGACACCCCAGCGTAGTATGGTCAACCCTTTTGATTTAGAGGGCAATGATTTGGTCCATATATCATCTGGAATTGTTGCACCGGAATTCGTCAAAAACGACCTAATAACAGCTGAATGTAGTGGAAACGAGGCTTTCATCACCTTTGCTAAAGATCGCCTGCAGACTGGGACAGATGACTTCAAGCCGATAAAACGACAAGCTGACAACGTTTGATAACATGAACAAGAAATCTGTTTCAAAGGTAAAAGGAAAGACTGTTACATTGAAAGCTGACCGTCACCTCTTTGCAAGGCTTATGCTAATTGGAAAGGTGAGAAATGTAGACATAAGACACATGTTGACATACTCTCTTGGCCCCCTCCCCTTGTCATTTGCCACAGAGCAAGGTGCTTTAGTGATGACAAATGAAGCAACACTAATGCACCACTTGGAATCTTCAGTGGAGGAATCAGCCACCGTAGATATTTTACCACCAGGAAGCGTATGGGTCATTTACGGCATGGCCATGTTGCAGCAGATGCATTCTCCAACAGCACCAACCACATTCTACAACCTGGCTGGATTTATTCTTCAGAAGCTGATCAAGCTATGAAAATTGATGAAATATGAAATTGGCGGCCATTTTGGAAAATGGCCACCAAAATGGGTTTAGCTACCGAATTCAAATGTCCATCACATTTTTTCATGGAGGCAATATATAATTCCAACTGAAAAATATAGTGGTGACTTGCCCTATTTTTTGGAAGTCAAACTTCAAAATTCGACGGTGGGCACAAGGACTATTATAAAAGTTATTGAGTACTGAGAAGAGAATGAAGAGGAGCAGAATACCGTCAGTAACCTCGTGGACAAAATGGCTGAATACCTTGCTGATTCTGAGAGTGAACCATATGGTTTTACTTACATGAAAGACCAGATCCAGAAACATTTCGGCAATAAAATAATCATAACAGAGATAAATGGAAAAGCAAATGTGGTAACCATGTGGAGCACTGCGTCAACCATTCTTCATGACTTTCATTCTCATCCAAAACCAGAAAGCCCAGAGGAAGAAAAGATCAGAATTATACAGACCGCTGCACAACTGATAAAAAATGACATAAAATCACGAACTCAACAGAAGGATTTGTATCCTAAATGTCAGGAAATGGATTCGGTGGAAGAAGTTACCTTATTCTTGCCAGTATCAGTGAGCATATTTCTTCGCGGCTTATTCACCAATGCAGATGCAAAGATGAAGGTGGCTTCAGTAGGTCAAGCAATGGTTCAAGCAACTCATCCCCGTGTAATATTATCTCCACTTCAGTTGGGACTTGGTGTCCAGCTGCATCACCATTTCACGTCAAAATTTCTCATAGACACACTGCACAAACATGGCTTCTATTGCAGCTATGCGGAGGTTACCAAATATGAACGTAGTGCAGCTGTAAACCACGGAGTAGACCCTCCAAATCTCACCCAAGACAACTTCATACAGTACGTCGCAGATAACGTGGATCACAACATCCGTACCCTAGATGGCCACAACACCTTTCATGGAATGGGGATGATAGCTACTATAACACCTGGAACATCAAGCAGTAGGAGCATACCACGTGTCACTGTCATGATGGGAGAGATCACCACTGTCGGTCGTGTGAATATCAAGCATTTTGTATCGACATGTGATGGTCTGCAGTCACTATATTATGACACATTACAAGCACAGGTTGTGGAGGATCCATCAAGCAATGCTGACTTCTTGTGGAGCATCTCATTGTCTCTTCGAACACCTCGACCTGCATGGTCGGGCATGATGCAGCTGGTGCATAAGGGTGACTATCCAGGGCAATCGTCCGTCATATTTTTGCCAATGATAGACCTGAGTTCAAGTGACATGACCTGGATGTACTCAACAATGATATATGTTAACTCACATGCCGGACATTACGGGGTCACACCTGTTCTAACATTCGACCAGCCCCTTTGGTAGAAGGCCCGAACAATCCAGGAGAGTAGCCCTACCGATAGCGAGGTCAAATCAATTGTACTCAGACTCAGTGGATTTCACACTATGATGAGTTACCTCAGCTCCATTGGACATATCATGGCAGGCACAGGACTGCAAGAATTGTTGGAGTGCGTATATGCAAGCAATGCCGTAAGCCAAATGTCCTCACATACCTGACTGACAGAAATCCTGTTAATGATAATCCAGCACTGACGAGCATTGTGACTGGTGTCACCGCTGATGCCAATGTGAATACTGACAGTTGGAAACAAGATATTGACAAATATGATTGGAAAAAGTGTTGCACAGCATTCGTTCAAGAAAAAAGAACAAGTCGTCACCCTTAGTACAAACAGTGCAGTGAAAATCAGAGAGGAAGTGATCCATTTTTTTTTTTTTTTTTTTTTTTTTTTTTTTTTTTTTTTTTTTTTTTTTTTTTTTTTTTTTTTTTTTTTTTTTTTGTATACAAGATCGAGGCTCGTGAAAGAGCTAACATTAATCACACAAAAAGACAAACCGACACACAAAACACAAAAAACAAGGGGAGCGGTAGACAAGATGGGGAGAGAGGGGGAAGGACACAAAAGAGAGGGGGAAGGACACAAACACAACATTTGAGAGCAGGGACATCGGGAGGACTTGGGGGGAGGTGGGAGAGGATTAAAACATATGAACACTGCAAGGACTCTGGGGTGAATTACCGGGGGTAGAAAAGATCAAGGTTTTCGATGGGGGAAGATAAGAGATGGTGGTGAACAGCTGTTTTAAAGACCTGGAGGGAGGAGTGGGATTGAAGGGAGTGGGGGAGTTTGTTCCAGAGGCGGGAGAAAAGGGGAATGAAAGAGTGAAGGTGAGCAGAGAGCCTAGACTTTGGCAGTTTAACCAGAAGAGGGTTGCAGGCAGATCTTGTGCGACCTGAAGGAATATTGGGGGGACAGAGCACAGAGAGAGCTGGGGGAGCAAGGCCGGAGAGGAGACAAAAATAGAAGACAGAAAGACCACCAACCTGCCTGCGGTGAGAGAGTGAAAGGCCCTCGGCGTTGACTACATCGCAGGAGATTCCAATGATTCTGAAAGCTTTGGCCTCAACAGCGTGAAGCCGAGCAAGGTGTGAGGCAGGAGCACCAGCCCAGAGGGGGGAACAGTATTCCATTGAGCTGCGGATGAAAGCCTTGTATGTGGTGAGGAGCTCAGGTGTGCCAAGGAAGGACTTCGCACGACGGAGGATGCCCAGTCGGCGACTGGCTTTGGAGGCCAGCTTGGAAATGTGGTTTTCCCAAGAAAGATCATGGCAAATAGTGAGACCCAAAAGCTTGAGCGACAGAACTTCTTGGAGAGGATTGTTGAGAAAGTAGATGGGAGGGTTGTCCAGTCGGTCCTTTCGGAGAGACATTGTAAGAGTGTGAGATTTGTCAGGATTGAAAGACATGTTCCACTTGTTTGACCAGTCTGTGATTTTGTCCAGGTCTGCAGAGAGTGAGGAGGCTGCAGACTGCCGATCTGAGGGATGAGGAATGGAGCGACAGAGAGTAGAGTCATCAGCAAAGAGATAGAGAGGATTTTCAAGAGAGTCAGAGAGATCATTGATGAAGACCAGAAAAAGCACAGGGCCCAGAACACTACCTTGGGGAACTCCAGCCTGAACAGGAAGAGGAGATGAGAGAAACCCATTCAGGGCCACACGTTGACTACGACCAGAGAGGAAGTCCGCCAGCCATGCGTGGAGATTTCCATGGATACCAAAGGAGGAGAGTTTGGTGAGCAGAGCAGGGTGCCAGACCGTATCGAAGGCACGTGAAATGTCAAGGGAGACAGCTCTAATTTCCTGTTTGGCGTTGAGGACCTCCATCCATTGTTGAGAAAGCAGAAGCAGCATGTCCAGAGTAGAGTGACCAGGTCTGAAACCAAATTGATGATCAGAGATCAAGCCATTGGAGAAGAGGAAAGATTTAATATCTGAAGCAATGATGGATTCCATGACTTTGCTGATAATTGGGAGAAGGCTGATTGGTCTGTAGTTGCTGGGATCTGTTTTTGCACCTTTTTTGTGCAAAGCGGTGATGTTGGCTGATTTCCAAGCAGATGGCAGATGACCTTGAGCAGAAGAGAGGGTGAAGAGAACAGAAAGAGGGAGTGAAAGAGCAGAAGAACATGATTTTAGGACCCGTGGGCTGATGCCGTCAGGACCAGTTGCAGAATCAGAGTCGAGGGTTGACAGAAACTTTTCCACCTTGTCAGGAGGAAAGGACACAGAGTCCAGGAGCAGCTGGGTACGACTGGGTACGGTGGGTACAGAGAGGGATGAGTTTGGGACACAAGATTTAGAGGCAAACACAGAGTTGAGGCATTCAGCTTTTTCACGTGCGGAGTCAGCCGTTAAGCCGTTTGAGGTGAGGGAGGGGATGGAGGGGGAACAAACACCAGAAACAGATTTGACCAGACGCCACCAGGATTTGGAAGAGGGAGACAGATAAGAGAGTTCGGTCTTGAGAATGGTGAGATATTGTTTCCTGGCTCTCCTGAGGGTGGACACACACTTGTTTCGGGCTTTGTGAAAGGAAATGAGATTTCCTTCCGTTGGATTTGCTTTCCAGGAGACGAAAGCAAGTTGTTTCAGGGCAACAGCCTCACCACAAGATTCCGTGTACCATGGACGGGAGGAAGGGTATGACAACTGAAGACGAGATGGTATAAATCTGTGCATGAGAGAGAGCAATTTACTTTGAAAGAATTCCCAGGATGAGTTGATGTCAGAGGCGGTAGAGATGGGAGACCAGTCCAGATGATTGATGGCTGCTTGAAGACCGTGCCAGTTGGCCTGAGTGAAATGCCAGACTCGTCGACGCTGAGGAGGCTCTCTGAGAATGGTCAGAGAGATGTCCACTTTGACAAGCACATGATCAGATGAGCCGATTGGAGCAGAAGAAGAGCAGCAGACATTTTCAGGGAAGTTTGTCATAACCAAATCCAGAAGAGAAGATGCTCCGTTGACTGAGATCCGGGTCGGGAAATTGACAGATTGTGTCAGTCCCAGTGAGTCGCAGAAGTCCTTTGCTGAAGAGCCATGGCTGGTGAGAGAGGTACCCACGCCCAGCCACTGGCATGGTGACAATTGAAATCACCACATATGAGGAAGAGAGAGTTGGGATGGGGAGATAGAAGTTGGTCCATATTATCAGACAGTGAGATGTAGATGGAGTCATCGCTGATTGGTGGACGGTACAACACACATATGAACAAAAGGTGGGAGCGAAGGGGAAGCCGTAGCCAAAGGTATTCCTGGGGGTGAGGTGGAGAGAGGGCAGTGGAGGGCGAGTGAGGAAGAGAGTTTTTTATAAAGATAGCAACCCCACCTCCAGGACGAGGCTCAGGTCTATCATACCGGAGGAGGGAGTAACCTGGGAGAGATACCAAGGCATCAGAGACATCATGAAGGAGGAAAGTTTCTGTTAAGCAGATCACATCTGGTTTGTCAGAAGCAACCTGTATGGAGAGGTCAGTCAAGTTTGAGCGAAGGCCCCGGATGTTTGAGGTCCATACCGTTAATGAAGAGGAAGGGGGAGCATCGGGTCCAGAACAGGGGGGGGGAGGGGTAGGGTAAGATGTGGAAGAGGAGGAAGAGGTAGGGAGAGCTGTTGAAGGTGTGTCAGAGATTTCAGAATAGCTTGGAGAAAGGGAAGAATGGGGCAGACAAAAGGTTTGATGGAGATTGGGTGAGGCACAGTGAGGTGTTATTTGAGGAGGGGGAAGAGCAAGGCAGGAGGTTTGGGGAGATGAAGGTGAAAGTTGGAAGGAGGAAGAAGCAGGGAGGATGCTTTGAGGAGGAGGGGTGAGAGGGGAGTCTAGGAGGGGAGGAGCGAGGGAGAGTCTCGGAGGGGAGGGGTGTGGGGGGAGTTTAGGAGGGAGGGGAGGGAAGGGGCAAGGGGGGAGATTTGAAAGGGATGGGTGATGGGGAGGATTTGGAGGGGAGGGGTGAGATTGGATTTTGAAAAGTGTACGATTCATGGGAAACGAACATTTTTTGCAAAATGAGTTTGAGACCTTCGAGTCAAAAATACGTTTGAGGACACTGGAGGAGGGATGGAGTTCTGGATAGTTTATGGAATGTAGAAAGGAGGAACTGTAAGAGATGGTATTGTTGCGAATATGGAATTTGGCCTCCATATCCGCTTGTAAATATTCCCCTATTTCCCCAATACTCCCCAACTATCCCCAATCCCCCATTCCCTAGTCCCATTGTCTGTAAACAACACTCTGTAGAACCGACCTTCCCCTTTTTCCCCCATTAAATGTCGTGCCCAGGTCCACCGCATCACACGTAGACAACTTTCGGACATCTTGCTAGTTATTCTTAGTCTATGTCAGTTAAGGACTCGTTTCCATTAATTCTGACTCTTCGTTGCACCAGAATGTGATTATATGGCACCAGTAGTGAGTTTAGGACCTTCCCATGCCTCCTCCCGTCTTCTTCCCCAAACAACAACAACAACAACTACAACTACAACTACAACAACAATTACAACAACAACTACAACAACGGCGCTGCGCGGAGGAGTGTGCGTCCTCACACCGGCTCGGTTAGCCGCCATTGACGATGCGCTCCGACGGGGTTACCACGAAGGGGCTCCCTGTCAGCCCCTCGTCAAGGGCGGAGCCGGTAACCCCCCCGCATGCACCCAATGAGAAGCAACGAGCCGATTCCATCTGGGGCGGAGCTAACGAGCCGAGGGCGTGTCACTCCCCGCCGGATATACGCGGCCACGTACCGGACGTGACGTCAGATGCGCCCCCAGCTTGGAGAAAGAACGTCGCCTTCCGAGCGCTGTGACCTCCCTGCATCTCTGGACCGGACCGAGTCGATTCTGCCTTGAGCCAAGAGTGCACCTTGAGCCATCGAATACCCGCTTTCCTTGCCATCAATCCCCGTGTGAGTCAGCCTTGTCCCGTTTATCTGTCGTCTGTTGGGGCTATTATAAGACCGTAATTAAGTGCCTATCTTACTATGCTGTACCTCTCATCCCTGTAATCTGACCTTCCGCCTTAATATAATCTCCTCCGGAGGTCTTGAGAACCGTATCCCTGGTGTCGTGTCATTTTAATCCCAGCCGTGTGTCTTTTCCTTCATTGATCTAGCGTAGCGCGATTTGGTCAACGTCGGGTGGAATCGGGTGAGTTGGGGAAGAATCGGGGCAACTGTTAGGTCGCGGCAATACCACCGCTCGGTAAATAACATCTAAGCCGCGTCCGTAACAGTATTATATATATTTTTTGGAATGAATAGATTTGGTGAGCAAGACGAAAGCATCCTTTTGTAGGAAAAGAAGAAAAGGGTGTTATAATATATGAGAGAAAATAGTTGTTCAGGGGAGAGATTATACATTTCTAACCGCGTGATCGCGAACGAAGAACGAACGAACAAAAAGAACAACAAATAAACGAATAAGACCTGGGAAGGAAATAGTTTTTTTGGGGGTTTTTTTTTTTTTTTTTTTGTGAGTACAGATATTAAACAAGGAGGTACGGGGTGAACGACTGGTACGAAACAGAGAACGAAAATAATTTCAGTGCATTCGACGAATCGCTGAGAGAAAAACAAACCACAAGGTCTGAGACGGTACGGTAGTCTAAGCCTAAAGTCTAGGAGGGGAGGTGTGGCACAGACTGCTATATAGACCCTCAGCTACTCTTTCAAAGGCTTGTTACTCTGGGAACGCGTAATGATATGGCAGAAGTGTTTCAATACGAGCTCTGCAACTATCCACCCTCTCTCTTCGAGAACAAATTCACACCTCGCCTGGCAAATAAGTCGTCCTTGGCCGACACACTCTGGAAGATGATGCCTGCAGACATGCCTGTACCTTCGGGAGATATTCAGTATATATTAGATGGGGGACCATTACTTCATCGTATCCCATGGAGTCAAGGATCAACATGTGATGAGATATGTCAGCAATACGTCAGCTACGTAGCGAAACACTATGGCCGGCCAGTTATAGTGTTCGATTGTTACGTAAATGGAAAGTACAAAGGACACAACACACCAACGTAGAACAGGCACTCATGTTGGAGCAACTGTGAAGCTATCAAGGTCTATGGTTTTCACAGGACGAAAGGACGATTTCCTTCGCAACAAGGACAATAAACAATAGTTAATCAACCTGCTGAGTGACCAACTGGCACGTAATGAATGTCATCCAGAACATGCAAAGGCAGATGCTGATCTCCTAATTGCACAGACTGCTATTGCTGCTGCTGAAAGAACAAGAGTACCAACTGTCCTCATTGCCGATGACACAGACGTTCTGATACGACTTTCCTGCCACTCTCAGCTCGGCACACACAATATATATTTTCGAAGAGATCCCCGCCAAGGTGTGACAAAAATACCAAAATGCTGGAACATTGCTGTTTTAAAAATGCACTTGGACAACATATATGTGACAACCTATTGTTTGTACACGCTATTCTTGGGAGTGGTACAACATCACACATATATGGAGTGAGCAAGGATGTTGCACTTAAACTGATCTCAACCAAGCAAGTTTTTCAGGAGCAGGCGTGTGTATTTAGGGAACTCGACACCAGTAAGGAAGAAGTAATAGTTGCAGGAGAACTGGCAATCGTCGCACTGTACAACAGTCAATCAGGTGACAATCTGGATTTCCTCAGACTGCAACACTTTCACCAGAAAGTAGGCACGAGCACATCTTGCGCTCAGCCTCGTGTTCTTCCACCAACATCAGCAGCTGCCAAATTTCACAGCATGCGTGTTTACCTACAAGTACAACAGTGGATGGGATGCGAATATCACCTAAAACCAGTGGACTGGGGCTGGTATGAGCAAGATGGGATGTACCTGCCAGTCCTCACAGATGAGGACGCAGCACTAACAGAACTCCCAGATGTGGTTCGGTGTAATTGCAAAATGGGATACAGCACCAGACAGTGTAGCTGCAGGAAGCATGGGCTCGATTGTTCAACAGGGTGTGGACAGTGTAGAGGCTTCTGTACCAATGCGACAAGCAATGAAGATGATGAGACATTTGACAAATAATACGAATCAATGAACAATCAAAATGAACAGATATTGCGTATTAGTTTCAACAGTATTATGTTATTTTCTAGCCTATTTTTAGTCTATGATCACAAAAAGTGTATTGATTTGGTGTCATTTGCTTTCAGTACTGAAAAGCAAAGTGGATAATGTAACATAAAAGTGAAAAACAGAATAATGTAAAATTGAAATATATAACAAAATTCACAGAAAATCTATAACCAGAAATTGATAAAATAGAGATATTTTGGCATCCATTTTGATTTTTTTTTGGAATAAATATTTGATTTTACACTACATCTTCTTGCTGTCGGATATATATGTGATAATACAAGTTCTCGTGCCTTTCAAGAATGAAAAATGTTTCATTAGAAGCGATAATTCAGCAAATTTGGTGAATTTCTAAAATCATGGGAGCCATCTTGGATTTATGCAAATTAGGCACTCTTCCACTACTTGGATTCACTCGGACTTTTTATGTTATTCTTGGGACACTTCTGGTACATATGGTGATAAAATAAATTATTTTGCAATTTCTGGTGGGTTGATCCCATTTTTCTCATATAATTACTGGACTACATACAGTGTAGTTTTTGCAACAACAAAAAAACCTCGTCGGCCTCCGAGGCCCAACCACTGCATCCAAGGGTTAATAAAAAGATGTATTGTTCCGTGGATTCGCCATTTTCCTGACCACGTTGCCGAAATTTATATCGTTCTCCCACCACACTAACTCTTGGGCCAAAAAAAAATTCCTCAAGGCCGCAAGTGCAGTCTCATAGCTAATATGACCCTACTGCAAACCCGCAATGAGCCGGCGCAGCCAAAGCCTCTAGCCACTATTTTACCCATAACTATGGCATCAGTAGGTCAGGTAGTTGGTCGTAGGTAGGTGTCGTAGGTACTGTGCCTAGTTCAAAATGACACCACTTGCATTCTGGATGAGATTAAATTTTATAAAATTTACTTCTTGATTAATTCGGTGAATTCCGTCTCAACTTCGGATATTTCTGGCTGTGAAAAACTATCCCCGACGGCCGCGAGATTTCTAAAAAAGAATTCTTCGTCAATTTCAGAATATTTGACGCCGTTTTCAGCCTCCAAAATGCGGTAATAAGCTTTTTTGAAATATTTTTTCAAATGCTCGAATCTCATTGGTTCCGGTGTTTGGTGAAGATTTTCGTTGAAGAAAACTAGGGCCCGTGCGGGCCCGGGGAACGAGGTTGGTCTTAAAGTATTGTTGCGGTTTTGAGAACCCACACAGATAACATCATTAAAGGTTGAAGGTTGCACCCCATAGGTCGGCCACAAGCAACACGTAGGTCACCATAGAAGAAAAGAACCACCTTTAGAGGCCATTTTTCCCCACAGAGTAGGTCACCATAGGACGTCAGTTATTTCTTAGTATGTGTTTAGGCAAGGCCATGTCCAGTAGTTGCATCTGCGTTGTGTCAAACAAATAAGAGTAGGCCCCTTTTGTTCATTTTGGCAGCCTCCCTCCAAGCGACGGCATTAAGCGCTCTCCAGTCTGTGCCCCATCGGCCCTCCCAATTTGTTACGCTCCTTGGCCAGCTGCCTTCGCTGCCCTTGGGCTTCCGCTCGAACTAGCCCAAAGGCCACGAGGCGAGGCCCGAAAAGGGGGGGGGGGAGGTTTGGGGGGGGGCGGAGCGCAAGGAATGGAGGTGCGGCCACGTCAAACAGCCATCAAGGCGGAGCCGGTAAGCCATCACCAGCCAATCAGGGCTAAAGTGAGATTGCCTGACCGGGCGTGGTTGGGGCTTCGAGAGCGTTCGCTGGCTTGGCTTATAAAGCGCGGACAAAAAGCCCTTACACAGGACTGTGCGGAGAGGACTTGCGCAGCAGCGCTCATTACAAAGGACTCGAGAGAACTTATTGTGGTTGAGAGGACTTGAGGGGGCGAGCGCGTTGTTGAAAGGACTCGTGCCAAGAGAGAGAGTGGAGAGGAGATGGTAAAAGGACTCGTTGGAAGAGCGCGCTAAAGAACGGCGTTACAACGACTTATTTCAAGAACTCGCATTATGAGCCTTGATTGAGGCGGCTGCAATTGGAAGGACGTGTGGGAAAAGCGCTTCGTATAACCGCCAGTTTACCGACCTTCCCCTGTATAATTGTCCGCTCGCGCCTACGCTACGCGGAGAGCTGTCTGCCGTCCACCATCATCGCCTGGTACGGGTCGAGGACCGGAGCCTGAACGCCATCGCCGGACCTTCCACCCTAACTTCAACATCCCCGCGTGAGTCTGCGTCCGAGACCGAATCTGAGAGTGATCGTGCCCGTGTCCAGGGAATAGAATAAGACTGTTATTAAGGCTGCCCTGTGTACTTTTTCTTCCTCTTCCTTGTACATTCTTTCCTTTCCTCTTCTTTGCACATTGTTAATAAATCACCTGTTATTTCTGGTTTCTTCTTAATCCGAATCTCCTAGTCATTTCTCAATTGGGTAAGCGTGGCACGATCCCAACCGCTATAATCGGGTCTAGTCATTGTTAACGGCCCGAATCGCGGCTCGCTTCGCTCGGCGTGTCCACCAATGCCGTGGTTCGGGCGGGAGTTATTTCCTTGCTTCACCGTCGGTGTTAGTACTTAGGTAATAGGACTAAATTCGACCAACATCCCTATTTAACACCGACCGGAAGGAACGTGATAACTTCGGGATCGCGTCGGCCAGATAAAAGACAAGGGAATTAACCCCCTCTTGATAAGGGGAGAGCCGACGTCGGAGATCAGCAACAGTATTTTAATTACAAATTAGAAGTGCTTAAGATTGTGAATCAAACAAAGACGGGTGAAACAAACTCCTATTGAATTTGTTTCACCCGTCTTTGTTTGATTCACAATGCGGCCTCCATGGTGCGATTTGTTGCGTCAAAGCTTCGAAATTCTCAAAGGATCCAGCAAAATCTGGCTTTTCAACATAATAGGCGTTCATTCACAACACCGGCTTTGCCGCCTATTATCAGCTACTGTTAATGTATAGAAGAGTCTCTGACCTTGGGTGCCTGAGCAATGTATCAAAAGTGCGTGCTTTCTTGCATCAGCCAGTGTATTCTCCTGTATCGCCAGCACGAAGTTTTCAAAGAAACGAGTCCAGGCCGTAAAAGCTCACCAGGGTTTGGTAGAAAGGATGTCGGTGGATTCAAGTTCAGTCCCATTCTCATCGCCAGTTTGTGGTGTCGTAAAGTACTCCGAGAATTAAGAATTCAGTAAGGTCTAACTGTTTTATTCCATCCAACATCGGCAGCACGTCCCGTTCCAATCTTCTCCAAGCTCCATCCTTTTCCCGGAACTCCCCCTCTTCACCACGCCCCCTCTAGCGTACCTTCTATGCACAACACCACACCCCAATATCAATTAGGGTTCCTGTAATTCGAGTCGAATGTATTATTTTTTAATGTATAAACAGCTGGTGTGTTTCATGTCCAATTCCATTGGAATCTCGATCCGGAAAGCCGGGTTTTTATGCGCAGCTCTGAGGCACGGAGGAAATTACATCATTTCGCTAAACTCTATGCTCTCCCTCTTCCTGTTGTTCTTCACACGATGTATCCTATATTTCTCTCAAGATATATAAAATATATACATCACATCAGGATTGTTTCATACCAGGATATCAAAGAAGATTCATAGCTGCAATGGAGGTGCCGAAAAGTCATACATTTCGATGGCATTTCGATTTTCGCGAATCTGCGCCAGTCAGTCATAGATGTGATTGGCGTGGAAATGGGCGTTTAAAATAATAATAATAATAATAATAATAAAAAAAGTTATCACTTCTCGGCCTTTTGGCTGAGAGCAAGTGTCCGAAGATGGAGAACCACGGTGGCAGCAGCGGACGAGTCGGTGTCGCTGTTGCCAGCTGGGATATCGGAGGCGTTCATTGAGATGTTGGAGACTTTGGGTGGAGAGACTTCGTAGGTGGTGGAAGAGCTTTCGGAGGGACTGGTTTCGCAAGACTCTGCTCGGATGGTGGGGGCGGATGTGGTGTCTCCCAACTTGCACGTGCTCCAAGATGGTGCCTGTTCGGAGGCTGCGCAGGGTGAGAAGGCATGGTCGGACAATGTTGTGGTGGAGGAGTGGGTCGCATGGAAGTGGAGTCGGCGGCGGAGGGTCCCTCGATTGTGGCAGAGAGATTGGGAGCTTCCCACCCGGAGTTGGCAGTGGCCGGTCCTTCGGACCTTCAGAAGGAACCTCGGCAAAGTTCTGCTGGATTTGGAAAAGGATGTCTCCATCGGAAAAGGATGTCGGGTGAAGGGAAAATTCCCAATCCCTTGTTCTGGGGAACCTGCTGTTGTGCCGCAGAGCGATGTGTCCATTGGTGAGAGTCGTGGTGCAAGTGTCGGGACCCGCCTTTGGGCTGATACGGAAAGACCGAGTCATGGGGAAATTCCGGTGCCGGACCAACGGAGCGGCGAATGGCGCAGCCGTGGTTGGTGGAAGAGCTCGGCGTCCGGCATGGGCACAATGGTTTCAGCCTGCAAATGCTCCCAGGAAGAACGCTATGTGATTTACCATTAAAGAAGACTTTGATTTTGACATGGACCAACTTCGGTTTTGCAAGTTGGTGTTGATCCAACAGTTAAGATTCTCACCAAGTAAGATGGATTTTGTGTTTGCTTTACCAGGGGGGAAAAGTTTTGAGGTGGTTTTCATGAACATTGGGATGTATTTATCCTTTTGGGAAAAATGGGAAAAGGTGAAGAATAAAAAAACACTTTCTTCCTTTCGGGTGGAAAGTTTGTGTGAAAGCGAGTTGTAAATGTAACCATTCAAATGTATAAATATTGAGAGTGTAAAGGGTGAAGATGTCATATCGTGGTCGAGTCGGTTTTGTCGGCCTTTGGGGGTCCATCGACCACGTTAAAAATGCGGTGGGGATCAAGACTGGGGCAATGAGGGTGAAGGTGCAGCTGCGGGGTGGAACCGAGCAAGCCTGGCAGCTTTGTGCATATTCCAAATCGGATCAGTATTGGCCCATTTAGAGGATTCGTGTTTTATCCCAGCCAAATCAGGAGGTGCAACAGATGTAATGAGGCTGGACACCTCAGCTCGGGCTGCCCAAACCGGGCAGGTGGGGCATGTGGTTTGTGACTGCATGCAGAGTGTCACCTGCAATTTATGTGGGGGAGCAGGGCATGTGTTCAAGGAACTGCCCCAAATCGTTTTCAATTGCCTTAAGGCGTTCCCAAGACAACAGGGAGGAGGAACGGGGAAGAGCACTGAGTGGGCGAGTGGTGAAATGGGCTGCTGAGGTGGAACGGGGCACCGTGAGTGGGCGAGTGGCTGAACAAGCCGCTGAGGCGGAACGGGCCACGGAGGCTGAACAGGGAACAGCTGAGGAGCCGGCTGGAGCATTGAAGGATGCTGGGGCAGGGTGTGGGGTGGTATATCCAGTATTGGAGGTGAAAGGGAGTTTGGGGACCCAAGAAGGTGAAGAGGAATTGGAGGAGCAGATGGACAAGGGGGGGGGAATCCACCTCACACCTAGCTCGGCTTCACGCTGTTGAAACCAAAGCTTTCAGAATCATTGGAATCTCCCGCGATGAAGCTATCTCTGAGGGCCTTTCACTCACTCACCGCAGGCAGGTAGGTGGTCTTTCTGTCTTCTACCGACTCCTCTGCGGCCTTGCTCCCCCAAGCTCTCTCTGTGCTCTGTCCCCCAAATATTCCTACAGGTCGCACAAGATCTGCCAGCAAGCCTCTGATGGTTAAACTGCCAAAATCTCGGCTCTCTGCTCACCTTCACTCCTCTTTTCCCCCGCCTCTGGAACAAACTCCCACACTCCCTTCAATCCCACTCCTCCCTCCAGGTCTTTAAAACAGCTGTTCACCACCATCTCTTATCTTCCCCCATCCAAAACCTTGATCTTTTCTACCCCCACTAATTCGCCCCAGATCCACCTTGTTTGTAATTCCAACTTCTTTCCTGGTAGTCCTGGCAGTGTCCATATGTTTTATGACTCTCCCACCCCCTTTCCTATGCCTCCCCCGCAAAGCCCTCTCCCTCCCACAGATCTCTCGATGTCTCCATGTCTCTCGGTTCCTGCTCTCAAATGTTGTGTTTGTGTCCTTCCCCCTCTCTCCCCATCTTGTCTACCGCTCCCGATGCTTTTTGTTTTATGTGTCGGTTTGTCGGTTATGTGTCGGTTTGTCTTTCTGTGTGATAAATGTTCGCTCCTTCACGAGCCTCGATCTTGTATACAAAAAAAAATAAAAAATAAAAATAAAAATGAACCCGATCCATTGAGGGTGGTGCAGTGAAGGGGTAAACGGGCGGCAAAGGTAACCTCTGTGGGTACCTTGAAAAAGACCTGGCTAATTGGCGATGGTCAAACTGTTTTTGATGAGCGTATGTTCCAAAAGGCAGATAATGGGAAGGGTGTGAGAAAATTGCTCTGGGTTGCCTCAAAGGTTGAGCCATTGGGGAGAGACCTCACTATCTTCGGATGACAAAGTGTGAGTTGAGGGTGGGATCAGTGAACGTGCGGAGCATCTTGAATGAGAGTCGAGGCTGGCGCATATTCTCCGAGTTAATAGCATGGAAGTTTGATGTGCTGTTCTTACAGGAATGTTTCTTGCCAGAAGGGGGGGGGGGGGGACTTTAATAAATGGGAGCAGGTATGGTGTGGTTTGTGCCATTTTTCAGACAGTGGGAGCAACAAGAATGATGGGGTTGTGGTGCTTTTTAGCAGTAGACCACCATGGAGGTTGGTGAAGGCGGTTGAGAAAGAGCCTGGGAGAGTGTGTGTGATGTGATCGACATCGATATACAAGTGAAATTTTTTTCGATTAATCAATATGGACCTTCCCCAGCAGCCTTGGGAGAAGAAATAAATTGTTGGACCGGACTAAGCCATGGCAGTGTCCGAAAAAAGTTTTGATAATTGCTGTGGACTTGAATGTGTCATTAGAAGAACCCACCAGCCACGTTGCGGCAAAAGGGATAATAGAGTTACTGGATATCTTTAAGTTGAAAGACGTTTTCGCAACTGGTGCAGCGGAAGACCCAGGGTGCAGGGGGGTCACAGAGGTCAAGGTTAGATTCTGTTTTTGTGTCAAAAGAAGTGACAACGGTAGATTTACATAGAATTTGGAATAGTTTTTCAGATCATTGTTTGCTTAACGTGGTCTTTTCTTTTGATGATTTTTTTTATTTTGGGGTGAAGGGGCTTGGAGGCTGAATACCTCATTGTTGGAACGTCCTGGGGTAAGATTATTAATTGCTGCTAAAATCAAAGCTTGAAAGACGTTTATTCCTCTGTTTGGGTCTGTGAGGGAATGGTGGGAAGAAGTTAAGGTTAGGGTCAAATATTCTTTCCAGAGGGTTGCTCGGGTGGCAAGTGAGAGGGCTTCTCGGTCCTTTCAGGCCAAGTCAGCGTGCTTGCAAAAATTATGTGAGCTTAAGATATATGGGTATGATGTAGATAAATAAATAGGGGAGTTTTTCTCTCAACAGGCTCAGTGTGTCCAATTTAGGAGTGGCTTGGAGAGAAAGGGGGGAGACATGTTCGTCCCCTTTCTTTCGCAAATTAGTTAAGAAGAGGGCGTGCATGAAGGGATTAGTGGAGGAGGGGGTGCTTTTTGAGTCATGGTTTCATATGGAGGCTGCTGTGGTGAGAGCTGTGGTGAGAGCATCTTACAGACGTGTGTGTTGAAAGGGCGCAAGGCTACCGACATGTTAATTGTCCTTCATGACCTGATCATGTCGGTTAAAAGTAGGGGACAGTCGGCAGGGTTCTTCAGTTTGGATTTTGCAAAGGCGTATGACACTATCAAAGGAATATTTGTTTTCTGTCTTGGGAAAATGGGGATTTGGAGAAGCAGTGGTTAAGCTGGTTAAAACCCTGTACACCTCTTCAGTTGGGCGCATCAATGTAAACGGCTCATTGTCTCGTCCCTTTAAGTTTTCCAGGGGGGTTCGGCCGGGATTGTCCACTGCCCTCTTATTGTTCGTTCTCGCCTTGCAACCCTTGCCGCAGAGATTGTCAGTACATGTTGAGGGATTATTGGTGCCTGGTTTGGGGTGTTGTAGGGTCCCCTGCTTCGCGTATATGGATGATGTTGGGGTATGTGTTTCACAAAGCGGAGTCCACAAAGTCATCATGCGGCTTTGCGAAGAGTTTCCTGTGAGTAGTGGTTTGCAAGTGAATTTTGACAAATCAAACTTGCTGGTTGTGGGAGGGGAGTTTTGGGAAGGGGACATAGTGCAGAGATTTTATATAGTGGAGGGCTGCATAAGTGTTTTGGGGGTGTGGTTGGGGTCTGTTTGTTGTGTTACAAAGAAGTGGGAGGCACTATCAAGTTCGGTTGAAAGTTTGTTGGGTGAATGGGGACAGAGGGCCCTCTCATCTGTCGGAAGGGGGTTTGTTAGAAAAGGGAAAATTTTTCCGATGTTGAGGTTGGTGGCAGAGGTGTTTCCTCCAACAGAGAGGATTGCAAGTAAGCTAAGAAGTTTAGTGTTAAAGTTTATGTGCAACCCATGGTTCTATCGGCCTTCCCCTGTCCACCTAGAGGCGGGTCAGCTTCAAGGGGGAAGGGAGAGTCCGGATTTAGTCGATAATTTAAAGTTGGCCGTCGGGGGAGTTGCAGTCGGTGTTGCCAGCTGGGATCTCGGAGGCCATTAATGAGACGATGGACTCTTTGGATGGAGGAAATGTGGAGGAAGTGGAAAGGCATGTTGAAAAGTTGGAGTCGCAAGACTCCGTTCGTATGGTGGGGGATGTGGTTGCTCCAGACTCGGACATGCTGCAAGGTAAAGCCAATGCCGGTGAAAAGACAAGGGCATGGTCGGAGCAAGGTTTGCCGGAGGATTGGGGATGCATGGAAGTGGAGTCGGTGGTGGATGACTCTTCGAGAGGAAGAAGTATTCGAAAGTTCTCCTTGGCAAAGTGCTGGAAAAGTTCAAAAACGGGGAATACTCCCAACCCAGTTTTCGGGGGGCAAGTTGGTGTGGTGCGTCGCAGGGCATCTGTTGATAACAGGGCAGGTGCAAGTGACGGGACCCGCTTGAGCAAGGACACGGATGGATCGAGGCGTGGGGAGGCTTCTGTGATTGATGAACAGGCAGCGGTGAAGAATGGAGCGGCCGTGGTTGGTGGGGGGGCGCAGCAGTCTGGAGGGACACAATGGTTCCAGCCTGTGAATGTATCCCGGAAGATTGCAATCCGGTTCTCCATGAAAGAAGATTTTGAAATGGACTAGCGGAGATTTTGCAAACTGGTGTTGATCCAGGAATTATGATTCCCACCAGGGCAGTTGGATTACGTTTTCGCTTTGCCAGGGGAGAAATGTTTTGAAGTGGTGTTTATAAACATCATGATGTATTTATCCTTTTGTGAAAAGTGGGAGAAGGTTAAAAATATTTTTAAAACACTTTCTTCCTTTGTGGTGGAGAGTTTATGTGAAAGAGGGGTGGTTGCTGTTGCCATCCAAATGTACATTGAAAGTGTAAAGGGTGAAGACATCATGTTGTGGTCAAGTAGGTTTTGTAAACCACTCGGGCTTCAGGTCCAGGTGAAGAAAGCAGTGGGCATCAAGACTGGGGAAAGCAGAGTCAAGGTGCAGCTGTGGGATAATCCAAGCAAGCCTGGCAGGTTTTTGCATATTCCGAACCATATTAGAATTGGCCCCTTTAGAGGATTTGTGTTTTACCACGGTCAAATCCAGAGATGAAATCGATGCAATGATGTGGGGCACCTTCGCGCAGGTTGCCCAATCCCTCGATGTGTTCGCTGTGGCCAAGCTGGGTATGTGGTTTGTGAGTGTGTGGAGAACGTCACCTGCAACTAGTGTGGGAAAGCAGGACACGTGTTCAGGAACTATCCCAAATCATTTGCATTAAAGAAAACAGGAGGTCCTTGGGGTTCTTTGGATGACAGGGAGGGGAAACAGGGTGCTGAGGTAGGTGGGGAGGAGGTGAAGGAAAAGGAGAGGGTCGCAGAAGTTGGTGCCACTTTGGAGGAGGTGAGCTCGGAGCCTTTGATGAAAAGTCGACAAAGCCAGTTGTTGGCCTGATACACATTACTGTCTGGTGGGGGCGGTCCCTGTGGAGATGGGCGTTATTGCATATGTAACCTGCTGTGAGAGTGGTAGACGGATACTCAATTCCATGATTCTATGAGAGCTAGGTAAGGATTTGCTGCTTCGTAGTAGTTGCTTCATTTAAAATGTATTGCAATGTATTCCTTGTATCATGTAGATTGCAGACTAATGTTATGCTTATGCTTATGGTGTTGCTTTTAGATGCACCAGGTCAATTGCATTAAAGCCTCCTTTCTTTTTATGAGAGGTCTCTGGCTCTGATTTTTACAACAATTTAATGCAATCTTCCTTCCTTGAGGCGACCTCTGAAGATGGAGAAGCTGATCAGCCGAGAGAGATTATCGGGAGATCCGAATGCACCCAACGCCGCTGATCAGCTGAATCATTGGTTAAACTCTCTACGCCTTTTTATGGACCTGGTTCCGGAGATTACAGAGGCACAGAAACTCGATGTATTATCTAGCAACTTCTCTCATGTCATCTACAGACAGATCGCTCGATCCCCGACGTACGACGAAGCAGTGGCCGCCTTGAAAGCACTCTTCATAAAACCACGCAGTACGGTATATGACAGGAACCTGCTGGCAACGCGCAGGCAGGACAGCTCCAAGTCTATGCACCAATATGGCCAGGCTTTTCAACAGCTGGCTCAGGATTGCGCTATTCAAGACAGCACGGCTATGCAGCACACGGATGATCTGCTCCGTGACGCCTTTATTACGGGTCTGCAGTCTTCTGCCATCAGACGTTTGCTCAAGAAAGACACGAACCCACCAAAGTGCCCGACTCGAGCCCGACCGAGGCTATGGGAGATGACGCTGCCTCGCCGTACGAAATCATGTCTCCCTTGCCTCTGGCTGTGGACTCGCTCGGTTCTGATAGGAGATCGCTGGGTGATGGCGAGCGGTCTATGCCTAGCGCCTGGAGCTATGGGGACGATGGTGTGTATCGCACTCGCGGCGGTCGACTGTCAACCTCCGACCCGCTTCGGTTTTGATTATTCCTATTAGTGGTATTCTTAAGACAGGGAGAATGTGATGAAAAGTCAACATAGAGCTCGTTGTTGGCCTGATACACATTACTGTCTGGTGCCTGTGGAGTCCCTGTGGAGATGGGCGTTATTGCATATGTAACCTGCTGTGAGAGTGGTAGACGGATCCTCGATTCCATTATTCTGAGAGATGGGTAAGGATTTACTCCTTAGTAGTAGTCGATTCATATAAAATGTATTGCAATGTATTCCTTGTATCATGTAGACTAATGTTATGCTTGTGGTGCTTTGTGTTTAGATGCACCAGGTCGATTGCATTAAAGCCTCCTTTCTTTTTATGAGGTCTCTGGCTCTGATTTTTACAACAGTGGCATTGAGGGAAGTCGGGGTAGAGAGTGGTGAAGTATCGTTGGCAGTGGAGGTAAAAAGGGGGGTTGTGACCCAGGAAGAAGGTGAAGAAGGTGAGGCAGAGGAGGATCGGGGATATGAGGAAAACGATCCTGGAAGACCCTTGAATGGGTGTGAAGCATCCAGGGAAACGGACAAAATCTCCCACTTTGGGCTTTTTGAAAAAAACAGAGCTCGAGAAATGGATTGGTCAATGATGGAGGTGGTGGTCAGGCCTCAGCCTCTGCTAGTCTGTCCTCTGCAAGATGGGTAATGTAGGAAAAAGGGATAATGATGGGCAGGGAGCAAGAAAATCTCGGAGGGTTGCTTTAAAGTCTGAAAGATCACAAAGTTTCCCAGCATCAGATGAGGAAGTTTGATTTGCAGCTGGGTTCGGTGAACGTGAGGAGTATTCTTGGTAGGTGTCAGTGCGCATTTGCTGGGCTAAAAATATGGAATTTAGAAATCTTATTATTGCAGGAATGTTTTTTGCCAGGTGGTGCTGAGTATAAGCAATGGGAGCAGGCATGGTGGGGGGGGGGGGGGGGGTTGTGCCATTTTTCAGGTAGTGGGAAAAAAAAATGATGGTGTGGCGGTGCTCTTTGGGGGTAGATTAGCATGGAGGGTCTTGAAGGTGGTGGATGTGGAGCCAGAGAGAATCTGTATTGTGGACGCAGAGATTTTAGGAAAGTATTTTCGTTTCGTCAATATGTACCTCCCTCAGCAGCCGTGGGGGAAGAATAATTTGCTGGAGCGGGTGGAAACCATGGCTCTGCACAAACAAAGTTTTGGTTATGGGTGGGGATTTGAACATCTCATTGGAGGAACCTACCTGTCGTGCAGTGGCAAAATGGGCGATGGAATTCAGAGATTTTTACGTTGAAAGACGTCTTTCGTGACTTCTTTAGTGGAGATCCGAGGTTCACATGGACAAATGTGGGGGGCTCACACAGGTCAAGATTGGATTACGTGTTTGTTTTAAGAGAAGTAACAACGGTTGAAGTGCAGAGGATTTGGAATAGTTTTCATGATCATTGTTTACTCAAAGTAGTTTTTTCATTTGACGAGTTTTTATTTGGAGGGAAAGGGGGTTGGAGGCTAAATACCTCATTGTTGAAGAGTCCTGGGATAAAGGAGATGATTTCTGGCATAATTGAAGCTTGAAAGGAGTTGATTCCTCTTTTTAGTTCAGTGAGGGAATGGTGGTAAGGGGTGGAACCTAGGATTAAGGATATGTGCCAGAGGGTCTCAAGTGCACAGAGTGAGAGGGCTCTCAGGTCCTTTCGAGCCAAGTCGGCATGTTTTCGGAAATTGGGGAGGCTTCGTGTGCATGTGTTTGATGTGGGTGGAGAGATAAGTGAGTTGAAGCAGCAGATTAGTAAAAAAAAAAAATTTGCAGCAGTTTAACAGGGTTCAGTTTCGGAGCGGTTTGCGGAGGGAGAGGGATGAGCCTTGCTCGTCACCGTTCTTTCGGAAGTTGGTTCAAAATAAGATAGTTATGAAGGGATTTCTCGAAGAATGAGTGTTTTATGAGTCGTGGTCAGACATGGAAGAAGTCGTGGTGAGTTATTTTTGTGATTTATTTTCCCAAATTCCAGGGGATATGGACAGGAGGGAGGCGTTCCTGTCAGGCTGGTGTTATGACCGGGTGAACGGGGAGCCACTCACAGCTTTCTCTATTGAAGAGATGGAGCGGGTGGTTCGAGATGTGAAGAAGGGCTCTGCTCCAGGGCCAGATTGATTGCTCTTGGAATTTTAAATGTGTTTTTGGGAGGCGTTAAAAGACCCACTTGTAGAGTTGTTTGATGAGGTTCTATTTGTGGGTTAGTGTCCAGCCTCTTGGGCTGAGTGCAATATTAGTTTGTTGCCCAAAAAGGGGGATCTGCACTATTTGAGTAATTGGAGGCCGATTTCACTATTAAATGAGGATTACAATATCCTTGTGAAGGTTTTGCTGGGGAGACTTCAGGTAGCTTTAGGAGATAGGTTGAGTGTTACAGAGGTGTGGAGTCAAAGGGCGAAGGACTACGGATGTGTTACTTGTCCTTTGAGATTTGATTAGTCGGTGGAAAACAGGTTTTCTTTGTGCGTCAGTGGGTTATTGGTGCCAGGTGCAGGGGGTTCCAGGGTCCCATGTCTTGCTTATATGGATGATGTGGTAGTTTGTGTTGCTCAGAGTGGGGACCTGGAGGAGATAATGCGGGTGTGCGAGGACTTTGCCAGTTCCAGTGGACTGAATGTGAATTTTGATAAATCAAATTTGTTGGTGGTGGGAGGGGGGGGAGGTCATGGGAGGGGGCCCTCTTGCAAAGATTTAGGCGTGCAATGGTGTGTCACAAGACTGTGTTGGAGAGTCTGGAAAGACTCCTGATCAAAAGGTTTCTTAGAACACACAGGTGGAAGCAAATTTTTTGACAACTTACCAGAGACAGCCAAAGTGAAACTTAATGAAATGAAATCCTCATCAACAAAGGATACACTTCATGATTGCATCAATGACCCAGACATCGCTGGTTACATTCGGAAGTACTGCCAGTTTCGGGAGGAGGTGGCTGATGGTGAATTGGGGAGGACAGAAAAAGTGTGAAAAGGAATGACTTTCTGCTTTATGCCGAATGCATTCAACGCATGCCAGAGCTGTTCTTTGCATACAGTGGCCAGAACTATGCGAGGTATATGACAATGTTTTCTGGATTCATTGCAAACATTGATCAAACACATCCAGGGGAACTAGAATTGCTGAAACTAGGAGCATTCAGTGTGGCTCAATCAATGGTGCCTGGATGTCGCACAGATGTGGATAAAACAATGGATGAAACCTTCATGAAACACTCAAAGTCCCATGGTGGGGCTAGTGGTGACGGTATCTCTGGTATTACAAGGAACAACGCAGCTTACCAGAGATGGCTGTTCACCACACATAAGCGGTCCCAATACTTGGCTGCAACATTTGCAATGGCAAAAATGCACACATATTCATCAGATGAATAAAGAGATGTATTGAAAGCCGAGATCAAGAGAGGTCAGCAGTATGTTAACATAACAATGGAGGCCTTTTCCACCTTCCTCGACCCATTTGATTCTTCAATTGACAGAAGCAGACTCTATAACATATCCTCAGATGCTGCAGTATCAGCTGACATTGAAACTGATCCCCTTACAGCTGAGAAGCAAGGGGCCAGAGCAAGGTCCAATTTTGTAGAGCTAAGACTAAAGAAGAAAGAAGTTGACTTCCTTGAGCCAATTAAGAGAATCAATTTGAAGACGATGGCCAGTGCAAAAAAGAAGGTTAAACTTACATCTTCTCAAAGCAAAGTGGTTGAATACAAGCACCAGGGTAACATTGTTACCAAGCTTCTAATGAAATCACAAGACACCACAGTCAACATGGCAGAGGTAATGAAGTTCTGTCTCACCCGTGCCAGGCGTGCCATACTCCACAGGTACCGCTGACGGTTACCTCGCAAAGACAAACAAGGCAGTACATTTTCATTTCTCACAAAGGGAGTAATGGATGAACAACTTCCAAGTGCTGGTGTACTCACAATAGAAGATGGGAGTGCCCTGTTCTACTACATGAAGGAAATACCTGATGCATTCAAACAGATATGTGCGAAGTTGTGCAATCAGACCAAGAAGTATGATGATGTAGTAGTCAGTACTGACATGCACAGTACAAATTCTGTGAAGGCTCTTGAACGAAAGCGGGGAGGTATTACAGGGAAACTCTAAGTGAAAGGAGCTAACACTAAGAAACCCCGTGATTGGAAGGCTTTCTTGTGAAATGAAGAAAACAAGGAACAGCTAATTGGGCTAATGCACACCTGTTGGTCAGAATTAGTACAAGATGATCGGAGAGTAATTTTGATAAAGAACGGAGAAGCCTTCGATATCGCCCAGGAAGAAAACAATCCTGAATTTAGGTCAAACCACGAAGAAACAGACTGTTGGGTTGTTCTCTACTGCATCTATGCTGCAGAACAGGGATACCAGTATGCAAGGGTCAGGAGTCCAGACAGACATATTCTGGATCTTGCTGTATCATTCCAGGGAAATAGACATTACTATCCTCTTCGATACAGGTCATGGCAACAATAAGCACCTCATTAACATTACAAATCTCTCTAAACACGACACAGAGCAAATGTGTGAGGCGATGCTGGCGCAACATGCATTGACCGGTTGTGATTCGGTCAGCCCTTTCAGGGGTATTGGAAAGATTAAACCTCAAGTTGTTACGGAAATCTCCTGCACACTGTGATGCCCTGAAGCATTTGGGAGATGACTGGTATGTTGATGATGATCTTCTGATCGGGTGTGAAAAGTTCACCTGTGCACTGTATGGGCAATCCAAGTTGGAGAGCGCAGATGAGGTGCAGCACTTGATGCTCAAGTCAAAGTGCAATAGGGATATTTCAGTTGACAGTGTAACATCCAGTACCATTGACCTGGCTAGAATGCCTCCGAGTAGGGCGTGCTTGAGAGAACATGTTGCTCGATCAAATTAATCAGACAAGAATATGGAAAATGGCAAATGTTGCCATATATGAGATCCCCAAACCCTGGGAATGACATGGATGGAAAGAGGATGGAGAACCACTCTGGTGTGCAGATGAAATGATCTTACCACAAAAACGAATTGATGTGCTGGAGAGATGCAACAGAACTGGAGGAATCCGACAATGAAACAGGAGAACAGGAATATGCTGCAGATAGTGATACAGATAGCTCCTCTGATGAAGACTAAAACAGTAAAAGTGAAATTTGTGATAATGGAGTACTGGGACATTATATTTTACTGTGGGCATGCAGGGAAAGGACATTAGCAGAATGGATTGTGTAACTAAGTGTTATCGAAGGCGTTAGAGATTCCCTATGATATGTGTTCCTACTGGGACTAAAATAAGAAACAGGTGCCGATAAATCTCTTCCAAAAGCTGAAATAGGGTCCAATTAAACTTATTCACCTAAAATATTGACAAAGACGACATCCTTGAGGGGAAAAAGTGACGCGTTTTCATTTTCCGTTTTCCCACCCCCCTATCTCGTGCAATTTCTACTGCTTTAAAGCCGGTATTGTTTTTCGCCAAAAAAACGTCGATTGTGACACATTATTCTTTGGGTACATGTTTTAGAATTTCACCAGATACTTAATAATTAAGAAAATAGTGGTCCTGATGAATGCTGAGGGGGGTTCATGGTGGGTCCTCCTGGCCCCCCATAACTCCAGTCATTATATGGATAGACCCACCACAAATTGCAAAATAATATATTTCTTCACCAGTCATCTCAGCAAAGCTTCCAGAAAAACATATCAAAAATCCTCCAAAATCAAATTGGTGGAACAATGCTAATTTACATAAATCCAAGATGGCCACCATGATATTTTGAATGTTCCGATTTTCACCAAATATTCACTTAAAATCAAACTATTTTCAATATATGTGTGTTTAATGTTTGATCATTAGTGCAATAAAACACAATATATGTACTACGGCTCATTATCGATATTTTGCCATTTGCATAAATTAAAAACGGTTGCCCAAATATTCCATTTTTGCTTCATTTTATTGTATTGCGTTCATGTTGTTAAAAATCATGGATGTTTCTTTAGCAAATTGACACAAATATATTATTATTTATTGTTATATTTGTTGCTATGAAACTCGAACAGGACAAGGAACAGAACTATGCTCTATTTTCTTTTCGCTTTCTATGCCGTGTGTACAATTTACTTTTTTTTTTTTTTTTTTTTGTATACAAGATCGAAGCTCGTGAAAGAGCTAACATTAATCACACAAAAAGTCAAACCGACACACAAAACACAAAAAACAAGGGGAGCGGCAGACAAGATGGGGAGAGAGGGGGTAGGACACAAACACAACATTTGAGAGCAGGGACATCGGGAGGACTTGGGGGGGAGGTGGGAGAGGTATAAAACATATGAACACTGCAAGGACTCTGGGGTGAATTAGCGGGGGTAGAAAAGATCAAGGTTTTGGATGGGGGAAGATAAGAGATGGCGGTGAACAGCAGTTTTAAAGCCCTGGAGGGAGGAGTGGGATTGAAGGGAGTGGGGGAGTTTGTTCCAGAGGTGGGAGAAAAGGGGAATGAAAGAGTGAAGGTGAGCAGAGAGCCTAGATTTTGGCAGTTTAACCATAATTTACCTTTTGTAATAATTTCTTCATTGCAGATATAATAGTGTAGCAGCATAGCAAACCTGTTGTGCATTTTGTGATACAAGCACCAAATTTGGCACAAATGTACATTAATATGTTGCGAACATTTTCAGATATTGGGCCACTTGAAATTCCGCAATTTTTTTTTTCAAATTTTTTCAAATTTCGTAATTTCAAATTTTTCGGGTGACACCGTCACAATTTCGGTCTTCGAGGCCGGCCGATATAGTGGGGCGGCTTAGCCCAAATATTCAAAAGAATTGTGCATTTTGTGATACAAGCACCAAATTTGGCACAAATGTACATTAATATGTTGCGAACATTGTGTGGTCAGCAATGAAGACGAGAGTCTGAATTACATGTATGCAAAAGACCTTGTGAACCAGTGAAGCAAATACACGGGTAAGCATGAATTAAATCTAGGGCATGATATAATTTCCATGATGTTTACCTCTACACTCAATGGTGGAAGGAGGTAATGTTTTGATCCCAGCTTGTCTGTATGTCTGTTTGTCTGTTAGTCCACAAAATTCCAGACAAAGCTTGTAGTAGTGGTAGTTGTAGTGGTAGTGGTGATAACAGAAATTGTTATATAGAACTGAACTTATATTATTATTATATGCAGAAAATAACTTCATTTCTATATGCCCTGCAGTGGACAGGTTAATTGGTTTATGCACTGAAGGGGTCACCCTGGTGTGCACTGCTGTGTTCTGCCTCACTGAGTTGTTCAGGTATGATGTACTCAGCACAAGCTTCCGGTCGGCCCGGAGGTGGGGGTGCGGGGCCTGTCACGGAACGTCAAAACAAACGGCCTGCCGGGGCCGCCCAAAAGTCGGGCGTGAGGGGCGCGTCCACTAATGGAACGCCTCTCGCTTCCCAGATCGAGGGCCACATGGTCAGGAGAACCTCGTCCCTTCCGGTCACACTTTGCCTATCGGCCGGCCTCGAAGACCGAAATTGTGACGGTGTCACCCGAAAAATTTGAAATTACGAAATTTGAAAAAAAAAATTACGGAATTTCAAGTGGCCCAATATCTGAAAATGTTCGCAACATATTAATGTACATTTGTGCCAAATTTGGTGCTTGTACCACAAAATGCACAATTCTTTTGAATATTTGGGCTAAGCCGCCCCACTATAACAACAGGTTGAGAATTACTTGTATAACTGTGATTTTTGTGATTTTAAATGATATTTGGCCTCGTTTTATATTCACACTGAAATGTTGGAATCATAATTATTTTCCACTCTTACAAGTGGCAACAACTTTCACCATGTTAAGCCTCAGAGGAATTTGGAGTGAGGAACGGCTGATCTGCGTTTGTTTTGCTTAATTTGATTTCAAAGTCATCCAAGTAAAATTTTCTCTTTCTTTTGACCCATGCTTTTCTCATTGCAAACCCGAACCCTTCAGAATGTCCGGACTTTATTTCAATGGAAGAAGAGATGGTGGAGATTAACATCTACGAAATCATCTTTCATGTTGTGTGCAATTCTTTGGCAATTCGCTGGATTATTTTCTGTTTTACAAAGTGGATAAAGAGGCTGAAAAAGATGTACACCAATAAAATGCACCACAAAAAGAGGAAGAGGAGATGCACTTGCAAGCTTGAAAGCAAAGGACCAACCCTACGGTCAAGTTTCTGGGGTAAGGTGCTGCAGGATATGTGGGCAAGAAGCTGACCCAATCATGGAGCGTTACCATGATGCTCCTCTACAACGAGCACACCCTACAACGACAACGACACCCACACACTACAACGAGCTGACCCAGTAATGGAGCATTACCATGATGCTCCTCCACAACGAGCACACCCTACAACGACAACGACACCCACACACTACAACGAGCTGACCCGGTCATGGAACATTACCATGATGCTCCTCTACAACGAGCACACCCTACAACAACCCTACAACCTTGTATATTAATATTCATATGTCCTATTTTTTTTCGCTATACATTTCAAGAGCTTATATATTTTATAACTGGGAGTTTGACCGTTATTCCACATTTTCGTTAGGTCCGTATTTTGATGTGGTCCGGCTTTTGTAAACCCCACACAGGCAAACTACTCGTGTGTTCCGGACTGGAAGTGCTTTCGCACGTTTTCGCATTAAATTCCAATGCATGCAACAACTCGACGTATTTCTGAGACAGGTAGGCAGAGTTTTAGTCTAGTAGGAAGACTAGGTCCCTCTGCACCCCCCGGAGATATACTTCTAATCAGTGTTTCTAGATTGGAAAAAATGTGTAGAAAATGACTAGCTATGGCCCCAAGCTGAAAAAATGTCCCACATACCATTTTTATGCAAATTACTGCTGCAAATTTTATGCAAAATTATGCAAATTTTATGCAAATTTTTGATGAGGAGTAGAGTTGAGGGGTCTTTGAGGGCTTCATCGAGGTGCTCTCGGTTGCAAGACTGGGTCATTCTGAGAAGCACAGCAGGGTCAGAGATCATGATGTTCTCCTCCTCAGTGAATCTCTCCATCAACAGCCTCTCCATTGCCTCACACACTGTTTTGAGGCAAAAGAGGGACTTTGCGTAGGCCTTTCCACTGAGAACACCTTTGAGAGATCCACTTGTTACTAGTTGTGCCTCAAAGAGAATCTCTGCATATCCAGAACCACGCATCTTGTGTCCAGTGAGCATCCCGATGTAGTTCATGGATGTGTGGAAGGGTCCAATCGTTACTACATGACTAGCAAATTCATTTGGCCAGCGCCAGATGATGGGAAGGGCTTTCATGCAGACACCCAGATCAAATGTATTCAGGACCCATCTCTGACCCACCTCAGCAGTTGCTGCCTCGGAACGCTTCAGTAGCTCACGAACAACTGCGTTGTCTGTGATCGGTTGGTGGATAGGCGTGCAGTAGTCGACTGTTGATTTGCTGGGTGGGGGAGAACCAGTTGCAGAGGTGAAACCCCCTAGCCCAGGCACAGGCTGCAGGCCATTGCCATGCCATGCAGGCACACAGGCACAGACCGATCACAGACAACGCAGTTGTTCGTGAGCTACTGAAGCGTTCCGAGGCAGCAACTGCTGAGGTGGGTCAGAGATGGGTCCTGAATACATTTGATCTGGGTGTCTGCATGAAAGCCCTTCCCATCATCTGGCGCTGGCCAAATGAATTTGCTAGTCATGTAGTAACGATTGGACCCTTCCACACATCCATGAACTACATCGGGATGCTCACTGGACACAAGATGCGTGGTTCTGGATATGCAGAGATTCTCTTTGAGGCACAACTAGTAACAAGTGGATCTCTCAAAGGTGTTCTCAGTGGAAAGGCCTACGCAAAGTCCCTCTTTTGCCTCAAAACAGTGTGTGAGGCAATGGAGAGGCTGTTGATGGAGAGATTCACTGAGGAGGAGAACATCATGATCTCTGACCCCTGCTGTGCTTCTCAGAATGACCCAGTCTTGCAACCGAGAGCACCTCGATGAAGCCCTCAAAGACCTCCTCAACTCTACTCCTCATCAAAAATTTGCATAAAATTTGCATAATTTTGCATAAAATTTGCAGCAGTAATTTGCATAAAAATGGTTATGTGGGACATTTTTTCAGCTTGGGGCCATAGCTAGTCATTTTCTACACATTTTTTTCCAATCTAGAAACACTGATTAGAAGTATATCTCCGGGGGGGTGCAGAGGGACCTAGTCTTCCTACTAGACTATTTAGTCTAAATTTAGCGTAGTACATATATAGTAGAGAAGTTGTAGCACATGAAGAACCTATTTTGAGATGCTGTCCGGTGCTACTTGTGTATAAAATCGACGTGGGAGATTCGTTAAACTTTAGGTCAACCTCGTCCCGAGGATTTCCAGTTGGAAATATCACTGTTCCCATACTAGTTTTGATCATATCGTGCGTATTCATGATTATTATTATTACCCCAAGTTGAGACGCACATTTTGATTATCGATTTGATATGATTTACGTTCCAACCTCATCCGCAGTTTTCATATTAGAATGCATTTTTTATTTTTACAGTTATTTGCCATGTTGAGGTTCCATATTATTGGCTAAAGTATTTAGGACCAGTCGGAGAGTGTATAGCTATTTTGTGGGAAAAGCAGCTATCCAAAAGCTAACCAACAATAGCTTGGGCTGTTGTGCACACGTCCTTCGAGTTGGACCAGATAACTTAAGTTAAGGTAGGAGATAAGGTAGGACATAAATGATGGCATGACATGTGTTTTTTTTAAATTCTCCGACAGGATAAAAAGTGAGCAATGATGGATGAATTCCAGTGTCAGATATGCCAACAACCAATATCACCAGGAAAAACAAGTTGTACTCTTACGCAGAAAGGGTGTGAGGGAATCAAAAGGGCAAGTGATGCCAGAGGTGTAGACATTCATATCTTCTTCTTCTTCTTTCGTGTATCATCAGATGGCCAGCTCAGTGTCGTGCAGCCATGCCCTCGTCTATGGTCCTACGTCGAAGAGGCCGGCTTCTGAAGGTGGTCTGTATAGGTGGCAGGTGGTAATTATGTGTTCGGCAGTCTGCTCAGGCTCGCCGCACTGTCTGCCAGGCCCCACATCTTCAGCGATGATTTGAAGTGGCCGACCCCCGTACGTAGACGGTTCAGCAAGGTCCATTGCAGGCGTGGTAAGGTCTTCTCCTACGACGCCACCTCCTGGGTCCCAGATGTAGAGGTGGATGCGGGTGGGCCCGGCCGTTTCCCCACACCTGCTTCCAAGATGCCGCCAGCCATGCGCTTCTAGACAGGTCCTCAGGGATAGAACTGAGCATCTTTTGCGCCGCCTTGTGGTAGGGATGGCGGGACTTGAATCTGCTTGGAGGCGCCACTATCGTTGTGGTGTTGTGCAGGATGTTGTACTCTCGCGAAGCACTCGAGTGGAAGGTTGGCATTTAACAGGACTCGTGCGAGAGCGGCGCTATTAACAAGACTGCGTGGAGGACTTATTCAGCGGCGCTCTTGAGAGAGGACTTGGAGGGGAGAGCGCTTGTGGTACGAGACTTGTTGGAGGCGCGCACGCGTTGTAAGAGGACTCTTTGGGAAATGCGCATTGAACAGGACTGAGAAGAAGAAGGGCACGCTTGATTAAGAGAACATTGGAGAGAGGGCGTTTGGCACAAGTGCTCGTCTATTACGTACGCCGTAGGACACCAGCTTCCCCCCGTTATATAAGGTCCGGTCGCGTTCAACTATACGCGGAACTGCCTGCCGGGTTTCGCCGCTGGACCAGAGCCTGGACTGGAGCCGACTGAAGCCTGGACAAGCCGGTGACCATCTACAATCCAGCTACAATCCCTGTGTGGGTGTGTACGTTTGTCTGGGGTATTAAGCATGAGACTGTTTTAAGACTGCCCTGTGTTCTGCTTCTTCCTCTTCCTATCCTGTACATTCTTTTGTTTCCTCTTCTTCTTTCTTGTATATATAATTAATAAACCCATCTTTGTTCTTCCTATACTCTGGTTTCCTCTTGTCCGATCGCATCCGCCCTTTCTTCCATTGGGTAAACGTGGCACGATTAGGAACCGCTCAGAATCGGGTGTAGTCATTGTTAACGGCCCGAGTCGCGGCTCGCTTCGCTCGGCATATCCACCAACGCTGCGGCTCGGATGGCAGGTTATCTCCTTACTTCACGGTCGGTGTTGATAATTAGGTAACAGGACCTAATTGACCAGCAACCCTAATACCGACCGGAAGGAACAGGGTAACTTCAGGATCACATCGGTCAGTCACAGACAAGGGGATTAACCCCCTCTTGGTAAGGGGAAAAGGCTGACGTTTGAGATCCGCAACAATTACAATGATACATTCATATCGTTCCTGGTCAAAACGTTCATCAGGATTGTCGGCGAACACATTGCAATCCAACAGCGATAGCGGCATACAATCGCAAGCGAGCTTCGTCTTCAGCGCCGTTCCAATTAAGCCACAGTTTGAGATCTGCAGAAGCCCCATTTAACTATCATAAAGATTGTATATTCTGCGGTACAGGAGACATCTATGATGGAAAAAAAGAAAGATTTTCAGTTGGGGCAGGTCCGAACATAAGACTTCCAGGACACAACAGTAGATGTTTGCACGAAGAGGATTGATGAGTGGGCCCAAAAAATTAAAGCCAGAATAGATTTTGTACATGATATTCACGCTACCGACGCGGTATATCATCAGGCCTGTAACGTAAATTTTTGAACTGGTAAGCAGATACCTCAGAAATACATTCATCACACTGATACTATGGTAAAGCATGTTAAATTTGGTAGACCGCAGGACTTCACACAGACAGAAGCATTTAGAAAAGTTATTGAGTACTGAGAAGAGAATAACGAGGATCAGAATACCGTCAGTAACCTCGTGGACAAAATGGCTAAATACCTTGCTGATTCTGAGAGTGACCATATGGTTTTACTTACATGAAAAACCTCACATGAAAGAACAATCCAGTGACATGACGTGGATGTACTCAATTACAAGCACAGAAACATTTCGGCAATAAAATAATCATAACAGAGATAAATGGAAAAGCAAATGTGGTAACCATGTGGAGCACTGCGTCAACCATTCTTCACGACTTTCATTCTCATCCCAAACCAGAAAGCCCAGAGGAAGAAAATATCAGAATTATACAGACCACTGCACAACTGATAAAAAATGACATAAAATCACTAACTCAACAGAAGGATTTGTATCCTAAATGTCAGGAAATGGATTCGGTGGAAGAAGCTACCTTATTCTTGCCAGTATCAGTGAGCATATTTCTTAGCGGCTTATTCACCAATGCAGATGCAAAGATGAAGGTGGCTTCAGTCGGTCAAGCAATGGTTCAAGGAACTCGTCCCCGTGTAATATTATCTCCACTTCAGTTGGGACTTGGTGTCCAGCTGCATCACCATTTCGCGTCAAAATTTCTCAGACACACTGCACAAACATGGCTTCTGTTGCAGCTATGCGGAGGTCACCAAATATAAACGTAGTGCAGCTGCAAGCCACGGAGTAGACCCTCCAAATCTCACCCAAGACAACTTCATACAGTACATAGCAGATAACGTGGATCACAACATCCGTACCCTAGATGGCCACAACACCTTTCATGGAATGGGGATGATAGCTTCTATAACATCTGGTACATCAAGCAGTAGGAGCATACCACGTGTCACTGTCACGATGGAAGACATAACCACTGTCGGTCGTGTGAATATCAAGCATTTTGTATCGGCATGTGATGGTCTGCAGTCACTATATTATGACACATTACAAGCACAGGTTGTGGAGGATCCATCAAGCAATGCTGACTTCTTGTGGAGCATCTCATTGTCTCTTCGAACACCTCAACCTGCATGGTCGGGCATGATGCAGCTGGTGCATAAGGGTGACTATCCAGAGCAATCGTCCGTCGTATTTTTGCCAATGATCGACCTTAGTTCAAGTGACATGACCTGGATGGACTCAACAATGATGTATGTTAGCTCACATGCCGGACGTTACGGGGTCACACCTGTTCTAACATTCGACCAGCCCCTTTGGTAGAAGGCCCGAACAATCCAGGAGAGTAGCCCTACCGATAGCGAGGTCAGATCAATTGTACTCAGACTTGGTGGAATTAACACTATGACGAGTTACCTAGGCTCCATTGGACATATCATGGCAGGCACAGGACTGCAAGAATTGTTGGAGTGCGTATATGCAAGCAACGCCGTAAGCCATATGTCCTCACATACCTGACTGACAGAAATCCTGTTAATGATAATCCAGCACTGACGAGTATTGTGACTGGTGTCACCGCTGATGCCAATGTGAATGCTGACAGTTGGAAACAAGATATTGACAAATATGATTGGAAAAAGTGTTGCACAGCATTCGTTCAAGAAAAAAGAACAAGTCGTCACCCTTAGTACAAACAGTGCAGTGAAAATCAGAGAGGAAGTGATCCATATAGACCCACAGCTACTCTTTCAAAGGCTTGTTACTCTGGGAACGCGTAATGATAATATGGCAGAAGTGTTTCAATATGAGCTCTGCAACTATCCACCCTCTCTCTTCGAGAACAAGTTCACACCTCGCCTGGCAAATAAGTCGTCCTTGACCGACACACTCTGGAAGATGATGCCTGCAGACATGCCTGTACCTTCAGGAGATATTCAGTATATATTAGATGGGGGACCATTACTTCATCGTATCCCATGGAGTCAAGGATCAACATATGATGAGATATGTCAGCAATACGTCAGCTATGCAGCGAAACACTATGGCCGGCCAGTAGTCGTGTTCGATTGCTACGTAAATGGACCAAGTACAAAGGACACAACACACCAACGTAGAACAGGCACTCATGTTGGAGCAACTGTGAAGCTATCAAGGTCTATGGTTTTCACAGGACGAAAGGACGATTTCCTTCGCAACAAGGACAATAAACAATGGTTCATCAACCTGCTGAGTGACCAACTGGCGCGTAATGGATGTCATACAGAACATGCAAAGGCAGATGCTGATCTCCTAATCGCACAGACTGCTATTGCTGCTGCTGAAAGAACAAGAGTACCAACTGTCCTCATTGCCGATGACACAGACGTTCTGATACGACTTTGCTTCCACTCTCAGCTCAGCACACACAATATATACTTTCGAAGAGATCCCCGCCAAGGTGTGACAAAAATACCAAAATGCTGGAACATTGCTGTTTTAAAAAATGCACTTGGACAACATACATGTAACAACCTATTGTTTGTACACGCTATTCTTGGGTGTGGTGCAACATCACACAAATATGGAGTGAGCAAGGGTGTTGCACTTAAACTGATCTCAACCAAGCAAATTTTTCAGGAGCAGGCGTGTGTATTTAGGGAACTCAACACCAGTAAAGAAGAAGTAATAGTTGCAGGAGAACTGGCAATCGTCACACTGTACAACAGTCAATCAGGTGACAATCTGGATTTCCTCAGACTGCAACACTTCCACCAGAAAGTAGGTGCGAGCACATCTTGCGTTCAGCCTCGTGTTCTTCCCCCAACATCAGCAGCTGCCAAATTTCACAGCATGCGTGTTTACCTACAAGTGCAACAGTGGATGGGACGCGAATATCACCTAAAACCAGTGGACTGGGGCTGGTATGAGCAAGATGGGAAGTACCTGCCAGTCCTCACAGACTCCGAGATGTGGTTCGGTGTAATTGTAAAATGGGATACAGCACCAGACAGTGTAGCTGCAGGAAGCATGGCTCGATTGTTCAACAGGGTGTGGACAGTGTCGAGGCATCTGCACCAATGCAAAAAGCAATGAAGATGATGACATTTGACAAATAATACGAATCAATGAACAATCAAAATGAACAGATATTGCATGTTAGTTTCAACAGTATTATGTTATTTTCTAGTCTATTTTTAGTCTATGATCACATAAAGTGCATTGATTTGATGTCATTTGCTTTCAGTACTGAAAAGTAAATTGGATAATCTATATATGTAAAAGAAAGTTTTTGTATGTTTGTTTGTTTGTCTGTCTCGTTTGTCTGTGCAAGCTAATCTTCTGAACAGTGAAAGATAGGAGGAAACTTCTGACACAAAAAATGTCGGTACAGGCCCCCGGGAAGGTTATAGGCTAGGTGGCGAGGCCGGTCGAGGCCCACCTCTGCCAGGCTGGGCCCATTTCGCAATTAAAAGCTAAGCTGAATTATAGTAGTCAATCTTCTTCGGCCGCAAGTAAAAGCTGAATTATAATAATAATAATGCATTTATTTTATATAGCGCTTTTCAGGAAGCCCAAAGACGCTTTGACAGAGTGCAAAACATAATGCATAGCAAAACATAAAAAACAATTGCAAAAAAAGAAGAATCAATAGGGGAATATTCAAAGCACAAAGGAGGGAGAAGGAGAGGAGATAGTCAGGGGTTAGATGCTGTGGGTTAAATGTTGAATGCAGTGTTGAACAGGTGGGTCTTGAGTGATGTTTTGAATGTGGTGAGTGAGGAGGAGTCTCTGATGGTGTGAGGTAGTGAGTTCCAGAGGCTGGGAGCAGCGATGGAGAAGGCCCTGTCCCCCCAGGATCTAAATTTGGTCCGGATGGGGGGGGGGGGGGGGGGTCAGGAGGTTGGTACCAGCAGAGCGGAGGTTGTGGGTGGGAGTGTGTCTGGAGAGGAGGTCAGCCAGGTAGGATGGGGCCAGGTTATGGAGGGCTTTGTAGGTAAAGAGGAGGATTTTGTACTGGATTCTCTGGGAGATGGGGAGCCAGTGAAGCTTGTAAAGGACGGGGGTGATGTGGTCACGGGTCCGGATGAGTAGACGGGCAGCGGAGTTCTGAATGTATTGGAGTTTATTGGTGATTGTTGAGGGTGAACCATAGAGGAGGCTATTGCAGTAGTCCAGACGGGAAGTGATGAAGGCGTGGATGAGGGTTTCTGCAGCCACGGAGGAGAGGGATGGACGGAGACGGGCGATGTTTTTCAGGTGAAAGAAGGCTGTCTTTGTGATCTGTTTTGTGTATTTGTCGAAGGAGAGGGTTTGGTCAAAGATGATGCCAAGATTCCGGATGTGAGGGGAGGTGGATACTGGGATACCATCGATGTTGAGGGCAAAGTTATGGGTGGATTTTATGAGCGTTTTTGGGTCAATGATGATTATTTCAGATTTATCACAGTTAAGTTTGAGGAAGTTGATTTGAAGCCAGGATTTTATTTCAGTGATGGTTTGTCAGGATAGAGTGGGTGGCGGTGGAGATGGACTTGGTGGAGATGAAAAGCTGGATGTCATCGGCGAAGCAGTGGAATTGGAGACCATGACGGCGGATTAAGTGACCGAGGGGGGACAGGTAACGGATGAAGAGGAGGGGGCCAAGAACTGAACCTTGGGGGACACCTTACCTTGGGGGAGGGGAGCAGTGGGGGCAGTGGGGGATTATAGCAGTAAATTATAGAAGTAAATTATAGTATAGTAGCAAATAGTAGAATTATAGTAGTAAATAGTAGAATTGTAGAAAATAGTAGAATTAATTATAGTATAGTAGAATTATAGTAGTAAATTCATTCAAAAAGAACCAAAAATGTCGGGACGGGCCCTGGGAAGGTTACAAGTGAGGTGGCCAGGCCGGTCGAGGCCGCCTCGGCCAGGCTGGGCCCATTTCGCATTTAAAAGCCGACCTGAATTAGAGTAGTCAATCTTCTCCGGCCACGAGTAAAAGCTGAATTATAGTAGTAAATTAATTCAAAAAGAACCCGGGCAACGCCGGGTGCTTTCGGCTCGTGTAACAGAAAAGTGAAAAACAGAATAATGTAAAATTGAAATATATAACAAAAATTCACAGAAAATCCATCATCAGAAATTGATAAAAATAGATATTTTGGCATCCATTTTGATTTTTTTGGGAATAAATATTTGATTTTGCACATCTTTTTTATATAGGATATATATATATATATATATATATATATATATATATATATATATATATATATATATATATATATATATATATATGTATATAATAATACCAGTTCTAGTGCCTTGCAAGAATGAAAAATGATTAATTAGAAGCGATAATTCGGCAAATTTGGTGAATTTCTAAAATTGTGGCAGCCATCTTGGATTTATGCAAATTAGGCACTCTTCCACTGCTTGAATTCACGAGGACTTTTTATGTTATTCTAGGGACACTTCTGGTACATATGGTGATAAAATAAATTATTTTGCAATTTGTGGTGGGTTGATCCCATTTTTCTCATATAATGACTTGACTACATGTACAGTTTTTGCAACAAAAAAAACCTCGTGGGCTTCTGAGGCCCAACCACTGCATCCAAGGGTTAACAAGCGTTACGCCTAGGTCCCCCGTCGGTGAAGTGATGCGAGTTGACAAAGTGGAAGACGCAGAAAACATGCTATTATATGATATTTCGCTCACAAGGTTCAGACATACATGGAGGCGGCCATCTTGGATTTTGACGTGGCGACCCAATTTTCAATGGCGTTCTTCCTTATGCCTAGATACACCCACACACCAGATTAAAAGTTGGTACTTTGCTTATTTTTCAAGATATTTCACTCACAAAGTTCAGACATATATATGGCGGCCATCTTGGATTTTGACGTGGCGACCCAATTTTCAATAGCGTTCTTCCTTATGCCGAGATACACCTACACACCCAATTAGAAGTTGGTACTTCGCTTATTTTTCGAGATATTCGCTCACAAGGTTCAGACATATATATGGCGGCCATCTTGGATTTTGACGTGGCGACCCAATTTTCAATAGCGTTCTTCCTTATGCCGAGATACACCCACACACCAGATTAGAAGTTGGTACTTTGCTTATTTTTCAAGATATTCATCTCACAAGGTTCAGATACATGGCGGCGGCCATCTTAGATTTTGACGTGGCGACCCAATTTTAAACAGCCTTCTTGCTTGTGCCGAGATACACCCACACACCAGATTAGAAGTTGGTACTTCGCTTATTTTTCGATATATTTCGCTCACAAGGTTCAGACATACATGGCGGCGGCCATCTTGGATTTTGACGTGGCGACCCAATTTTCGATAGCGTTCTTCCTTGTGCCGAGATACACCCACACACCAAATTTGAATGCGGTCCTTCGCTTACGCACGCACGGACATACGGACGGAGGGGAAAGCCATAGTCCCCCTTTCGCTACGCTGTGCGACGGGGGACAATAAAAAGATGTATTGTTCCGTGAATCCGTGGATTCGCCATTTTCCTGACCATGTTGCCGAAATTTATATCGTTCTGCCACCACATTAATCAACTCTTGGGACAAAAAAAATTCCTCAACTCAAGGCCGCAAGTGCAGTCTCATAGCTAATATCAGCTACTGTTAATGTATAGAAGAGTCTCTGACCTTCGGTGCCTGAGCAATGTATCAAAAGTGCGCGCTTTCTCGCATCAGCCAGTGTATTCTCCTGTATCGCCAGCACGAAGTTTTCAAAGAAACGAGCCAAGGCCGTAAAAGGAATCAAAGGCTCACCCGGGTTGGCAGAAAGGATGTCGGTGGATTCAAGTTCAGTCCCATTCTTGTCGCCAGTTTGTTGTGTCGTAAAGTACTCCGAGAATGAAGAATTCAGGAAGGTCCAACTGTTTTATTCCATCCAACATCGGCCGCACGTCCCGTTCCAATCTTCTCCACGTGCCATCCTATTCCCGGAACTCCTCCTCTTCGCCACGCCCCCTCTAGCGTACCTTCCATGCACAACACCACACCCCCGTATCCTGTAATTTGAGTCGAATGTATTAAAAACTATTATTTATAATGTATAAAACAGCTGGTTTGTTTAATGTTCCAATTCCATTGGAATCTCGATCCGGAAAGCTTGGGTTTTTACGCACGGAGGAAATGACGTCATTTCGCTAATCTCTTCGCTCTCTCTCTCTTCCTGTTTTTCTTCACATGATATATCCTATATTTCTCTCAAGATATATAAAATATATACATCACATCAGGATTGTTTCATACCAGGATATCAAAGAAGATTCATAGCTGCAATGGAGGTGCCGAAAAGTCATACATTTCGATGGATTTTCCATTTTCGCGAATCTGCGCTGGTCAGTCATAGATATGATTGTCGTCGAAAAGGGCGTTTAAAAATAATAATGATGATAATAATAATAATCATAATCATGATAATAATAGTAATAATAATAAATAAATAAATGAATAATAATAATAATTTTTAAAAAAAACTCAGTTATCGCTTCTCGGCCTTTTGACTATTAAAGATCAAGTGGTCCAGGATGGAGAATCGTGCCCGTGCGATCAATGCTTCAATGACGGTGGCAGCAGCGGACGGGTCGGGGTCGGGGTCGGTGTCGGTGTCGGTGTCGGTGTCGGTGTCGGTGTCGGTGTCGGTGTCGGTGTTGCCAGCTGGGATATCGGAGGCGTTCGGTGAGATGTTGGAGAGTTTAGGTGGAGAGACCTCGGCGGTGGTGCAAAAGCTTTCGGAAGGACTCGTTTCGCAAGACTCTACTCGGATGGTGGGGCAGCTGTGGTGGCTCCCGACTTGCACGTGCTCAAAGATGGTGCCTGCTCGGAGGCTGCGCAGGGTGAGAGGGCGTGGTCGGACTAAGTTGTGGTGGTGGAGGTGTGGGGGAGCATGGAAGTGGAGTCGGCAGCGGAGGGTCCCTCAGTTGTGGCGGAGGGATTGGGAGGTTCCCAGCCGGAGTCGGCAGTGGCCGGTACTTCGGGCCTTCATAGGGAACCTTGGCAAAGCTCTGCTGGATTTTGGGAAGGAGGTCGGGTGAAGGGAACATTCCCAATCCCGTGTTCTGGGGAAACTGCGGTTGCTGCGGGGAGCGATGTGTCCATCGATGTGAGTCGTGGTGCGAATGCCGGGACCCGCCTTAGTGCGGACCGAGTCGTGGGGAAATTCCGGTGCCGAACCGGCAGGAAGCGGCGAGTGGAGCAGCCGTGGTTGGTGGAAGAGCTCGGTGTCCGGCTGTGGCACAATGGTTTCAGCCTGCAAATGTTCCCAGGAAGAACGCTATCCGTTTTACCATTGACGAAGACTTTGATTTTGATATGGACCAACTTCGGTTTTGCAAGTTGGTGTTGATCCAGGGGAGTTGGGATTCTCGCCAAGTCAGTTGGATTTTGTGTTCCCTTTGCCAGGGGGAAAAAGTTTTGAGGTTGTTTTCACGAACATTGTGATGTATTTATCCTTTTGGGAAAAGTGGGAAAAGGTGAAGAATAAAAAAACACTTTCTTCCTTTAGGGTGGAAAGTTTGTGTGAAAGGGAGTAGTAAATGTTACCATTCAAATGTCTATTGAGAGTGTAAAGGGTGAAGATGTCATGTTGTGGTCGAGTAGGTTTTGTAGGCCTCCAGGGTCCATCGACCACGTTAAAAATGCGGTGGGGATCAAGACTGGGGCAATGAGGGTGAAGGTGCGGCTGTGGAATGACCCGAGCAAGCCTGGCAGCTTTGTGCATATTCCAAATCGGATCAGTATTGGCCCATTTAGAGGATTCGTGTTTTCTCCCAGCCAAATCCGGAGGTGCAACAGATGTCATGAGGCTGCACACCTCAGCTCGGGCTGCCCAAACCCTAGATGTCCTCGCTGTGGGCAGGTGGGGCATGTGGTTCGTGACTGCATGGAGAGTGTCACCTGCAATTAATGTGCGGGAGCAGGGCATGTGTTTAGGAACTGCCCCAAATCCTTTGCAAATGCCTTAAGGCGTTCCCAAGATGACAGGGATGAGGAACTGGGAACAGCACTGAGTGGGCGGGTGGTGGAACGGACCACGGAGGCGGAACGGGCCGCGGAGGCAGAACGGGGCCACGGAGGCAGGACGGGGCCGCGGAGGCGGAACGGGGCCGCGGAGGCGGAACGGGGCCGCGGCGGCGGAACGGGGCCGCGGAGGCGGAACGGGGCCGCGGAGGCGGAACGGGGCCGCGGCGGCGGAACGGGGCCGCGGCGGCGGAACGGGGCCGCGGAGGCGGAACGGGGCCGCGGAGGCGGAACGGGGCCGCGGAGGGCGGAACGGGGCCGCGGGGGAGGCGGAACGGGGCCGCGGAGGCGGAACGGGGCCGCGGATGCGGAACGGGGCCGCGGAGGGCGGAACGGGGCCGCGGAGGGCGGAACGGGGCCGCGGAGGGCGGAACGGGGCCGTGGAGGCGGAACGGGGAACAGCTGAACAGGGAACAGGTGAAAGGGAGTTTGGGGACCCAAGAAGGTGAATAGGGATTTTTTTTTTTTTTTTTTTTTTTTTTTTTGGGGGGATACAAGATCGAGGCTCGTGAAGGAGCGAACATTTATCACACAGAAAGACAAACCGACACATAACCGACACATAAAACAAAAAGCATCGGGAGCGGTAGACAAGATGGGGAGAGAGGGGGAAGGACACAAACACAACATTTGAGAGCAGGAACCGAGAGACATGGAGACATCGAGAGATCTGTGGGAGGGAGAGGGCTTTGGGGGGGAGGCATGGGAAAGGGGGTGGGAGAGGCATAAAACATATGGACACTGCCAGGACTACCAGGAAAGAAGTTGGAATTACAAACAAGGTGGATCTGGGGTGAATTAGTGGGGGTAGAAAAGATCAAGGTTTTGGATGGGGGAAGATAAGAGATGGTGGTGAACAGCTGTTTTAAAGACCTGGAGGGAGGAGTGGGATTGAAGGGAGTGTGGGAGTTTGTTCCAGAGGTGGGAGAAAAGAGGAATGAAAGAGTGAAGGTGAGCAGAGAGCCGAGATTTTGGCAGTTTAACCCTAAGAGGGTTGCAGGCAAATCGTGTGCGACCTGTAAGAATATTTGGGGGACAGAGCACAGAGAGAGCTGGGGGAGCAAGGCCGGAGAGGAGTCGGTAGAAGACAGAAAGACCACCTACCTGCCTGCGGTGAGTGAGTGAAAGGCCCTCAGAGATAGCTTCATCGCGGGAGATTCCAATGATTCTGAAAGCTTTGGTTTCAACAGCTTGGAGGAGCAGATGGACTCCAACAGCTTGGAGGCGCAGATGGACAAGGGGAATGAACCCGATCCATTGAGGGTGGTGCAGTGAAGGGGTAAACGGGCGGCGAAGGTAACCTCTGTGGGTTCCCCCTAAAAAGACCTGGCTAAGTGGCGATGGTCAAACTGTTTTTGATGAGCGTATGTTCCAAAAGGCAGATAAAGGGAAAGGTGTGAGAAAATTGCTCCGGGTTGCCTCAAAGGTTGAGCCATTGGGGAGAGACCTCACTATCTTTGGATGACAAAGGATGAATTGAAGGTGGGATCAGTGAACGTGCGCAGCATCTTGAATGAGAGTCGATGCTGGCGCATATTCACCGAGTTGAAATCATGGAGGTTTGATATGCTGTTCATACAGGAATGTATCTTGCCAGAAGGGGGGGGGGGGGGGGTTTAATAAATGGGAACATTGACCATGGGTCGAGCCCCAAAATTCCTACTTTGCCTGATCTGCAAGAGAGAAGTACTTAATTTGACCTTTAATGATCCGAGAGTATATTTATAAGTATGTCTATTAATGTTCCCATCTTCAAAACATACGTGTATTTGACAAATCTGAAGAAAGGGACGCTAAAATTTACTCTTGCAGCCGACGATCTCAGGGAAGTGATGACATCAGCTTAGTTCTTAATTGGCCAAGCATAGTGCTTTTAACAGGGGCTCCACCAAAACAAGCCAACCACAGTCATCGTACAGTGGGTGTCGTTGTAACGCAATTTAACAAAGAGCGAGTAAATCTACGCGTAGTAAGACGCGACATGGAGTGCTGCATGCATTTGGTGGACCAATCTGCAGACAAACTTATTAGTTTTTTGGATGTTAGCTGGAGAAAATTTCGCGAATGTGTCCATCAGTGGAAGGACTTGAATACCAGAGAAGGTGCCATTGCTACCAAAGCTATCCAAAGATTCCATTTAGAGCTCGTGTTGGCGGAAGAACAACTTGATGTTGTCCCTGCTGGCCCTGACCACTCCATTGGATATCATCGTGCATGTTATATGCGATTTACTGACAAAACAAAGATCGAGAGAGCCAAGAAAAGACAAGAACGAGAAAATCAAGCTAAAGAGTGTAAGTACTGTTTATTGAGAACGAGAATCCTATTTTGTTTACCTTTTTTTAATTAAATGATTCGGCCCTTTCATCTTCCCCCCAAGTGTACAATAATGGCGACTATTGTCTCTCACTTATCCCACGTATTACAATTTACATTAGTTGATAATGATAGTTATGCGACTTGCGGTGACAGTATAATAATTGTCTACAAAAATTATTGTATGAACATTTTTATGAACTTATATCCATCTCCACGTCTCATAGGAATCTTCTGACTCTATACCGTTGTATTGTATGGTATTATATTGTAACTATCATTCCAAGCTAAGGCAATGCCATACACATGATATACTTCCACTCTTACTCTTAATCTTATTTCTGAACAGCAACATTTAAATCTAAAAATGCTAAAATTTTAAAGTAGAGTCTAACGTAGATCTACATCTAAAAACTTAGATCTAGTACTAGTAATAGGGTCTAGTTAACGAGTATACTACTCGCACCAGTAGCAGTTACAGGTCGAGTAACTTCTCGTAGGAGTCCATAGTCTAATAAATCCGATGTAACTAAAGTAGCTCTCTTTTATCACTTGACGTTGACATTACCCTCCCACAGTACAGGGCGTCGGATTTATACGCATCCCATTGCTGTGCGAAGTGCGAACAGCGCTCCAACATTTGTTTGAGTACCCAACGTACATGTAAATCTAAAAACAGTCCCACCATATTTGTATGAAGACATTGAAGCATACACCTGTGAACTCCATGGGCAGAAGGGCTGTCGAGATGTTAATGAGGCAAGATACAGAATGTTCAAGACAGGGCACTGTGGAGAGAAAAGTTTGCCTCCAAACAGAGATGCTCTGCACAAGCACATATTACGGGCCAACTACCAGGCTGCCATTCACAAGATGTGCCGAATCAGCAAACCAGAAATACCATCACCAAAGAACAATGGTTGGAAGATTGAAAAGGGCTTGCTGACCATAGACTGGATGGGCCTTCCCCCAGCACCACTCAGTGTAATGGAACTTGCGCACTGTTTTTGCAAGGCAAGAAGACACAGTGTACTCAAGGTAGATGCTCATGCTTTCTCAACAAGCTTCCATGTACGGATTTATGTTCACGTGCAGACTGTGCAAACGTGGCATCTGTTCCTGACCTGTCCCAGGATGGGGAAGAAAGTGACGATGATGACGATACTTAATTACATGTACTTATTTTTTTCCTGTTTTCTTGACTCCACATATCATTTATTCATCGCTTCTCATCTTTTCCGACAGAATGCACAAATAGGATTGCATTGCAATTTTGTATCAGCTGATACCTTGATCTCTTTTCAATAGAGAAGAAAAGCTTGTAGTTTTTGAAAGAATGTATCCCTTTTCTGTTAAACATTTCATCACGTTTGATTGTTATGACCATGGAATATTTAATATTCAAGAGTACTTATGTTTGTTAGGGAATGAATGACACTAGTTTTAGAAGTATCACAGACACCGGTATTTTAAGTTTATGAAATAATGGCAGCCCAGGAGTTTTAATCTTTCTGGAATTTATGATTCATTCATTTAATATGAAAATCAGCACAACCAGTTTGCTATCAAAGAGAAATCTCAACGAAATGCTCAGAGGGGTGTCCCTACTCCAATACCGAGGCCAGGACGTTCCCGCAGAACCACAAGGAGGGATGATCGCCAGCTGCACCGGTTAGTCCGCAATGGCCGTACCAAGTCAGCTAATCGGCTTAGGGCTGAGAGGCAGCAACTGACAAATGTGCCTGTATCCAGAAGGTTAGTCAACCAACGACTGGTTCAAGCAGGCTATCGTGCCAGGCATCCCCTGAGAAAGCCACGCCTGACCAGACAACACCGCCAGCGCCGATTGCAGTGGGCCAGAGAGCACCGTCAATGGCAGCCAGGACACTGGAATCACGTGATCTTCAGTGACGAGTTTAGATTTCTGGTCTATCGTCAAGATGGCCGCGTCCGAGTGTGCAGACAAGTGCATGAAGCCTACAACGAAGATTGTATAGTGCCAAGAGTCCAAGCTGGAGGTGGTGGGGTGACCGTTTGGGCTGCTTTTCATGCAGGGGGCAAAACTGACCTGGTTGTACTGAATGGAAACTTGAACCAGTTCAAGTACAGGGCCATTCTGGAAGAAACATTGCTCGTGCAGCCTTTCGAGGAAACGTTGTCTTCCAAGATGACAATGCACGGCCTCATCATGCTCGCATGATCCAACACTTTCTTGCTGACCGTGGTGTGGAGCATATGGAGTGGCCTGCCATGTCCCCGGATATGAATCCGATAGAGAACTTGTGGGCAGAATTAACGCGTCAAATCGACAACTTGGACCAGCAGCCGACCTCTGTGCGTGAATTGCAGCAGGCTATTGTCACTGCATGGCAAGCGATTCCTGTCCAAACCTTGGCAAATCACATGTACAGCATGCCTCGACGTGTACGTGCTCTCCTGAATGCTCGTGGGGGTTACAAGAAGTACTGAACTGTAATTTTACTGTCCGTAATCCCAGTCGTAATTTAACTTTTGTTTTTGTTAAAAATAAATTTGGCTAATGTGCAAAATAAAGAGATACTTCTGGAAAACGCACAGAAGTTTAACACAGTACTGTCCGTGAATTGAGTTCGATATCAGTGTACATCACTTTCAAGGATCAATTTATTTGCTTCGAAATGTCAAATGTGTTTTTTTGCTTCTTTTAAAGGTCACATTAACAAAATCGAGAATAACTTCAACATAATTCCAATGAACTTTTGGTTTTAAGTCATGTTGAAAAGTAAGTTCACCCCCACCAAAAAAAATGTTCCATATTAAATGCCAAGTCTGTATAAACGTTACATGAATGGTATCTCTTGAGTAACTTTTGATTATATTTAGTACAGTTTTAGATTAAGACATACATACATGTAGCTTAAGAGAGAAAAGGGAATGGTAGCAGAGAGTGAGAGATAGAGGAGAATAAGATTTTAAAATAAAACCAACAATATCTGAGTTTTTTGTATGATTGATATGTATGTGTGTGTGTGTGGGAGGGGGGTTGTTTGTGTGTGTTAAATGTAGCAAAATGTAACAGTAACAAGTAAATGGTGATCTTAAAAATGAAACAACAAGATATGTGTGTGTTGGACTGTGTATATATAGTTATGCATTTTATCAAAAAGACGGAGTGGTCTGAACAGACATCTATATATATGTAAAACTGTGTGTGTGTGTGTGTGTGCGTGTGTGTGTGTGTGTGTGTGTGTGTGTGTGTGTGTGTGTGTGTGTGTGTGTGTGTGTGTGTGTGTAATGTTACCGATAGACTCCAAAACGGAGAGGCTCACGTGCTTGATATTTGGCATAGACATGGCCATTGAGCCTGGGAAGAACATGGCCGACCTAAAAAAAAATATTTCATATTATTTTTTTACCATATTTTTACCTCAGCGCATTTCAGCGAGGAATATTATGCACGGAATCTGAGGCGGTGGCAGAGCAGCGCGCTGATTCGCTCAGAGCGATCACGTGATCTTCCTTGCCGCCATAAACTCACAGTTACGCGTTCGCACGTAATTCAGAGCGAAAAGCGATTGCGTTTTTTCACATTTCAGCGAGGAACATTGCCATTCACACCACATAGGTTTTTTTTTTTTTTCATCTTTAGATCCATTTTTTTTCAGCGAAGAATATGATACACGGAATCTGAGGCGATGGCAGAGCAGCGCGCTGATTCGCTCAGAGCGATCACGTGATGTTCCTTGCCACCATAAACTCACAGCAAGTAGCATATATTTTAGCATGATTAGCATTTAGCATGATTTAGCATAGATAGTGTTGTGAAAATCAATCAAGTCCACAACTTTGTCCCATAGGTAGGTTTAATAACAATCAGATCTCTGGCATCATCCTGAAGAATACAGTCATGCAATATATATCAGGATCGTGGCATCATATAGGAAGGATCGATAATATTAGTCAATGCAAGCAAGCCGAGAATGTCTGCATGTACGTACCATCCGAGTCTACATGTCAAAGAGTAAATGTCGCAGGAGTGGTCCGGAGTCGCGGACGTCCGAGGTCTTATAGTCGCCTCTCAGTGGTTTAAGTGAGCATCACACCTGGGTTCAACTTTGATACATTTTCACTACAGATAGTAGCATGCTTCACATAGATTCTTTTTCAGCGAGGAATATTATACACGGAATCTTAGCCGGTGGCAGAGCAGCGTGCTGATTCGCTCAGAGCGATCACGTGATGTTCCATCCCCGCCGCCAGACCATTGAACATAAAACACAGTTTGTGTGTGTGTAATGTAATGTTACCTCCCCTCCCCCCTCCGTCCTCCCCTCCCCCTCCATCCTCCCCTTCCCCCCCTTCCCCTCCCCCTCCATCCTCCCCTTCCCCTTCCCCTCCCTTCCCCTCCACCCTACCCCCTCCCCTTTCCCCCACCCTTCCCCCTCCACCCTACCCCCTCCCCTTTCCCCCTCCCCTTCCCCCTTCCCCTCTCCTCCCCTCCCCTTCCCCCCTTCCCCTCCCCTCCCCTTCCCCTCCCCCCTCCCCTTCCCCTCCCCCTCCCCCTCCCCTCCCCCTCCCTCTCCTCCCCCTCTCCTCCCCCTCCCCTCCCCCTCCCCTCCCCCTCCCCCTCCCCCCTCCCCTCCCCCTCCCTCACCTCCCCCTTCCTCCCCTCCCCCCTCCCCCTCCTGACCCCCTCCCCCTCCTGACCCCCTCCCCTCCCCCTTCCTCCCCTCCCCCTCCCCCTCCCCCTCCCTCCCCTTTCTCTCCCCTCCCCCTCTTCCTCCCCTCCCCTACCCTCCCCCTCCTCCTCCCCTTCCCCCACCTCCCCCCTCCCCTCTCCCTCCCCCTCCCCCTCCTCCTCCCCTTCCCCCACCTCCCCCCTCCTCCTCCCCTTCCCCCACCTCCCCCCTCCTCCTCCCCTTCCCCCACCTCCCCTCCCCTCCCCCATCCCCTCCCCCTCTCCCTCCCTCCCCTTCCCCCTCCCCTCTCCCTCCCTTCCCCCCTCCCCTCCCCCTTCCCCCTCCCCTCACCCCTCCCCCACCCTCCCCTTCCCCCTCTTCCCCTCCCTCCCCTCCCCCCTTCCCCTCCCTCCCCTCCCCCCCTCCCCTCCCCCCTTCCCCTCCCTCCCCTCCCCCCTTCCCCTCCCTTCCCTTCCCCCTCCCCCTCCCCTCCCCCGCCCAGCAATGCCAGGTACTTCTGCTGGGTGATTTTGGGTGATTAGTACACAATATTTTTTGTTCATTATAAATACAAGAATATGTATGGTTGGTAGGGTACTAGGATTACTTGTCCATTCACAAGTTCTATCTCGAGTCTAAATATTTACTGAACTTACTGATTCAATTTATGTGTTTCACCAGAAATGGTTGCTAGGGACATTTTTCCCATAGCAACGACCATCACAATGATTTTTTAATATAAAAAATTCACAGAATTAGATCTTCTATCATTTGGTGAACTGCACAATTACCAGTTTGCTTGACCATTCAATTTTAGTTCTCAAGAAAACGATTAAGAAGTATGAATATCGCCATTGCTAGGGAAAGGAACGTCCTTAACAACGGGATTTAACTTTTCCTTTGTTTTTAACATTCCTACTTTAATGTGCAAATTTCAAACGTGGGAACATGTAATTTATGTTTAATACACACCTATTTAACATACCTAACACACTTGTAAGTACTTCTCAGGTGTAGATCACGGAACTCAAAAACTAAGCATAATTTTTGGGCTTGGCCCATGGTCTAACAGGGATGGGGTGGTTTGTGCCATTTTTCAGGCAGTGGGAGAAACAAGAATGATGGGGTTGTGGTGCTTTTTAGCAGTAGACTACCATGGAGGCTGGTGAAGGCGGTTGATATAGAGTCTGGGAGAGTGTGTGTGATGGACATCGATATACAAGGGAAATTTTTTCGATTAATCAATATGTACCTTCCCCAGCAGCCATGGGAGAAGAAAAGAATTGTGAGACCGGATTAAGCGATGGCTGTGTACAAAAAAAGTTTTTATAATTGGTGTGGACTTGAATGTGTCATTAGAAGAACCCACAAGCCACGTTGCGGCAAAAGGGATAATCGAGTTACTGGATATCTTTAAGTTGAAAGACGTTTTCGCAACTGATGCAGCGAAGACCCAAGGTACACGTGGACTAATGCAGGGGGGTCACAGAGGTCAAAGTTGGATTATGTTTTTGTGTCAAAAGAAGTGTCTACGGTAGATTTACATAGAATTTGGAATAGTTTTTCAGATCACTGTTTGCTAAATGCAGTCTTTTCTTTTGACGATTTTTTTATTTTGGGGTAAAGGGGATTGGAGGCTGAATACCTCATTGTTGGAACGTCCTGGGGTAAGATTATTAATTGCCGCTAAAATCAAAGCCTAGAAGACGTTGATTCCTCTGTTTGGGTCTGTGAGGGAATGGTGGGAAGAAGTTAAGGTGAGGGTCAAATATTCTTTCCAGAGGGTTGCTCGGATGGCAAGTGAGAGGGCTTCTAGGTCCTTTCAGGCCAAGTCGGCGTGCTTGCAAAGATTATGTCGGCTTAATATGTATGGGTTTGATGTAGACAAAGAAATCGGGGAGTTAAAACAGCAGATTGGGAAGTTTTTCTCTCAACAGGCTCAGTGTGTCCAATTTGGGAGTGGGTTGTGGAGAGAAAGGGAGGAGACATGTTCGTCCCCTTTCTTTCGCAAATTAGTTAAGAAGAGGGCATGCATGAAAGGATTGGTGGAGGAGGGGGTGCTTTTGGAGTCATGGTTTGATATGGAGGCTGCTGTGGTGCGACATTTCACCCGTCCCTTTTCTCAGGGTCCAGGGGATGTTGACAGTGATGGTGAAGATTTCCTGGTAGGCTGGGATCACAGGTTGGAAAATGGGGTGCCACTCACGGTCTTCTCTGCTGAGGAGGTGGAGCAGGTGGTTTGGGGTTTGGGAAGGGAAGAGTGGATCTGCTCCAGGACCAGATGGGCTGCCTGCAGAATTTTATAAATGTTTCTGGGAGGAATTGAAGGACCCATTGGTAGCATTGTTCAATGAGGTATTGTGTTCAGGAGTGTGTCCAGCCTCTTGGGCTGGGTGTAATATTGGTTTGCTTCCCAAAAAGGGTGACCGCTGTTGTTTAAGTAATCGGAGGCCGATTATGTTGTTGAATGGAGATTACAAAATTCTCGCGACAGTCTTGCTGGAGAAGTTGCAAGTAGCATTGGGGGATCGGTTGAGCATCTTTCAGAGGTGTGTGGTGACTGCACCACAGGTGTCAATATCCAAAAAATTTACCTAAGCCCTCTACCTGACTTTAAACTACCCGCCCCGGGTATCCGTGAAGGGGGTCCATCTCTCCCCCATTCACTCCTTCGCACCATGCATTCCACACTACTCATCTCACACACCACTACTTTCACACACCAAATCTCTTGCACATCTCTTGTGCTCACGCACCTGTTCCCCACTTGCACACCATGCAAGTTAATTCACTCCAACACACCTCCACTTGTCCTCAATACACCACTCATACACCACCTCTGGTCATCCCCGACCATTGCCTCATTTGCTCAACATACAGATTCTACCACACACAGCCATTCTCGATCAATGCCTCATTTGCGGCGCACCACAAAGATTCTCATTCACACAGCCATTCTCAACCAATGCCTCATTTCAATAATACCACAAACACACAGCATCATCTATCTGACTACTTCCCCTACAACTCGTGCTCCCCGTCTTCCCTTACACTAAGCACATCCCTCGTCATTATCAACCATCTAATCTAACTACGTCCCCTCTACCTGTCCAAAAGTCACTACTTAAATCTTGTCCCTACTGTCTTTTCTAAATCCCTAACAATATCCTAGCCTGCCCTGGCTAGTTTCCACTGCCACCCCATTAATCTACTGCTCCTTTGCCCCAATTGAGGAATGGTAGAACGACCATCCCTCTACGCAGGGTACCATTTCCCAACACTACTCTAACAGTCCGCTTCACTAGGAGCCTCTCGGTGCGAATACACGTCATTTTCACAGCTTGGCTTCGCAAAGCCGAGCAATGCATGTGGGTGGTTGGTCTACTGTGCGTTGGGTCCGTCCGGCATTTTCCATTCAGGGGAGGAGGTTTTGTTGGGCCAAGGTTGAGGGCTCCATCTCTGCGCGAGACCTTCCGGTCCCCGGCACGATGACCCAACCGCCCATGGTCGGGGCACCGCGACCGCAAGGGTGCACGGCCCCGAACTCTCCTACCCCCCCCCCCCCTCGAACCGTGTCGGTCGCCTTTCCCATTAAGTCACGCCACCGACCATACAGGGTGGGGCCCGGCACGAATTGTGCATGCTGCCATGGCAACGATCCCCGCCGGTCCCCGCAGCACACAAAGCGCACCACGCACCGAGAGTTCGCGTCGGCTATACGTCGCGCTAAACACTCTCTATCTCTTGAATATCCTCTCTATCTCTTTGCTGATGACTCCACTCTCTGCCGCTCCATTCCTCCTCCCTCAGATCGGCAGTCTGCAGCCTCCTCACTCTCTGAAGACTTGGATAAATCACAGACTGGTCAAACAAGTGGAACATGTCTTTCAATCCTGACAAATCTCACACTCTTACTATGTCTCTCCGAAAAGATCGACTGGACAACCCTCCCATCTACTTTCTCAACAATCCTCTCCAAGAAGTTCTGTCGCTCAAGCTTTTGGGTCTCACTATCTGCCATGATCTTTCTTGGGAAAACCACATTTCCAAGCTGGCCTCCAAAGCCAGTCGCCGACTGGGCATCCTCCGTCGTGCGAAGTCCTTCCTTGGCACACCTGAGCTCCTCACCACATACAAGGCTTTCATCCGCAGCTCAATGGAATACTGTTCTCCCCTATGGGCCGGTGCTCCTGCCTCACACCTAGCTCGGCTTCACGCTGTTGAAACCAAAGCTTTCAGAATTATTGGAATCTCCCGCGATGAAGCTATCTCTGAGGGCCTTTCACTCGCTCACCGCAGGCAGGTAGGTGGTCTTTCTGTCTTCTACCGACTCCTCTCTGGCCTTGCACCCCCAGCTCTCTCTGTGCTCTGTCCCCCAAATATTCCTACAGGTCGCACAAGATCTGCCAGCAACCCTCTGATGGTTAAACTGCCGAAATCTCGGCTCTCTGCTCACCTTCACTCTTTCATTCCTCTTTTCTCCCGCCTCTGGAACAAACTCCCCCACTCCCTTCAATCCCACTCCTCCCTCCAGGTCTTTAAAACAGCTGTTCACCACCATCTCTTATCTTCCCCCATCCAAAACCTTGATCTTTTCTACCCCCGCTAATTCACCCCAGATCCACCTTGTTTGAAATTCCAACTTCTTTCCTGGAAGTCCTGGCAGTGTCCATATGTTTTATACCTCTCCCACCGCCCCCTTCCCATGCCCCCCCCCCCAAAGCCCTCGCCCTCTCTCAGATCTCAGATGTCTCCATGTCTCTCGGTCCCTGCTCTCAAATGTTGTGTTTGTGTCCTTCCCCCTCTCTCCCCATCTTGTCTACCGCTCCCGATGTTGTATGTTTTATGTGTCGGTTTGTCTTTCTGTGTGATTAATGTTCGCTCTTTCACGAGCCTCGATCTTGTATACAAAAAAAAAAAAAAAAAAAAGGGCACAAGGCTACTGACGTGTTAATTGTCCTTCATGACCTGATCATGTCGGCTAAAAGTAGGGGACAGTCAGCAGGGTTTCTCAGTTTGGATTTTGCAAAGGCATATGATACACTATCAAGAGAATATTTGTTTTCTGTCTTGGGAAAATGGGGATTTGGAGAAGCAGTGGTGAAGCTGGTTAAAACCCTGTATGCCTCTTCAGTTGGGCGTGTCAATGTAAACAGCCAATTGTCTCGTCCCTTCGAGATTTCCAGGGGGGTTCGGCAGGGATGTCCACTGTCCCCCTTATTGTTTGTTCTAGCCTTGGAACCCTTGCTGCACAGATTGTCAATACGTATTGAGGGATTATTGGTGCTGGGTTCGGGGGGTTGTAGGGTCCCCTGCTTGGCGTATATGGACGATGTAGTGGTATGTGTTGAACAAAGTGGAGACCTCGAGGTCATCATGCGGGTTTGCGAGGAATTTGCTGCGAGTAGTGGTTTGCAAGTGAATTTTGACAAATCAAACTTGCTGGTTGTGGGAGGTGAGTCTTGGGAAGGGGACATAGTGCAGAGATTTCGGATAGCGGAGGGCTGCCTTTGTGTTTTGGGGGTGTGGTTGGGGTCTGTTTGTTGTGTTGCAAAGAATTGGGAGGCACGATTAAGTTCGGTTGAACGTTTGCTTGGTGAATGGGGGCAGAGGGCCCTCTCACCTGTCAGAAGGGGATTTGTTATTAAAGGGCAAATTTTTCCTATGGTGAGGTTTGTGGCAGAGGTGTTTCCTCCAACAGAGAGGATTGCAAGTAAGCTAAGAAGTTTAGTGTATACTGTTGCGGAAATGGCCCTTAGTGGTTTATTAAATATAGAATTAGTTCAGGTCCCCTCTTAGATGTATGTTTACCATAGATCGTCTGTACTGGGATGGTAGTTTTGTGTCGGAAGGTGTAGCAGGCTGTTTTGTGTGGTGCATTGGTGGTGTACAAGAGACGGTTCCCTTTTAATTACATCTTGACAATCAAACAAGGTGCAAGTTCCATTAAGACCGGCCTCGGTTGCAATGCCATGATCGAGGCAATGGATTGACGTGAGAAAGCGCGATTGAGCGGGCAAAAACGACAAGCGCCGTCAAAAACCGGAAGCGGCGCTTCGAGGGGTCGCTGAGCACGTGCGAGGGAGGAGGTGAAAAAAAAGACGCATGCGCGGATGGCGTGTGGACAGGCCTTCGCGGCCGGTTCCCGCCGGAGAGCTCTCTCCGCGCGTGGTTGAGCGGGAGAAACGGAAAATCGTGCTGATCGCGTGGCCGATAAGGAGAGCGGGTGGCCGCCATTTCGCGACGCTTGATGCGTGGCCGATAAGAGGGCGGGCCGCCATTTGGCAGACTGCAGGCCCAAGCGGGGCCTTCGAATCCGGCGACATCGGCTTGTTACGAGCTGCATTCGCCCTTTTCACATCTTCACCTCTCGTCCATCAACACCACCAAGTACCCCCCTGTCTTGTATGAATGTTGTCCAGGCCTAAGGTTTATCTCGTTAGGGTCACCCCGCGAAACCCTTAATTGTAGCTCCCTAGATAAGAGCGGGTTATTACTCATAGTTGAATTATAATGTTATCATGAACGCCTTGCTTGTTTTGTGTACCCTAATGTTCCCCCATTAAATCTGGTTGATTCGTATGGAAGTTGCCGCACTGCATTCATCTGTGTCGCATTGAAGAGCAATCCGCTCGATTTGTAATTAAAACCAAGCTGGCTACAGGTTGCGGCAGACTTCGCTCGGTCTCTGACAAACCCAACCTGTAGCGACGGGTGTCTCCCCAACTGGCAAGGCACAGGTGTAATTTGGTATCGCGATAGAGGCGCGTAACCCGAGATCTGTGTCGAACCAGCCGGCGTTGCACCCGTGGGACGGCCGTGCCGGGAGGCGCGACCCGTCACCTACAACAATACGTTTATGTGCAAGCCATGGTTCTCTCATCTTTCACATGGCCGTCTAGAGGCGGGTCAGCTTCAAGGGGGAAGGGGGAGTCCGGATTTAGTCGATAATTTAAAGTTGGCCTTCGTGGCGTTGCACATGTCGATGACTACGAAGGAATTTGATGTCTTTTCCTCTGCTGTCGCATATTATGTGTTACCCGAGCTAAACCGGGTTTGAGGCAAGAGGACGTGCTTGAATAGACCATATGGATGCGATCCAGGGTACCCCCCCTATTCGGTGCAGAACGATGTTATTCGGGAGGGTCGATTCAGAGAGGTACACGATTGGGGATACAAAACCATGGTGAAGCAGAGCAAAGCAGAAGAGGTTATGCCAATAGGTGGCCTTAATCCAGAAAGAGTTCCACTGGTGTTGCAGAATGTGTTATCTCAGGTCCTGACCGGGGCCCAGAGTGACCTAGCCTGTTTGGCAGTGTGCCAGCTGCTGCTGTGTAGGGCAGTGCAGGCGGAAAGAGGCCATTCCTCAACTAATAAATGCCCGGGAATTGGTTCGGCATTTTTGGTGGGACTGTGTTTGCTGCCTCAATTTGGAATGAGGTTTCAGCAAAGTTTTTGTGCCGGTTAAAGGTCAGGTTTTTGTTAAGCTGGGAGATGCTTCTGTTTGGACCTTTTGGGGATGATTGTAACCCGAAACAGAAGAGCTTTGGAGAATTTTGAATTGTGTGAAAATGGCGCTGTGGAAGGCTCGCCTGTCAGCATGTTTTGGGATGCATCACTTTTCGAAGAATTTTGTGCTTGCCTTATTCAAGAAAGAAATGTTCCTTTGCCATGATTTGCGGAATATGTTATACGAGTGATGTGGAAACCTATGGTGGTTGGTTTTATTTATTTGTTTGGATGTTTTGGATGATTTGATTTGGTGTTGGCATGTTTTGGTGTGCCTCATTTCCCCAATGAAATTTGTACTTGCCTTCTTTTTAAGAAATTTTTCTTTCTCATGATTTGCGGAATATGTTATGCTGATTGCATGTTCAAACCTATAAATGTTAGCCTTTGAGATGAGACGTTTGGTTTGTTGGTTTTATTTTTTAATAAAAAATCGTCGTAGTATCTGTTCTTGTCTGTTTAATAGCTGATATGTCCCGCAATGCGGGACTAGTCGATTAAATGGATTTTTGGTATCGGGTCATTCCATGTCAAATCATCAAAGAATCTGCCGTCATCTCTCAGATTTTTGTAAAACTTTGGGAACCAATTGGGACCCATGAAAAACAGCTAGAACTCAAATATTTTTGCTAACAGCCTCTTAATTAGTGAGATACAGGTTAACGAACTTTGGACTAATTAGCGCGATGTCGCGAATTCAAATGGCCATATCTCTAAAAGTATAACACCTAGAGAGCTGGTTTTGGTGTCATTTTAAAGGTATTTTCATGCCCTATAAATTTGTCTGGGCAACATTTTCCTACCTCCAATCACAAAAAAAGTTATCACAAAATATAAACTTCAATCGTGAATCCAAAAAAAATGTATCCTTCAAATTTCCTCAAATTCATCCCAGATGTACCTTATGATGTCAAGAAGCTTCCACATAAGTTTTGTGATGGGCACTCCAATAGTTTCTGAGATATGAGCAATAATGTACATGTACGTATGGCATATAGGTTCGAAAATCAGCATTTGTAATGTATTATACAATCATTCTAACCTAGCCATGACAGCAGAGAACACAGGGAACAACCATCAATTGCTTTGAAGTATCATATACTTTCATTTTCAACTGGGCCTGAGGGGAATTCTCATCTGGGGAATTCCAACTGGGATTTCCCATGTGGGTAAGTCGAGGTGATGCAACTTTCACAGTCTAAGATCCCCAGGGAAAGTCCAAGTTGGCTTAGTGTAATGCTTAGGCCTGCCACCAACAGAAATTGGCAGTTCACTTCTGAAGGAGCTGCAGAAAAATGACGACTGCCAAGGAAAAGTTCATCTTGAAGCAGAAATCCTGCTGCAATCCCTTTGGAGCTCATGAAAAACCAAAGTCGTCTGGCTTGAGAGCTGTTAGCCAAAAAGCCATAGCCGCTCATCCAAGCCTCAAACTGCAAAGTGCACAGAAAATCTGTACCCAGTGTCGTAAGAAACTGGCAAAAAGACAACCAGGTGTGGTAGAGACTCAGAGTGAAATACCATTACCAGTGACCAGCAGCGCTATTAGCAGTAGTGAGGACAATGATGGTGGAGGTGAATCACCAATACCAGGCAGTTCAGGGGAGTTTGAATTTCATTCTCCTGAAATGGAACTGAATACACTGAATGAGTCTTTGGGATTGATTAGAGAATCACCTATTCCAAAAAAGAGACTTGCTGCAGATAAATATGTGAAATCCAAAACCAAGAAAATCGGTGACACTGGTTAGTGAACCTAAGTCAGGTTAGTGAACACTGTGTACTTGAACTCACTTATTGATTGTATAATACTGTTACAGACACGACTTTGATGTTAAGGTGGGCCGAGCGGAATGGCCGTCGTGTCCGCACAAATTACCCGATTGTACTCGAACGTCGACGAAGCCGCGCTACGCTGGCTCAATAGGAAAGAGAAGACACCCGGCTGGGTTATAATGACACAATACGACACCAGGGGTTCAGTTCTCAAGACCTCCGGAGGAGGTTATATTAAGGCGGAAGGTTAGATTACAACTACAAGAGGTACATCATAGGAAGACAGGCACTTAGACACAACCTTATATTATTCCCGACAGACCACAGAGAAACAGGACAAAAACTGACTCACACGGGGATTGATGGCAAGGAAAGCGGGTATTCGATGGCCAGCACAAGGTGCACCTTGTGCTCAGGGACAGGATGGCGCGGCCCAAAAGATGCAGGAGGTCTCTCAGCGCTCGAGGTGGCGTCTTGTCGTCTCAAGCTGGGGGCGCATCTGACGTCACGTCCGCTACGTGGCCGCGTATATCCGGCGGGGAGTGACACGCCCTCGGCTCGCTAGCGCCGCCCCAGATGGAATCGGTCCGCCCTTCTGATTGGGTGCGGGGGGTTACCAGGCTCCGCCCTTGAGGAGGAGCTGACAGCCAGCCCCTCCGTGGTAACCCCGTGGAGCGCGTGGTCAATGGCGCTAATCGAGCCGGTGTGAGGACGCATCCTCCCCCCCGCGCCGCCGCGCCGCCCCCATCCCCTCCGTTGCTGCAGCCATAGTTGGTTGGGGAAGAAGATGGAAGGAGGTATGGAAAAGGTCCTAAACTCACTACTGATGCCATATAATCACATTCTGGTGCAACGAAGAGTCATAATTAATGGAAACGAGGCCTTAACTGACATAGACTAAGAATAACTAGGAAGATGTCCGAAAGTTGTCTACGTGTGGTGCGGTGGACCTGGGCACGACATTTAATGGGGGAATAAGGGGAAGGTCGGCTCTACTGATTGTTATTTACATGCAATGGGACTAGGGAATGGGGGATTGGGGAAAGTTGGGGAGTATTGGAGAAAATAGGGGAATATTTACAAGCGGATATGGAGGCCAAATTCCATATTCGCAACATTGCACCCTTCTCTACCCTCGGGGCGTCCCGACCCGATAAATTTTTACCTACTTTAGTGTGGCACGCAATGTAGTTCCCTCTACTATTAACTCTACCCTGAGTGCGACAGTTTTACAGATATTCACAAATGAGTAAATATGTCCCCCTGCGACGTTGCACCCTTCTCCTCACAGAAACACACCCACAGGATAACCGAATCCGGAAAGAATTCGCAAACTACACATACAGCCGGTAGGGAGCATTATTTACAAGATTACGCTGATATCTACACTACGATCCAGGACCTGTCTTTGGAGGAACACATGCAGATGTTATGCATAGAGAGAGCGCGCTTGCCAGCATCGATACACCAACCCACGAGTGCTCTGTGGCCGACGGCCTTTAATAACGTGCAGAGCACCCCATCCCAGCATCAAAAGCACCACCCCACCACCAATCGGTGCAGTCACCATTGTTCAATGATTAAAAATAAATGCGACAACCCCTAACCCTGCAGGTGTCTCTTGCTCTTCGTGTGGCCTTCAGTGGTGTTAACTATTAGTGGTTCACCTGTATGGCATAGGTGCCACGTTGACCCATAGGTCCATCAACGGGTGGTGCTTGGCCGCAAACGAACTGCGGTCCATTGTGGGTGGCCACAAACATTGCGGTCCATATGGTGTATCGATCCCGGCAGCAAACAGCGAAAGTGCAGGCCCACAACTGCGCAGCCAGCACCTCTCTCTCCTCTCTCTCTACCCCAAAGCCAGATCCTCGGAGGTGGGAGACAAAAGAAGCAGACAAGTGAGTAAGGTGGTAAGGGCGCAAAAGTGCACGCAATGTAAGGTGATGCACACTGGGGGCACATGGGAACCAGGTGAGACAGGTACGTTCCTATCGTACGCCCCCCCCCCCACCAGGTAACCTACATGGCCCCTCCCTTACCCCTTACTGTATCCACAAAACACAACACTACCCATAAACATCTACTTTACAAATCAACAAACATCCCTACTGTCTTCCCCGTTCCTCCCATAAACCAAATTCGTCTTCTCTCCCTCCTAACCAATCAAATTTGCCATTTTCAACTCTCATCAAAATTTGCCATCTCCAACTCAACATCATAATTTGCCATTACCAATTCATCATCAGTCCCTCCTAGGGAGGGAGAGATGGAATCACCCCAATGTCTCATCCACGTCGTGATGCGTCTCACAAATCCACACAGCGATTCATCTCCTGCAACAAAACAAAGAAAACACAGGTGTGGAGTCATCATCATCACCACAGGTAAGTGGCTGCGTATGGTGCGACAGGTTCATCAATCCTAACTATCTCCTAAATGACTTTAACAACTTTACACTACCCGGGGTCTCTCTCCGGCCAAACCATTGGCCCTCTTACACTATGGGTTCTAAAAACCAATTCCCATTGGCCAAACTGTGGTGCTCTTCAATTTGGGGTCTCACTCCCCCGATTCATCTCCCGGTGCCCTCGCACAATTTCTGGGCTGCGGCGTGTACCTCTCCCAGTGGGTCTACCCACCTGCACACCTCCACCACTGCAGTTGCCTCCGAGCTTACCTGCTCCTTGCCCTAACCTAACTACCTGGGGAAGGCCCTCTGGCACTCTCCCCACTCGGTGCCCTCTCTGGCACTGGGCTACCCGGGTCCATCCTCCGGATCCTCGGGCCCCATCCACAACTCTACCGGCTCCCAGAGCCCACCTGCGGCCTCACCTGGCCGACATCCTCACAGTGGTGGAGTGCCCAACCAACTACACACACTAACAGGCTACACGCCCAGCCATTTCCACAACACTAATGCACCCATCCACAACACCATTCTGCAACCGCACCACAAATGCCAATATCCAACCACAATTTACCTGTACCCTCTACCTAACACTTACACTACCCGCCCCGGGTGCTCGTGAAAGGGGTCCACTCTTCCCCCATCCACACCTTCGCACCATGCACACCACTCCGTACCACTCACTCCAACTCTCTCCACACACCTGTACCTGCACACCTGTGCTCTCACACCTGGTGCCACCTGCACCCTTCTCTCCCCACGCGCATTCGCGCTGATCCACACACTCACTACTCATACACTGCTCCACACACCTGTCCAGTTGCACACCTGTGCAATCACACCTGTTCAATTCTCACAAACACGGCATCATCTCAGCTAACTACTCCCTTCTGAAACTTGCGCTTCCCAGTCGTCCCTTTAAACTATTGCGCTCCCTCGTCATTATCATCCACACTAATCTACCTGCGTCCCCACTACAGGTATCAGTCACTAACTAAACTTAACGTTACCTAATGTCATCTTCTCTAGATCCCTACACACCATATCCTAACCCACCCGGGCTAGTTTTCACTGCCATACACCCCATAAGCTATTGCTCCTTTGCCCCCACACATGGGAAGGATGGTGGATTTGCCATCCCACCACATCGGGGGTCTCTCACTACCAATTTTGCACATCAAATTTCAACAAATCAAAAATTTGCCAATCACTACCCATCATCTGCCAATCACTACTGCCAATCCCTTGCCAATCCCTTGCCAATCATCAAATTTTGTTTTTCTCTAATTTTGGGTCCAAAACACTAACCTCATCACCCAGTCTACTCACTACTACCTCTCGGTGCGCCAATCCCTGTCCAAAGCCCGGCTTCGTAAAGCCAAGCAATGGATGCTGGTTGTTTTGTGCCAGCGGGTGGATGCGTCCGGCATTCGGGGCAGGGACGGGGGCTTACCCGGGCCGAGATCCCATGCACCACCTCGGCGTGGAGTCATCCAATGTCCCGATCTCGACCTGCCGGCACGTCTCAATAGAAAGTGGTCGCCATGACGACCCTTCCTATCGAGCTGCCCGCTCCGCCTTGTGGAGCCCGGACGCGGCCGCTCCACGCGAGGCCCAGCGTGGATCGCGCACGGCGGTCCTTTCGAACCCGCCGTGGCTCGGATCTCCGCTGGTTCTCGCGGCACGCGAAGCCCGGCACGCACCGAGGGCCCGATCCGGCTAAAAGTCGACCTAACCTTTAACCCGGTTACCGTCGACGCTTCACCTGCAGGCTTACATGCATACGCTACCTCTTTCTTGCTCATACATGCAGCCGTTCCCATTCTCCTCGTACCTTTTCTTTCACACCTCGGTACTCTCATTCCGCTCACCGACTTGGTCACACACCTGACCACCGAACACTTTGGCACACATTCGTTGCTCGCACACCTCACCAATACACCGCTTCGCGCCCCCTCCTCGGTCACCTCCTCTGTGACAATCACAGGTGTGCCCTCATTCGCACACCCAACCACGTGCCTCACTACCAACTCAAATGTGCCTTCCCACACACGCTCTACCATTCCAGGTGTGCATCCTTCCATCCCAGGTGTACATCCTCGCTCACCTGTCACAACTAACTCACGCTCCTTGTCACTCTCACTACTTTCACCTCCATTCTTGACAGCGCACTCACCCTTACTCTTGACAGCGCAGTCTTTCCCCATGCACCTGTCCGTCACACACCTTTCTCGCGCACACTCTCCCGTTACACCCTCTGTAACACTCACCACAGGTGGACACTCTTCCTTACTTCTGACAGCGCACTCTTTCCTCATGCACCTGTCCGTCACACACCTTCCTCGCGCACACTCTCCCGTTACACCCTCTGTAACACTCACCACAGGTGGACACTCTTCCTTACTTCTGACAGCGCACTCTTTCCTCATGCACCTGTCCGTCACACACCTTCCTCGCGCACACTCTCCCGTTACACCCTCTGTAACACTCACCACAGGTGGACACTCTTCCTTACTTCTGACAGCGCACTCTTTCCTCATGCACCTGTCCGTCACACACCTTTCTCGCGCACACTCCTGCGCACACTCTCCCGTCACACCCTCTGTAACACTCACCACACCACGCTTCCATGTGCTCCCTCGCACACGCGCTACGACCGACTCACTCTCGCCAGCACACTCACTCCTTGGCACGCACTTTTTCCTCACACACCCCAGAGTCGGACTTTCTTGCACACCTCCTTTTTCGCACACCAGACCTGTCGCACACCTCACCAACGGCCTTTCACGAACACCCGGGTCCATCTCGACCCCCAAGCTTCTTAAATCCCCTGGCGCATCATACGCACGACCATATTGGTCACCACTTACACCGGGTCCTCTTTCTCTTCGCTTCTCCTCCATCACCTGCGAATCCCTCATCCGGTTAATGAGCACATCATCACGATCCGAACACAGACTCTGGACCAATTCTTTTACCTCCTCTTTTATCTCTTTCTTATCCTCTCTCCGTCGCTTTTTAATTTCGCTCACCCCTTCTTCCACTTCTTCTAATTTTTGCTTCATCTCCTTCATCTCTTCGTGCGCCCCTTTAAGTTCTTCCTCTAACTCCACTTTATTTTTTTCTATGTGCTCCCGCACCTCCCGCTCTTTAACCTCCATTACCTCTACCACCTTGTCCATTTTCCTCGTCAGGTCCTCATGTACCGTCTGACACTCTTTTTTTAATTACCCCTACGTCCTTTTTCATCTCCTTCTGTGTCGATTTTAAACCCTCTATTACCGCTGTGTTCTTCTTGACCTGGTCCCCCAACTCCTTTTGTCCCACTGTCAGTTGTTCTACTCCCAGCGTCAACTCCTCTATACCACCTTGCAATTTTACAGTCCCCTTTCTCACCTCTTTCTCCATGCGCTCCTTACAGTGCCTCACCTCCTCGCGCACTCCTCCGACCTCCTCACTCACTCCTCTTCTGATCTCCTCTCCCATCACTTGCATCTCCTGCCCAGATGCCACCCTCATCTGCTCCATTTCCTCCCTGTGAGCATCCAGTTTGGTCTCTACCCCCATTCTGACCCCCTCTATCTGCTGCTCCATTTGTTTAACTTCCCTTTCCGCTTGGTCCCTCATGTCCCTCAATTTGCCTTCCATACTGTTTTCTAACCCCTCTAACCCATTTTTCACTCCCTCTATCTGATTCTCCTGGGCAGCCATTCTATTTTCTACCCCCTCTAACCCCTTTTGCATCCCTTCCATTTGATTCTCTTGAGCGGCCATTCTGTTTTCTACCCCCATTAACCCATTTCTCACCTCTTTTATCCCATTGTCTAACCCCTCAAAATTTTTGTCTACCTTCTCACCAGTACCCCTCGCTTCGTCCCTCATTACTCCCAATTGCTCACTCTGAGCATCCATCCGGTTCCCCATTACCCCCATTTGGTTTTCCAATCGCTCACTATTCTTTTCCATAAGGGCCGTCATTTGTATAAAAAAAAGTTCCAATCTTCCCAGCGGCGCTACTTCGGTCGCGGGCACGGTGACCAGCGAGGCGCCATTTTGCGCGCCCGCTTCTTCGTGCGTGACGGCGCTATTTTGCGAACCTGCCGCCCTCACTGCTTCGCTCTCCTCCTGTCCCTCATTTTGGTCCTGGATCGACCCTACCTCACTCTCCTTTACCGGACCCCAGCTGTCTTGATCCGCCATAGCGCGACTTTCAAAATTCGGTTTTTATTTTTTTATTTTCGTAAAACAAATTGAAATTTCGCCGTTATAATTTCGCGCGGGAAACGCGCTCCGGATCGATTTTCCCTCCCAAAATTTGGGCCTAACTAATTTAGTCCCGGGTTCGAATTCCACTCCTCGACACCAATTGTTACAGACACGACTTTGATGTTAAGGTGGGCCGAGCGGAATGGCCGTCGTGTCCGCACAAATTACCCGATTGTACTCGAACGTCGACGAAGCCGCGCTACGCTGGCTCAATAGGAAAGAGAAGACACCCGGCTGGGTTATAATGACACAATACGACACCAGGGGTTCAGTTCTCAAGACCTCCGGAGGAGGTTATATTAAGGCGGAAGGTTAGATTACAACTACAAGAGGTACATCATAGGAAGACAGGCACTTAGACACAACCTTATATTATTCCCGACAGACCACAGAGAAACAGGACAAAAACTGACTCACACGGGGATTGATGGCAAGGAAAGCGGGTATTCGATGGCCAGCACAAGGTGCACCTTGTGCTCAGGGACAGGATGGCGCGGCCCAAAAGATGCAGGAGGTCTCTCAGCGCTCGAGGTGGCGTCTTGTCGTCTCAAGCTGGGGGCGCATCTGACGTCACGTCCGCTACGTGGCCGCGTATATCCGGCGGGGAGTGACACGCCCTCGGCTCGCTAGCGCCGCCCCAGATGGAATCGGTCCGCCCTTCTGATTGGGTGCGGGGGGTTACCAGGCTCCGCCCTTGAGGAGGAGCTGACAGCCAGCCCCTCCGTGGTAACCCCGTGGAGCGCGTGGTCAATGGCGCTAATCGAGCCGGTGTGAGGACGCATCCTCCCCCCCGCGCCGCCGCGCCGCCCCCATCCCCTCCGTTGCTGCAGCCATAGTTGGTTGGGGAAGAAGATGGAAGGAGGTATGGAAAAGGTCCTAAACTCACTACTGATGCCATATAATCACATTCTGGTGCAACGAAGAGTCATAATTAATGGAAACGAGGCCTTAACTGACATAGACTAAGAATAACTAGGAAGATGTCCGAAAGTTGTCTACGTGTGGTGCGGTGGACCTGGGCACGACATTTAATGGGGGAATAAGGGGAAGGTCGGCTCTACTGATTGTTATTTACATGCAATGGGACTAGGGAATGGGGGGATTGGGGAAAGTTGGGGAGTATTGGAGAAAATAGGGGAATATTTACAAGCGGATATGGAGGCCAAATTCCATATTCGCAACAATACATTACAAATGCTGATTTTCGAACCTATATGCCATACGTACATGTACATTATTGCTCATATCTCAGAAACTATTGGAGTGCCCATCACAAAATTTATGTGGAAGCTTCTTGACATCATAAGGTACCTCTGGGATGAATTTGAGGAAATTTGAAGGATACATTTTTTGGGGATTCACAATTGAAGTTTATATTTTGTGATAACTTTTTTGTGGTTGGAGGTAGGAAAATGTTGCCCAGACAAATTAATAGGGCATGAAATACCTTTAAAATGACACCAAAACCAGCTCTCGAGGTGTTATACTTTTAGAGATATGGCCATTTGAATTCGCGACGTCGCGCTAATTAGTCCAAAGTTCGTTAGTCTGTATCTCACTAATTAAGAGGCTGTTATCAAAAATATTTGAGTTCTTGCCGTTTTTCATGGGTCCCAATTGGTTCCCAAAGTTTTACAAAAATCTGAGAGATGACGGCAGATTCTTTGATGATTTGACATGGAATGGCTGTATCGGGAGTTGGATTAGGGACTTGCTCCGTCCGCTCCACGTATCGACCCGGTATTGCAGTACCTCCGGGAACGGTGCACTCCCTTTGGGGGGACCTGAAAAACAAAGAAAAGATTCTTCAGGTAAAACTTCAAGATTTGCTTTTACAACTGGAGAGAAATATTTAAATTTGAAAACTCCAATGAGTGAATCGGGAAATTGTGCAGTGGTTTGTGGGTTCGTCCTCTCTAATAAATCTTCCCACTCATGATTATTCTCCATTATCCACATCGCTGACATTTTTGTACATTCAACACTGTTCATCTAAAAGGGTTGGTGTCAGGAAGGGCATCCGGCCATAAAACATTGCCTCAAAAAGGGAACCATGACAATTACATATGGGCAGGGTACAGCCCGAAGTACCTCGTGGAGGACCCCACTCCCTCTCGTCAAAAATCGAGGTGGGAAACTATCGAAACGAGGGTGGAAATCACACCATTTATGATGACGAAACGTCTGATGCCCAACATGGAGATCGGTTTTTTGAGGTTTGGGAAATGGAATGTAGGGATAATGACAGGGAGATCAGGAGAAGTGGTGGAAGTATTGGTCAGAAGAAGAGTGGACATATGTTGTGTGCAGGAGACGAGATGGAATGGAAGTGATGTGAGAATGGTGAAGGGTAGGCAGGGACAAAAATACAAGTTTGTTTGGCAAGGGTGCCCAGAAGGGGTGCATGGTGTTGGTGTCCTGTTTTCTGAGGAGTTTGTAGACCGTGTGGTGAGTGTGACTGGAGTGAGTGAAAGGTTGATGATGGTGAAAATGATGATTGGAAAGCTCTTGGTGAATGTCATCTCGGGATATGCTCCGCAGGTTGGTCAGAGCGATGACGAGGACAAGTTCTGGTGTGCGATAGAGAAGCTGATGGAAAACGTGAAAGATGAGGAAGTTGTTGTGGGAGGAGGAGACCTAAATGGACATGTGGGAAGGAGTATGGACGGTTTTGAGGGAGTTCATGGGGGTTACGGACATGGTGTGAGAAATGGAGATGGTGAAAGGATTTTGGAGTTTGCTGATGGAGCTGGTTTGTTGATTTGTAATACTCAGTTCCAGAAAGATGATAATAAGCTTGTTACATACACGTCAGGTGGGTCGACGACACCCGTTGACGACCTGATGGTGCGTAGGTGAGATAGGGGGGCACCTCCGGGACACAAAGGTGATCCCGGGGGAGGAGGCTGTTTCACAGAACCACTTGGTTGTCAGCGACATTAGGGTGAAAGGTGCGAGGAGAGCTCGGCGGGTGAAGTACCAACTGAGAATGAAGGTGTGGAGGTTGAAAGAGGTGACAGTGAGGGAGGCATTAAAAGAGAGGCTCAGTATGGCAGAGGATGATGTGGTTGAGCTTGAAAGTGGTTGGATGTCAATGAAAGATAGTCTGTTGGGAGCCGTTGGTGAGGTATGTGAATGGACCAAAGAACCACCGAGGCACTCGGAAACATGGTGGTGGGATGATGAAGTTGGAAAGAGGATTGACGAGAAGAGGAAAAAGTTCAAGGATTGGCAGAAGGTGAAGGCTATGGGGGCAGAAAAGGCAGAGCATGAAAGTTATAGGGCAGCCAAGAAGGATGCAAAGAAAGAGTTGGCAAAGGCGCAGGAGGCATGTAGGAAAATGTTCGGAGAACGCTTGGATTCGGCAGAGGGTCAGAGAGCAGTATTCAGGATTGCAAAGCAGATAGCGAAACAGAGGTGCGATGTGATGGGGGTGAGTTGCTTTGGAAAGGGTGTTGGAGAAGAGGATAAGGAAGAAAGTGAAAAGCGACGATATGCATTTTGGATTTATCCCAGAAGAGGAATGACAGACGCGCTTTTTATTGCAAGGCAGTTGCAGGAGAAGTACATGGAGAAGAGGAAGAAGTTGTTTCTTGTGTTTGTTGACCTGGAGAGAGCATTCGATAGTGTTCCACATGAAGTGGTGACATGGGCATTGAGGAAGTTAGGAGTGGAGGAATGGTTGATCAGAGTAGTGATGGCAATGTACGAGAGAGCGCGCACAGCTTTAAGGACGAAGGACGGGAACAGTGGTGAGTTTGAGGTGAAGGTGGGAGTGCATCAGGTGTCGGTACTAAGTCCACTACTATTTGTAGCTGTGATGGAGGTGCTGGCTCGGAACGTAAAGGAAAGTTTACCATGGGAGTTGTTGTATGCAGATGATCTTGTGTTGATTGGGGGACAGTATGGATGGACTGAAGGAGAAGAAGAATAAGTGGAAGGAATGAATGGAGGCGAAAGGTCTGAAGGTAAATATCGGAAAGACTAAGGTGATGACAAGTGGTAAAGCATGTGGTGAGATGGAAAGAACTGGGAAGTGGCCGTGTGATGTGTGCAGGAACAATGTCTGAGTCAACTCCATTCAATGTACAATGTGCGCTGAGTGGGTTCATCGAAAATGTATTGGTCTGAGAGGGTCATTAACCAGTGTGGCACCTACATTCAAGTGCAAGGTGTGCACAGAGGGAGCTGCAGATGGAGGAAATATTGAGTTGGATCTTGGAGGCGGCGTGAAGCTGGAAGGTGTGAAAACATTTTGCCCCCGAGGAGACATGCTGAATGGAGAAGGTGGATCAGACTCGGCAACGGTTACTGGAGTGAGATGTGCATGGAAGAAGTTTCGGGAACTGAGTGGGGTGCTGACGTGGAGGGGAGTGTCGTTGAAGTTGAAGGGAAAGGTGTATGCTGCATGTATAAGAAGTGTTATGATTTATGGGAGCGAGACATGGGAAATGAACGTCGAGCAGCAACGAAGGCTGGAAAGGGGGGGAAATGCGAATGGTTCGGTGGATGTGTGGAGTATCGTTGAGAGAGAGGAAGACAAGTGATTAATTGCGAAATATGATGGGAATAGAGCCTGTGATGGATGCTGTGAAGAGAAACAGGTTGAGATGGTTTGGTCATGTGTTGAGGAAGGATGAAAGTGACTGGCTGAGAAGAGTGATTGAAATGGATGTCGAAGGAAGTGGAAGACGGGGAAGACTGAGGAAGACTTAGCTAATGGTGGTGGAAGAAGAAATGCGAGCAAGGGATTTAACAAGGGGAGATGTAGAAAATAGGGCAAAATGGAGAAGATTGTCATGGGGCCTGCAAGGCTAACCCTTGATCTAGCAGGGAAAATGGCCTTAAAATGCCTGTTGTTTGTTGTTGTTCAACACTGTTCATCTAAATAGGAGTTTATAACTTGAAAGATTGTCCATTCAATCCATAGATAGTGAGTCTGAGTGCACGAGCGTGCGTTTCTCACCTTCTCCTCATCCTCCGCATCCCTCTGCCTCTTTCTCCGCCTCCACTTCCGCCTCCTTCTTCCTACCCCCTCTCCTCTTCCTCCATGTGCTAAAGCCTCTTCGTGCACCTTACTTGCAATGGCTATTGTAAAAAGGTTGATAGAATTAATCACACTAAAATATTGTCCTGTCACCAGCGATTAAGACCACTGGGTGACAAATGACAGATCGTTTTTACTCCCGAGGTGGACTCCGAAAATTGGTGGTACTTTTTGGCGCGCACGGGACGGAATGTGGTGAGGTGCTTACCTGAACAGAAGCCACACAGGTTTATTCCCGAACCCACGGACAAAAAACACGACACAACAATTGAAACTGCAACACAATAATTTAATGAAATAAATCGGGGAATAAAATTAAGTTGCGGTAAAAACGAATGGAACTCCTACTTTGAGGATCCTCTATCGGACCCAAATAAGACACAGGGGAAAAGCTATAAAATAAATAAAATTGTTTCCCTTTTAAACGGCCGGCACTCACCTCTGCGTCCAAAATGCATTTAGGGGCTTGATGTTCGCTGCAGCCGGTGTAGCCACTTGTGCGGGAAGCGATCCAACAATGGCGCCGGCGACTCGCGTCAAAAACACCCAGGCGTGAGCAAGCAGTCTAATCGGCCCCTCCTCGCTTCCACCACCAATCGCAACGTGGCTCCCAGCTCCCCCAAAGAGCACCACAGTCCAACAACACCCCCTCCTCTAACATTGCAAAGGTTCCACAAAGCTCCGAAAAGGCTCCTCAGAAGCGCACACAAGCCAAAAGCAGCCGATCCGCGAGAGAGAGACAAAAGCAACTGAAGAGAGCCTCTTCTTCTTCGTTTCTTTTTCTCGAGCCTCCTCGCTCTCTGACATCACGCCGACCAATGGTCGAGCTCTCTTGAAACACCCCATGGTCTTGCCCTTGCTGCCGCTAACGTGGAGTTCTTCCAAGGTGTTTTTTGTGGCATTTTTCCAAACCTGCTTCTCATTACAAAAGTAATAACATTTATGATAATGGCATGATATTAATTATATTACGAAACGATAACCCCGCTCCCCCAAGGGGTTTTGTGACTTGTGATATCCCCCCCCCCCCCCCCCCCAACCCTCACTGAAGTTAATTTTATTATCGGGAATTTAGAATGGTGAGGTACGGTCTGATCTTTTCAATTCAATGCCCTGATTTAACAAAAGTAATAGTAATAGTAATAATAATCAGCAGTAATTATAAGGATAACTAGAACTGCCACTTTATAACTGCTGACAGTGCTGAACGGTTTACTCCGCCTTCCCGCTGTCATGCAACCCCACTTTCATTGGACATGCTTTGACACAAGCCCCTTGGATACAACCCCGACACACACACACACACACACACACACACACACACACACACACACACACACACACACAAACACACACCCCTGTCAAGAGACATCCATTTTTTTACATTTCCTTTTAATTAACGATATCTGCCACCCGTGGAAGGACGTCATACCATGGGCATGACGTCATCCATGGAGCATGCGGTATGTCAGCGTGAGAACGAAGGTTCGCGTCGATCGAACTTGGTCAAATTTTTCCCCATTGTCACCAAATTTGTGGTGCTATTTTGTTAACTCATTCGAGGCAAGACTACAATCGAAATCCGATTTGAAATCGGAGCCAAATTGACGCCGTAAGGTCTGCCTGCCCACATGGATATTTTACCTGAGGAAGAATTCACTTTGAAAATGCGATCAATTTAAAATGTAAGATTTCGAATAACTTCGTCATTTTTCATCGGATTTACACCAAATAAAGGTTACCATTGCTTGCAGATACTTCTCTTTCTCTCTAAAAGTGAAGACAGGATGAACTTCAGAGATAGAATTAAGCCTCGGCGGCAAAGAGTTTTACAATGTTATTTTCCAATGTAAATGACAATATAGTGTGGCGGGCACAAGAGTCAATAATTCCGCGCACCAGTGGGTGGCGCGAGCGTCCAGGCGGGGAACTGAAATACATGCCCCGCCTTTCGGCCGATCGGCCACGCCCGGGGGCAAGGCGTGGCCTCGGGACATATATGCGGGCTATAAGCTCGAGCCCGCCCAGTGCTCATATGCGAGCTTGTAATAAAGACTTGTTTGTATCCACGCGTTGTGGCCTACCTCTCTGGCAATCAAGTTGTGTGTGCACAGCACCACACTGGTGACCCCGATTGGTTCAGCCGTTGCTGACCCCCGAATGCGCCATGGCTACCAACGCCGTCGCAATCAAACTCCCGGAGTTTTGGGAAGCACAAGCCGACGTTTGGTTTGTGCATGCCGAAGCTCAATTCCAACTCCGGGGCATCACGGCGGACGAGACCAGGTACGACCACATGGTCGCCGCCCTCGGGCCCCGCACTGCCGCCCGCGTCGTGTCCATCCTTCGGCGCCCGCCGGGCGACCACAAGTACGAGGCACTCAAACGTCTCCTCCTCGCCACGTTCGGGCTCACGGAGGTCGAACATGCCGACAGCCTCCTGGACCTTCCCGCCCTCGGCGACACACGACCATCCGTCCGGATGGATTTCATGCTGTCCCTGCTTGGAGACCAGCGCCCGGATTTGTTATTCCGAGCACTTTTCCTATGCCAGCTACCTGTACAGGTGCGCCTCGCGCTGGCCAGTTCCAAAATAACGCGAACGAGTTATTCTCTCGCGAATAACGAGAGAGAGAGAGAGAGAGAGAGAGAGAGACAGACAGACAGACACAGACAGACAGACAGAGAGACAGACACAGAGCACATCCCTGGCTGGAGAGGCCGACAAGTATTTCGCGGCCTGCGACACGCGGTCGGTGTACGGTGCTGCCGTAGTGGATCCCGGCGCGGAGGCTACAGCGCCTCCTGCTTCCCTCGTGGCCGCTGCTCTGCCCCGCCCACTACCACCGCCACCACCACCACCGCCGCCGGCATGGCCGCCGCGGGGGCCACCGACGCAAACCTGGTGCTACCTGGGAAACGACCGGGCCGGCGCTCACTAGCGTCAGCCATTCCGGCAGCGTCCTGTTCATCACGGACACCTCGTCCGGGCACCGTTTTCTTTGCGACACGGGAGCGCAGGTAAGTGTCCTCCCTGCCTCCGCATCTGACAAGCAAGCCGCGGGCCGGGGCCCCGCTTTGCTTGCCGCCAACGGTACACCCATCCGCACATTCGGGAAGCGTTGCCTCTCACTGCGGTTCGGAGGGCAGCGCTTTCAATGGTCGTTCGTCACCGCCAGCGTGCCAATGGCCCTGCTCGGCGTGGACTTCCTATGTGCGCATGGGCTGTTGGTCGACGTTAAGCGCAGACGTTTCGTCCAGGCCGAAACCTTCAGCTCGCTCGCTTGTTCGCTGAGCGGCTCGTTGAGCAGCTCGCTGAGCGGCTCACCGAGCGGCTTGCCAAGTGGCTTGCTGAAAGGTTCCGTCCCAGCGAGGTTAGTCTGTACGCTTCCGGCAGCGGACGAGTTTACCCGCCTCCTCGCCAGTTTCCTGGCCCTCACGCGGCCCACCTTTTCAGCGGTGGCCGTCAAACATGGGGTGGAGCACCATATCCCCACTGTCAGGCCGCCGGTCTACGCCCGGGGCCCGGGCACGCCGCCTCGACCCCACGAAGCTCGCCGTGGCGAAAGCAGAGTTCGCCACGCTGGAACGGCTGGGTATCGTACGGCGCTCCAACAGCGCTTGGGCCTCTCCTCTGCACGTTGTGCCGAAGCCCAGCGGTGGATGGCGGCCGTGCGGTGACTAACGCCGGCTCAATGATGCCACCACCCCCGACCACTACCCGGTCCCGCATATCCAAGACTTTTCCACCCGGTTGGCAAACACGACCGTGTTCTCCAAGGTGCACCTCATCCGGGGCTACCACCAAGTCCCCGTACAACCGGATGATGTCCCAAAGACGGCCGTCATCACCCCTTTCGGCCTCTTTGAGTTCCTGCAGATGCCTTTTGGGTTGAAGAATGCGGCCCAGGCGTTCCAGCGGCTCATGGACAGCGTCTTGCATGACTTAGCTTTCATCTATGTCTACCTGGACGACATCCTAGTCGCGAGCGCGTCCCGGGAGGAGCACCTGCTCCACCCCCGCACGCTTTTCGAACGCCTGGGCCAGCATGGCCTGATCATCAACCCCGCAAAGTGCCGCTTCGGCGTCGCCGCCATCGACTTCTTGGGGCACCGCATCACCAGGCATGGGGCCGTCCCTTTACCGGCCAAGGTGGAGGCCGTCAAGAGTTTTCCGTGCCCCCGCATGATCAAGGGGCTCCAGGAATTCCTGGGCATGGTCAATTTTTACCACCGCTTCGTGCCCCGCGTCGCCCAGCTCCTCCGCCCGCTACACGAGGCCCTCCGGGGGAAGCCGGGCAAAGGTGACATCACCTCGTCGGAGCCGATGGCTGCGGCATTTGCGGGCGCAAAGCTGGCCTTGGCCAACGCCACCATGCTGGCGCACCCGGCGCCCGATGCACCGATCGCCCTCACCACCGACGCGTCGGACTACGCGGTGGGCACGGTGCACGAGCAGTGGGTGCGTGGTGCTTGGCAGCCCCTGGCGTTTTTTAGCCGGCAGCTTCGCCAGCACGAACGCCGCTACAGCACCTTCGACCGCGAGCTGCTCGGGCTCCACCTGGCGGTCCGACACTTCCGCCTTCTGCTCGTGGGCCGCCCGTTCACGGCTTTCGTTGATCACAAGCCCCTTGTGTTCACGATAGCCAAGGTCGCTGAGCCATGGTCGGCCCGGCAGCAACGTCACCTCTCTGCCGTGTCCGAGTACATGACGGACATCCGTCACGTCGCGGGTAAAGACAACCCGGTGGCGGATTGCCTTTCCCGGTCCGTCGCGCAAGCGGTCCACCTCGGGATCGACTATGCCCGGATGGCGGAGGACCAGACCGCCGACCCTGGCGTCCAGGCCTTGCGGACCGCCGTCACGGGCCTCCGCTTCACCGAGGTGCCGTTCGACGTCGTGGGCGCGGCCCTCCTGTGCGACGTCTCCCTCGGCTGGCCTCGCCCCATCGTGCCCGCTGGCTGGCAGCGCCCGGTTTTCGACGCCATCCACGGCCTGTCCCACCCGGGCACGAAGGCCTCCCAGAAGCTCGTCGCGGCGAAGTTCGTCTGGCATGGCCTCAGGAAGGACGTCCGCGGCTGGGCCAGGACGTGCCTCGCGTGCCAGCGCGCAAAGGTCCACCGCCACACCCAGGCCCCGTTGGCCCCGTTTACGGTGCCCGAGCGTCGGTTCGACCACGTCCACGTCGACTTGGTGGGACCTCTGCCCCCCTCGCTGGGGTTCACCCACCTCCTCACCATGGTGGACCGCACCACACGGTGGCTGGAGGCCGTGCCACTGGCGGCGACGTCTGCGGCTGATGTGGCGCAAGCCTTCATCGCCACTTGGGTTGCCCGGTTTGGTGCCCCCTCGGACATCTCGTCCGACCGCGGCCGCCAGTTCACCTCGGAGCTCTGGGGTGTGGTGGTGCAAGGGCTCGGCGTCAAACTGCACCACACCACGGCCTACCACCCCCAGGCCAACGGCCTGTGCGAGCGCTTTCATCGCTCGATGAAGGCCGCGCTCCGGGCCAGCCTCCGCGACAGCAGCTGGGCCGACAGGCTCCCCTGGGTCCTGCTGGGCCTCAGGACGGCGCCCAAGGATGACCTGCGCGCGTCCTCGGCAGAGCTGGTCTTCGGCAACCGCTGCGGGTACCGGGCGAATTTATCCCCAACTCCACGGCTCCTTGGTCCGCGGCGCAACAGTGCTCCACCCTGCAGGAGACCGCCCGGAGGTTCGCACCGGTGCCGACGGCACACCACGGTTGCCCATCCTCCCACGTCGCCCCGCAGCTTCGCACGGCGGAGTACGTTTTCGTCCAGCACGACGCCCACCGGGCACCGCTACGGCCCCCGTATGACAGGCCTTTCCGCAGACCGGGGCAAACATTTCACCGTGGACATCGGCGGTGCCCCGGATTGGATCTCCGTGGACCACCTCAAGCCGGCCCACCTCGATCTGGATCTGGGTCACACACACACACATGGGGGAGTGGGTCTCACACACACACACACACACACACACACACACACACACACACACACACTCACTCACGGGGGAGTGGGTCTCACACACACATACACACACACACACACACACACGGGGGAGTGGGTCACACACACACACTCGCACACGGGAGAGTCGGTCACACACACACTCACACACGGGAGAGTGGGTCCCACACACACTCGCACAAGGGAGAGTGGGTCACACACATACTCGCACACGGGAGTGGGTCACACACACACACACACACACACACGGGAGAGTGGGTCACACACACACTCGCACATGGGGGAGTGGGTCACACACACACTCGCACATGGGGGAGTGTGTCACACACACACACACACACACGGGGGAGTGTGTCACACACACACACAGGGGAGTGGGTCACACACACACGGGAGTGGGTCACACACACACAGAGACATGCACACACAGGGGAGTGGGTCACACACACACTTGCACACAGACGGGGGAGTGGGTCACACTCGTACACGGGAGAGTAGGTCACAAACACACACTCGCACATTGGAAGAGGGGGTCACAAACACACTCACATGGGAGAGGGGGGTCACACACACTCACACGGGGGAGTGTGTCTCACACACATATATATACACACACACACACATGGGGGAGTGGGTCACACACACACACACACACACACACACACGCACACACACACACTCATGGGGGAGTTCGACACACACACACACACACACACACACACACACACACACACCTGTAGATATGAAACACATCTTGTTTGGGCGGTGTACAATCACACGAACGAAACAGGCATTGCCTGGTTTCCTTTGCTTGAGTTGTAATCAAAATGTACCTTTGTTTCTTCAAAAAGTAATTTATTGTTGCAGTTTTGTGGTTTTTATAATAAAGGTTAATTTCCCCTCCAAGTTAGTTACACAACAACATGTAGCCTCGTTTAAGCTCAGTTATATCTTAGTAAATGTAAGCGTAGACCTTTCCTGTGTTCGTTTTGCGTTGAGTAGGATAATGGAAATTAGGTGCCCTTACAATGCTTTTGGTTTTGGCGCGAAATACCACGAGGCAGGCCTGAACAAGTCGACCAACGCCGAAGGAAGGCGGAGGAGGAGCCAACGGTAAGCGCGAGCCACCAATCAGGGCTCGAGGGGAGTGACTTACCACTGCGGCAAAAGGCGGGGTTTGGAACGTTCGAGTCGGGCTAGGGCTGGGCAATATACAGTCACGTGAAAAAGTAAGTACACCCCATGTAAAGTTTTGACTTTTTCAACATATTTCAACTTACAGCTAATTGATCTTCATTTCAACAATATTGATAGATAAAGGTGATATAATATAACAAATATCATGAAACATTTACATTTTGTAGTCCATTGTATAATTTTAATAAACATAAATGCAAATTTCGCATGTGGAAAAAGTAAGTACACCCTGACATTTATCACTACTTCAAATACCTAAAATTAGAATCAGGTGCACCAGCTCAGGTGCAAATGATTAGAACATCGTTAGAGAGGATCTTGGAGGAACCTGTCTTATTTAAACCTCAGACACTTAGTTTGGTTTTCTCTTTGTTGTTGAAGTGTGCAGCGTCACCATGCCGATTGCCTAGATCAAAAGAGCTCTCTGAGGCCTTCAGAAAGAAGGTTATAGATGCCTACGAGTCTGGGAAGGGATTTAAAAAGATCTCCAAACAATTTGAAATCGATCATTCGACTGTTCGGAAGATCATCTACAAGAAGAGAAGATTCCAAACAACTGCCAACTTGTTCAGGCCAGGCCGCCCCAGCAAGTTCAGCCCGAGAGCAGACCGCAAGATGCTGAAAGAAGTCTCCAAGAACCCCAGAATGTCATCACGGGACCTACAGGTAACTCTTGCCACTGTTGATGTCAAAGTGCACGAGTCTACCATTAGAAAGAAGCTGCACAAATTTGATCTACATGGGAGGTGTGCCAGGAGGAAACCTTTGCTGTCCAGAAAGAACATAAGGGCAAGACTAAAGTTTGCCAATGAACACCTCGGCAAAGACCAGCACTCCTGGAACAATGTGCTCTGGACAGATGAGTCAAAGGTAGAGGTATTTGGCCACAGTACCAGAAGACATGTTTGGCGAAAACCAAAGACAGCATTTGACCACAAGAACCTGATACCAACTGTAAAGCATGGTGGTGGAAATATTATGGTTTGGGGCAGCTTTGCTGCATCAGGGCCTGGGCAGCTCACCATCATAGAATCCACTATGAATTCTTTATTGTACCAGAGAGTGCTTGAGGATAATGTGAGGCCATCTGTCAGAAAACTTGAAGCTCAACCGAAGGTGGACCTTGCAACATGACAATGACCCTAAACATACCAGTAAATCCACCAAGGAATGGCTGCAAAGAAAGAAATGGAGGGTTCTGGAATGGCCAAGTCAAAGCCCAGATGTAAATCCCATCGAGATGTGGGGGGATTTGAAACGAGCTGTGCATGCAAGAAACCCCTCAAACATCGCACAGCTGAAAGAATTCTGCATGGAGGAGTGGGCAAAAATTTCTCCCAGTCGATGTCAGAGACTGGTAGACAGTTATAAGAAACGCGTACTTGAGGTTTTTCTGCCAAAGGGGGCAATACCACCTATTAGAGCCAAGGGTGTACTTACTTCCACATGCAAAATTCACCCAGAGGAACCAAAAGACCCTTAAGAAAAGGAAGGGGGAGAGGGGGATGGGGGCAGCGGGGGGAGGTGGGGTCGGGGGAGGGCAGAGGGGGGGAGGGAGTGGGGAGAAGGAGTGTGAGGGAGGGAGGGGAAGTGTGAGGGAGGGAGGGGGAGGGGGGAAGGAGGGGAATGGATGCGAGGGGGGAGGCAGGAGAGGAAGGGGGTTCATATATATGCTGTTGGGTGAATGTGGCGTTCATCATGTTTCTGAGTTGACTGTGATGCTAATCAGGAAGAAGAAGAAGCCAGACTACCAACTTGGTACACTTCCGGAATTGTTTGATTTATTTGTATTCAAATGTCTGGTGATTGTTTTGTATTCATTTATGCTAATGTGTACTTGTATATAACTGTCATTAATTTAAAAAGGCTTTGGCACGATTGAGCGATGTTTTTTCTTTTTTACTTCAAAAAAAACGATCTTTTTTTTTTCATAATTTTTTTTTTTCCGAAAACACACCCAGACACTCAATGATGAACCTCTGAAAGTTTGACGAAGATCCGTTCAGCCAACTCTGAGAAAAATGGCGACACAGACAGACATCTCTCTTATGTAGCAGACTAGCAGAAGTACCCGGCATTGCCGGGCGGGGAGGGGAACGGGGGGAGGGGGAAGGGGAACGGGGGGAGGGGAGGAGAGGGTGGAGGGGAGGGGGGAGGGAAGAAGGGGAATGGGTAGGGGGAAGGGGAGGGGAGAGGGAAGGGTAGGGGGAGGGGGAAGGGTAGGGGGAGGGGGGAAGGGTAGGGGGAGGGGGGAAGGGGTAGGGGGGAGGTGGGAGGGGAGAGCAGAGGGGAGGGGGGTAGGGTTGGAGGGGCGGGGGTAGGGTGGAGGGGGAGGGGAGGATGGAGGGGGAAGGGGAGGGCCAGTCAACAATGACGTTGCAGTTCTCATGGTAGGAGAGCACACAACAATCGCGACATCGTCCTGCATCTTCGCAACAACAGCACAAAGCGGATTTTGGAGACTCACCGATCCTGTGACGCCCTACAGTACCGGCGTTGCCGGGCGGGGGAAGGGAGACCCATACATTCCCAACCCGTACATTCGCCCTCTCGGCTCAAGCTCACTCGGACAAAAGCCTCGCACAAATTACACCGTGAAGGCCCAATGGCCATGTCTATGCCACAAATCAAGTACGTGAGCGAGTCTGGCGCACTGAATTGAAAATATATAGAACGCTCATACTCCGTGAAAAGTGAAGCCGCCGTGTCGCCATCTTGGTTAGCACGACTCGACCAACTCGCTTCGCGGATCTCGTTTGTTTTGAACGTGTCCCAGATTTTAAAAACCAGACAACTGTTAAAATGCCATTTTGTGCGGCAATAAACTGCTCCAATCGGTTACGGAAGGGTTGTGGAAAGACGTTTCACAGCTGTTTCAAAGACGTTTAAGTCATATCGCACAAAATCGACAAAAATCGACACAAAACACGATCGCATAAAAGGTGAAAAAACGCAATCGCTTTTCGCTCTGAATTACGTGCAAACGCATGACGGAAATCACCATCGCCCAGCATCGAGTGCCAACCAAGATGGCGCCCGGTAGCTGCATCTCCACCTATGTGGTGTGAATGGCAATGGTCATTCTATATATTTTCAGTTCAATGGTCTGGCGGCGGGGATGGAACATCACGTGATCGCTCCGAGCGAATCAGCGAGCTGCTCTGCCACTGGCTGAGATTCCGTGTATAATGTTCCTCGCTGAAATGCGCTGAGGTAAATATGAATAAAAAATATGGATCTCGTCACATATTTTTAGGTAGGCCATGTCCTTCCCAGGCTCAATGGCCATGTCTATGCCAAATATCAAGCACGTGAGCCTCTCCGTTTAGGAGTCTATCGGTAACATTACACACACACACAAACTGTGTTTTATATCTATATATAAAAAACACTGTGTGTGTGTGTGTGTGTGTGTGTGTGTGTGTGTGTGTGTGTGTGTGTGTGTGTGTGTGTGTGTGTGTGTAATGTTACCGATAGACTCCTAAACGGAGAGGCTCACGTGCTTGATATTTGGCATAGACATGGCCATTGAGCCTGGGAAGAACATGGCCTACCTAAAACAAAAATATTTCATAATATTTTTTTACCATATTTTTACCTCAGCGCATTTCAGCGAGGCATATTATACACGGAATCTGACCGGTGGCAGAGCAGCGCGCTGATTCGCTCAGAGCGATCACGTGATGTTCCATTCCCGCCGCCAGACCATTGAACATAAAACACAGTTTGTGTGTGTGTAATGTTACCGATAGACTCCTAAACGGAGAGGCTCACGTGCTTGATATTTGGCATAGACATGGCCATTGAGCCTGGGAAGAACATGGCCTACCTAAAAAAAAATATTTCATAATATTTTTTTACCATATTTTTACCTCAGCGCATTTCAGCGAGGAATATTATACACGGAATCTGACCTGGTGGCAGAGCAGCGCGCTGATTCGCTCAGAGCGATCACGTGATGTTCCATCCCCACCGCCAGACCATTGAACATAAAACACAGTTTGTGTGTGTGTAATGTTGTAATGTGTGTAATGTACAGGTCTCCCTTCCCCCGCCCGGCAACGCCGGTACTGGAGGGCATCACAGGATCGGTGAGTCTCCAAAATCCGCTTCGTGCTGTTGCGAAGATGCAGGACGATGTCGTGATTGTTGTGCTGCTCTCCGACCATGAGAACTGCAACGTCATTGTTGACTGGCCCTCCCCCTTCCCCCTCCCCCCTCCGTCCTCTCCTCCCCCTCCACCCTACCCCCTCCCCTTCTCCCCTCCCCCTCCCCAACCCCCTACCCCCTCCCCTTATCCCCTCCCCAACCCCCCTCCCCTTCCCCCTCCCCCTCCCCCTCCCCTTCCCCCTCCCCCTCCCCTTCCCCTTCCCCTCCCCCTCCCCTTCCCCCTCCCCCCTCCGTCCTCTCCTCCCCCTCCACCCTACCCCCTCCCCTTCTCCCCCCCCCTCCCCAACCCCCCTACCCCCTCCCCTACCCCCTCCCCTTCTCCCCTCCCCCTCCCCCCCTCTTCTCCCCTCCCCCCCTCTTCTCCCCTCCCCCCCCCTCTTCTCTCCTCCCCCCCCTCTTCTCTCCTCCCCCCCCTCTCCTTCCCTCCCCCCCCTCTCCTTCCCTCCCCTCCCCTCCCCTTCCCCCTACCCTCCCCTCCCCCGCCCGGCAATGCCGGGTACTTCTGCTAGTATATAGATAAAACAGTCAGTTTGTTTGTACAGATGTCTGTCCCCCTTCATAAGGGTACTCGCTGAGGTACCCGGCTCCGCCTGGGTTGAATAAGAATAATACAAATATATGATGAAAAGAACATGTATATTTTAGAGCAATATCACAGTACATTTCCTACATGACGTTTTTTCAATTTTCAATTTCTCAAAACCTCTGGGTATACAACATTTCTGGTTTTCTTACTTGGTGCCAAAACATAAAGATTGCTTGGTTTTCCAACCCTCGAGCAGCCCACGTACAGCTGGCCATGGGCAAACACTTGTTCTGTGAAGTTCAGGCTTACAACCTTCATTGATTGCCCCTGCGCCAGAAATATGTCTTGAAATATTCCTGAAATAAGTTGTTGACCTTTTGGCCTATGTTGACCTCAAAAAGAATTGGTGGTTCAATTTCAGTGACCTGATATGCAAATCCTCTTCACATTTCAAGTTGTTTCATTTCAAATCAAATATGCATTTCAAATCTTCACAATACCCTGGTGTTGGGCTAGCGGCTAGGGTGCCGGCTTAGGATCCTAGGATCCTGGGTTCGAATCCCGGTCAATCGCTGAATTAACGCCAGGGGGGTTGACTCAGCCTGTCATCCTTCCGAGGTCGGCAAATTGAGTACCAGTTCACTGGTAATTCCCTGCTTGTCGTTAAAGGCGGCAAAAAGGGTTGGCGTCAGGAAGGGCATCCGGCCGTAAA